>NC_083702.1:13730000-14355000 GCF_033118175.1 Dama dama
TTTGTAGACATTTTAATGATGGCCGTCCTAACCGGTACGAGGTGCTATCTCATTAAGTAGTTCTGTTTGCATTTCTCTAGTAACTAGTGATGTGGAGCGTCTTTTCATGCACCCACTTGGCCCACCTCTTTTTGCAAACGGGGATCTTGGGGCTCAGAGAAATAGAGCGATGTGCCCAGAGTCATAGTGGAAAGTATCAGAATCTGGATTTAAATCTGGGTCTGTGCTCCTTCTGCTGGTGGAGTTGGGGAGATGGGGGCTGTTTAATCCCCCGTTAGGAGCGTGACCTGAGAAAGCTCTGAAACCTTCCTGAGCCAACCCTCCCTGATGCACAAAACAGGGGTGTAACGCGGCCCACCTCTGGGGTCAGTGTGGACTCATCGCCTGGCCTGGAGCAGGCACTTGGCCTGCAGTCACTGCTCTGGGGTCAGTGTGGGCACGGCGCCTGGTCTGGAGCAGGCATTTGGCCTCCAGTCACTGCTCTGGGGTCAGTGTGGACTCGGCGCTTGGCCTGGAGCAGGCACTTGGCCTGCATCACTGCTCTGAGGCCACCGTGCTCCTTCCCTTCCCTCCAGGCCCTGGAGAGAGGCTGCACAAGCTCCGGAGAGGCCCTGAACCCTGCCAGGGCTGGTCCAGCCCGGGAGAGGGAAGCTCCGCTTTCTGAAAGCCATAGCTGCATTTGAATTAAACAGATACCTGGATGGTCTATGAAGCTGAAGCCACTCTTTTCTTGTTGTGTGATTTTTAAACGTCACCCAAGCTTTATGCAATTCTTCCCATAGAATAACCCTGGGAGGTGTGTAATGATGACAACTGATTTTTGTTTTCCTGCAGGAGAATCAGCTCCAGGGGGACTGCTTCTGATGGGATGAAGACTCTGACTGGCCTTGCCAGCACCCCAGCAGGCAGTTGTCTGAACTATCACACAGGGAGGACATTGAGTACTTGGGACAAGACCTTAATTTGAATATATTTTGAAGCCAAGAACTGTGAGACATGTAGAAGTTCTATCTGCATGTACCTGGATACATAGATGAGTCAGAGAAGCGGTTTGAGGATCATCTGCTGCTGCGAATGATTCATGTGTCAAAAAAGATCACTGAGACCTGAGGGGGTGTAACTGACCACAACCCTGCAGCCTGGGCTGTCAAGCTCGCTGGTTCCCCCATAGACCTCTGCCCGCTGGTAAGCATCTTGAAAATCAAGTGATGACTATTTATAATGATTGTCTGCTTACTGACTTAGAGGCTGCTAAAGCCAAAGAGGACTGTTTAAAAAAATGGAGTGCCCTTTGACCTCCTAGCCCAGTGCTAGAGTGACCATTGCAATGAGCATTAGCTGCAGGCCTTCTTTGTAAATGTCTGACTGGCCAGGACTGGATTTTCCATTTGATCCCCCCAACACGTGGGGACATCTCACTTTTCAGCCTTTGTTTCGGCAGTCAGAGTTGAGTTTTGGTCTGATATGTGACCAGTCTTGGTTGTCATTTGTGTGCAATTGGATTCATAATTCATATCGTGCATAAAAGGACAAAGCAGAAAGGGGACAAGGGGCTTATCTCATGTGAAACCCTCTTTTTAAAGAAGAAGAAAGGGGCTTGAAGAGGGAAAGTGGCTTCTTCAAGCCACCCAGCCATTGACTGACAAAGCTGGGACCAGAGCCCATATCTGCTGACCCCTGCAGTGACCCTCTTCCCCCACATCACTCTGTTTCCTTCTTATTTGGACAGACAGGATCTTCTATGAAGATGCTGGGAAGGAAACCCACTTTTACAAGAACACTATTTCCTAGGAGTTGTCTTAGACGGTTGGTCTACCTTGGCTCATTTTATTCTCACAGTGCATCTGCCAGAGAGCCTTCTGCATGAAGCCACTGTTACAGGAATGAGAGGTTAACCCACTGGTCTGTAAGACCACAAAGCCCAGGCCCTTTCTTCCAGGCTCTGGCCAAAGGTCTCTCCTTCCTTTCTCTTCTTCCTCCCTCAGCCTCTCACACACTCTGAAGCAGGCTCTAATGGCCTAACATGGGAGGTTTTAAGCAGTATAAGGTTTCCTTGGGTTACAGGTGAGTCATGAGTGGACTGCATCTTATCAGCAAGTCTGAACACAACAGATGTTTCAAAGGGACCAAGCAAGACTCCTTTGGGAAGTAAGGATGTGGTTTTGCAGGTGGTGGTTTTCTATTGTGTCCCCTGGACAAGAAGCAGGGGCATCTGGCCTCCAAGCCAGGTTCTCTTGGCACAACTTTCCAGAAGGAGCAGGAAATGAGACGTGCCCTGAGACACAGGCCTGGGTGTCCCCTGTGCACATTGCACTCAAGTGACAGGTAGTTGATGCCATTTTTTGGTCTTTATTATATTTCAGACCATAGAACCTCTTGGTAGCATCCAATCCATGCTTGGCTGCCTACACCTGGAATCAACCTGGTTTCCTCTCCGGAAAAGTGCCCCACGCCTCAGCTGGTCTCATGAACACTCTGCCAGGCTGTCGAGCTCTTGGTGTAGGAATGCTTTTAAAACAAGGACTGTGACTTTTATTTCATGGATCCTCCCCCTCAAGTATCCAATCCAGGGCTTTTAATGCAGTAAGTAAATATTTTTGTACTTAACATTGGAATAGTGGAGGGGAAGGAAGACTGGATTTTCACCTTCCAAGGGTTCAGGTTACACCCCAAAGGAATCACATTTTTTAAAGGATCTGGCAACACACATTAAAATACTGCTACTTTTGAGAAACTATCCTGTGGAAATGAAATGGCTGTTCATAGGGGTGTGTGTAAAAGACCATTTATTGCAAAATTGCTTAGAGTGACAAGAAAAATCAGAATGACTTGAAAATCCATCAGTAGGGTGCTGGTTGACAAAAGCATGGTTTATCCACATAGTGAGACATTTTGCATATTTTAAAAATAATAACTTGGATTTACATGTAATAACCTGGAAAGGAGTCTCTAAGGTAATACTATAGTGCTTAACAAAGAGATCAAGTTGCTGAGTGATGTATGTTATTCCACTTCTGTACAACACAGTGATGGTCCCTGACTTGGCAGAGTTTTGATTTATGATTTTACAACCTAACCATGGTACGAAAGCGATGCGTGTTCAATAGGAACCATACTCTAAAGGTTGAATTTCAATCTTTTCCTGGCCTAGGGACATGCACTCCAATAGAGTCTTGTGATGCTGGGCTGTGGCAGTGACCACATCTCCTGGTCGGCGCTGCAATTGTGGTAAACAACCGGTGCACTTAGAACCATTCTGTACTCAGATATCCATTCTGTTTTTCTGCTTTCAGTATATTACATGTGGGGAGGTGGGGTGTTACCAAATGGACTTTGTGTGAGATGATCTTGCCCAGCTCTAGGCTGTTGTAAGTGTTCTGAGCACGTTTAAGGCAGGCAGGGCTAACTGCCTGTGATGTTCAGGAAGGTAAGTGCATTTTCAACTCATGATGTTTTCCATCTGGGATGGGTTCATCAGGAGGCAATCCCCACTATAAGTCAAGGAAGATCTGTTCATACATTTGCATGAGAAACAAAGGCAGGATATACAGAAACATGCTAGTACCACCATAGAGGGATAACATTTAAAATTTTTAAAAATCTAGCAGAGTTTATATTAAAGAGAAAAATGCTTTAGGAAGGAAAGAGATAGATGGGGGCAGTTAACTGGTCCAGAAAGAAAACAGGTGGGACCAAGCCCAGCTTTCTTTGTCACCTCAGCTCACTGTGCACCTCCAGGCAGGACCATCCCTAAAACTCAAGATGAGCCCTGCACTGGGGTAGGTCACAGAAATATCCCGAGAAATATCAGTACTTGATGTTTTTGGGAGGGGGGCAAGGCTGCAAAACTTCCCACCCATAAAAGTTTTGGAAGCACACAGGAACGTTAGTATCTAGATAAAGAATGTATCCCCAGCCTTACCTGAATGGAAGCTACTATGCTTCTAGTCCAGGCCCTAAAGCCTCCAGGGTCTCCTGTCTACATCAGCGATTAGTTCTTGCAGGGCCTCCCTGGCAATAAGCCATTGGTTATAGCTGTATTGAACCTATAAGAACCAATCCATATGACCTCTGATAGTACCTCTGAATCCATAACCATCTCCCCCTGAGAGATAGGTCGTCAGGGTAGGGCTGTGTCTTTTCATCTTCTGGTCCAGAACACCCAGCACAGTGCTTGGCTTAGCCTAGCTGCTATAGAAGGGCTAATGGAAGAAAACGTGTGCTGAGTTCTGGCACCAGATAGATGGAATTGACTTCTAGCTGGCTTTGGGGGACCCAGGAGAGATTTTCCAGAAGAAGATGAACCTTTATGAAAGACTTGAGAAAGAGGAAAGGAATGGAGTGTATAGCTTCCACCAAGAAGAAGAAGCTGATTTTTAGAAATTTTAGACAGCATTTTAGAAAGACTATTTTAGTATCTCTACGGGCTCTGCTACTGTATTCCTCTTATGCTTCCTCCAGAGAAGTTTGGGTTCCATTGTAGGCCACTGAGAAAATGTGTGGGTGTTTTTTGAGTCCTACTCACCTTGGGAGGGCTTCCCTGAGAGCTCAGTTGGTAAAGAATCCGCCTGCAATGCAGGAGACCCTGGTTCAATTCCTGGGTCGGGAAGATGCACTGGAGAAGGGATAGGCTACCCACTCCAGTATTCTTGGGCTTCCCTTGTGGCTCAGCTGGTAAAGAATCCACATGCAATGAGGGAGACCTGGGTTTGATCCTGGGGTTGGGAAGATCCCCTGGAGAAGGGAAAGGCTGTCCACTCTGGTATTCTGGCCTGCAGAATTCCATGGACTATATAGACCATGGGGTCACAAAGAGTCAGACACGGCTGAGCGACTTTCACTTTTCACCTTGGGAGAAATGTAGGTAATAATAGCCTGGGGTTTAGCTTCTTAGGGGCTTTAACCACCAAGGAGTAAGCTCTGAAGAACTACCAAGAAAACACCTCCCAAATATAGTTAAAATAAATAGTCAAGTCAAACAGGATCATATCCAGCACAAGACCACAATGAATTGATTTAATCAGACATTATCAGAGCAAAGAAGAAATAACATTCCAGTTTTAATTGCAAGGGAAAATAAAAAAGGGAAGAAATTCAAATTGCCTTGCAGGCATTGGTGGCACTCTTCAAGTTGTTTGGGGGAAAATAGTTTAAGAAATAATTTGGATTGGGGAGAATTAGGACTGTGGAGGCTTTCGTGCAGGAGAACTCCCCAGGTGAGGGGCTGTGTGAAGGCTCAGCCAGGTAGCTGGCTGCTGCAGCCTTGGCTTGGCACCCACCTCCCAGAAGACACTTAAGAACACTGCTGGGTTTGCTGCTGGGAGGTGGTGATGGATAACGACTGTGGCCTGATTCCTGAGGCGCCATGGATTCACTGCAGCGTGTCTCAGCCATATGTGAGCCCTGGCCACGTGTGAGTTCCCCCGAGGAGGAGGAGTGGCGGGGGGAGCGGGAGCCATGTGACACATCTTATACATCCCCTCTTATTGCAGCAACCACATTTGAACAAGCTGGCATCTGGGTTTCCCTAAACAGTATGTGTGCAGGCCAGAGAAACTGTACCCTGAGCCCAGGTGCTGGGTTTTGGGAGGCAGCAGAGGAAGGGTTGGCTTGCTTCTGAAGAACATCTACTACACACAGTCTTTATCCTACGGGGGTGGGGCTTGGAGGAGACGATGATGGGATGGATGGAACATCAGAGGCATTGCTCAGCCTTCCAGGGATTGCAGCTCTGCTACTACATCTATGCCAAATAATGAGTCCAACTGAACCCTTCTAGTGACAGGCGATTTGGCTTTTCTGTGGCATCTCATAAAGAAGGATTGTTGTTGTTTGGTTGCTAAGTCATGTCTGTCTCTTTATGACCCTATGAACTGCAGCACGCCAGGCCTCCCTGTCCCCCACTATCTCCCAGAGATATAACTACCTCAACCCATCTATCTGGGGTGGCCCTGCATGGCCTGGCTCATAGCTTCATTGAGTTATGCAAGCCCCTTTGCCATGACAAGGCAGTGATCTATGAAGGGGTAAGGCAGGATAACTTGTCCAATTACAGCATAGTCCTCCCCAAGGGTCTTGCAAAAACCTCTGCATACTCAGCCAACCCACAGCACAGCTTTACTCTCTCAAGGACCTCTGTTAGGGATGGACTTTTGATAATGTGGGGCTTCTTACAGCTTGGGATGGGTCTTCTCTGTGACTTAGGGATTTTTCCTAAAATGGGTCTTTTTATCTCTAAATAGCCAACTGTCCTCAAACATGACTACCTGTTAGACTCATCTGGGGACTTAAAAAAAAAGATCCAGGTACTAGTTTCTTCCTCACTTAGTCCTACTTTCTGGGGGTAGAACCAGAGCATGGTGTTTCTAAAACTCTCTGGATGATTCTCAGCAAGGTTGGGACACACTCCCCTGTCCCTGGAACCCCGGGTGACCTCTGGAAGATCATGCTGGTATCCTGGATTTGCAAGCCCACTCCACCAGGTGGGCAGTTCTCTGTTTTTGTGTCATCTGTTATGATGTGGAGACAGCGACAATGTATCAACTTCACAGAGAGTTGTTGAAAGAACTTCATGAGGTCTGGGAGAGTCTCCAGCACGTGAGAAGGGCTTGATTGAGTCAAACTCAGAGCCCCCCCAGCTCAGGGTCTTGGAAATGTGAGTGTAGTGTCCATGTTCTTACCATGAGCCAGGCATGTTCTAAGCATTTTACTTGTACTATTCAATCCATTTTGTTGCATTGAAGACCTGGTGTAAGAAAAATGACAACAGCAAAATTAGTCTTTGGGATCTCTTTACCAGGTAGGACTTAACTGTACAGACCACACGTTTAACTCACACCCTAGAGAGCTCCCTTGTACCCCTGGTCATAGGCCTTCTTGCCTCCCACCAGAGTCCTTTCCAAAGAAAGCTCTTCTACAAAAGTTCTGTATATTTCAAAACATCCAAGGTGAATAAGGGCTTCCCAGTTGGCTCAGTGATAAAGAATCCGCAGGAGATGTGGGCTTGATCCCTGGGTTGAGAAGATCCCCTGGAAGAGGAAATGGCAACCCATTCAGTATTCTTGCCTGGGAAATTCCAAGGACAGAGTCGTTGGAGTTGCAGAGAGTCAGATACAACTTAGCGACTGAACACATGCACGTGCATCCAAGGTGATTAAGACCTCCTCAATGGTCATTCCAGTGTCTTTCCCTATTGCTAAAGCCTGGTGCCTACTCATGAGTTAGGTATAAAAGTGCTGCCCAGTAAGTGCTTGGTGGAATGACTACATTAATCCTGCAAAGGAGTATGCTGACATACTTGTGCAAAAGATATGGAGAAATACCAAAATCCTTGTGAACAGTGGGGATGGTGAGAGAAATGGTACCACAAAATGCCTACTGTGTATTGGGCACTTTAAATACATTATGACTTTTCACAACTCCAGGAGATGTGTTCAGGTCATCTTTTGCTGTGTAGCAATTTACCCCCAAATTTAGTCTTTTAAAGTAGCAATTAATGAGGTGGGAGCATAGAAGGGGCCACTGCTCTCTGCTCCAAGGTGGCTCCGCAGAGGACAGGAGCATCCACCTTCAGACAGCCCAGTCTGGTCCTCCAGGCACTCTGGAGCCACCCTGGTGGCCTCGGCAGCTGAGGCACCACCCCAGGCTGGCTCGGGGTTGGATACATTGGACTAGGACACTCTTTGCCATGAGAATACAGCTCTCCCATCTCAGCCTCTCTGCTCCCCATTCTGAGGGGAGCTGTGCCTGGGGAGAAGCCAAGCGAGAGATTTCAACAGAGAACGGAGGAAACACACCCACTGAGGTTCTCATAGCAACATAATCACGCACAGGCAGCAGCCTATTTTGGTGGGAGCTTGTCTGAACCTCTCTCCCCGCCCCGGTTAGTCACAGAATGGATTCCCTGCACAGGCTGCAGCAGTGTGGGGTGGCATGGCGTGGGGTGAGGGGAGAATGCTGGACTGGAAGCCAGGGGCTGGAAAGCTCATCTCAGATTCTCCATCAGCGAGATGAAGGATCACAAGGTCCTTGCCCGAAAAAACGACAGGATGGGACTGAAGGAGTGGGAAGATCCTTTCTGGTTTCCGTTTATCTTACAAGTGCTGAGCCTCTACCAGCGGAAGATCATATGTCTCAAGATCTTCTGTCTCTGAGAAAGATGCTTAGAGAAAACAGGGTTCCAGAGGGTAAAGGTCATTCTTTAAATTCAGCTCATTTATCCCACCCCCACCCCCAACCTTTGGCACATTGGCAGTATGTGAAAGGGGAGGAGAATGACCAAGTGTCACCAAAGACTCTGGTCACTCACCCAGGTCTGTGGTCTGAGAAAGGGTTAAGGAAGTTAAGGTCATTCATTTAAATTTACTCCTTAAGTAAACACTCACACACACACACACAGTCACCAGGAGCTCAAACGTGTTGCTCACTCTCCATCCTCTCCCTCCTGCACTTACTGCAAGGCATCCTCTTTCCCCCCAGGACCAGGTGATGGAAACCTCTTTAGTTTCTGGCCCATTTCTTCAATGGATGCTGGGGTTAGTTGAGGACAATCAGGCTCACGCCTCCCAGCTGTCAAAGGTGATGTTAAAAAAACACCCGGGCATGCATGCAGGACTGCTCTCCCTGGGCCAGCGTGGGGGTGAAGTGTAGAGCACCAGGAGGACAAAGGAGCCCCTTTTGGGTCCCTGCCCTTGACTTGTGAAGTGAAAGCTTTAAAAGTGCAGCTGTCTTTGAAGGAGTCAGCCCCAAGTTGGCCTGTTGGAATGGGAGACACAGAATGCCCCCCCCCCCCAGCCCGGCTCTGTTTCCCACCAGCCTGACAGATGGCCACTAAGAGAAAAAGAAGCTCTCAAAGTGAAGACAGGAATGCATTGTATAAAAATTCACACCCCCTGCTACCGCCCAAACTCCCTTAAAAAAGGATCAAGAGAATCCTAATGGGTACGTGACATCCTCCTTCTCTCCCATAAAAGGGACTTCAAAATCTGGTGATGCTGGGGGAGGGGTGAGGAGGGAGAAGAGAGATGTGTGGGCAGGGGACTGCCAGGGAAGACTGGGGTTGGGGGAGGGGGAGGTCGGCTGCAGGTCACCCACTTGACTTCCTCCCACCCTCTTTTCCAAGCCACTTCTGGCTGAACCTTCGCCCCACCTTCCCAGCGAGGCTAGGGGCCCCAAGCCCTAGGAGAGGCAGAGTGGGAGAAAAAAAGGATGGTGATGCCACACTTGGCCCTAGAGTTGAAGGAGTTAAGGACCCTCCCTCATCCAGACAGCCACCCCTTTGCTCCCCAAACCCCAAACGCCAAGGAAGCATCCAGGATTTGGCAGCGGAGCAGGAGAGGGGGTGGGATGGGGTGGGGTGGGGGTGAGGCGACCGTGGCCCAGCCTTGCCCAGCACCGGTCCTGGGGGGCGGGGAGGACGCACACCGGGGCTGAGGACCTGCCAGCGCCCAGCTCCGGCGCGCCTGCCTTCCCCGAGCCTCGAGCGCGGCCCAGCCGCGTCCGCGCAGCCCTTGCTCCCCTCCACCCCACCCCCTGCAAGTTGTCTACGGCGACGGGCAGCGGAGGCGGCCCAGAGACCCCCGGAGCCCGGGCGAGGGGGCGGCCCCGGGGCGCGGGAGCCCTCGGTCTGCGCCCAGCCACCGCCCGCCCGGCCCAGCCTCCTCCCCGCCCCCACTCACCGGCTCAGCCCCCGGGAGGGACGCGCAGGGAGCGTGTGGCTTCGCCCGCCGATCGGCAGAAGTTGAGAGGAGTTGCCGGCTGCCTCGGCCGGCCGGACTTTGCGAGCAGAGCAGCGGGCGAGGCGCCGCCGCCGCGGAGCCTTCGGGGGCTGCCTCCCGCCTGCCGGGCCCGCAGCGCGGCCGGAGAGGGGCGGGGAGGGGGTCGCGGGCGCCTGAGCCGCTCGGATCTGTGCGAGGGACTGGACCCCGAGGAGAATAAAACAAAGTGGACTCGGCAGGGAAGACCCTACCGCCGTTGATGGTACCGGCCGACGCTCCGGCAGAGGGGCTGGGTTGGGCTTTTTTTTTTTTTCCCTCCCATTCTCTCTCTTTCTCTCTCTCTTTTAAAGCGACACCCGCTCTCTCTTTCTCCCATCACTGTGCCACCAAACCCTCGCTGGCTCTTATGGGCATGAAACATTCCTCCCGCTGCTTGCTCCTAAGGAGGAAGATGGCGGAGAACGCGGCCGAAAGCACCGAGGTAAGGAGGCCAGAGGCCGGCCCGGCCACCCCGCGGCCGCCGGGCCACCCCGCGGCCGCCCAGACCCCCGCGCGCGCCGCGCCGCTCCCGGTGCCAAACTTTCTCAGCTCCATCCCGCTTGCTCCAGCCGGCCGCTTGCGCGTCTGTGTGTGTGTGCGTGGTGTGTGTGTGTGTGCTGGGTGGGGGAAAGACGGTGCCTGTCTCTGGACCCCTCCCTCTTGAAAAATGCAAAAGAGTCGCTCTTACCCCATCTCCCTCTCCTGCCACCCGCTGCTCGCTCGCGCCCGCCCCCACCCCCCAACCCCGAGTCCCAAGCCCTGGGCGGCCGCGCTCCCCTGCCCTCTCCTCTGGGTTCCGTTAGGGCTCCAGAGTGGCGGACCGTGCCGAGCCGGGATGGGCGACCCAGGGACCAGGTCGTTTCCCTGCAGGGCCTGGACCGTCCCTCCGGGCCGTCACCCTTCAAGCTCGCGCTTTTGGTCCCCGCGGTACCGCGGAGAGCTTTGGGCCTCGGGGGTGCCGAGCCGCGCCGGGGTGGGGCAGGGGAACCGCCGACAGACCTTGGCGCCCAGACCCGGGCGGGGGAGAGGTCCGCAACCCGGGACCTACGAGCCACCTCGGGGGGCACTAACCCGGGGAGGGAGCTCGGGCCGCCGCCACCTTCAGGACCGCGGACAGCGCCCGCGCCTGCCGCAGCCGAGCCCGCGCGCGCGGTGGGGGCTGCGCGCCGCGCCGCAGCAGCTTGGAGGAGGAGGTCGTGGGAGCTCCGCAAATTGCGCTCTGGCCCCCCGCCTCCGGCAACCCGGCAGCTGCCCTTTCTCGACTCTCGAGTTGGCTCGGAGCCGCCAAGAGCCCAGCGTCCCGAGACCGACCAAAGGCTGGGTTTCCTGCCCTCGCTCTGACTCTGCTGTCATGACCCCTGGCTCAGCCCGTAGGCTCCGGGCACCTGTAGTCACGCAGGGGATCCGCGTGGGCAGCCCCCTTACCTTCCTGGAGGAACGGTGCGACGGGGCGGGGGCGGAGTGGGGTGTGTGTGTGTGTGTGTGTGTGAAGATCATCCCTTACTCGGTGGCAGGAAAAAGACAGAGAACAAACTCCCGGGCTCTATTAATAGCCGGGTGTCTGGTGGGGCTGCCGTGCCTTTCACAGATGGTTGCCCATATGCAGCGTGGGGCGGGGACGGAGGTGTGGCGCGCGGGGATTGTCCCTCCGTCCGTGGGATGCCCAAAGCGGCAGAGACCCTTCCCAACCGTCTTCCCTCCAGGTCTGAACTGCAGCTAACCCTCTACCCCACCGCGGAGGCAGCAAAGCTTTTATAAACCCTCGTTCTCCGAGAAACTAGAAGCAGCACGCATTCTGTCGATTTCGAAACAAAAAATGCTCCGGGGGAGAGCAGTAAGGCGTCCAGGAGCTACAGTGTCTCCTTGAGTTAGGGCGAAGCCAGAGCGTGCGGGGCCCCTCCTGGTCCCCCACCGGCGAGTGGGCATTTAGGATGCTATGTAGCGCGACGCAGAGAGCTCGCCTGTACTGAACCCCTCGCCCTCCTCGCTGCGATCGCCCACCCGCAGAAGTGGTTTCTAAAAATAGCTCCGAGTCAAGGCCGCACTTCTGTAATCCGTTGGCCCAGCGGGCACGTAGCAGTCCCTGCAGCCATGTGGCTGGACCGCGGGCAGCAAGGAACAGCTTTTCCCGGCCCACAGCCAAAAAAAAAAAAAAAAGTTTTCACGGGTCTCTGGCCCCCGCACTCTTGTTGTTGTTGCCCGCGGGGTGCGGGCACAGACCCCGGCCAGCGTCCGCAGTGAGCTCTTGTGGTTAGTTCCCCACCTCGGCCAAGGTTCAAGGCGTCCGGAGCAGGCAGAGCGCCGCTTGTGCGCGCGCCAGGCTATTTTTACCTGCTTCCCCCGCAGCTCCAACGCTCCCCCTTCTCGGCGGTTGCACATGCCAGCTCTGCTCAAGGCATCAATGAAAACAGCAGTAGAGGCGGCCGAGCTCCTGCGAGGGGGAAAAAAAAAAAAAAAAACCCACGTCGCACGCCTGGCACACAGGGGGAGGGGCAGATCCGGCTGGGGCTCCAGGGGCGGGGAGTGAGTCTGGGGTTCAGTTCCTCGCAGCTTCCTGGAGAAAGGGAGGAATTCAGACTTGGGCCAACGTGCCCCGGTGGAGGCATCCAGGCAGCGTGACAATCGCTTGGTTTTCTTCCAGGAACTGCCTGTTTTTGGAATGAGCCAGGACTAGAGCAGTACTTCCAAAAGTGGGGTGCTGTGGGTTTGCCTGCATTTATGGTGAGAGAGAGGCAAGGATGCCTTGGGCTGTATGTGTGTGTGTCTATGGTGGTAGCTCTCCTTGTTCTCAATTCAGCATATCTTTATCAAATACTGACTCTGTGCCAGGAATAATTAGGTTCCCGAGACCCAAAGATAAAGACATGGGGCCGCTGCCCTCAAGGAACTCAGTTTGGTGGACAGGAGTGCCGGCTGATCCAGATCATTCGGTAGCACCTTTTCCTGACTTTTGTTGGTGTGGTTTGCAAGCACTTTATCTCATTTTATCCTCACCATAATCCTGTGAAATTGGAGAAGGTTAGAATTCATTGCTTAGCCCCATTTTACAGATGAGGATGCTGAGGCAGAGAGGTCCAGCAAATTCTAAATGTTACCTGACCGGCTAGGACAGCCTTGGAGCACAGACTGCCCCTACTTCTGGCTCGTTGCCCTTTGCCCTATACTACTACCTCAATTCTTTTTTCGACTGCACCATGCAGCATATGGATCTTAGTTCCCCAACCAGGGATAGAACCCACCCCCACCCCCCCCCAATGGAAGTATAGAGTCTTAACCACTGGACTACCAGGGAAGTCCCTACATGGCTACTTCTAAAACAATGTCATGTGTGGATGAGAGCAGGCAAGAGGATGGGGAGAGAGGATGTTTAGGAAGGAAGAGATGCTGTGTTGGGACAGGCAAGGAGGACAGGGAGCAAGTAATCACTCACAAGGTAAAGGTAGGGAGAACTATTCTAATCGTTATGCAGGAAGGAGAGTGGGGAATAAAACTATCTATGAGCAGAGCCTCCCTTGACTAGACAGGTTTGGAGCTGGGGCCCAGGGTATTCTGGGTGCAGCTTGGGGTGGGGGGGCATAGCCAACCTTGTTGCCACTTTCTCCAGCTCCCTCCCTCAGGGGCGCTTCTCCTCCTCAGCTGAGGGCATCAACCCCCAGGCATCCCCTCCTGGCAGCCTCTTCTCCCTCTCCCCTGCTCCACACGTGCCTTCAGAACCTCCTAGAGTGTCCATCAGAGTCTCTTTTCAGCCCACCGTGCTTGCGAGGCTGCCACCCTCACTCAGGCAGCAGGCACTTTCCCGTTGTCCTCTTCTCTAGTCCAGCCTCGTCATCACTGTTCGATGGGCTTTCAGAAGCACAGATCTGCTCAAGAGCAGACAGCGTTGTCAAAACTTACCATGTCGCCCTGTTCCCTTTAGGACACAGGATAAAGCTTGATGTCCTTAACCCTTCCATATCTGCCCCATGCAGTTCTCTGCAAACACCAACTTCATGCCTGAATGCTTTTGCACATCCTGGTTCCTCTACCTGGGCTGCTCTTTCCCCCTCTTTCTCTCTGGGGGTGGTGGGGGAATCTTCCTCAACCTGCAGGACTCAATACAAAGGTCACTTCCTCTGTGCAGCCTTCCATTTAAACGGATTTAAATAGCTCTTCCATGTATCCTGCATCCCTATGGAGATGGAGTGTTCCTCTCCTTCTTCTGTGCTCCTAATACCTATCTCTCACTTTCCCTGTTACAAGATAATTGCATTTTTATATATCTGTTTCTCCAATTGGATTGGAGAAGGAAATGGCAACCCATTCCGGTACTCTTGCCTGGAAAAATCCCATGGACGGAGGAGCGTGATAGGCTACAGTCCATGGGGTCGCAAAGAGTCAGACACGACGGGGCGACGTCACTTCCAGGTGGATAAAGAACTTTCGGGGTGTGGGGAGCAGGTCTACCCTGTTCTGACACTGGGCCTGATGCAGAGTAAATTAAAATCGTTGACAAATGTTGACTGATTCATAGGATTATGAACAAATTCGTGAGCCTTCTGGGTCTTAATCACTTTCTGCAAACTGGGCCTCCTATCTCCCACGTTTGTGCTTAGGTTCTTGTGGACTTGGAAAACACAAAATGAGAGGAGATTCTGGGAATTAAGGTGCTGCAAAGCTCCAAGCCAGGGTACATTTGGTTACCCGTGTTCCTACTTAATAGTTGGTAATGACTGACTCTTCCTATGGGGTGTTCGTCTGAATAGCAAATAAATGGATTAATCACAATGCCCAATTAGGAGCCGTGGGCGATGGTGGACGCTTTGGAGCTGCAGCTTGCTTTACCAGTTCTCGGTGAAAGCCTGATGCATTATTTATGGTGCCGACTTCCCCGACTGGGGTTTCAGCACCTCAAAGGGAAGCCTCCATGGGTGTGAAAACAGTTTTAGCAAAGGAGTCATTTTGGAGACTGGTTTTTGAATGTCATCTTGACTTACTGGTCCGAGGAGAGAGAGAATATTTATGGGTTGGGGCACTGGGGTTGGGGTACCAATGGGTGCTGCTCCTGTGAGTTACGGGGAGACTGGGGCTGAATTCTGATGTGGGGCCAGTTGGTGGTTTTGGCTGATGGATCCCTCTTCTCGGGGTTTCTCACTTAAGTGTGTGGTCCTATAACACAAAAGTGAGAGGATGAGGAGGAGGAAGAGGACAAGAGTTGGTAGGACCCAAGTCCACTTTTCTGGGATCCACATTGTGTCTCTTTCTAACTAGCATGGGGCTCTGGAGCCAGACTGCCTGGCTTTTACTCTGAACTCAGTAGATGTGTTGTTATGATGAACAAGGCGCCCCTAACCTCTCTGGGCCTCGTAAAGCTGTTGCAATGATTGAATGAATTAATTCATGCAAAGGGTTTAGAGCCTCGTGAGCTCCAGAGGCCTTCGCAATCACCGTCAAGCCGTCAGCTTTTAGGAGCCTCGCCGGGAAAGTGCCAACAGGATGGACTCACCCCTGCCCTCGTTTCTCCAGCTGAAATGGTCCCCAAAACCATGGTCTGCATGCATTTCTCCTCCCTCATCAAACACGGATTTTAGTCCTGAACTGAGCTCAGGAGAATTAAGAAGATACCCACGTTTGTTTTGTTTTGTTTTGTTTTCCTTCTGGGAAATTTGGCTCTTGGGAGAGTCCTCCATTGGCTTTTGGCTGTCAGAGAGGGTGAAACCACACTCCTGTCTCTGATTCAGGAGCGGTTTTCATTTCCTCCTCTGTGCTAACTGCGATGTGAAGTGATTATCACATTCCAGCGTAGAACATGCAAAAAATCTGTAAAAACAGCATTTACACCTTGGCTTCTCCTGTGCCAGCAGGGGAAGGATGGGCAGCGTTGCGAGATGTGAGCTGCCAAGGTAACTGGAAGTGGATGGTGGTGTTGTGTAAAGGGCAGGCATTGCTGTCCAGTCGTGCACAGGTTTGGCCAGAGGAGAGGAAGCTCGGGCAGCAAGGACCATCCTGAGCCCACTTCCTGCACCCACGATGCAGTTGGCCCCTTGGTTGCTAGTTACAGAGCTTCAGAGAAGGCAGCTTCCCCAAACTCCTTGTGCATTTTCAGTCAGGAAGTTCTTAGGTCTGAGCTCCACCTCTTCATTGCCATGGGAGTCACTTTGGTTTATTCTGTTCTAAAAGGAGATTAAAGACTGTCTGGTTGCCTTTGCATTTGGGGCTGCATGAGGGCTGTTACCCTCTCTACTAAACTCTGTTCTGAGTGATGCCAATCCCTTCCTCTGAAATTCTAGACTAGCCAGGAGAGGTGGGGTTGAGAAGATATACCCCTCCAGGGGTACCCAGATGGTTGGATGTTCCACACACCAAAAGGCTTTTCTATTTTGTTATTAGAAGTCCCTCAGGCATCACAACTTTCCCCAGATTTGTAACAGGTGACCCATAAGTAACAATCATTTTTTTTTTAACTCATTTTTATTTTTGACTGCACTGGGTCTTTGTTGCTCCAGGAGGGCTTTCTCTGGTTGCAGTGTGCGGGCTGCTCACTGCAGTGGCAGATGTGTGCGCAGCTCTAGAGCATGCCGGCTTCAGTAGTTGTGGCTCCTGGGCTCTGGACAGTGGGCTCAATAGTTGTGGAGCGCAGGCTTAGTAGCCTCATGGCATATGGAATTTTCCCGGACCAGGGATTGAACCCATGTCCCCTGCATTGGCAGGTGGATTCTTAACCACTGGATTGCCAGGGAAGTCTGTAAGGATTTCTTTTTAAAATGTAATTTTATACAAGAAAATAGCTCAACATATACATTTTCATAAAGTCATGGACTCTTAGAGCCGGATGGGAACTTTAAGTTATTTAAGAGGCGGGAAAACTTTTCCAACACCAGAGTTCCTCAGTGTTGGTGTCGATACCATATCTCCTCCTAAGTCAACACCATTCCCACCTTCTTTAGCCTCTGATTGATTGCTTTTTATATTTGGCACTAGTTTTCTGGTGTATGCTGATATGGAATACTAAAAACTAGTTGTTACCCTATGTAAGATCTAGGAATTGTGCATAATGAGATATCTCTCCCTTTCATATGACCCTCCAAATGCTTTGGCATCTATCGTCTCATGTAAGGGGTGCCATCCTGTATTACATTCGTGCATACCTAGGCTCCATCCTTACACCATACGTAACACAGCAAGTTACATCCTATTCCCATGGGGCAGATGAAGAAACCAAAGCACAGAAAGTTAGTGTGACTTGCCCAAGATCCCACGGGGAATAAGTGATGGAACCCAAACTCTGGTTTTCTAGCCACTGAGACCTGTGGTTTCTCCACCCTGTGGGGCTGTGAAGGCAGCAGGAGGACCAGAGTAGATACTCAAAACAAATATGAAGAGAAGAAATTAACTGGAGAAACCATGAATGGTGGATTGGGAAGAAGTCGAAGAAAAGTTGAAGAAAAGACTTTGCTCTCCTGCTTTCATGGTTCTCACTGCTGTGCCCTGGGGTGGTGGGGACCTGTGGCCAGGACAGTCCTTGTTCCGTGATGCCCCTGAGCCCAAAATCCTTGCCAGTGGGCCAGGAAAAGCTCTTGACTAACAAAGTATACATATTTGAGAGTTAGACCGAAGGCCATTGTCTGATCATCGTTAAATCTGAACGTTTATCCAGCTTCTTTCTTGGGATGAAGTGAATAGCAGAGACTTCAAGACAGGAACTTTTTTAAAAAATTTATCTTTGTAGCTTTATTTCATTGTTTTAGGCTCTTGCAACAAAATACCACAAACTGGTGGCTTCAACAACAGAAATTTATTGTCTCCCGGTTCCAGAGGCCAGATGTCCTGAAATCCAGGCGTCTGCAGGGTGGGGTTCCTGCCGGAGGTTCTTAGGGGGTTGTGTTTGCTGACTTCTTCTTCACTTCTGGTGGTTGTCAGCTGTGCGGTGGTTCGTAGATGCAGCACTACCTCTCTGCCTTCATCTCCACCTGGCCCTCTCCCTGTGTGTCTGTATCTCTTCTTCTAGGGACGCCAAGTCGTATTGAACCAGAGCCCACCTTGTCAGGTATGGCCTCGTCTTAACTCAATTGCATTGTTTACGAACAAGGTCAAATTCACAGGTCACAGGGGTTGTTGTTTAGTCGCTCAGTCATGTCCCACTCTCTGTGATCCTGTGGACTGTAGCCCCACCAGGCTTCTCTGTCCATGGGATTTCCCAGGCAGGAATACTGGAGTGGGTTGTCATTCCTTCTCCTGGGGATCGTCCATCTTCCCGACCCAGGGATTGAACCCTAGTCTCTTGCACGCCTCTTTACCACTGAGCCACCTGGGAAGCCCTGACAGTGGCTAGGGCTTCAGTACATCTTTTGGGGGGATGACTCAACCCATGACCTCAGCCAACACATCATAGGCCTGAGTAGAGAGTGACTTGCAGATGACAATGAACAGGGCTCAAAATACAAAATCAGTGGAGGTGGTCTCTCTTCTCCTGTCCACCCACTGTCCACCTCCCCCACCACCTCCCCAGCACCTTGGCCGGGCCCCCTTTCCTTGAGTAGCAGCAAAATTATAGCAAGAGCTGCCATGTTCATGTCTGTATTTTGTGCTGGACATGGTGTTCAGTGCTTCATATGTATTGCCTTGTTTAGTTTACACAAATTGCAAAACAACTCTTCTTATTCCTGTGTTGTAATTGAAGAAATGGAAACACAGTGGTTGGGTATCTTGACAAAACTCGTAGGGCCCTAAGTAGCAGAATGGAGTTGCTCCCGAGCCGGGGCTCTGCTATTGATGGGGGCCTCTCTCCCCTCTTTTACCCCATCCCAGCAGGAAGTTTGTCCTCACTTTTGCTCCACACTAGCTCTCACCGCCAGAGGGCTGGAAGGAACTGAGAGACATCCATGGGTGGAAGAGGGTGGAGCCTTCCAGCCTGTACCTGGCTCCCTGTGTTCAATCCACTGGTCCTCCCAGGAGTCTGGCTTAGCAGTAGTTCAGTCACTCAGTCATGTCTGACTCTTTGCAGCTCCATGGACTGCAGAAAGCCAGGCTTCCCTGTCCATGACCAATTCCTGGAGCCTGCTCAAATTCATGTCCATAGAGGCAGTAATGCCATCCAACCATCTCATCCTCTGTCATCCTCTTCTCCTGTAGCCAGAGACTTATTGTGGTGGTAGCATCGTGAGCCCACTGCCAGCTTCCATGAAGGGCTGTTCTGGAGGACTGGAGGGGTGAAGACTTTGTGGGCACCTTCCAAACAATTAAGCCACATGGGTCACTGGCTTTTGGGCCCGAGGCAGTTTTGTGTGGAGGTTCAGGGCACAGGCCCTGGGGTTCATGCCCGGGTGCAGACCTCGGCCTGGTTGGGCCCCAGGCATGCACGTTACACCATCACCTGTGCCCAGTTTAATCATCCATGATGTGGCGGTAGCACTTTTTCCCATGAAGCTGTTACGAGGATTAAACAAGTGACTTCACGTAAAGCTCACATTGGCACACAGGGGGATGCTCAAGACAAGCTCTGATTTATCATCCCGGCTTCTCCAGCGTTGTCTTGAAGGAACAGGGGGACACACAGATGAATAAAAGCTGTCTCCTGCTGATGTGACGGAATCACCAGTTCAAACATTCTCAAGAGGGATGGGGTCCTCCATGCCCCGCAGGCTGCCCTAGCTACCCCACTCCACATGCACACTTAATGCTGGGGTCCAGGGCTCTGGTGTCCGCAAGACCCAGAGCACAAAAACAAAATCTCATGGAGCTCCTAGAGATGGAGAGAAGGGGGGAGTGATGAGCACCCACTGCAGACCTCTCAGCCTCCTCTGGGACCCCCTCAAACCCTGCTCCTGGGATGAGAGCGACTCCTACTGGTCAGTGGCTTGATCGCGCTCCCCTCCCCACATTCCCGAGAGGGAAACTGAGGCCTGGCGGAAGGGGAGGGAGGACAGAGGTGTGGCCCAGTCTCCCTCCTCACGTCGGGTGTTAATTACCGATTTAAACACACTGCCCTCTTGTCCATGGGCCCAGGAGAGCGTATTCACCAGGGGTGAGGCTTGACCGTAAGGTGGTCCTGCCAGGAGCAGACCACTCTAATGGGAGCAGCGATTAGCAGACGCCTCCGTCAGGGCCTGACCTGCAGCTCTGTTGTGAAGGATCCTCTCTTGTTAGCTGGAGGGAGGGAAAGGGGTGGCCCTTCACGGCTGGGGCTGCCAGGAAATGAAAGGTTGCAATTCCCACAAGCTTGTGACATCCAAGGGCTTCATCGCCCCCTGACAGGCAGTTATGACAGCTGCTCTCCGAGGACACGCAATCAGAGGATCCCCAGAAAATGACTGCAGCCCATCACCAGCATAAATGGGCTCCTAATTAAGGGATGTTCTCTATTAATGCACATTAGTTCAACTCTCACCTTCAGGTACCGAGTGCGGAACTGATGAATATTTATTGAATGAATAAAGGAGATAAACCTGCGCGTCACATGTACACCAGCCAACTTCCTTCTCTTGGAAAGTCTCTCTGCTCCCCGCTTTCCAGAATGAAAGCTGCGGTCCCAGGATGCAGGTGGGGAGGGTTTTGGAGGCAGCCTCGACTTTGAGTCTCATCTTCATCCCTGCGGGATTAAAACCCACGTCACAGTCCACAAACAAGGATTAAATACGATCACAAGACAGAATAAAAGAAACTTGACACATGTTTTCTCCTTTCTCCCCCTGTTGTAACTCTGAGTTTATTTGCTCAGCTTTTGTTTTGCTTTTAGGGGAAGATTAACAGTTCAAAGCATGAAGCGTCCTTTCGGATTTCAGTGCAGAGTGGGTGTGAACCACGTCATCCAGGTAGCGGGGGCGGGTTATGGACCGACGTCTATAGAAGCACATGCTCCCGCGCTTACGAACTTATCGCTCGTGGTTTGTAGTTCATTGCAGGTAACACACATGAGGTACACACTTCACCACCGGCCTGGAGCTCTGAGAAAGAGTCAGGGAATGGTGACCCAGTGTGGTGGGGAGTGTTGTACGTGGGGCACAAGATTCCAGGGAGGAGACATCGTAGAGAGGGATGCGAGTGTCAGGGGCAGGGAGGTCCACAGTCCCGGCTTTGCAGCCAATGCACGACCTTTGTTACGGACCCCGGACGCTGTTTTCCTCAGGTCGGGGGTGGGTGGCCTTCCCGTCTTGCTCTACACGCCACCTCCAGACCCCCTCACGCCCTCTCTCCAACATGCTGGTGCTTCTCAGCTGCAGCCCAGACCTGGGCCCCAAGCTTGGACAATTCTGTCTGGCTACCCCCCGGACACACCCACCCCAGTGCCTCTCGGGGACCTCAGATTCACAGGGTCCCTCGGGAGCATCATCTCTTCCCACGTCTGCCCCCTCTTCCTGGTCCTCATCTTGGGGTGTGAAGTCACCCGAGGAACAAGCCTCCAGTCCCGTCTCCCCATTGATTCCGGTGATGCTGCGTCTCCTTGGCTTGTCCTCTGCCCTGACTTTGTCTTCCTCTTTCAGATGCCACTTTGGCCATCCTGGGCAAGTCGCCCTTCTCTTGTCTGAATCTCTGCATCTGCTCCTGGGTGCGCATCCCACCCCACCGTCAGCAGCCCCTGGCTTTGGTCTGTCCTCATAGCAGCATGAACCCACATTCTGAAGTGGCAGCCTGACTGCGCTACTCCCCTCCTCAAAAGCCTTCAGTGGCTTTTCCATTATCACTGCAGAAGGTCCCACCTCCTTGCCAGGACTTAAGACGACTCTGCAAGCTCATGCCCCAGAGCACTGTTCTCTGATGTCCTTCCCCTCTACTCCAGCTACGCTCACCTGCCTCCCTCCCCTCATCACCTTCCTTCATCACTCTTCCTTCAGATCTCACCTTAGATGCCACCTCTTCCAGGAAGCCTTCCCTGATTCCACTCCCTCATTTAAGTCAGACTTAGCTCTCCCCACTCTCCACCATGTGATACTACCCATGCATTCTTGGTCGCGGTGCGTAGCACTCTGTACTCATTGGCTGACTTCCTCACCGACAAGTCCACCATAAGCTTTGTGAAGGCAGGGGCTCCGTCTGTGCTGTTCACCATTGGATCCCAGCACCCAGCATAGGGGCTGATGCCTGTTAGAGGTTAGAAACCTTTTGTCCTATGAATGATCACTGTGACACGTACTTTTCCCACATGGACAGTGTTATATGGATGGTGGTGGTGGTTCAGTTGATAAGTTGCATCTGACTCTTGCAGCACCATGGACTGCAGGCTTCCAGGCTCTTCTGTCCAAGGGATTCTCTAGGCAAGAATACTGGAGTGGGTTGCCGTTTTCTTCTCCAGGGGATCTTCCAGACCCAGGGATCCAACTCAGATCTCCTGCATTGCAGGCAGATTCTTTACTGACTGAGCCACCAGGGAAGCCTGTTCTATGGATGCTGGTATTTAAATTATGGCCCCCTTCCTTTTACACTGGTTGGGACTGTCAGTCAGTCTCACGGCAACCCCTAAAGAGGAGGTCATAGTCATCATCCCCCCAACCCAAAGAAAGGTTGCAGGTAAGCTGCCCCAGAAAGATATTCACTGCCAAGCAGCAAAGGCAGGATTGCAGAGAGAAGGGGACAGTCGTGCAAACTGGGGAAGAGATTTTCAGATAAGCAAGTGTGTGCATACTCAGTCACTTGTCCTGTCTGATTCTGTGCAATCCCATGGACTGTAGCCCATCAGACTCCTTTGTCTGTGAAATTCTCTACACAAGAACACTGGAGTGGGTTGCCCTGCCCCTCCTCCAGGGGATCTCCCTGACCCAGGGATCGAACCTGCATCTTCCGCCTATCCTGCACTGCAGGCAGATTCTTTACCACTGAGCCACCTGGGAGGGCATATGTTTAATACCCTCCTGAACAGGCAAGGCTTAAGTCTCAGAAAGGGCTGGGGGAGGTCAGGGCTGTGCCTGGGTTGTGGGAATTCCCTGCACTTCTGCGGTGGGAGGAGGAGGCAGAGAGACCATGAAGTCCCCCCTGAAAAACCTCACTGGAAGCACTAGATTTGAAGGTTTGCATCAGTTCAGTTCAGTTCAGTTGCTCAGTCATGTCCGACTCTTTGCGACCCCGTGGACTGCAGCACAACAGGCCTCCCTATCCATCGCCAACACCCAGAGTTTACTCAAACTCATGTCCATTGAGTCGGTGATGCCACTGAGCCATCTCATCCTCTGTCGTCCCCTTCTCCTCCTGCCTTCAATCTTTCCCAGCACCAGGATCTTTTCAAATGAGTCAGCTCTTCGCATCAGATGGCCAAAGTATTGGAGTTTCAGCTTCAGCATCAGGTGGCCAATGTATTGGAGTTTCAACTTCAGCATCAGTCCTTCCAATGAAAATTCAGGACTGATTTCCTTTAGGGTGGACTGGTTCGATATCTTTGCAGTCCACGGGACTCTCAAGAGTCTTCTCCAACACCACAGTTTGCATCAGATGTTGGAAGTTTGCATCAGCCGGTTTATTTTTTCCCCACTGGGCCTGATGCTCATCATTGGCTGATGTGAGCAGCAGCTGTGGTGGCGAGTGGGTGACTGTGCCCAGACCAGGGGTCTGAACTGCCCTGAGGCTCTGGCTCCCAGCCCCAGCCTCTCGGGAGCCCCAGGCTCCGGCTTAAGGGCTGGCACTCTGCAGGGGAATGTGACTTCTTGTCCAGCTTCTCCTGAGTCTCCTTTACTCATGGTTGTCTTAGACTGACACTGTCACTTACTCTTCTATTTATAAAGTTAACAAGAAGATGCTCCCAACTCCAGGAGGGAAAGAAAGCCAAACCAGCAGACTGGGCTGCCAATACAGTCGGGCCCTGGGGTTCTATCCACAAGGGCAGCTCTGATGGTTTTACTGGAGGCTTCCCTGATGCTCAGCCAAGCCTGTGCCCACCTCCCTTGCTTCTTGTGGCTCTGCTTCAGCATCAGAGCCCAGAGCTCTGGCCCCACCCCACCTCTGGAAGGTACTGCGTGTGCCCTAGTCCAGGTAGTTGGGCTCCATCCTAAGCCCCAAGGAGGCTCAGCCCTAGCCTTCCTATATTTTTCCCTCTGTTTCCTCGGGTCCTAGGTGGGTACCAGGTAGCGTGGAAAGAGCCCAGAAGCCTGAGGCCCTGACTCTGGTGCCATCTGCCCTCTACCTCTCAGTCGCCCGTGTGAAAAATGCCCGAGTTGATCCTCATCTATCCCACCTGATGTGTGCGTGCTAAGTCGCTTCAGTCATGTCCAACTCTCTGCAACCCTGTGGGCTGTAGCCCACCAGGCTCCTCTGTCCGTGGGGATTCGGGGAACCCCTGAACTAGATGGAGACCAGATCTTGAGCACCTTTGGAAAGGCGGGGGCGTGTTTTATGCAAGTCATGAACCTTGCTGTGGTTCCCCCGCTGCCCCAGGTGCCTCCCAGGGCAACTTTGTATTCGTTTCCCCTTTACTGGGTTGTCAGCGGAGATGGAGACAGCTCATCGCCACGCTCCACGTGGCTCCCCTTCCAGACGTGCCCACGCGTGCTGGACTCGTGCTCTGAACACGAGAGATGTTTTCCCCTCTCGGTGGCAGGTGGCGCAGAAAGTGGAGGTTTGGGAGGAAGGGAAAAGGTGCCGCCAGTCTGGGCTTGGTGGGGAGCTGACCTCTCCTAGGGTCCTGACTTGAACAAAGGGCGATAGGGAGGTGTTTATCCAGGCTGGGGAGCAAACCTTCTGGAAACCTCTGCCTCCTCTTCTGCTCCCCGCCTGCTGGCTTAGCTGCCTCCCTTCCCCAGGCTGGGGCTTCTGCGCAGCTGAGAGCCAGGGCTATTTCTTTTTCAGGCAGGAGAGATGTGTTGCTGTTGTTGTTCATGTCTGACTCTTTGTGACCCAATAGACTGTAGCACAGAGTTTACTCTAACTCATGTCCATTGAGTCAGGGATGCCATCCAACCATCTCATCCTCTGTTGCCCCCTTCTCCTCCTGCCCTCAATTTTTCCCAGCATCAGGGTCTTTTCCAATGAATCAGCTCTTCGCATCAGGTGACCAAAGTATTGGAGCTTCAGCATCAGTCCTTCCAGTGAATATTCAGGGTCGATTTTCTTTAGAATTGACTGGTTTGATGTCCAAGGGACTCAAGAGTCTTCTCCAGCACCACAGTTCAAAATCATTAGTTCTTAGGAGCTCAGCCTTCTTTATGGTCCAACCCTCACATCTATACATGACTACTGGAAAAATCATAGCTTTGACTATACAGACCTTTGTCAACAAAGTGTTGTCTCTGCTTTTGAATATGCTGTCTAGGTTTGTCACAGTTTTTCTTCCAAGGAGAAATTGTCTTTTAATTTCATGGCTGCAGTCACTGTCCACAGTGATTTTGGAGCCCAAGAAAATAAAGTCTGAGAGATGTGAGGGGCTCACAGTTCAGGTGGCTTTGGGGGAGGCAGCCTCAGCTTCTTGGCTCTGGACTCTGCGGGCCTGGATCTTGGAGCGATTCCATTCTCGAGCAGCTGCGCCTTAACCCCCAGACACTTGATGCACCATGGGTCTAGCCTGTTGTGAACGAGTACGGGATGGAGGAGAAGAAAGAGAAGGTTTGAGTCTCCAGTCTGTTAGCGCCGTGCCTCTTTGTCTTCCCCAGTGTGCACTGCTGGGCCATTATTTCTGAAGTGCTGGGACCTGGCTTATCTCCCAGGATCCAGGCAGAGCCAGGATGTTGTGTTTCTTTGGTACCCTGGCTGGTGCCAGCAGCCGAGCGCCAGGCCGGGGGCCTGAAGGAGGGAGAATGCCACAGCCAGCCCTGCCATCATCCTCCTCTGACATCTTCTTACCACGGGCCTTGGAGACCCCCTTGTTACCAACTGCAATGGCCTCTAATCTCCCTGATCAATCGATGGCAGTGGCATCAGATGCTGTTGGTCTTCTGTTTTCCCTGATGCTCTCTGCTCTTTGGGCTCCTGTGTCCTTCCTCCCGCTGCTCCCACAACTCTGACTTCCTGGATCCTTCTTCCTTCCCCCATGAGTGACGCTGACCCCTGCTCCCCATCCCTGGGTGACCTTTTCCTCCTCCATGTCTTGTGACGTCCAGACCTGCACTCTTGGCTATGTTCCTCTTCCTCAGTGTTCAGCAGGCTCTTCAAGTCTTACACAACCCAAACCATGCTCCCTATGTTTACCTCTGAGCTTGCATATCTGTCCCTACTCCAAGTGCATCCTCCCCTCCACTCAGGCTGGAAGTCAGGATTCACACTTAGCAACCTTCCTACACTCACTTCCCCGACCCCAGCCCTAGAGAATCTGTCACAGAATCCTGCCGATTCTACCCTGTCCACAGCGTTTACTTGCACCTCCTCCTCCTTCTCTTGCTGCTTCCGGTCAGACTGTCACTGTCCTCTGTCTGGGCCCGCTGCCCCGCTTCTGCCCCTGCCCTGGCCAGGCCACCCTCATCATGACAGCAGGATGCCTGTGCTCCAGAAGGCCGCAGTGGATGCTGGGGGGACGAACGCATGAGTTCTGGGTGGAGATGCTGGTTCAGAGGAGCAAGGTGGGTGCTCATTCTGCAACTGCTGGACATGGTGAGTGAACATCGGGGCTCACCATTCTCATCTGGCCTTGGTGGAGACTGCTGTTGTTGCTCAGTCACTAAGTTGTGTCTGGGCTTCCCCGGTGGCTCAGCTGGTAAAGAATCCGCCTGTAATGCAGGAGACCACAGTTCAATTCTTGGGTCTGGATGATCCACTGGAGAAGGGATAGGCTACCCACTCTGGTATTCTTGGGCTTCCCTGATGGATGACACCAGGGAAGAAGGGGACAACAGAGGATGAAATGGTTGGATGCCATCACTGACTTGATGGACATGAGTTTGAGCAAGCTCTAGGAGTTAGTGATGGACAGGGAAGCCTGGCATGCTACAGTTCATGGGGTCACAAACAGTCGGACATGACTGAGCAACTGAGCTGAACTGAAGTCGTGTCTGACTCTTTGAGACCCCATGGACTGCAGCACTCCAGGCTTCCCTGTCCTTGACCATCTCCCGGAGCTTGCTCAAACTCATGTTCACTGAGTCAGTGATGCCATCCAACCATCTCATTCTCCATTGCCCCTTCTCCTCCTGTGCTCAATCTTTGCCAGCATTAGGGTCTTCTCTAGTGAGTCAGCTCTTCTCACCAGGTGGCCAAAGTATCGGAGTTTCAGCTTCATCATCAGTCCTTTCAATGAGTATTCAGGGTTGATTTTCTTTAGGATTGACTGGTTTGATCTCCTTGTTTTCCAAGGGACTCTCAAGCAGTCTTTAATACCGGGCTAACTTTTTATCAGTGAAGGGGAAAAAAAAAAAAAAAACTCTTCAGAGTATTTAGGATTTATGAGGTTTTCCACTCTGGTCCAGAGGGACAAGAACTCTTCCTGGCTCTATGTGAGTACCATAAAGTAGTCCCTTTATCTTTTTTTTTTAGATGTTTTAAAATAATTAATTAATTATGGCTGTGTTGCATCCTAGTTGAAGTGCCCTGGCTCAGTTGCCCCAAAATGCATGTGATCTTAGTTCCCTGATCAGGGATTGAACCTGCAACCCTTGCATTGAAAGGCAGACTCTCAACCACTGGACTGCAAGGGAAGTCCCAGCAGTCCCTTTATCTTGTTTGCAGTTATATTCTTGGTCTCAGGTAGTGTCCTCACAGACATGATTTGGTCAGCCTTGGCAGAAGACTAGAGGGACTCTCTCTCCAGTTCTCCAAAGCCCCCTCACTATGGAGTCTTCCTACCCTCCAGCACTCTGCCTTTCAGACTAGCTGCCTTGCTGTCCTGACTCCCATCTTTGTCTCTTCCACCAAGGAGAGATGTTTCACTCTGCCTCTGAATTTTCCCATTCCCCACAGCACAGCTCAGACATGCCAGGCAATAGGCTGGATCATTGTAGGCTTGCCTTGTTTATTGTCTTTCAGAGATCTAGTTTTTCACTGCCTGGTGTTCAATGTCTTGAAAACTGTTATTTCATAAATTTTCTCCAGCTTTTAAATGGGTCATTGAAATTGCCTTTGAGTGCTTTGAAAAACCCAGATTCCTGGGATCTACCGTTGGCTAATTTGAGGCCACTTTGGAGTAGATCTAGATATTATTGGGTGGCTGACAGTGTTCCCTTTCTAGCTGGAGCAACTGTACTTTCAGTCAATACTCACATTGGGAGCCTCTGATTAAAGGAGTCAGTCACTTCTGCTAAGAATCTGAGTGGGGAGATATTTATTAATATTTAAAGCAAATGAGTTTCCAGGAACCGGGTAGAAAGTGTCTGGAGGAGTCCATGGAAACCAGATGAAAATCTGGATTAAGCAGATGTGGCTTTGGTTTTGGCCAACAACTTGCGGATGAGGACGAGATGGTTGGATGGCATCACCAACTCAATGGACAGGAATTTGAGCAAACTCTGGGAGATGGTGAGAACAGGGGAGCCTGGCGTGCTACAGGCCATGGGGTCTCAAAGAGTTGAACATAGCTTAGCAGCTGAATGGCAACAATAACAACTTGTGATTTTCTTTGTGACTTAAGACTCTGTAGCTTGTTTTTCTCTAGCCATTGGTGTATCGGATAGATCATGGAACCAGAGACTCTGTGAGGGGCCAGCTCCGGGGTCCTGACCAGTCCTCCATGGGGGCCGAGTCAGCTCCTCTGAACCTTGGCACTGTTATCTGCAGCTCTGTCTTTGCACCACTTGGGTGTGAAGAGATTGTTGGAAAAGCATCTACAACGAAGACACTTGAATCTGTACTTGAAGCCACTTGTAGACTCTACAGATGAAATGATGGGGCTTAGTAAATGCATTCTGTATTTGCAAGATATTTCCTTCTAGAAATCCCGGAAGATAGGACACTTCTCAGTAAAGATATTTGGGGCACTACTGAACCCTCTGAAGAATGTTGAATATTATTCAGATTCTGGTGATTATTTGTCTTGGTTTTGTCTTTCTTCCTGCCACCTCTCTGCCCTGTCAAGGGGAAAGAAAGGTCTCTGATTGCACGGTGGGAAGGAACCTTGCATAATATATTTATGAAGGGCAGCATTGACCCAGTTGAATGCAAGGATGCTGTAATCAACACGTCTTTATGGGGCCCCAGCACTGTGCCAAGTATGAAGAGAGAAACAGTGACACAGACGTCTGCTTACCGGTCTGAAGGAATCTACTTCTTGGTTGTAGACTCAAGACCTACAAGCATGTGTGTTCAGTCGCTGTGGCCATGTCTGACTCTTTGCGACCCCATAGACTAAAATCCACCAGGCTCCTCTGTCCCTAGGATTTTTCTGACAAGAATACTGGAGTGGGTTGCCATGCCCTCCTCCAGGGGGATCTTCCCAATCCAGTGATTAAACCGCGTGTCCTGCGTCTACAATATTGCAGGCGGATTCCAAACCACTGAGCCAACCAGAGAAGCTCCCAATGCCCACAGTTGTGAGACAGTTTGCATGAGACCCTTTGCCAACAAAACGGAACAGAACGTAACCAGTAGCTTTGGACAAGCAGATGCCATGGAAATTGAGAAGCAGCAGGAGAGACCAGGTGTTGGGGCTGGAGAAAATGACTGACTTTCTGTGATGGGCATGTTCCTGAAGACAGCAACTGCATAGTTCTCAGAAAGCTCTGGGGAGGAGGGGCAGAACGGAGCCCAGGGAGCAGACAGCGCAGAGAGTGAGGACTGGAGTCTGGTAGGCAGAGCAACAGAGCTCTCAGAGCAGCCAAAGCCACCACGTGCAGTGCCAGAGAAGGGCCCAGGGAGCATCCAGAAATAGTACCAGGGCAGAGAGTCAGATGGCCGGAGATGGACGCCTTGTCCTCCTGTACCACACTTCAGAGTCTCCTCTGAATGTTTATACACACGGTGTCTTTAGTCATCACTGAAACCCTGCAAAAGGCAGGACACATAATTATTGCCATTTGACAGGGATGGAAGCTGGAGGTCAGAAAGGTTAAATGGAGTTTGCATTGTAACCTGAATAGGGAAAGAGAGAATGAAGACCAGAACCCACAGGTGCCCTGTGTGTGTGTGACTTCTGCCTGATACCCTCTGCCTCCATGGCGACCCCGGCTGAGCGTAGAGTCACCTGCCCGGCTCAGATCCCACGTGGATGCTGTGATCCAAATCCGGGATGAGGGCTTAATCCAACTCTGGGCAAGATGAGGGTCAGGGGAGGAGATGGTCTTTCTGCACATCTATCTGTAAAGGAAGCAGAGAGGAACTTGGTGACGTCCTTCCAGTCAAAGGAGAGACAGGCCCCTGTCAGCTTGGAGAGGGGGAGGTGGGGGGAGGGGGAGGGGAGGGAGGGGTTGGGGCGCATGGCAGGTCTGCTGTTTATGTCCATTAAGGAGGAAGAACCAGGAGCCAAGCATCCAATTAACCTGACATCTCTTGCAGCCAAAATATCTGAGGATATAAGAAGAAAATTTTAATATGTGGAGGCTTGGGAGAAAAGTGACTAATAGCTGGAAAACAGCCCCAGTTTATTAAAAAAAAAAAAAAAAATAGGTCAGGCCCAACAGCTCCAAAAGATTCCTTCCCAGCAGTTCCAGATTTGGGAGATGGAGGGGGTACCGCGCGGTGGCAACGCCCCCCTGACATGAGGCAGGCGTGGCTATTGTGCCACAAACAGATGGCCCAGTGCTGCCAGGAAGTGGCAGGATACCGTGCACGTCCTTGGAGTTGAGCTGCACTGCGACCCTGGCTGTGACCGTAAGTTAGGGACTGGCCCAGGTCACCCAGCCTGCAGGTGGCTGAACCCTCACCCAGCCCCAGTCCTTTGGCTCTGAGAGCCAACATGCTTTCTGTAAGCCGTGGCTGCCTCTCCTTCAGGTGACCTTGGCCGGCTCTGTCGTTGCCTGGGAATCGCAGTGGCCCTGAGACAGGGCCGGGCTGGCCTCCGAGGGCTGCAGCAGGGCGTCACCGAGGGATGGAGAAGGTGGGCAGCTGCCCGCAGTTCTGCCTGGACCAGGCTTCATGGGTAGCCCTGGGGGAGCTGGTTAAAGTGCAGGCTGGCCTTCCTGACCCTTGGAGGATCAGAGTCTGTCGGTCTGGGGAGGGGCCTGACCCTCACCCCAAAGTTGTCCTATCAGTCAGTCCCCAGATGATTTCCCTCAGAACATTGCTTGCTAGAGACATTTATATAGCTCTCTCAGGAAAAAAAGATGCCCCAGCTATTAAATTGGTAGCACTAGACACCCTCCTCTGTCCATGGGATTTCCCAGGCACGAGTACTGGAATGGGTTGCCATCTCCTTCTCCTGGCAGGCTACAAGTCTATGGGGTCTCAAAGAGTTGGACACGGCTGAGCACACACACATGCATGCAGACACCCTTGTTACCTCTTAGAGATTCAGGATTTGTTTTAGCAAATTAAAGTCTTAAGAGGATTGCAATTAAGAAATCTCTTTATACTTTGTAGTCTATACATATAGCAAAATGTTACAAGTCTATACATACAGCAAATCGTATATGCCTTCAACTACCACAATGATATATATCAATTTGATCTCAAGAAAGCTGGGAAAGAGAAGAAATTTCTTTGGCTTTTTTTTTTTTTTGCCCACACTCAACTACAGAACCCTTGATTCCAGGAGTATCTCTTCTCTGGGAAACAACATGAAAATAATGCAGCTGTGGACAAGTGGTTCTCAGTCTCTGGATGCTGTAGAATCCGGGATGGAGGCGGGAGGTTTGTTGGGATAGATTGTGGGGCCCCACCCACCCCAGAGCCTCAGTATTTCCTGTGAGGTCCAGGTACTTGGTTCCTTACAAGCCTCCCAGTTGTGGCTGCTGCTGCTAGTGGTCTGGGGACCTCCCAGCGAGAGCCACCCTGAGGCCCCTCTGTGAGCCCCTGGGAGAGAGAGTGAGTAGGAACTGAGAAGGGTGGGCAGCATGACCTGGGGGTAGGGCATTCCTGGGAGCATAGCCTTGGAAGGGGCGTGAGTCTGAAGTTAGAAAAAAGCATGTGGGGATGGGCTTTGCTGAGATGCCAGAGCTGCAGTCAGGGACACCATACAATGGGCTTCTCTGGGAGCTCAGATGGTAAAGAATCTGCTGGCAGTGCAGGAGACCTGGGTTTAATCCCTGGGTCAGAAAGATCCCCTGGAGAAGGAAATGACAACCCACTCCAGTATTCGTGCCTGGAAAATTCCATGGACAGAGGAGCCTGGTGAGCTACAGTCCATGGGATAGCAAAGAGTCGGACACGACTGAGTGACTAATACTTTCACACCACACAATGGAGAGATGCCAGACTGTGACATGATCAGAGTCTGGCCTTGCCCCAGGGGTCTCTGTGCCTTTAAAAAGCCAACTCAAGGGAGGTGCATGAAGGTGGCTGTTGACAAATGAACAAGCACAGGGGCCATGCCTGGGGAGACAACTCTGCCTTGTGGGACCAGCGGCCTCTAGACCCCTCTCCCCATCCATCTCTGGGTTGTGCAGGCTTCTCATCGCAGGGTGAGGAACAGGGAGCTGGCTCCTGGCTTCCACTGCACAGTGCTTCTTTCCAGGGTGATGGGTCGGGGCTGACTTCGATATTCCTCTGCTGATACCTCCTCTTTCAGCCCAGGTGATAGGAAACACGGGGGCAGCAGTGGAACCAGGCCCATCTTTGGCCCAAGGCAGGCAAGAAAGCTGTATATCTGTGGTATGGTCATGGCAGTGGTGGGGGACAGGGGAGTCCCCGGTGCCCGACACAGCTATGCCTGCCTGGCTGCTGCCCAACACACACCCTTAGGATGGTCCCTCTGCACCAGAGCTCTGACACCCTTCCTAGAGACAGACAGATGGTGCTAGAAGATCTTTCTCTGGGTCACTACCAGCTGCATGGACCACGGTCAAGATCGCAGTCTTGGGAATAAACATGGATGAGGGGGAGAAAAGGGTGACCCCAGGCTGGCTAGGGAGAAGATGAAGACAGCTGGGAAGGAAGAGGCTGTGAGGCCTGGCCCGGGAGCCCTCCTCCTCCCATGCCCTCCTCTGCTCCCCCTCTGGCGCCACCACCCCACAGGTCCCTTTCTGTCCCTCTGCGGGGCCTCAGGCCAGGCAGGCGGCTGCGGAGGACAGGCTCAGGTTAGAAAAAGCTCTCCTGACATTTAGAGACAGAGCAGGATTTGGCACCTCCAGTGGCGCCTTTTGTTCTCAGGAAAATCGTTCATTCAGCTTGGGCCGGCGCCAGTGACAGCCATTTATAGCCCAGCAGGCTTAGGTGGCTTCAGCTGCCTGGTGCAGAAAGGCTGGCTGCCCCCTGCCCCCCACCCGCCTGCAGGCTCTCGGTCTCCCTGCTCCTCACCTGCTTATCCTCTCTCTCCTCTCTCCGCCCCTCCCCTGTTTCCTAGAGGTCCCAGTTCCAGATTTGCCCATGTGACCCTAGACACATCCCCTTCCTCACGTAGGCCACGACTTCTCCTGGAGTTCGCTGTCTGCTCGCTTTGGGAATCTTGCATGATACCACTACACCAGCGGTGCTGACTGTCCACTCGCTTTGGAACTCAGTCACCTTGGCGAGGTGCCTACCTGTGCCAGTCTCCACTGAGGGTTTGTCCTCTGCTTCCACATGGCCTTTGAGCCTCCCCTCCCAAACCCCAGGGTGGGCTTCCTGCCTGGGCTGGCTTTGCTACCTACTTCTGAGTGCAGAGTCTGGCTTCCAGCAGAAGCTGTCAAGCTTGGTGGGACAGAACTGGCCCAACCACAGTATCGGGGTCAAGAGCACGGCTTTGCTGTCAGACAGACAATAACTGGTTCATGTGTTGGCGCTGTTATTCGCTAACTCTGGGCTTAGGAAGTGATTGAATTTTTCGAGCTTCAGCTTCCTCACCTGTAAATTTCAGTACCTCATTGAGTTATCACAAGGCTTTTATGGGATATTTGTAAAGTCTTTAGCATAGTGCCTGGCACACACTGTGCTCTCAGTAACTGTTAAGGATCAACACCATCATCACCATCATCATCACCATCATGACCATCATCATCATCATCACCATCATCATCACCATCACTACCATCATCACCATCACCACCATCATCACCATATCATCACCACCATCACCATTATCATCACCACCACCATCACCGTCATCATCATCACCACCATCACCATCACCATCATCACCACCACCATCACCATCACCACCATCACCACCATCATCACCACCACCATCACCACCATCATCACCACCATCATCACCATCACCATACCATCACCATCATCATCACCATCACCACCACCATCACCATCATCATCACCATTACCACCACCATCATCACCATCATCACCATCACCATGATCATCACCACCATCACCATCATGACCACCACCATCATCACCATCACCACCATCATCACCATATCATCACCACCATCACCACCATCATCACCACCACCACCATCATCATCACCACCACCATCACCATCACCACCACCATCACCACCATCACCACCATCATCACCATGTCATCACCACCATCACCACCATCACCACCATCACCACCATCATCACCATCACCATCACCACCATCACCACGATCATCACCATCACCATCACCACCATCATCACCATCACCATCACCACCATCATCACCATCACCATCATCACCATCATCACCATCACCATCACCACCATCACCACCATCACCACCATCACCACCATCATCACCATCACCACCATCATCACCACCACCATCACCATCATCATCACCATCATCATCACCACCATCATCACCACCACCACCACTGTTATCAACACCATTGTCATCTACCCCCATTTTCAGGTGGAAGTGCAGTTAGGTAAAAAATTCTGTCTCTGAATCCCCAGCGTTGCCCATGGAATTCCCACCAACCCTTCAAGGACCAGCTGGACACCACTTTTGCAGGGAGCCCTACTCCAGTCTCCAGCTTCGGTGTTTCCACAGCCCTTTATCTAATATCTCAGCCTTTAGGAGCCTGGGCCTATTGACTGCAGTGGAATGCGGTGGGCCAGGGAGATGCCAAGTGAGAAGTACTGGTGAGAAGCTGTCTGCTGAAGACACCCTGGGAGAGGCCAGAGCTGGGGGCAGGTCACAGCATCTGAGGAGTCCTGATCCGCAGTGGGAACTAAGAATAGAAGACAAAGTCACAAATCCTCTCAGCGGAAGGTGACCCTGAGCAGATTGGGGAGCAGGCAGCAGTGGGAGATTTTCCACAAGAGCAGTGCCCTGAGCCCAGGGCCCTGCGGAAGAGCAGGGAGGGCAGGCCAGGGCATGACCAGAGACAGCCTTGTGGAAATGGTTACCAGAACCAGACAGAGCCTCAGGGAGCCCTGACGAAGGGACCTTGGACTCAGAGTCGAATGGAGCTTGGGGGTGCAGGAGGCCCCTGGGACACTGACCATGCAACAGCCTGGCTCAGCTGGAACTTTTTCTCTCTTAGTGTATTTAAGTGGAGTCAAGATTGGGGCAGCTTCATGCACGGAGTCCTCTACTGCATTAGTTGACTACACAGCTTCCTGAGCACAGGATCCTCTGGACACAAGAGGCTGAACGAGGTTGGCTTTGTTCTGGCGCCCTTGTCTGGCTGCTGGAGTGCAGCGCTTGGGTCACATGTCCTCAGAGCAGGGGCCATCCCAGAACCAGAGGCGTGAGGACACGTGCTCCTGAGCCTCTCCTCCATGTCCCCTGGTGCCTCCAAGGTCCTCAGAGGAGGGTGCTTCTCACTGCCCCATCCTCACCCCCTCTACCCTCTTCCCTGAGGTCTCTCCCAAGTGAACCCCTCAGGCCCCCTCCTCTGCAGATGGCCTCCAAATCTAGAGAGCCAGCCTAAGCTTCCATCTGAGGTCTGGGGTCACAGTTCCAGTGTTTCTACTTTCGGCTCTTCACAAAACTCATACTGGTTCGTGGCGTACATTTAAAAATAGATGAACCAGCACAAGGATGGAAGGAATGAACTGTCCACAACCCAACATGCTGTGACAGTTGCCGCCGACTCTAGGACCTTCCCCAGGCCTCCCCTCCTCACTCACAGGCATGAAGAGGCTTCAGTTCTAAAAATGCTCTCTCTTCTCCCACTGGCGCTCCTCAACACACAGTTCGTCACGATCACATTTCTGTTATTAAACACTCTTCCGCCACATTTGAAACGGCTGTGTAGATGCTCCGTGGTTTGTACAATCAGTTCTGTTTTGTGAAAACCCCAGGTTGGCTCATATTCTTTCTTCCTTTTTTTAGTCTTTATTGAATTTTGTTGCAATATCACTTCTGTGTAATGTTTTGTGTTTTTGGCCAAAAGGCATGTGGGATCTTAAGCTCCCTGACCAGGGATCAAACCTGCACCCCTTGTACTGGAAGGCAAAGTCTTAACCACTGGACCACCAGGGAAGCCCCTGACTCATTTCCTGCGGTAATGAATAGAGTCATCACCAAATTCTTACAGCCACGTGCTTATGATTATCCATGATTCTTTCCTTAGGATATATTCCAAAAAAATGGAATGGCTGTGCTAAAGGATTTGTGCTTTTTACCACTTTTAATGCATTTGTCAAACAACTTTCCCAAAAAGTCTCACTAGCACTAGAAGTATCTGAAAGCATTTATTTTTCTGCAATCATTACAAATCCAGTTTTAGTCTTTTTTTTTTTTTTTTTTGGAGTGGGTAGGGAGAGAGTTGTGCTTATTTGGAATTTAAAAGTTATAACTTTTTTGTGTTCACTGGATGTTATCTGGTTTCCAGAGAGATTGAATATTCTGGCAGCATGTTAATTTGCCATTTGTGGTGATCCTCATGTGAGTTGACTGTAAGATCCTTTCTTTGTTCAGTGTTAAATTGGAGATGTTCCTCTTGTTCTGGCTGGTTTATAAGGGCTCCCTCCATTTGAAGGGGTAAAGAATCTGTCTGCAATGCAGGAGACCCAAGTTCAATCCCTAAGTTGGTAGAGAAGATTCCCCTGGAGAAGGGAAAGGCTTCCCACTCCAGTGTTCTTGTCTGGAGAATTCCGTGGACAGAGGAGCCTGGTGGGCTACAGTCCATGCGATCGCCAAGAAGCAGTCACGACTGAGTAGCTACCACTTCCGCCGCGTGAAGAATATTAACTTTCGCTGCCTTGTGTGGCAGAGACGTGCTTCTCAGTTTCTCATTGACCTTTCGGCTGTGTTTATGGCATTTTCCAGCTGGGACGACATCACCGCCTGCCTGCCGGACATCTTTCCTCATATGGTGCAGTGACGTGTCCAACTTCTCACAGGCAAATCGAAGTTTATTCTCCCCCCTCTCCCCCTGGCCCCAGCAGGCTCGTCCTGCTGACTTGCTTATTTCTGTTTGTGTCACCACCACTTTCCTAGTCAGCCAGGCTTGAAATGTTGAAGTCATCTTTGATTCCAGCATCTCTCTTCTCCCCTCCCTTCCGACAGTTGCCAACTCCTATGGATTCTATTTCTGCGATTTCTCTGGCAGGCAGCCCCTCTGATACCACAGTGGCTAAGTGGCTCATTATCTGGACTTTGGAACCGGGCTCGGAGGCTCGTACTTTGCCTCCCAGCCCCACTTTCCCCCTCATCCTTCCTCCTTGCAGCTCTCCCCACCACACCGCCCACCCCCCCGCAGGCTGCCAGCGCATCACTCTTCCTCAAGTAGAGCTCAAACCTTTGAGCTCCCCGACTGCAAACCACCAACAGCTCCCTCTCGATCTCATATTTAATTACAACCTCTTAGCCTGGCTGTAATTTCTTCTAGTCCGATCTCCCAGTATCCCCGCCATGTTCCCCAAACAAGCTCCACTGCTTCTCTACCCTTTTCCTATTTGCTGAAGCCAAGCCCTCCTAGAATTCTCACGTCCTTCTAGTCGACTCCCTCCCATCAGCCACAGCCACCAAAATCCATGGAGAAAGCCCCACGATCTCAGGTCTCTCTCAGTCTTTAAGTTGAAGTGACTTCTCTGTACTTGGAACTTGCCCCACACCCCACCCCCACCCGCCCCGGCCCAGAGCAATTAGCTTGAGTTTTTCTTGTAAAGCCAATCTTTCTCCACCATCCAGTGGAGCCTCAAGGGTCTCCGACTCCCACTAGATCGTGTCTTTTGAGGGCACGGTACTTGCATGTTTGTTTCTTCCACGGGATGCGCAGCACTCACGGCTGCCAAATTTCAGTGGGTGTTTGTGGAATGAAACAGGCAGTGATGCCTGGAGGTAACGTACCTCTGCTGTTGCCCACCCCAGCCCCCTGGGACAGGGCACGCTGGCCGCCAGTAGGCAGATTGCAAGTCCCCTCTCTCTGCAGGAACCCGAGCTGGGCTGACGGCCTTGGTACCAGGGCTTGGGTCACAGTCAATTCTTTGTCCCCTGGACCTGTGATTATTGAGATGAACGGCCCCGAATCCACCCATCATTTGCCTCGCGATGCAATGGGAGGCACATGGTGGTACTTTGTAAGTAGGCACCAGGGAAAGAAACTCACAAAGCCTGTGGCAAGGACCTTGGACTCAGAGAGGCGTGGAGCTCAGGGGTGCAGGAGGCCCATGTGACTTTGACTGTGGGAGAGCCCAGTCCAGCTGGGACTCTCTGTCTCCTTAATACATTTAAACGGAGTCAAGCTTGGGGTCAGCTTCATGCACAGAGCCCTCTCCAGCGTTAGAGGTGACTGCAGCCAGCACGGGAGAGTGCAATTGACACAGTCTATTTTTAGCCTCCCAGAGGCCGTGACCAACATCCCAAGCGGGGGGTGGGCGCACCTGCTGCATTCTAATGAGGCAGCCCATTGCCTCCTCTGCCAGACAGCCCGGGATCGAGCCGACCTGGAATCTGATGTTGCTAAACTGGGAAGTCTGCTTATTTCCCAGAGGCTGTAGCCTAGATACACCAGGAAAACGGGACCATTACCACCCCTTCGAGCTCAGTCCCCTCCAGCCCAGGGCTCTGGGCAGTCTTGGGGCTATGCCTGCAGGACAGTGGAGGGGATGGACTTGGATCTCTTGATCTTGCTCTGTCCTAGGACCTCCCTGTTTCCCTTGCTGGAGAGGAGATAGTAAGTCTGTGTGGACCCAGCACACAGATAAGAAAACTGAGGCATAAACAAAGAGATGTTAGTGTACTCGGAATATTGTTACTACTACTACCGATTATTGCTGTTGTTCAGTGACTATGTCATGTCTGACTTTTAGGGACCCCGTGGACTGCATCATGTCAGGCTTCCCTGTCCTTCAACATCTCCTGGAGTCTGCTCAAACTCATATCTATTGAGTCGGTGATGCCATCCCACCATCTCATCCTCTGTCATCCCCTTCTCCTCCTGCCTGCAATCTTTCCCAGCATTAGGGTCTTTTCCAATGAGTTGGCCCTTTGCATCAGGTGGCCAAAATATTGGAGCTTCAGCTTCAGCATTAATTAACCAATGATAATTCATATAATAAAGCACTTACTACATGCAAAAAGTGTTCTAAACTCTTTACACGTATTAACGCATCACTTAAAGTAGACTTTTACAAATTCGGGATGCCTGGATTTCCTACAGTTTGGGAAAGGCAATCTTCTCCTGGCAGAACCATGTTTCTGCAGCGAAGCCTGAACTTCTGGGCTTCTGTCTCCTCCTCTGTCCTCCCCTTAGCCAGTGGAGGAGGAAGGACTGGTCAGTGCCGAGCAGCAGCTGAGGGGGTGGAGCTGAGCTGGCTGTCAGGTCAAGGAACCAGGGATGGGCCATGTGCTCCCAGGAGGTTGTCTATCAGTGAGAGCACTCGCAGTTCAGAACAAACTTCTGCTGAAGTTCAGAGTTGAACAGTGAACCAGAAACTGGGGGAGGGCAGACAACAGGTGTGAGAAACCAGAACCCAAGAGACCTGCATTTCGGGGGCTGGGGGCTGCCTGTGTGGTGGAGAGAAGTCCAGGGGCTTGAGCTGCGTAAGGATACAGATGGGATTTGTTTTCGTCAAACACATTCATGGTGCCCTGGGCCCTTCTCTGAGCCCTTACCAGATACCACCTTCCCTAGTCTTCAGGACGGCTCTACGTGGTGGGGACCTTTATAGTCCCATTTTAGAGTTGGGGAAACTGAGGCGCCAAGAGGTGAATAATTTTGGCCAAGGTTGTGCAGCTGGTGAGTGGCAGGGATTCATGTTTAAGGGGACTGGCCCTTGAGATCCATATTCCAGCCACTTTGCTATGGGGTGCTATGTGACACTATTACCTCTTTCCCTTTATTCTCCTCTAAGGAAAGGTATTAATGTCCCCATTTGACAGATATGCAAACTGAGGCACACATCGGCCCAGGTCACCAACTAGTAGGAGACAGAATTGGGTTAAATTCAGGAGGCTTCCCTGATGGCTCAGTGGCCAATACAGGAGCCATGGGTTTGATCCCTGGGTCAGGAAGATCTTCTGGAGAAGGAAATGGCAGCCCACTCCAGTATTCTTGCCTGGAGAATCCCATGGACAGAGAAGCCTGGTGGCTACAGCCCACGGGGTTGCAGAGTCGGATACAACTTAGCGACTAAACAACAGGTAGGTTTGGTTCCTAGATAAGCACACTGCCGACCACACAGCACGACCGTCAGCTTGGGGATACCATCCCTTCGTCACCTCGGCTGCTGGGGCTGATGGAAGCTGGGCTGGGGGAGGGGAGGGAGAGGAAGAGGGAACGTGGAGTCTCAGAGGGCACGGCGTGGCCGCTGTTCACACCTGCCCCTCCTCTCTCCCGAAGGTGAGCAGCCCCCCGTCTCAGCCCCCGCAGCCGGTCGTCCCAGCCAAGCCTGTGCAGTGTGTCCACCACGTGTCCACTCAGCCCAGCTGCCCGGGACGGGGCAAGATGTCCAAGCTGCTGAACCCGGAGGAGATGACCTCGAGGGATTACTACTTTGACTCCTACGCCCACTTTGGGATCCACGAGGTACGGCGTTCTGCGCTGTCGGCCAAGCGAGGCGAGCTGGGTCCTGCGGTGACCGCACTTTTTCCTAGGGCAGCATCCCGCATGCAGTTCTCTGCTGTCATTAAGGGAGATCTCCCCAAAGCTCAAGGCCAAGGGCCTGTCTTCATCCTGGGGGCTCCCCATGTAAGAGATCAGGGCCAGGCCTGGAGCCAGTGAGCAAGGGAAAGCACGTGACTGGGTGTTTCTCAATCGGAGAGGAAGAGATGCTTCTGGGGTCCTTGTTTTATGGTCCAGCATCCTCGCCTCTTCCTGAGCCTGAGTCTGGAGGTCCAAGAAGACCAGACATCCTTGGTCCTTAGTACCAGATGCTTTGCAGCTGGGGTTCTTCTGGCATCTTGATGTCCTGTCTTCAGGCAGACATGGGTCCGCAAGTTCGCTCTGGACTAGTGAGCACCTCTAGGCAGGGTCAGCAGGCTTCATTGGGAACCTGGGCCTGTCTGACACCCTGATTGATTCTCAGGAAGTTCTATGTCTAAATGCTGTCTTCTTCCATAGCAGGGGAGATTGATGTTAGCTGCGGAACAGAACAGAGCCTTCTAACGAGCGCTTCCTGGCTGCAGCAGGGGCACAGGCAGTATTTCTTACCTCCCTCCCCCACCACCTCCAGCACCTCCTCACCCCAGATAAACAACTAAACAACGGACATGAGATGAGCCAAGCGCGTACTCAGGGCTGGCCGCTCTTCTCAGCAAGCTATCTGTGTCGTTGCATCGAAGCCCCAAGCACTCTATGAGGGAAGTGTTTCTATGATCCCCCTACAGTACGAAAACGTTTTGAAAAAGGAACAAAGGCTCGCTTGCTATGCAAATGCTTTTTCAAAAGGAGTCACCGAGCTCCCCTTTCAATTAGATGCTTCTGTAAACCCTTCCTTTATCCAAATAGTGGTGCTGCATTGCCAAAAGCATGTTTAATAAGTCATAGGCAGCTTTTTCTTTTTCTGAGTGCCTACTCCATCCACACTGGGTGTTGCTCCCCATGTTTTATGTTACTGACTCATTGGTTCCTCAGGCCAAAAAACCCAACAAGTTTGGTATTATTATTTGTCCCCATTTCACAGATGAGGCTATACGACCTTAAGAATCTTATCAACCTCCATTCGTCTTTGCTGGTTTGTTGGTGCTCAAGCTGATGCTTGGCAGAGCTAGAAATGAAACCTTCATGTTTGTGGCCCCGGGGCCATACAACGCTTTAAATGGGACTTTCTCTCTTTCTAACTTTGCCTTTGTTCCTGCTGGTCCCTTTGCAGTTTCCCAAGGAGGCAGAGATGGAGGGGTCTGACCCCCCGAAGATGGCTCTCCACATCAGAGCATGGGGCCTGCAGGGAAGGGGCTGGACCGTGTGTTTAGCTCCAGGGTCCCGGCCGAGGGAGCCCTGGGCAGCTGAGCCTGCAGCGTTTGGCGGTTCCCATTGGCGTTGGGAAGCTAGCATTCTCTGGTGGCTCAGACGGTAAAGAATCTGCCTGCAGTGAGGAGACCTGGGTTCAATCTCTGGGTCAGGAAGATTCCCTGGAGAAGGGAATGGCAACCTGCTCCAGTGTTCTTGCCTGGAGAATCCCATGGACAGAGGAGCCTGGCGTGCTACAGTCCATGAGGTCCCAAAGAGTTGGACACGACTGGGTGACTAACATTTTCTTCTTTCTTTTCTATCTGGCTGGGGATGGTGGATGGAGCCCTGTCGTAGGGAGGCAGGAAGGGTGCTCTCAAGAGCTTCCCTCCTCAGGACCCTGCCTCTAATTAAAGGACAGGCCTGGGACTCTGGGCATCTGTCTCAGAGCAGGTTCCTAGGAAGAGGCAGCAGTTCTGTGTCAGTCTTCAGCCATGTCAGACTCTTGGTGACCCCATGGACTGCAGCCCGCCAGGCTCCTCTGTCCATGGGATTCTCCAGGCAAGAATACTGGAGTGGGTTGCCATTTCCTTTTCCAGGGGATCTTTATGACCCAAGGATCGAACCCAGGTCTTCTGCATTGAAGGCAGATTCTTTACCACCTGAACCACCAGGGCAATAGTTCTAGGAGTCCCCCAAGCCCCACCCCGGCCCCCCTGTTAGGGGACCGACTGTGGTGGGCCCCTCCCGTCTGCCCCGCTCCCTTTGACCCCTCCGCCCACCACAACACACGTGGGCAGGATGCTCTCTCTGAGCTGTTACGCCTCTATGATTCCTTCAGGACAGGGTTCCCGGCCTCCAACCCAGGTACTCCGCACACTGTCTGATTCGTACAGGTTTGTTGAACTAGCGGTGCATCTACTCACCCGGGCACTGCTGGTCCCTCCATGGCCGGGCATCTGGAGCGTCTGATGTCCCCTGGGGGGACACCCCTAGATCCCGGCCCCTGGGGAAACGCAGGGGTCTTTAATAGTGGTGGGGGCTAACTGGTCTCCCTTTACCTGTAAGCTCCCCTCCAGCCCTTTCGTCTCCGTGACTGTCCTCTGTGAAAGGAGGTCGGGGCATGTGGATGGCCTCCTCCTGTGATCCTTTGCAGAGAGCACCTGTTCATTTCTCTGTTATCAGACACCAGAGATCCCCTCTCCATGCCAGATGGCTCGTGGGGATGCCTTTACCTCCTCAGTCTGGACAAGACCCACATCTCACAGCCCACCCGGAACCGAGCTGGCCACTCGGCGGGCTTCTCCCGTCATCAACAAGACCCTCACGTGGGCCGGCAGCGGTGCCGCCAGCTCGCTGATTCATAGTGACCAGCAAGTTTTTAGGAAACACGGTGCGGGCAGGCTTGGGTTTGATTAGTTGGCAAATACAAACAAGTGCCCAGTGTGGTGGTGGGGGGCACCGCTGGAGGTTGGGAGGCACAGTGGGAGGTGAATCTGAACACTTCTGGTCATGCATCTTATGGTTCCCCCAGAGCTGACTCCATGCTTGGCCCTGAGAAGGCAGGGGACAGGGAAAGGAGGACCGTGAATCCTGTCCCACGGCCTCTGCGAGAAGAAAGGAGCGGAAGCGACAGATGTCCTCGAGTGCAGAGGGGAGGGGCCTGGCCCCACGACCCAGCCCCACAACCCGGCCCCACTACCTGTGAGATCCCGCCTCAGCTGCCAGAAGAATCAAGCCCGGCAGAACCGTGTTCCCAGCCTCCCCCAGGCCTGGGCGCCCCACCCGCTCCCAGCCAGCTCTCTTCTTTTGACAGTCTGGCTGCAGGTTCTTTTTGAGATAGATTCCTCGGGGCCGCATTTCCCAGCCATTAGTCAATGTGCCGCCATGTGTTCAGTGGGCAGGAGACAAAGTCACCCCCAGCTGGGGGTGGGAGCTGTTGCCACTGCAGAGTGGCCCGCTCCTGTCTGAGTGTCTGCAGATGTCTCTGGGCTGTTCTCTTTCAGGAGGGATTAAAGCAAGGGTATGCAGGGAGGGCTGGGGAGCCAGGGAGATAGCCTTGATATGCCACAATTTCTCTTCCCCCACAACTAGTGCCTTTGGACTGAACTCCTGTGGTCTGAAGCCTTAAGGAAGGGAAAAGGGAGCCAAAGAGATGACAAAAGGTGACAAATTGAAGGGGACCTTGGGGAGATCCCTTTTAGCAACAGCGGGATCTGCAGAGACCCTGGGCAGATCTAATTCCACTGGGAAAGGCAGTGAGGAGTTGGAACTACGCGTATGATTGGGAGACTTCTGAATCTTTGTCATCTTTTTGCCTCCACTCCCTACTCACCCTCAACAATCTCCTCCCAGAGATGGGAAGGGTCCTCGTTTTCACAAAGACCCAGAGCTAAGCACTTCTGTAACATTTCCTTCCCTTATTTGGTCATGACAACGACCCTATGAAATAGCTGCTCTCATTATCCCATTTTTCAAATAAGACTAAGACCCAGAAGGATAAACGATACTCTGGGCCTGCCGGAGAGCTCACTGGAGCTATGGTTTGTGTGCAGGTGTCCCGGCCCCTTCCTTATAGAGCAGGGATTGCACACTGTGCCCCCTGCCTGGTTCTGAGGATGCCATCTTTCAGTCTTGTAGACTCTCAGTTTTGAGGCCCTGGTTTTTTTTTTTTTTTTTTTTTTTTTATGTCAAGTGATCTTGCAGTGTTTGGTTCCAGAGAGCTTCTGGAAGGAAAGGCACGAACTCACTTTCAAAATATTTAGACTGAGATATGAATTCAGTCTAACCAAGCCATCACCTTATTCAGCTTCTAAGATAACCAAAGATATGAGCCTTGGGGCAACACAGGAAGTAGTGTGTAGACTGAAAAGCAAGCACAAATACTTTTAGCTCTTGTAGTTGAATTCCAAGACCCTGATAGATGAATTAAATTCCCCCATCTGAATGAATCCTACTCAACTCCTAACCTGCTTAACCCTTGACTGGACTGAGCTGATCAACTCACCATTCTAGCTGCCTACAAAGAAAGGCCATTCCCACTTAGTTCAGCTACTATTGTTCCTTAGACACCATCCGTGGCATAAAAGATAAGTGGCAAGACCTGAGAAGAAACAAGAGAATTTGGTTCATAGTCAAGAGAAAAATCAGTCAATAGAAACAGATCTACAGGCAGCCCAGGTGTTGGGCTGATAAGATAAAGATTTGTAAATAGCTATCAGTATAATAAAAATGATTTTTAAAAATTTCTAGGGAGAGGTAATGGATGTAATAGGTGAAACTGAAATCTTCCAACTGAAAAACACAGTATCTAAACCAAATATTTGCTGGATGGAATGAATAACAAATAGAATACACAGAAGAAAATATGTATGATTATGAGGACAGGAAAGAAAGACATCATTGAAACTGAAGAATGGAGAGAAAAAAATTGACAAGTGAAACAGAGCTTTGATGAACTGTAAGACAGAATTAAGTGGTAAAACATGTGAGTAATTGGAGTTCAAGAGGAGAAGAGAAAGAATGGGACAGAAAAAAAAAATGTTTGACAAAATATGGATGGATAAATGTCTAAAATTGTTTTTAAAAAAGGCCAGTAACCTTCTGGATTGATTTGCTCAAACAATGAAACCACATCTGAGACAGCCTCTGCAATCATAGTCCTCACCTGACTATGAGGATCCATGGTCACTCTCGAAGTTCTACCTCTCTTCTGCACAGGTCAAATGGACAAATTGAATGTAGATGTGGGTTTCCTGGAATTAGTCCCATGGTCTCATGGATCTCATGAAACTAGTGATCCAATAGTTCAGAGCTGGTGTCCAATAATCCTCAAAAATCTGTTTATTTTCCTTTCTCCAATGAAGATACACTACTAAATGCCTGAAGGTTTTCTAGGAGGAAGACTTGGAGAAAGATGAATAGTACACATCTTTGGCAGCATGACAAGGTTTCTTCTCCTATAACATGGCCTCCCTCTTATCCGAGGAGTCCTGAGTCTGTAAACTGGCTTAAGTCCGGGAATCCGTTGAGGGGCGATGATCCTGTTTTGGTGATTCAAGCCAGACTTCCATTCACTAGACCTATAACTTTTTTACTGAAACAGAACAAGTAAGAATTTAGTATGCTTCTCACGACTTATTTTCTAGAGGTATTTTAATTAACTGGTCACCCCCTAGGGTTTGGTGAGCCAAACTCTCCCAAATACTGTTCTGGCTCTCCTGTCCTTCGCAGGGACCACACCCTCCTCATCTTTGGCGGTTACATGCTACAAGTTGGCCCCTGCTACCCCAGGATCCCAGCTAGATGTTGATCCCATGGTAACTTGGATCTCAGTTCCCAGTGTAATTTCTGACCTAGAGAGAAGGGCACACAGAACTGGTCAAGGATGCTGGACTTCCCTCATAAATTTCTGCCTCATAGCGGTGGGTCTGTTCTCTGGCATTGGTGTGTGGGTCTCACAAGACAGATGCATTTAACTTTCCAATCTCCCTGAATCTTTTTGGATACCTTCCTTTTCTGCTTATCAGGGATGTGCTGGCATTTCCAATTCATTTAGTGTTAGCTGACTTTGACCATGTTGGCTTCAATCAACCACAACTATTAGATGCGCTCCAAGCCCCTGGAGGTAAAACAGTGAATCCACAATCTTTGCTCAGTGGACCCATGTCAATAGACTCGGCTCAATCCAACTTTATGTTTCCTTCAAATTGTTCTCTCACTCTTGCTATACAACTCCCCCCCCCCCCACCAGCTATTCCTCAGATTTCAATCTGTATAAGTTAGAAGTATCATGTAGTTATTTTGGTGTGTATCACACCTCCTCCTGGGTCACTGTCTGTGCCTTGCTATTTTGTTGTTCTTTAGTCACTAAGTTGTGTCTGACTCTTTATAGCCCCATGGACTGTAGCTTGCCAGGCTCTTTTGTCCATGGGATTCTCCAGGCAAGAATACTGGACTGGGTTGCCATGCCCTCCTCCAGGGGATCTTTCTGACCCAGGGCTCAAACCCACGTCTCTTCTGTCTCCTTGGCAGAGGGGGGGGTGGTTCTTTGTCACTAACGCCACCTGGGAAGCCCCATACTGGTACAGTTGCTTGCAAAGTAATACAAATACTCAGGACCACCCTCACCAACCCTATCCCAGTGGCGCTAGGGATAAAAAGAACCTACCTGCCAATGCAGGAGACTGTAAGAAACACGAGTTCAATCCCCGGGTCGGGAAGATCTTCTGGAGGAGGAAATGGCAACCCACTCCAGTATTCTTGCCTGGAGAATCCCATGGACAGCGGAGACTGGTGGGCTACAGTCCATGGGGTTGCAAAGAGTCCTATACAGATGAGGTGACTTCGCATAGCACATACAGGTGAGGCTCTTCAGGAAAAGGAAAATGAGCTTTCTTGGGCAGGGGTAGAAGGTGTTTCTGCTGGCAGACAAGACTGCAATTTAGAAACTTGAGGTCTCAGCTTCACCCAAATCTGCCCATATGTTCCCATTCCAGTTCTCAGGACTCTGTTCTTTTCCAGTTAACGACTCAACTTTAACAAAGAGACCCTGCAAGGATAAGGGATTCAATCTGTGTTGTCATTCAGACAAGATTAGACTTTGGCTTTGCTTTTCAAAAATCTTGACCTTGCAAGAAAATAAGGGTTTCACGCCCCACTTTTATTCTTTTCTTCCCTTTTTTTTTTTCTCCTAGAAGTCATAGAAGTTTTCAGGTGCTAAATGAGCTGGGAATTTAAGTCCCTCAGCTCATCATTTTCTTCCTTTAAGTTTTCTAGTACAATTAGCAACGACCAACCAACCAACCAATACACCCCATTAAAATGCTATAAGGTTGGAAATACTTGGTCACTCGGAGTCCTGTCTTTTGTAGGAACTTTATCACAGATATCTAAGGCTAAAATCTGAGTAACACTTTTGTCATTTCACCAGTGCCCTCTTCACCAATGGCAACAGATTCTTAATGCCTTTAAATCTAATTGGATCAGAGAACCAATTCCAGAAAACTCAGAACCTATTCAGAGAACCCATCCTTAAGCTCTATTCCTTAGGAGCTATTCTTGGTACCTCATGCAATTGTGTAAGGTCACTGTCTCCATGTCTGATGGTGGAGTTGAAGTCCAGGGCACGTAATCAGGAAAGGAGTAAGAATGACAGTTCTCTCACCACAACAGAAAGTTCTGCTTCAGGTCTAACTTAAACCCCTCACGCTGTGCTCACACTGCTCCTTTTTTTTGGTTTTTGAGAAATTGGAGCCTTCCCAGGTCTGGATGGGAGTTTCTCCTTCGATGGTACAAAGTGACCTTTCTGGGGCAGACTTTTAAGGCATTGTGTGTCTCAAGCGGGGGGCCCTGGCCTAGCCACACTCTTCCGTGGCTTGTCCTCGTGACAGAGCTGAGGTCCCTGAAGAATTTGGCGGGACAGCCCTGGGCACATGACCCTATATGTGTGTGGCCAGGTGCCCTGAACACATCGACTCTGCCTTTCCTTCCACACAGGAGATGCTGAAGGATGAGGTGCGGACGCTCACTTACCGGAACTCAATGTACCACAACAAACACGTGTTCAAGGACAAGGTGGTCCTGGACGTGGGGAGCGGCACCGGGATCCTCTCCATGTTTGCTGCCAAGGCAGGGGCCAAGAAGGTGTTCGGGGTGAGCATGGCCTCTGCGGGGACACTCGCCCTTCCCGGTGCTTCTGGCCCCTCCCAGTTCCCGTCCTTGCTGGGGTCACACACACCCTCCAGGAGGCAGTCAGGCGTGGCTCTTGGGAGGCAGGCAAGCTTCTTAGCTCCCTGTCACCTGGGCATTGCTCCTGGCCTTGCTCTGGAACTGCTGATGTGTATAGAGGACTTTTTACTTTTCTGAAACCATTTTGGGGTCATCATAACCTTGGAGTCCTTAGTCCTATGTGGGCTTGAGGGGCAGGGCAGGGTGGCTACACCTGTGAGCTCTGGTTGGAATCTCCGCTCTCACAATAGGTATGACCCGGACTCTTCACTTCTCTTCTGTACCTTGGTTCCCCCATCTGTAAAGTGGGCATAACTACAGTACCTTGCCCACAGGGTGACTACGAGGAGGGGATGAGTTTAATACCTAAATCAAGTGCTTAGCACAGTGCTTGGTGCAAGTCAAATGCCTAGTCTTTATTAGTAGAGTTGGGAGGGGGCCCTGGGCACTAACAAGACAGTCTCCTTCTTCTGTTCTTTAAAGGCAAGCTGATAGATTTCATCCTGCTCTTCTGGCTCCTGCAGCCTCTCCAGCTAGAAGTGGTGATGGGGGACCCATTGGAGAGCTCCCGCAATGCATCTGGGAGCAGCCCCAGGACAGGGGGCTGGGAGGGTCCAGAACTGGGGAGAAACTGAGAAAGCAGATCTCTGAGCTGCCGGCTGACATAGTGGGTCTAGGGCTGGAAAACGAGAATTCATCTCAATCAAAATACAAGGCACGCTGCAGTTAAACACAGCATGTGCATGGGACAGCCCAATGCAGAGGCTGGCTGGAAGCTTTCAATGGGGCTTCGTTAGCTGGATCACCCTGCAGCTTGTCTCAAGACCCCACCCCCTGCCAGGCTCCCGGTTGACTAGAGCTCCCCAAATCCCGGTGCACCCCCACCCCCCTGCCTGAACAGCATCCCCCTCCATGCCTTCTTCAATGGCTCAGATGGTAAAGAAACTGCCTGCAATTCAGGAGACCTGGGTTCCATCCCCAAGTTGGGAAGATCCCCTGGAGAAAGAAATGATAACCCACCCCAGTATTCTTGCCTGGAGAATTCAATGGACAGAGGAGCCTGGCAGGCTACAGTCCATGGGGTCGCAAAGAGTCAGATACGACTGAGCGACTAACACTTTCACTTTCCATGCCTGACTTGAAAGCTACCTGGGTCCTGGTTGGAGGGGGTCTCGGGGCAGTCTCAAGGCCCCTCTGGTGTAGCCTTGACCAGGAGAGCCATGATGTACTCGCCTGAGCTCCATGTGAGGGTGCAGGGTCAGCCCAGCTGCCCATGGTCAAGTCCTGCTGTCTCCATGGCACTGCCTCTTCCCTCCTTCCAACCTTCCTTCCTTTATGAAGCCTCTTCCTCAAGATGGGGGTTTCTGGTCAAGGGACTGATTCCCTTCCAAGGTGCTCACAGAGCCTCAGAGCTTGATGTACACCCCCTGTGACTCCCTCTGTCCTCCCTTCAGGGGGTCTCTGAGGTCTCAGCTCAGCTCCACAGACAGAAGCCCAGGGCAGAGCTGAGCAAGGCAGGGCAGCCATCATTTGCTTCCACGTCAGGGGGCTTCAGCTGCTGGTCTTGGCAGCTGCCCATGTGTTTCCAGCCCGGGAGATAGGTTTTCTACTGCCAGACTGGGGCGTGTTCTCCTGCTGTTCTCACAAGGTCTTACTCTCAGCTGAAAGTCAGCGAATTTCTCAAATATCTTAGCCCTGTGCTTAGGAGGGGCTTCCCCAGTGACTCAGATGGTAAAGAATCCACCTGCAATGCAGGAGACCCGGGGTTCGATCCCCAGGTCGGGAAGATCCCCTGGAGGAGGAAATGGCAACCCACTTCAGTATTCTTGCCTGGGAAATTCCATGGACAGAGGAGCCTTGGCGGACTACAGTCAATGGGGTCACAAAGAGTCAGACGCAACTGAGCAACTAACACTCTCACATTTGCTTAGAAGATTTGGAGAGCCTGGCGAGACTTCTAGATTAAGAAGAATCAATTCTTTCAAAGGTGGAGATTGCAGAAGGAGTGAGAGTTAACACAGGTCTGCCCATGGGGCTGGGAAGGGTCTCAAAGACGCCCCGAAGTCTTGACCTGCGCTTTTCCGGTGGTCCTTCTTGTGGATGGTACCCATTTAGCCAGGCAGGGCCAGGGGAAGGAGGATGACAGCAGGGAAGTTCACAGTCACTCTGGGGGCTCTGCCTTCCCACCTCCTTCCCCTGACCACCCCCAGGACAGTGGCCATGCCAGGAGAGTGAGGCCTGATCGCTCCTATACCAGATCTCCCAACTCAGAGGCCAGGTCTTCCATCGCGGGGCAAAAGAAGCCGGTTTAGTGGGAGAGCCACTGGCCTGTGCTTCAGAAGGGTTGCAGGTTAGGTTTCCATCTGCCACGAAGTAGCTGTGTGGCCTAGGGCAGGCCACCGCACCCCCAGGCCTCAGCACGTCCGTCTGTTCTACTGGCCCTAAATTGCGTGCTGTGATTCTTTTGACACCTGACTCCTTTGCTCTGTATCCCCTCCAGATTGAATGCTCCAGTATTTCTGACTACTCAGAGAAGATCATTAAGGCCAACCACTTGGACAACAGTAAGCAGTGCCTCCTCCCGCTTTTCCGTGGAGGGAGGGGGCGAGGGGTTTGTACTTCCTTGTTTGGGTGGCAGAGACTGATGTAAGACCACTTGGCCTTGAAAAGGTGGAGGCCAGCCGCTGCCCTGTTAGCAGGACTCTGCCCACAGGGCTCAGAGTTTCCCAGTCCCTCCCTGCCAGGCCTGCCAAGGGCACATCTGTCCCAACTCAGCCTGCGGTGAGCCCAGCCTGAGGCTAAGACCTTCATTTCCAAGCCCTCTGCTTGGCCCCAGCTGTCCCTCCTCCTCCCGTTCCCTCTCAATGCCTCCAGCCCTATGTCCACTGAGCAACATCCCAGCAGACCCCAGGCTCTGTATTTGGAGAAACGTCGTCTTCTCATGCCCACAGGCCCCACTGCTGATCGACTGTCTTGGCAAGTAGCTTGCCCCTGGGAGCGGGACCTTCTTACAGCTTGAGTCTGAGCACAAGAGGAGCTGTGTTTCCTTCCCTTCCCCGCCTCACTCCTTTCCCAGGCGTTTGTGATCTCCTCGGCCCCTCTCTCTGGGACTCATCTTGAACACGCTCACCCTCATGAGGGTCCCTGACCAGAATAACTCCTGTATCTCCCATCACTCAGTATTCTTGTCTGGAGAATCTCCATGGACAGAGGAGCCTGGTGGGCTACAGTCCATGAAGTCGCAAAGAGTCGGACACGACTGAAGCGACTTAGCTTGCATGCACACACTGGGTCAGTTTCCTGTGTGTGGTCACCACCTCCTGCTCTCCCACCTGCCATGCAGTGCTGGGCTCCCACCCGTGGCTGGGCGGGCCCCTGCATGGGTGCCTGATCTCTGGGCTCAGGCTCGGGTGGGTGGAGCCAGGCTGCCCCTGCTGACCACGCCCTCCAAGCGTGAGCCCCTGCTCATCACGTGGCCTCAGACCCCATCTGGCCTATCCTTTGCTGGTGGCATCTGCTCAGCCCACCTTGTGGCTCCAGGAGGGAAGCATTCCCTGCTCTGTATTTCGATGGCTCACACTTGATTCTGTGCTACGGAGGCAAAGGCCCGGGAGGGACAAACCATTATCCCCAGGTGGATGGCCACCCCCTTGACCCGTGCTTGTCCTCCTCTTCACACAGGCCTGGGGGGGTCTTTTCAAGGCAAAGCGTGCTCTGCCTTGGCATGTATACTAGAAAGAGGACAGCTTGGCTTCCATGGAAATGCTTCTGAAACGTGGCAACAGCCAATTGTGTGGGTCTCGGGAGCGTAGGTGTAGAGACATAAATAACAACCCAGGACATAAAATACCTGCTACCCAGAATCAATCAATCTCCCTCCCTCTCCACCTCCGTACGGCTCCCCGGATGGGTTTGTTCCCAGGCAGACGCACACCTCCACATGGCCACCTGCAGGCGTGCATGCGGCCTTCACGTGGCTCCTGCCACCCGCGTGGCCCACACACGTGCTCAGATCAGGGTGTCTTCTTGGACATCAGGGCTGACAGCCAGCACTTCCTCTCTTTGCCCGCCCAGGAGACCCATAGTTCTAGTAGACAAGTGCTAATCCATTGACTTTTCAGAACACTAAAGGGAATAGTCGGTTCCTCCTTTCTCTTCTTCTGCCCTGGAGCATGAGGGTCACGGATGCAGAAGCCTGAGCAGAGTGTGAGGCACAGAGGGGCAGCAGGAAGGGCTTATCAGGTGGTTCCCCTTCTGAGCCCCGGCTCCTGGCGCAGGAGACGCCGCCACACTCAACTCACAGGATTACGGGGGGATTAGAGAGAATACACGTGAGCGGCCTGTACAGCAAGCATTAACTGTAGATCTTTCAGGGTTTATGTTCTGCACTTTGCTCCTTCCTGGTCATGCATCCCAAGCTTTTTGTAGACGATGCTCGAATTCTCTGCCCGATAGCATCCCTCCGTGCTTGCGGCCATCCAGTCCTGGGACAATTCCCCTGATGAGGGTCCCACCAGCAGCCACCTGTGGCTGTGATGGTTTGAAGAACTTCTTCCGCTGGAGCCTGCCTCCCTGCACCCTGACCGCAACGCTCTGGGTCATCACTTTGGGACCACACAGAGTAAGGGGGCTCCCCTTCACCTGGCAGCCCTAATCCCGCAGAGGCAGGGACACACCCCCAGTTCCTTCACCTGTGGCTTTGGTTTCAGCCCCCTTCTCCTCTGGCCGCGCGCCAGCATCCCTCTCAACCTGGCAGAGGATGCTCTGGCTTCCTTAGCAGTTGTGGGGACCTCAGGCCACACTGGCGCTCAGCTGGCATCAGCCATGATCTGTAATCTACCCACGTGTGGCTGCCCAGCAGCAACTCCTCACCTCTCTCCAGTCTGTGGATACTTTGAATCCAAACTGAGAATCACACCTTATCTACATGGTGTTAGATTTGGTTCTTCCTTACATTCTACTAGGCTTCCCTTGTGGCTCAGCTGGTAAAGAATCTGCCTGCAATGCAGGAGACCTGGGTTCCATCCCTGGGTTGGGAAGATCGTCTGGAGAAGGGAAACACTACCCACTCCAGTATTCTGGCCTGCAGAATTCCATGGACTGTATAATCCATGGGGTCTCAAAGAGTTGGACACGACTGAGCGACTTTCACTTTGGCACTTTCACTATAGTCTACTCGGAGTCCCCAGGCAGAGACAGGGGCTTCCCTGGTGGCTCAGTGGTAAAGAACCTGCTTGCCAATGCAGGAAACGCAAGAGATGTGGGTTTGATCCCTGGATAGGGAAGATCCCCTGAAGGAGGAAATGGCAACCCACTCCAGTATTCTTGCCTGGAAAATCCCATGAACAGAGGAGCCTGGTGGGCTACAGTCCATGTGGTTGCAAAGAGTCTGACAGGACTGAGCATGCACGCAGGAGTCCCCAGAGCCTTGCTCTTTGGGGATCACTGTTCTCTGTGAGGTGTCATCTACATATGGACAGGAGCCGGGGTGGGGGCAGTGGGGCGGCCCCGGTGGGCTGGTCTAGTCCAGTTCAGCTCTGAACCAGCACCTTTGAATACAGTCGGGGAGCAGCTGTGAATTTGCACAACAGTTGGTCAGCTTCCCCTCCAGAGAGGCCACGGAGAAGGGGCCTTCCCAGATCCACATGTGGGGCCCTGCATGGTGGTCGACTCTGGCAGGTTCACACTCAATTCCAACAGATCAGCTTGTGATCTTAGGCACCTGACCTTCTGAGCCTCTGTTTCCTGCTCTGGGAAATGGGAATAACAGTGGTACAGACCACAGAGGGTTTCACGTAGCTACCATATGTAAAACTACAGCATGCTGGGTCCCCTAGTAAATTTTCAGTGAATTTGCAGAAATGGATGCAGGCCTTTTGGTGGCTTGAAATTGGCCTCAGTGGGAGTATTTACACAGAGAAACAGGCAGATGTTGCAAGTCAGGGGATTCTTCCTGGAGAATCCCCTTGTTAAGTGTCTCCCAGCACAGCCCTGTATAAAGCACAACAGTGTACATGTGCCGTTAGCAGCCAATACATGTTAGCTATTGTTATGATTATTTCATTCATTAACTTGACTAATAGGCTGGTCCAAAGAAGGGATGAGGTTAATCAGATACAATGGCTGTTAATGAACCTGTAGTGGCTCTCGGCAATGGCTGCTTCCCTCAGAGGCAGCCCATGAATAATCCCAGGACTGGGTTCATGCACCCACCCCTGGGGGAGGGATGTCACCACACTCCAGGCCCCGGGCCAGATGCAGGGGAGCTGGGGAGAATAGCACAGATGAGGTCTGTGCTCTCATGATGCTTACAGTCTCAGGGAGGGCACAGACACAAAAGCAAGTGGACACACAGCATCCCAATAGAATCACAAATGGTGACGGTGCTCTGGAGGATAGGAGGGAGCAGTTGAGAAAGCTGGGGTCCACTTTGGATGGGGTGGCTGCCCAGGCATGTCAGACTCTGCTCATACCACGGGCGAGGGCTTCGCTCCCAGCCCTGCTGCCTGTGACATCACGGCTGAGCCAGAACAGGGAGAAGGTGGGAGTGTCTATACCACAGACGGGAGTAGGTGATCAGGTTGTGATCCTGTCCATTCGCAGATGCAAGACCGGGGTCTCAAGTGGCTTGTACCAGGTTGCACACCTGGCCTGGATTTTTCTTCAACTTTTTATTTTATATTAGTGTGTGTGTGCTCAGTCGTGTCTGACTTTGCGACCTCAAGGACTGTAGCCCACCAGGCTCCTCAGTCCATGAATTCTCCAGGCAAGAATACTGGAGTGGGTTGCCATTTCCTTCTCCAGGGGATCTTCCCAGCTCAGGGATCAAATCCTCATCTTCTGCATTTTGGCAGGCAGATTCTTTACCACTCTGCCATCTGGGAAGCCTTATTTTATATTGAAAATGAAAGGGTTCATCACTCAGTCGTGTCTGACTCTGCAACCCCATGGACTGTAGCCCACCAGGCTCCTCTGTCCATGGGATTCTCCAGGCAAGAATACTGGAGTGGGTTGCCATTTCCTTCTCCACGAGATTGTCCCAACCCAGGCATTGAACGTGGGTCTCCCGCATTTCAGGCACATTTTTTACCAACTGAGCTACCAGGGAATCAAATTGACAATGTTGTGATGGCTTCAGGTACACAGCAGAGCGACCCAGCTGTACATATACGTTCTCCCCCAAACTCCCCTCCCCTCCAGGCTCAGGCCTAGATTTTGGCACCCTCTTTTGACATCCTGGGAGAATCCCTGATGGCACAGTGGTAAAGAATCTGCCTGCCAATGCAGAAGACGAAGGTTTGATCCCTGAGCCAAGAAGATCCCCTGGAGAAGGAAATGGCAACCCGCTCTAGTATTCTTGCCTGGAGAATCCCAGGGACATAGGAGCCTGGCAGGCTAGAGTCCAGGGGGTCACAGAGTCTGAACATGACAACACAAGCAGGTCATTGCTTAGTTTCCCCAGAAAAGCTCAGAAGTTGGGTGGTCTTTCAGAGGATGGTGAAGGATGAGTTTCCTTCCAGAGGAAAGGTTCTGATGGAACCAGCCAACTAATCCATCACCCTGTCAATTGCACAGCAGCACTTAGGATAGCTTTTGCTGGGCTCTTTACAGCAATGAATGCAAAATGAGCCCCCTAACGAGGTGTACGTCTGTGTTGAATGATCAAAAGCTCAACTGAGAAGTTTCTCCTTCCGTAGAGGGATGGGTGGGTCTGGGAAGGGACTCAGGGGCAGAGGATGTTTAGAGCAGGGGCTTTACCTAAATCCTATCCACCTTAACATCTCAGTCACCTGGTCACCATGAAGATGGTGTCAGTGTTTGCCTTCGCTAGAGCCCCGACTGTGAGCTTGTCCTTCACCTGTGTCATCTCATCAGTACAGCCTCTCGCCAAGTAGACGTCACTTCTCCTGGTTGTTATCTGGATAACTGGAGTTCAGTCAAGTAACTTGCGGAAAGTCATATAGCTCATCATGAGAAGACCCAGCACTTAAAGCCAGTTTCCTTGAGTGCAAATCCCATGCTCTTGTCAAAACACCAAGTTCCCTCCCCTCCAGCACTAGCCAGGCATCCCTGGGGCTGAGCCCGGGCTGTGAACAGACACTGTGGCATCAGTCTCTCAGCCTCCTGTGGGCTTGAGTTGTCACGGCAACCTGACGTGGGGCGGGGGCCCTGGTGAGGGTAAGGGTCGTTGGTTATCGGACCTGGGCTCTGTTTCCATGGCGATCATTGAACCCCCTCTAAGCCTCACTTTCCTTAAAAATGAGAATAAGAATGCTGTGTCTGCTTCAAGGACTTGTTGGGACCTAGTGCCCATCCTGGGCTTAGCACAGCACAGGCCCTTAGCTGTTGTTCAGTTGCTCAGTCATGTCTTTGTGACTCCATGGACTGCAGCATGCCATGCTTCCCTGTCCTTCACCATCTCCAGGAGCCTGATGAAACCCATGTCCATTGAGTCAGTGATACCATCCAACTGTCTGATCCTCTGTTGCCCCCTTCTCCTCCTGCCCTTGATCTTTCCCAGCATTGCGGTCTTTTCCAATGAGTTGGCTCTTCATAGCAGGTAGCCAAAGTATCGGGGCTTCAGCTTCAGCATCAATCCTTCCAGTGAATTTTCAGGATTGATTTCCTTCAGGATGGACTGGTTTGATCTTAGCTGCCCAATACACTTTAGGAGGAATCACACAAGGAGTCTTCAGTCCTTAGTATAAACTGGCATGGTGAAGGCAGAGGGAATCCGAACTGTGCTGACCCCTGTAGAGTGATCACATCCTGATGCGGGGTGCTCACGATTCCCGGCCTGGGTCCCTGCAATGTGCGGCCATGGGGTTCTTATTTTGCAGTCATCACCATATTCAAGGGGAAGGTGGAGGAGGTGGAGCTGCCTGTGGACAAGGTGGACATCATCATCAGCGAGTGGATGGGCTACTGCCTCTTCTACGAGTCGATGCTCACCACCGTCATCTTCGCCAGGGACAAGTGGCTGGTGAGCCTGCTGCATGCTGTCCCCTGGTTGCCCCGCCGGCTGCCTGGCTGCTCAGCCCCTGCCTGTAGCCGAGGGAGACTATGAGGACTTCAGAGAGGACCTGGGCTACAGGGTCACCACTCCCAGACCCCTCTCTTTAAACTAGATCTGCTTTTGGGGGACAGAATGAGTGTTCGTAGGTCTAACCTTGGCCTCTTTTACATAATAGACACCCATTGTCTGTTGTCCAAAGTCTATGCTGGTCAAGAAGTACTAAGGGTTTGCACAGCTGCCAGTAAGCTTTTGATCCTTAGCTTCTCCAGCCTGAGAAATCAAAATATCTTCCACCGCCCTCACTGAACACGCCTCTGCCCCTCCGCATTTGTCCTATGGACCCCACCTCGCCCCTTGGGTTTTTACTGGTACCAAAATCGACACTGAGCCTCCCCGCCCAGCCCTCTCCCCGGCCGAGGTGACAGTCTGCTGCATGAGGAATGCTGGCGAGGGGGTGCTTGTCTGGAGACTCCATGTGCAGTTCAAAAATGTATGTCTTTGTCAGGTGAATAGATTACGAGACCCATTTCCCCACAATTCATCAACAGAAACCTGGAGGGCTTATGTTTCCAGACCGGGCGGCTTTGTACGTGGTAGCAATTGAGGACAGACAGTACAAGGACTTCAAAATCCACTGTAAGTCACCTTTTCATTCTCTGCTGGGCTTTGAGGGGGGCTTTTGGGGGAGGGAAGCACTTCAGAGGGCTGGGCATGAGTGGTCAGTCTCGCGGACACAGCTGCTGTGCCTCTCAGGAGTTTATACCTGTGACCTTTTCTGGATTCTTCTCTCTGGCTGTTTTCCGCTGGTCCCAAGGGTGGGGCTTCTACAGAGAGGGAATAAGAATGTGGCTGGTGGGAGGTAAAGCAGGGAGAGAATGAATGCAGGGTGGATGGAAAATGAATGAAGCGACAGAAGCTGAGGTTTTTTTGCAGAGCCGGCAGGTGGTTGAAAGCTACTAAAGGTCATTTCTCCCTAACATCCACATAAGGACAGGGAGGGTCTCCAGCCAGGCCAGTCGTTTGAACTCTGCCTTTGTATCCCTGAAATTTGTCAGCATAATATTGGTTCTCCTTCATATAAGTAAGATACAGAGGGAGATGGAGGCTGAGCATGTGGATGGGGGAGTGGCGGTGGGGGGCGGGGGGGGCGGGGCTCATCCGAATCTGGGCTCTTTGTGCTTAATCATTTGAAAAGGTGCTCTCTTAGAAAAAACATCCCCCACCCCCGCACAACTCTCCAACATTTTATCTGGTCCCCAAAGAGTTGTTTGATTCTATTTCACTTAAAGAGTGACCGTTCTCAAGGGATACAAGCCTGGTCCTCCATGTGATTAAACAGATTATGCTTCCATAAGGTTTAGAAGGACAGAGAAGCCTGGAGTGCTGCAGTCCAAGGGGTCGCAAAGAGTCAGACATGACTTAGCATCTGAACACACACACAAGGTTTAGAGACAGACTTGTGTCCTTAGCCAGAACTAACTAAAGCAACAAAGGGCAAAGACCACCTCCCCACCTCCACATACACTTACAAGTGAGTATGCACTCGATCCAGCCCTCCCCCCCACCCCCCACGCACATACAAGTGAGCACACACATGATCCAACCCCAAGCATGAGCAGAAACTCCAAACGGTCCAACAGGCTCCGCAGATCTGGGTTCCTGCCAGCGCAGTGCTAAACACCCCTCGTCTAGACTCCCTATGATGGAGAGGTTCCCAGATCGAGCAGACTGGCTTCCGGCCTCCAGAGGTTAGGACTCCAGAGTCCAACAAAATCTAGTCTTTGTGCTGCTGGAAATATAAACTCAGAGCATGTTCAGAGCCAGGTCAGGACAAGACAGAAATGGGACATTTGTCTGAGCCCTCCGGCCCATCTGGCGTCATTTCTAATGTTCAGTGAGCAAGGAGAGGTAGGAGGTTAGATGATGGTGCTTTGAAGGTGGCCAGCTCTGGCTTTGCATCCTCTGGGTGACCGTGAACGAGTCACCTAACATCTCTGAGCCTCGGTCTGAGATAAAACTCCCCCAACCTGTAGACTTGTCGTGAGGATGAAGTGAGACAATGTATTTAAGGGGTGTGACAGTTGTTGATGCCGCACGTGGCAACCTGGATCTGGTCCCCAGCTGTGTCATTAAGCCCCTTCCTGCCTGTGGCCCTGGCCCCTAGCCTGACTGCCGAGCACGCTGGCCCCCAGGGGCTCAGAATCTAGGCCAGATGCAATCTCGTGATAGGTTTCAAAAACAGCTCAACGGCAAATGTTGCTCAAATGCATGAATAAATAGGACATATTTTGCCCTGGAGCTGTGTGGTTATGCTGCCTTTGGAGTTCTTGCTATAACTGTTTAAATTGTGTTTGGAGGAGAACCTACAGGCACATTCTTTGTTCTCACGCGCTCTAAATTGATTGAACTCTGACCCCCGGCTCGGCTCTTTAAGGAACTTCCTTGTGGTTTAAAGACAAACAGACCTCACCCTCCTCCTTGCCTGGATCCTGTTCCAGACCTTGACCTCACGCACCTTGCCATGAGGACTGGATCAGCCCTGACAGGCCCTGGGGCACTGGCCACTACTCAGGTGCCAGCCCAGGACCGGAGACCATGGGATTGAGTCTCCTCTTGCTTTTTGCAATTTTCATACTTTCTGAAAAAGAAAAAAAAAAAGACTGAAAGATAGCCCCACTTTTTTCTTGTGGAATCTCTGGAGTCTGTCAATAGCGTTCCCCACAAACTCAAAATCAAATGCACCTTTACATTTTATTTAACATAGTCTCCAAGTTTTCTATTTAAACATTTCTTTTAAAAAATGACCTGTTTCTGTTTTTAGGAAAGGAAGCAAGCCCATTTAGAAATCTGTTTTAAATAAACAGAGATTTTGGTTACTCAGAGTCCTAAATCCAAAGTGAACGCAGAAAGGTTGCTGGTTGCTAAGGGAACCATTGTAAGCAAATTTCTGATGACTCAAGAACCTGCTACAAAAGAAAAATATTTTTTAAATAGGGCAGGAGAAGGAGTTGTGCCCAATCCCTTTCAGAAAGAAAATTGTTAGGAAAAGTTTGTCCTCGCCCCTCCCCCCTCAGCCCTTCTCCTCCCCTCTTTTCTCAACCACACGCAACATGGAAACACAAGCAGGATGAAACTCAGAAATTGCCCTCCATTTCCTAACCAACGGCTAGAGAACACACACACACACACAGAGACATCATTGGCGTGTACCAGGCTCACAACGCACGGTTTGACGAGTGAATGAATGAGAAAAGGAATGAAGGAAGAGAAGTAAACCAGCAGAGGAAAGTACAAGTGATGTTGCTGAGAGAGGTGGTAAATGGTGGTGTCGACTTGAAGAAAAGGCATAACGTGAGAGCCAGGAGTTAAGTATTATTTAGGGCAATATAAGGACCGCAGCCTGGGAGACAGCAAGTCAGACGGCGCTGAGAAACTGCTCCAAAGACGTCGAGGGAAGAACAGTATATATGTGATTTTGGTGAAGGGGAATAGATACAGTCAAGCATGTTTATTTTTTTAGAAAGTTTCTGCTGGTCTTGTGGAGCTTCTGCTAGTCACGAGAAACAGTCGTCACCATGAAGGATTTTAGTGTTTTTCTAGATATGAGGAGGTACTAGAATTGGGCTCATAAAATCAGCTCCTGAGAACGTCTCTCTGAAGACCTGTCCTGCCAGCTTTCTGGAGCACAGAGTGCCTCGTTTCTGCTCTCCACCCTGGACTTCTTCGGGGAGTGTTGGAGGGCAGCCGCTGCAGCAGCGCATGATTTAATCCTTGTAGAGGTAGATGGCAAGCACCCATGGCAAGTGCCAATATGTGATTGACAGTGATTCAGTCACTAAGTCATATCCGACTCTTGTGACCCCATGGACGATAGCCCACCAGGCTCCTCTGTCCATGGAATTTCCCAGCAAGAATACTGGAGTGGGTTGCCATTTCCTCCTCCAGGGGATCTTCCTGACCCAGGAATTGACCCAGTGTTTCCTGCATTGCAGGTAGATTCTTTACCAGTGATCCAGTGAAGATTCCCAGACAGAGGTGCAATCATTAATTTTACTCTGAGGATTTCTAGAATCTCAAAATTGGAAGGAAATTGGGTAGATAGTGCATCTTACCCAGTAGTTGACTCTAGAACCTGCTGAGGGTCAGAGGATGGGCACCGACTTCCTGGCTGATGAGAAGATGATGAGGGACCTCTTGTGTAGAGATGGTGGTGCCTGTAGCTGGAGGATTGGAGGGCAGGACCTCTTGGAGGGCTTGGGTGTTCTCCATGGGTTTCTCCACCACCCCGACATCCAGAGTTCTATTTCCTGGCTCTAGCCTATTTACACAAGGAGTTGACTTTGATCTGAGAGCCTAAAATGTATTAAACTATTATACACACGTTTCTTTCTATCTAGAGAAGTTGTAAGTGACACCTGGTGCTGCCTGCTCTGTTTTTCCCTGAGGCAGCCCCACTAGTTCCAGCAGAGAAACTGAAATTACTGGGGCCAGTGCAGGGAGGGGGAATGTAGCTAGAAATCTCTCCACTGAAAAGTGAAGCTTGTTTTCCTGTCTTTGTTTTCAGGTTATTATTTCCTCTAAAATATATCCATTCTGCTCATAAGCTCATTGGAAGAATTCTCCATCTTTGATATTGTGATTTTTTTCATTTCCAGCATTTCCATCTCACTGATGAAATTCTGCATCTGTTCATGCATGTTTTTTTCCCCATTCGATTCTATAAAATATTTATTAAAGTACTTGAACATCCTTGTTAGATATTCCCAGTACCTGAACTCTGAGTCTGGTTCTATTGACTGTTTTTCCTTTTGGTAATGCATCATATTTTTCTTTCTTTTCCATGTGTGTTGTAGTTTTTTATTAATGCTGGACATTGTGAGTAGTGCTGGACAGTAGAGACAGGTGAATAATTTATGCCGAGAGAAGAGCATGCCTCTTCCTCTACCAGTGCATTCAAGTGGGAATTTTAGTCCACCTAGTCTGGACGAGCTGGTAGGTCTGGACTTTGTTGTTGTTTTAGTTATATTCAGTGCACCATAGTGTGGTCCTCTTCAAGAGTTGTTTCAATCCATCAACTAAATTTCACAGGTCTTTCTGTTGTTATTTTTTAATCCCTAGAAAGTTAGTTAACATTTTCCTGGTGGTTGATGACCCTCATCCCACATTCACTCATTTAATAAATAAGACAGAATTGCAACAAAAGATTAATATGCTTGATGTGTATCCTCTCCCATCCCTGCTTCACGTATGGTAGAGAAGCTAGTGGGAAATGCACGGTCAGCGGACTGGAGAGGAAAAAACGCTAATGTCCTAGATAATCTGACACTGAATAACTAGAAGTGGAGCTGTCTGGCCGGGAAGATCAGACATGAATTAACTCCTAAGAAGGTATCTAAAATACCAGGTTTTGTGAAGCAGTGCAGGCATTAAATGTTTGGAATAAACTTCATTAAAAATAAACAAATATCGGTGGACCTGTATTGTGCCAGATGCTCTGCTGCAGATGCTGAGGATACAGAAGGAGAGGGGTCCCACGGTGGGGCGGGGGGTGCTTGGAGGTGTCACAATGGCCATGTGAGACTTTAAGTCCATTTGAAAATTGAACTGGAAGGAACTTCAATGATCACAGAGCCCAAAGATTTCCAACTGGTTGGAATTGCCTATGTTGACCTGGAAATCCCATCTCCCTGGGGCCCAAATCTGGAGATTCTGATTCAGTAGGTCTGGTTGTAGTCTGTATTTTAAGAAGTGTCTCAGATGATTCTGGAACACAGAACCACTGGACCAAACTCCTCACTTTACAAACAATTTGGAAAGAAGGGGGCCAAGCTGCCAGGGTCACAAGCTTGGATGATGGCAAAGCCAGCCGAGCTCAACCACATAACCACAGTAACTATCACATCTCAAGGGCTTTCTATGTGCCAGACCCTGTTATGTACTTTACATGTATCATCATATTTAATCCTCATAACAACCTTATAGAGCAACTATCATCATCATCTCCATTTTTAAAAACTTGTTATTTTCTATTGGAGTATAACAATGTTGTGATAGTTCCAGGTGCTCAGTAGAGGCACTCAGCCATACATATACCTGTATCCACTTTCCCCCAAACCCCCGTCCCATCCAGGCTGCTGCATATCATTGAACAATGTTCCCTGTGCTGTATTGGTGATCCATTTTAAATATGGGAATGCGTATATGTCCCCAAATCCCTTAACTATCCCTTCTCCCAATCCTTCCCCCTGCATTCCCTGGTAACTGTAAGTTTATTGTCTCTATTTTAAAGAAGAAACCAGCTCTTTGAGTGGTTAAATTCTTGCCTAAAGTCACACAGCAAATAAACAGGGCCAAGATTTGAAGCCCAAACCCAGGATTTTAACCATTTAACATGGACTCCCAGATACACTTTCACTTTTTAACTTAAAGCAGGGCAGAGGGCAAGAGCAGATAGGTAGCGGTAGGTGTCTTGAGAAAGGGTTTCAAAAAAACACAGTGTGTGTGGGTGTGCATGTTTTACCTGGGTAAGCATGGACAGCTCTTTCCAGATTCTAGCAGGGGATCTCTGGAGCTGTTGCCACACTTCCCCAAATGTTGAGTGTTAGTCGCTCAATTGTGTCTGACTCTGCGACCCATCAACTCTAGCCCACCAGGGTCCTCTGTCCATGGGATTCTCCAGGCAAGAATACCAGAGTGGTTTGCCATTGCCTTCTCCAGGGGATCTTCCTGGACCCGGAATCGAACCCAGATCTCTCACATTGCAGGCAGATTCTTTACTGTCTGAGCCAACAGGGAAGCCCCAAACGTAGGTAGGTTCAGTTGGAAGTTTGGCTCTAGCCTCGGGTATATAATGGGATCTGATTGGCATCTAATCCTCAAGCCAGAATTTCATAAGTGCTTGCCCTCTGAGAGATGATTATTTTCTCAGCCTCTTCTCTTCAAGCAAAGTCTTTGTGTGCCCTTGAAAAGATCCCGAGGAAAAGGAACACAGCATTCCCTGACTGTTCGCACCTCCCTCATTTCACCCCCATCTCCTAAACACACAGAGGGACGTAAGTTCCCTGTGGTTCCATTTGTTTGGTGAACATTTAAAAATAATTTAATCTTGTAAGATTTCAGAGAAAAGCAAGTCTATTTCAATGTATTTCTAAACTCCTCTGAGTAAAGGGACAAGTGAGATTCAGCTACACAGTAACTAAAGACTCCGCTAAAGCAGGGGTCCTCAACCTCCAGGGTCTCATGCTGATGATCTGAAGTGGGGCTCATGTAATAATAGCAGAAATGAAGCACCCAATACATATAATGCACTTGAATCATCCTGAAACCACCTCCCCCAACCTTGTCCGGGGAAAGATTGTCTTACATGAAACCGGTGAAAGTGAAAGTCACTCAGTCATGTCTGATTCTTTGCAACCTCATGGACTATACAGTCCGTGGTATTCTCCAGGCCAGAATACTGGAGTGGGTAGCTGTTCCCTTATCCAGGGGATCTTCCCAACCCAGGGATCGAACCCAGATCTCCCGCGTTACAGGTGGATTCTTTACCAGCTGAGCTACTAAACTGATCCCTGGTACCAAAATGGTTGGGGACTGAACTCTCTGCACTGTGGGGAGAGCAAATGGCATTCCTGCTTGCTGTCACAACTGTATCGGTCAGCTGAAGGGTTAGGACACAGGGTTTGCGCCCCAGCGCCACGGTTTTCCTGCTGTGGGATACCAGCCCAGTACCCCACATGCATGTAAGCCAAGCACCAGCTTCTGCCAGTCCCATTTTCTCATCTGCTGTATCAAGGCATCCTCATGGGGTTGCTGGAGAAAGTCAGTGATGGATCTGGCCAGGGCTGGGTGATCAGTCAGTGGTAGCAGTGATGACCATCATTTACCGGTGATCTGGCACCATCATGGACTTCCTGGTGGCTCAGATGGTGGAGAATCTGCCAGCAATGCATAAGACCTGGGTTCAGTCCCTGGGTCAGGAAGATCCCCTGGAGAAGGGCATGGCTACCCACTCCAGTATTCTTGCCTGGAGAATCCCATGGACAGAGCAGCCTGGTGGGCTACAGTCTATGGGGTTGCAAAGAGTCTAATATGACTGAGCGACCAACACTTGGACCATCAGACTTGCACTCATTGACTTCCAAATCTGCACCCTGAATCCGTTCCCTGATTAAAGCATGTTATGAACAGCCCCCGGGGGCAAAGGGCACTGCTGGGCTGCTCTGCGCCCACCTGGGGGATATGTCTCACAAGATGGGTCCTTAGTGAGGACATTGTGGTGTATGAGAAAAGCAAGGCCTCTCTTGGACACCCCTGCTCCCCACCTCACATTTTGCAGTTGAGAAAATGAAGGATCAGAGGGGCAATGAGATTTGCATGAGGGCCTGGCTAGTAAGAGGTGGCACTGGGATTCTGAAGGCAGCCTGTTTCATGAACCAGGAAAGCTCATGTTCCTTTCTGCCTCATGAGAGCTTCAGCAGGTGGGGATGGGAGGAAGGAGAGAGATGGCCTTCCAGGCACGGGGTGGGATGGAGCCGAGGCAGCGGAGTAGAAATGGGGACGGTGGAGGAGAGTATTCATAGGAGATGCTGAGGCTCAGAGAGAAGGGAGGAGAGCAGATACGAAAGAGTCAGGAATCTGGGTTCTAGTCCTGGCCTGACGCGAGTCTAGCTGTGTGACTTCAGAGAAGTTTTTCACCTTCTCTGACCTTTACTTTTCCAAACCCTAAATCGGGACCTGTGCACATTAGATGGTGGGAACCAACGTTTGGCACTTTGTGAAACTCTTCACCAGGCGAACACCTCTCCTGTCATCAGACCGGGGAACACGAGCTGCTGCCCACCCTCTAGGACTCAGAGGGGCCCAGGGACTTCTGGGGGTCCCGCTGCTGGCCCTCACATCTCGCTCTCTCCCCACAGGGTGGGAGAACGTCTATGGCTTTGACATGACTTGTATTCGGGACGTTGCCATGAAGGAGCCCCTGGTGGACATCGTGGATCCAAAGCAAGTGGTGACCAACGCCTGTTTAATAAAGGTCTGCAGACGGGTCCTGCATGGGCCTGGGGGTGCGGGAAGCCGTCTGTGCCACCTGGATGCTCGGGCCTAGGGTCAAGGCCATGCAGGCTCCTGCAGGGCCCCAGGCTTCAGGCAAGGCCATCTCGGCTGGCCGGAGCCTCCGGCAGCCCAGGTTGACCAATGAGAGCAGCCACTGGCCCTGAGCTGTCAAAAGAGGGCCAGGGGACTCCACGGTGACGCAGGTGGGGGTGGTCAGTGCGTTTCTTCTGGTGATGTGAGCGGGGCTGTGTGTTGGGGGTCTGGGAGCATCAGAGAGAAAAGTCCTGGAGGCTCAGGTCGGGGGAAGCCCATCCGTTCAGGGCAGGACGGCGGCTTTAGGGAAGAAATCCCTAACCTCAATCTGTTATGCAGTCAGCGTCACACTCCCCTGCTTCCAAGCGTACCTGTGACAGGGCCGGGTGGGGCTCACTGCGTCCCGGGCCCCCTGGTTTGTACACGGCTTCACGTCTCGTCCTCCACGGCTTTCTGTGTTCAGTGCAGATGGAGAACTGCTCACCCGGTCCTCCCCCAGGGCATTCCTGTTACTAAATTTCCAAACACGCCAACTTTGCTGTGTGCTTGTGCACTCACTCCTGTCCGACTCTGTGACCCCATAGACTGTAGTCCGCCAGGCTCCCCGGTCCACGGGATTCTCCAGGCAAGAACACTGGAGTGGGTTGCCATTTCCTCCTCCAGGGGATCTTCCTGACCCAGGGATCGAACAGGCATCTCTTGTGGTTCCTACACTGGCAGGCAGATTCTTTACCACTAATGCCACCTGGGAATCCCCTTTTGCTAGGGTACCGAGAAAAGCCCCCCCATTGACCTCACCATCCTTCCAGCCCCACACTCCCGCAGGAGGTAACCACTGTCCATACAGTGGGTTAACCTGTCCAGCCCTTTGTCTAAGTATCTGTATTTACATATGCTGGTCTGTCCTCCTGACACGAGGAAAACTCCTGGTACTTGACTGCTTTCTTCAAGTCCAGAAAGCCATCCATTTCACAGGGTTCAAGTTCACTTTTTAATCAAAGAATCTGGGTTCATTGTATATGCGGGTTCATCGTGTCCGTTGTCTTCGGCCCTCCTCCCAGCCCTCATTGTGCTGAAACACACCTGTCAGCTCTGGTCCAGCGAGCATCACTGCAGTTCCAGGAGCTCTGGTGGATGGGACAAGGAAGAGCCCAGGGCCCCTGGGGGAAGGGAAGCTACCTGCAGGGTGAATGCAAACCTCTGCTTTGTCCGGGCGAGAGCCCGGGGACTGTGTTCCTCATGAGGAACACAACCCTTGTCATCTTGGATTTAGAAGGGACCCCAGAGGACAAATAACACTAGGCGAACCTCATACAGGTCCCATCAAATAAAGGATGCTTGCCTGTTATAGCACCCTGCCTGAGAACCTTGGCCTCATGCTGGTGGGTTTTGCTACCTGTTAGCTTGGCCGGTTCCGAGTCCAGGCAGGACTGATGATGAGTAAACATCCTTTTATTTCTTCCCACCAGCCCCTCTGTCCATGAAGCTTCTTCCTTCTGGCGCTCCAAACAAGGTCCAGCAAGCTATCATGTGCTTAGTTGCTCTGTCATGTCTGACTTTTTGCGACCCCATGAACTGTGTAGCCATGGGGGTCTACAGGACAGGCTCCTCTGTCCATGGGATTCTCCAGGCAAGAATACAGGAGTGGGTAGGCATTTCCTTCTCTGGATCTTCCCAACCCAGCAATTGGACCTGGGTCTCCTGCATTGCAGGCAGATTCTTTACCATCTGAGCCACCGGGGAAGCCCAGGTCCAGCAAAATACACCCCAAATAATTCACCCATGGTGCAAAACATTCCTGCAAATATTGTAGTATGGGTGGAAATCGCCTGGTGCCATTGAATTTGCCCAAATGGCAGATGGCAGCTGCATGGAGCCATGAGGCATTTGCCCACACGGGATGAAATTCCTTCCCAGGTCACTCTCCGCCTCAACCTGGCAGGGGTGGCCCAGCCCTTGTGCACGTCCTCTGCTGGTCCTGGACTGGCCTGCTCTGTCTCCCCTCCTTCCTCTCCCCGTCCCAGCTAGGAACAGGCCAGGGTCTCTCCTGAGTGCAGCCTGGGCTGGGGGCACGGCAGAAACTGGAGCTCCGGGCCCTCCCCAGCCAGTCACCTTCCTTCCTGCGCGCTCTGAGGAGGGCAAGGTCGGCTGTGTTTGCTTCCGCCACCAGGAGAGCCGTCCATCAGCTCTTGCTAATGTGCTTAGCACTGTCTTCCCGGGTCTGTTGGGAAAACACTTGCCCTTCTTCACACACTTAATTGCTATTTTCATCGCTATTAACGTTGCGGCTTGTGACACTTGATGATAATTAAGACTCTGTTTTGACCAGCCTTCTGCTCTGAGACATCCGTTTGTAACATGACTTAGTGGGGAAAGCAGCGGCCCGGCTCCTCAGAGTCACCGATGCCTGCGGAGCCCTGTGCTTGGTGGGGTGGCCTGAGGCCCAGTCAGGGGGTCCCTCCGGGGTCTCAGAGCTGCTGCTGCTGCTGCAGAAAAAGGAAGCTTTCTGGCAAAAGGATCAGGGCTCTGGGGGGTAGGTGATGGGTCTGACTCTGGAGACTTTGAGTCTAAGAGGAGGGGGGATCCAACCCAGAGGGCCTTGTGTCTCTGAGGCACAGATGGCAGGGCGGCGGGCACTCCAAAAGAGCAGCTGCCCCTCTGTCTCACCCATTTTAATGTATATCAGACTTTCAGTCTGGACGGCTTTTGTTCCGGCAGAGGCCCCTCTTTAGAGGCAAATGTCTGGAGGACCTAGAGAATGCTGTCAGCATTGGCGGCTGACATTTTGTTGATGGACATCTGAGACCCCCATAGAGACAGAATCCCCGATAGATGGGGTGTGTGTGTGTGTGTGTGTGTGTGTGTGTATGCGCGCATGCATGCCTGTGTGCTCTTGTGCACGCTGAGAGTGGTGAGGAAGTGAGGGGAGGCCAGAGGAGGAAGGGGCCAAGTCCAGATGAGTCACACAGCCTACTTCCCAGGTCCCTCTCTGTGTCCAGGCCCAGAGGCTGGGATATTTATAGGTGAGTCCTGGAAAGTTCTGGAAGTCTTTAGATCCAGGGAGTGGCATAGTTTGAATGCATCTTAGAGAGGTTGGTGGGTTGGTCTGAACCCACTTCAATATTCTTGCCTGGAGCATCTCATGGAAAGAGGAGCTTTGGGCTGCGGTCCGTGGGGTCATACAGAGTCGGACACACCTGAGCACGCACAAATTCACACTGAAGGGGAGGCCTGGGGGTGGATGGGAGGGAGAGTCATCAGGTGGGAAGACAGTGTTAGGAGGAAAATGATGAGTTTTAGGGGCCAGGTCACACATGGAAGGCACACAGACCATCACGTCCAGCCCCCGGGTCTAACGAGCTCCGGTCTAGTGGTAGGGATGGGGGCAGAGGCGGTGAGACCTCTGAGCTGAGCCAGAAGCAGTGTACAAAGACCAGGCTGGGCTGGTGGCCAAGGGCACCCAAGAAACAGGGACAGGGACCTTGGGAGGAGCCTGGAGACAGGCGGGCTGGCCCCAGTGGAGAAGGAGATGGAGAAGCCAGTGAGAGTAGACACCATGAGCCCAGCCCTGGAGACTGAGCTGAAGGCCTCAACAAAAACCCAGTTAAGCTCTGGTGCTCTGAGAGTTGTTGGGTTGGAGGGACCTCCAGACTCGTGCATGGGAGGGATGACCAGTGTTGTGAGCTGACAGGTGCTGGAGCTAGACACGCTTCCCCGATGGGGCAATGGCCCAAGCTAACAGGGTGACATAGAATGAAGGACCCTCCCCCCTTCACCTTGCCTCCAGCCCCCGCACTCTGGTCTCAGGAGGAAAGGAGAAAGATTCTGAGAGGGACTCAGTGGGAGAGGGTCTTGTCTGCCTAACGGCCATAGGGACCAGCAGGATGGGTGGTCCTTGAGGTCAGAGGCTGCTAGAAGTGGGGCTTCCCAGGCGTCACAGTGGTGAAAAAGTCCACCTGCTAGTGTAGGAGATGCCCACTCGATCCCTGGGTCAGGAAGCAACTGAGCACACACACAGCACACAGCTGCTAGAAGTGGGTCCCTGGTTGTGTCCAACTCTTTCCAGCCCCATGGACTATAGCCCACCAGGCTCTGTCCATGGACTTTCTCTGGCAAGAACACTGGAGTGGGTTGCAACTTCCTCCTCCAGGAGATCTTCCCGACCCAGGGATCGAACCCGTGTCTCTTACATCTCCTGCATTGGCAGGTGGGTTCTTTACCACTAGCTCCACCTGGGAAGCCCCAGGGAGGAGGGAGAAGGAAATCACGACTTAGAAGAGGCCATTTACACTGGAGAAGAGAAAGTTGGAGGATCCATGTGAGCAGGAGTGGGCATTGGCTTGTTCCATGGGTAGAAGTTACAGAGGAGGGTTTTGAAGCCAGTGAGAGCAGGACCTACTGACTGGAGACATCAGGGGAGGACTGGCCACCTGGTGGGCAGTGAGCGAATCCGACCTGTGGGTACTCAGGTGTCCAGGGCCACTGACTTCCTGGGGATGCTCTTAGGGCTCTCGCATTTGCAGGGTAACAGGGGACCACCTTTCTAATTCCAGTGGATTCTGGATGCCTGACCTGGCCTCACAAGGAGTCCTTCTTCCCCGTCCTTGGGCTCTAGAAGCATAGCATGGCTTATCTGAAGTGATGTCACCGACTCCGAGGGCTCCCACAGTCCCCTACACCAGCACTCACACTCTCTTCCCAACCAACAGGTCATCGGGTGTTGTAGCTGCCACCCTGCACCGTAATAGAGCTCTGGGCTGGCCGCCGCATTGGCCTCACCTCTGCCTCTGTCCACCCTGTGGAGGCAAGACTTGGCTTTGAAGGTCCTGGGATTCCTTTCTTCATCCTAGAAACCTGTAGAGATAAAAGCCTCTTTGTCTTTCCTACCCCCTCCCCTGAGACCCCTCTCTCCTGCTTATGCCCAGCACCTTCCATCATCCGAGTCTCAGGCACACCCTTGGGAACCATTCCCAGGCACACAGCTGTCTGTCTGGCTCGCGCAGAGCTTTCAGGACAGAGGTCCCTGCTGTGCAACCCAGCAGGGGGAGGTCCCCCCTTAGACCTCCCCGAAAGTGGTCCGGATGCCTGGGGAGCTTTGTCCTGTCTCACTGGGGCTGGCCCACGTCAGGTCAGCATCCTCTGCCCAGAGAGAACACCACACTGCAAACCATCATTCATGACTCCTGCTGCCAGCCAAGATTGATTTTCAGTCACTTCCTGGCTGAAACTGCTAGAGTTATCAGTTCCTTGTGTTCTCCATTCCCAGCTAGAACCGAAAAATTCTTGCCTCTTATTTCCTCTTTTTATGTATTTAACTGTCCGGCTGGTGATAAATGGCCAGCAGACTTCCCTTGGCTCAGCCTGTGACTGTGTGGGCTCGGTACTCAGGGCCTCCTGTTGAAGGGAAATGAGTAGTCAGCTCTGCTGGAATCTGGGAGGGCTTGATGGAGCAGGTGGCTGCTTTAATGCAGTGGGTCTGGGGCACCCCACCTCCCTGCCCCACCCCTCAGAATTTGCCCCCCAGTACGGGGCTTCCCAGGTGGCGCTAATGGTTAAAAACCCGCCTGCCAGTGCAGGAGACAGGAGACACGGGTTGGATCCTCGGGTTGGGAAGATTCCCATGGAGAAGGAAATGGCAACTCACTCCAGTATTCTTGCCTGGAGAATCCCATGGACAGAGGAGCCTGGCAGGCTACAGTCCATGGGGTGGCTAAGAGTCAGACAGGACTGAGCAACCGAGCATGCACACATGCATGCACGGAGCAGACTCCACCCTAGAAAGGATGGGAGAGGTTGTGGGGAGGGTGGTGGGTGGGCCTGGCATGTGGTCCCAAGAAATGTGACACCCAGGGGAGTCTGCGGTCTATAGTCTCCCCGGGGGATGACCCGCACTCTCTCTCCTCTGGACTGCAGGAGGTGGACATTTACACGGTGAAGACGGAGGAGCTGTCCTTCACGTCCGCCTTCTGCCTGCAGGTACAGCGCAACGACTACGTCCACGCCCTGGTCACCTATTTCAATATCGAGTTTACCAAGTGCCACAAGAAAATGGGGTTTTCCACAGGTGAGCCTCCTGCTGGCCTTCCAGACCCACCCGACCTGGTGCCCAGGCCCTGTGAGACGTGACCTCCCCAGCCTGGACGTGGGGCAAGGGCCGGGGGGCATCATTTGGGGATCCTCACTTGGCACCTCGCAAGCCTCTCCAGTCCTGGAGGAATGGCATGTTCCCCACAGTTCAGGCTGCTAGAGGAGAAGGTAAAAAACTGTAATGACCATGGCCAGAGCTGAGAGTCAGTGTCGGGTGGGCAGGGGCAGGTGTTGGGGCTGCCTTTTTGAATGCACGCTTATTCATTTAGTGTTTCCTGAGCACCTCCTGTGTGCAGGAGAGGTTACGGAGGGGAGTGAGACTTCCTCGTGGCAAAGAGCAGGCAAGAGACTTACCTTAATTCCTCACAGAAGGGCTTCTTCCAGAGTCGATGTCTCCTGACCACCAAGACCAGGGTCCTCTGGTCTTTATCAGCCAGGCCAGCCCTGGTGCCTCCTCATCCTGGGAAAACCGGAGGACTCCAGCCCCGGTCATTATCAGCTGCTCCGCTTCCTTTAGGAGCTGCAGACCAGTTTATCTTCTTGGTTTGTGGGAACAGCACGCAGCGGGTGGGATATTTCACCTGGATCTTGAAAGATGGGTGGGATTCAGCCTTTCAGTGGTGGGGGGTGGGAGGCAGTGAGGCTGAGGAGGAGCCTGCTGGAAGATCATGGCTATGACTGGAGGCCAAGGGTGGAGCCACATGGCTGTGTCTCCCTCTTCCATCCCCCGGATTGCCTCCCCCAGGGCCCGCCTACCCTGCTGCCGGAGATGAGAAAGTCAAGGGGCAAGGATTCTCTGGAAGGAGTTCTGTGTCTCTAACGCCTGGGCTCTAGCCCTGTGGCTAGCTCCCAGCTGTGGTCTGTCTTTCCCTGAGATGGTCTGTTTCTGGTGGATGTCAGCGTAGGGTTTTGGTCCAGCGTGTCATGGATCTCTTACCATCTTTACCAGCTGGCATGGGTTTGGTGGTCAGGTTTACTCAGACCCTCTGCACTCTGATCGCCGAGGAAAGCGTATTTCCTCTTTGTGTTTAAGGACCCCATATGTGCAGAAATAGATTAATCCTAACTCGTGGCTCATGACATATTACTGTGACATACTACCATGCACGGTTCACTTTTTGCTTATGTTTTAATTAATACAACAAACGCTCGTGAACTTGCCACCTAGCTCAGTAACTAGATTGTAAATGAAGTATTATTAATTCGAATGAAATAGTGACTAGAAGTAAGTTTATTATTAGTAGAATGTAAATGTATTAGTTAATATCAAGAGATAAAATATTGTTAATTAGAATATAAATATTAAACTGAAATACATTATTAACAAGCATAATACAATAAGGTTTATAATTACTAAATGTAAGTCAATTAATTCAGGAGGCTTCCCAAGTGGCTCAGTGGTAAAGAATCTGCCTGCCAAGCAGGAGACATGGGTTCGCTCCCTGGGTCGGGAAGAGCCCTTGGAGTAGGAAGTGACCTGCTCCAGTATTCTTGCCTGGAAAATTTCATGGACAGAGGAACCTGGTGGGCTAAAGTCCATGAGATCACAGAGTCAGACATGACTGATCACACAGGCGACTAAATTAATTCAGAGTCCCCTTATCCCACTCCCCACATTGCCTCCAGCTGAACATTATCCTGAATTTTGGGTTAATTATCCCCTGCTGTTTTTAAAAAGTTGTTTCATGTGTATGTGTAGACCTAAATAAGGTATTTTTGGTCTCAGCTAGCTTTGAACTTGAGTTGAAATGCAGGTTGTTCTAAGTGGTTCCTCCCCATGGGCCCCCAGGGGCTGCAGCTGCTCCAGGAGACCCTGGAAAGCACATCACGTTGTGCAGCTTGGAAACCATCCCTGCTAACGGCTCTGCCCGTGTCTTCCCCTTGAAGCTCTGGGCAAAAGCTGTTGCGAATGGGCACAGCCACTCAGAGCTCTGGGCTGTGCCAATCAGCCGGCAGGCCCAGTGGCCCTGCCCCTTGGACATATCCTCTGCGGGTGGGGTAAGAAATGTGAACTGGGCCCCTCGGGGAGACTGTGTGGGTGGACGGGCGGTACTGAGTAGAAGCAGGCCTGGGGTTAAGTACTAGTTTTTCCAGGAATCAGCAAGGGAGGGCGGCGGGCAGTGGAGATAAATTTGAGTGGGTCCCTTTCTGGGCCTTGGGCTCATCATGAGTGAAATGGCCAGGTGGACCTCAATGGCCTGGCATCCCCTTTCCCAGCTTGGCTTCCCTGTGACACCAAGTCAGCTTCTCAGGTCAAAGACGCTTCTTCATGCACAGTCTTGAATTCTCCAAAATGTTTGTGAAAGCCCTAGGGAATAGAATGACAGATTTACAGCTAGAAGAAGTATTAAATTCCAGAAAGAACTACCATCCCCTTAACCACTGGAAAGAGACCAGGAGGCAGGATTCCACTCTGTCTCCAAAAGCACCAGGAAAAGTCTTCCTGTGAGAGGGCCCTCTGTTCATACCCACTGGCCCCTGTATGCCCCACTCCCAGCCTCTGTGACAACCAGTCACAACTCCCACTGGATGTTATGGCCAGTTACCCGAGTGTCTTCTCGCTTAGGTTGTCGGATCTCATGGGGCAACGCTGTACTGGCTGCTGTTCCCCACTTTTAGGACCATGTCAAGCAGATGATAGGCATCCTGAGTGGATGTCTGCTGAATGAATGAGCGAACACATGAATGAGTGAGTGAATGCATGAATGAGTGCATGAATGACAGTATCATCATAATGGAAATTTAAAAGCCACTGACATGACCTTGATGGTTGTAGTTGGGACGAGGAGGGAGGGAAAGGCCTGTTCACTGACCAACTCTCTGGATGTCGTGGTCCATAGTGATGCTGAGTTCTCACCCTTGGGCCCAGCAACTCTCTGGGGAATCAGTCCTACAACATTCCAGACCAAGAGAGTGTGGCAGCCCTGCTTTATAAGCCAGAGCCATAGTTGTTGGATAAATGACATGATATACCATTTTCCACAAAGAGTGAATAACCATCTAATGCAATGGCTTAACAATACCCTGATCTGGGCCTGATATGTTATATATATATATATATATATATATATACATACATACGTACATACATATATACATATATATATATGGTGACCATGCAATTCATCTTTCAATTGAGGACAGTTTGAGAGTAAAGAGGAGAGCTCTTGATAATTACGCTGGGAACATGGACCTGGACGCAACAGGAGGTGGTCACACTCAATGTGTCCTACCCCCCTTCCCGTCTTCTAATCCTCACAGTCCTTCAGGAGATAAACCTTCTGTAGATGTAGAGCATGGGTGCCAGGGTCACAGTGCAGAAGAAGACTGGACACTGGGCCTCTTGTTTCCTCATTAAATGTCCTTTCCACTGATACCTACCCAAAATATGTATAGGACATGAAGGACTGGGTCTGCACAGCCATTGCGGCCTTGTTTGTTTATCTACACAAGATATTTATGTCTTGGCAAACCTGCCCCCTTCTCACACCCTACAATTACTGATTTCAAACCCCTAGGACCAGAGTCAAAACATCTACATTGCAATCAGCTTCTCCTGGAGACCCTGATGGAGACCCCAGATTGAAAAAACTGCTTTAGACAATGAGTCTGTGGACCCATCACAGAAATGAGATGTTTGGGGAAGTTCTTAACCTTTTGATGTTGATGTTGAGGAAAAAAAAAATCCCTCTCCTGCAACTCAAGGCTGGCACGTTTGGGGGGACCAGCATCAGAGGCGGATGGTCTGGGCTCGCTGGCTGGCAGATCTGAGTCAGTGAAGTCTCTGGGAGTCTCCCAGGGCATCTGATTAGGAGACAGAAGGAAGCTGCTGGAATCTCTTTGCCTGAAGGTCTTTAAGAACAGGAGAGGCACCTGTCTGGGCTGATGTGGGTGGCGGTGGGGGCGAGAGTGCTGTCAGTCACTCACTGCCATTCTCCGCACACCCCAGAAACTATCTTTTGACAATTCGTTTAGGTGCTGTTGGCAGAGAAGGTACTGGGAACAGTTGGACTTTGCCCATGGACAGCAGTATGCCTTGGAGGCCAGGCAGGCTGGATGTGTTTGCAGATTCACAATCTGAGCAGGACAGACTCCACGTTCATGATCCTCCTTCAAGCCTTTCCAAGTGCTCAGGCTGCTTCCCCTCTCCATGACCTTGACTTTGCATCGATTTCCCAAAAGCACACATTGAAGGTTACTCAAATCTGTATTCAAACCACTGACATTTGATCAAGCCAGTCTATTACGAAGGACACAGACAGACTCTTCACCACCATTAAAATAGATCCTGAGGGTTGAATGATCTTGATCCCACTGGGGGTGCAATAAATCTCCAGGCAGGCTGTGTGTGAATTCCTTCAGGCTGGACCACCAGTGGCCAGTACGACTGAGGGACAGCCCCAATTCTTCCTGCGAATTAAAACTCTGCCTTCTGATGATGCCCAGGGCTTAGCCTTTGTTCTGTCTCCAAAGCCATCCATAAGGCCACAGACTTTTCAGGTGACAGCCTTTGAAGTATTTGAAAGGCACTTACTATGTCCTCCCCAAGGCTTCCCACCTTTAGCTCTGATTGTAAGCAAAGAGTGAATCAGTGTTCATGAGTCACGCCTCCTAGTGGAGGAAGGTAAGAGCCTGCAGGACAAGAGGAACTCTTTGGTTCCAAAGTCTCAATGTTGGTGAACATCCCTGGGTACCTTGAAGCCTCACAATAGACCCCCTCTGGCTTTTTACTATCTGTCATGTATTCGGTGCTCACAGACCTAGCAAGTGTGGTGATGGGCTCCAAGGGTATAATAGTAATAGTCCATCAGACCCCTGTCCTGATGGAGGTTGCAGTCTTGCAGAGACTACAGAAAGTAAAAAGAGACAGAGATGGTTATGCAGCAGTGTGACTGCTACAGTAATCACACGGGCTCAGGACACCCTTAATCCAGCTGGGTGGTCAGGTAAGGCTCTCCCGAGAACTGACCTTGGAGGATGAGGAAGGGAGAGGCTGGTGGTTAGGGAGGGAAGAGTGTCCCAGGGATGGCAGCTGCTGGGCAAGGACCACTCACCTATTCGTAGAATTTGTCATGAGCCCAGAGGATGGATGGGATCTCACGGGAGGTGCAAGTGTCAGTGTGGCTTTGGTTCATGCATGAGGTGTGAGCTGTGGACCAGCGTTGGGTCCGTAGAAGGAGAATCATTCTGAATTTTTATCCTATCTTGGTAGGAAGGCTCGGCTAAAACCCCACGGTAGGCCTAAGCCAAGGGCAACAGGATGGGTTATAGCAGGGGTCCCCAACCTCTGGGATGTAATACCTAATGATCTGAGGTGAGCTGATGTAATAATAATAGGAATAAAGTGCCTAATGAATGTAGTGCACTGGAATCATCCTGAAACCATCCCCCCACACCCGGTTTGTGGACAAATTATCTTTCACGAAACTGGTCCCTGATGCCAAAAAGGTTGGGAACCACTGATCTAGGACAGAGAGGCAAGCAGAGAAAACTGTTTGTAGGGTTGGAATATCCATGAAATTGGGGAAACTGGTTTAGCCGTGGAGTTGGCGTGAGTGGTGTCATTTAACAGGAGACTGGATGGACTGCCCTCCATATCTCTCCCCTGAACCTGTCTGCAAGTCTTCACTCTGTTGAACCAATGAAACAGCAGCATTTTGAGATTCATTTGTGTTAATACCATCCTTGGTATGACCTTGTAATGTCAGTTTGTTTCTCCTCTGGTTTTCCACTAAGATCCTCAGTCTGGAGGGTGTGAGGAGTCGATGACAAGTTGAGCCCCGGGGCTGAGTGGGGAGACCTGCCAGAACTTGGAACAGGCGCTGGCGCTGGGCGCCTGATTCAGCGAGAGGGCTGGGCAGGGTGTTCAGAGTGTTCCAGAAGAAACCCAGCAGCTTCCAGGTGGGGTCCCAGCTCTTCTCGAGACATCTCTCTCTCTCTTTTTAAAAAATACTTATTTATTTGACTGCGCCAGGTCTTAGTTCAGCACATGGGATCTTTAGTTGCAGCATGTAGGACCTAGTTCCCTGACTAGGAATTGAACCCTGGCCCCCTGCACTCGGGGCTTTCCTGGTAGCCCAGCTGGTAAAGAGTCCACCTGCAATGCAGGAGACCCCGTATCGATTTCTGGGTCAGGAAGGTCCGCTAGAGAAGGGATAGGCTACCCACTCCAGTATTCTAGCCTGGAGAATTCCATGGACTGTATAGTCCATGGGGTCGCCAAGAGTCAGACCCAGCTGAGTGGCTTTCACCTTCCCCTGCACTGGGAGTGCAGAGGTCTTAGCCAGGGGACCACCAGGGAAGTCCCTGGAGGCATCTCCTCTGACTCTCCCTTCTCTCCCTCAGCCCCTGACGCCCCCTACACCCATTGGAAGCAGACTGTCTTCTACCTGGAAGATTACCTCACTGTCCGGAGAGGGGAGGAGATCTACGGGACTATATCCATGAAGCCAAATGCCAAAAACGTGGTGAGTGCTGAGGCAGGGGGTGGGGGGGGTGTTGTTCGGGGGGTGGGGGGGGAAGGTATTGGGGGGTGGGGAGGTGGGGGGTGGCGCACAAAGGAGGAAGGACATGGAGGGGGGGGTTCCCCCACTGGCTGGCTGGGGGGAATGTAACAGGGGAGGTGGTAGAAAGGCAGGTGTGGATGTAATGGCATCCTAGAAGCACCCCACCTGGACCCCTTAAAACTGGAGAATTGGAACCCTCCTGCAGGGCCCCCTGAGACCCTCCCAGCCATGAGGGCAGCTTCCAGCCCTTGATGAGAGGGGTTCCGTGAGCAGAGGCTGTGGTCATGGGTTTCACCTCGTTTGGGATGAGCTGAGCCAGGAAACCGCTGTGTCTGGTGGCCTGGAAGACAAGTTCGCATTCCTCCAGCTGGCCTGGTGGGCTGGGCCGTGTGGTTTTCTCTGGGCCCGCCCCCTCACTGCCCGGGGCCGGGCACGGGCCCTGCAAACGCCAAGGTTGGGGTGGGGTGGGGTGGGGGGGGGGGGGTCTGGGGTCTCTTCCTCTGAGACGCAACCGCTCCACTCCTCCAGAGTTGAAACCGGAGGGGACATCTCTATATTCTAACAGGAAGGATTTAGGTTATAAACCAACGACTCTCCCAAGAGGCTCTTTTCCCAAGAGCCTCTGGAAGAGGGTCGTGAGGGCTGTTTGTGGGGTGTCCTGAGCTGGAAACCCTTAGCAGCTCAGAAGCGCCCCGCACCTACCCGCAGGCGGAGGGGCGTGGTCCCCGGGCTCCTTGGCGCTGACGCCCGACTCCTCCTCCTTTGCAGCGAGACCTCGATTTCACAGTAGACTTGGATTTTAAGGGACAGCTGTGCGAAACATCTGTATCTAATTACTACAAAATGCGTTAGCACATGTGGGAGGCTGCAGAGAGTGAGCGAGCCAGCCCGGAAACTCGCCTCCATCTGCAGCTCGGCCACCAGGGACCCTGTTTGCAGGACGACACGATCCATCCTGGAGTGCCCTCGAGACTGGTGAACTCCGCCGGCCTCCCGAGGGCCCTGCCCCTGGACCAAGGGCCCCCAGCCCCTCGGCTCTGCTCCGGGGGGCCCTTCTCAGAGGCTCTGTTTTCCTGACCTTGAGCCACGGCCAGCGCGGCAGCCGGGCCCCGATGGAGGAGTCCACGCGTGTCCCCATCGTCCTCCTTAACCGTGACTCTTGGATCCTCAAGTTTTGCATGCTGCAGGCATCTAGGTCAGATTGCTTCTCTAGAACCTGGAGACTAGTGTCTTTGATAGCATAAGCCAGACTCTACGTGCGTGCGGCGGTGCACGTGTGCGTGCGCGGATAGCTTCCCGGTTAGTTATTTAACCCCGCGCACTTGTACTGTATGTGTGTGCAGATACAGTCAAGCGGCTGACGTCCGTGTTCATCACAGGAGTGTGTGTGTGTGTGTGCGTGTGTGTGTGTGTGCGCGTGCGTAGAATATATATTACTCTCAGAGGAGATCTGTTGCTTTCCAATAGAAATTTGTTTTGTGATTAGTTCTCTCCCGTCCCCAGCCCTTCCCAGCTATGAAATGTTCTCTGTATTAGCTCCAGTCTCCTTTTGACTAGACTGTGGCTCCGAAGCCTGGGCATAGGACCACGCACTCCGTGGGCACTCAATAAATGCACATGAGAGTGAAAGGATGGGGTGGCTGCTTTTCTGGTGCTCTGGGGGCGTGGGGTGGAGGGGTGCGGGAGGAGGTCAGAGGCCACAGTGGAACAGAAGATCTGATGGTGCTACTCCCAACGGAAGGCGGCTGCTTGGTGAGGTTGCCGTGAAGCTAGGACCTGTCTGAGGGCATCTCCCCTGTGACCCTCGTGGGAAAGGGGAGGGTTCTGGAGTGCGGGTCAGAGGACATGAGCGAACATCAAGTGCTCTGGAATGGGAGGCCAGATGTAGCCTGGAGAGGGACCAAGGCCAGGGGCGAGAAAGGCTGGGAGGGTCCAGAGGAGGCAGGAGGTGCTGGCTGAGCTCTTGATTCTGGGCTCAGGTTTCTGGATGGCGGTGCCCGGGAAAATGACCACTGATTCCAGCAGCAGTGGGCCTGCCCTTTCACTGTGTGTGTGCTAAGTCTTTCAGTCATGTCTGACTCCTTGTGACTCCATGGACTGTAGCCTGCCAGGCTCCTCTGTCCATGGGATTCTCCAGGCAAGGATATCGGAGTAAGTTGCCATTTCCTATTCCAGGGGATCTTCCTGACCCAGGGACCAAACCTATGTCTCTTATGTTTCCTGCATTGACAGGCAGGTTCTTTACCACTAGAGCTTCTGCATACACGTTGGCTTCCCCGAAGCCCTGGGGGTTGAGTACAGGGCCCCCCTCACCCCTCCACTTTGGTAGCTGAGCCTCTGGGCCCCAGGGTGGGGGGAGGGGAGGAGAGGGGTCATGGAAGAGCCACCCCATCTCCAGGCCTGCTCAGGTGCCCTCTGCACCCCACCCTGTACTGAGTCCTCTGCTCTTCCAGCTGGGGGGGCCTCTCTTTATAACTAGAGGCAAATACCGTGCATGCAAATCATGGAATGCTTTCATCATATGTTTTGGACAAGAAAAATAGAGAAACTTAACTCAGGACAACAGTGAGAGTGTTAAAAGAAGGAAGGGGGTCAAGGAAGGATGGGGGGAGGGCAGTGGTCCCCCAGAGGGCACTTGAGGGGAACCCACTGTGTTGGGAGTATGGGAGTAGGCAATCCTGTCCGTCCAACTTTGGAGAATTCCATCCATGGTCCACAGAGTAAATCCTCCATGGCCACCGAGAGCCATCAGGAGGATGTGCTTCCGGGAGCTCCAGGCCTCTGGGGGCTGCAGGCGTCCCTGACGTCCCTAGGGGCCTGGAAGGGAGGCCCATGCTGAGCAAAGAACCCGTAGTCTTTTGGGCCTCTCCAGCCACCGGCTGAGAAGCGGGCACCCCAGAGGCCTCCCTGGGCCCTGGGTCTTCAGCACCTGCTGCATCAGCTCCTCGGGCTCCAAGAGTGAAGCCTGGGGGACATGGAGGAGCACGTCCATAGCAGCCCCCTCCCTCCTGCCTGTGGGAGCGCTGCAGTGGGACTGCCATCTCCCCTGACTCAGTGGGGAACAAACTGTGTCCGCTCTGAGCACGTTCTGTAGGGAATGAGGTCTCAGCTTGACCTTTGGGATGCCGCTGAGATGCTTCACTTGTCAGACCTGTTTTCCCCAACTCTGCCTCCCTCTCTCTTTCCTTCTTCCTTTCTTCCTTGTTTTCCTTCCTTCCTTTCTCCCTCCTTCCTTCCCTTCCTTCCTTCCTACCTTCCTTTTTTCTTCCATTCTTTTGAGAAGGTACAAAACCCAGTAGTGACTTTCTCCGTGTCTCTCTCCTCCCTCTCGGGGGAACTTCCCTGTTCCATCCCCACCTCACCTCTCCCCAGGCCTGCAGCCGCGATGCCCCTCTTCTGGTCTGATTTGGGCTTGCTTGTACACAGGTCCCTTGCTGGCTTGCTCTGAGGTCCACTGAGGTCTAGGTTCCCCGCTGGACCACAAGCTCCAGGGGCAGAGACGTTTCTCTTTCTGCCCGTATTTTCCCTGGACAGAGTGGGGTTGCAGGTGGGACTTCACAACGTGACAGCAGATGGGCTTGACTCTCTCAGCACCTGCCCCAGAGCGACTCAGGGCTCCAGGCTCCCGTTCCTTCTATCTGTGCTCTTCAGGAGATGCCCCGTCTCCCCTGTGTCCTGTCTCTGAGGCCCTCCTCTCCTCCGGGCACCAATCTTAGCACCCAACCGACCGATGGCTGACTCCAGCCCATCGCCGTGCCTCGGGGCGGTCCCCCAGTCAGGAGTCTGTCCCTGGCCTACTGGCCAATTCAGATCCTTGGGTTTCTGGCCAATTCAGATCCTTGGGTTTCTGCTCTGCTTCATCTCCTATCTTTTTTTTTTTTTTTTTAAATACTTATTATTTATTTACTTTTGACTGCGCTGGGTCTTCATGGCTCCATGCGGGCTTTCTCTAGCTGCTGGAGTCAGGACTACTCTCTAATCATGGTGTGTGAGCTTCTCATTGCAGTGGTTTGTCTTGCTGCAATGCGTGGGCTCTAGTCACACAGGCTCAGTGGTAGTGGCTCATGGGCTTAATTGCCCCTCAGCATGTGGGATCTTCCTGGACCAAGGATCGAACCTGCGATCCTTGCATTGGCAGGCGGATGCTTAACCACTGGACCACCAGGGAAGCCCTATCTCCTATCTTTAAGTATCAGGTCCCACACAGGGTGGGAGCTCTATCTTGTTCTCTCCACATTCTCTATGGCATGGAGGGTCCCCAGGCTGGTTTTTAATTACCTTCCTAAAGACTGTTTTTTCTGAATCCCTGCTCCCCACCTGGCATCTTGAATGGCACCTGCCCACATGCCTTGGTTTCTGAGTGCAGCCCCACCTGTGAAGCCTCCTACCTCACCTTAGACCCTTGGGTGTGCTGGGCCCAGCCTCTCGCCTGCGGTTCTGGGACCACTGGGATGAGCCTGGCTTCCTGAGGCTGGGCACTCTGACCTCAGTGGACATGCCGGCCCCATGTCCAGGGCCACCCAGGCTGCTGTGGCCCCGTCCCATTGGAAACAATCAGTCCACATTCAGGTGAGACCCAGACACAACCTGTTCAGTGATCTGAGATTCAACTGAAAAAAAAACATGTATTGAAAAAGGCACAGGCTCCAGGCTCAGCCAGATGCTGGCAACAGAGCAGAGTCCACAGCCCTGTCCCTGCCCTCGGGGCTCCCGGTCCACACCGCCTGCTCGTCAGTCTCTAGGTGGGCAGGGCCTGCTCCCTTCTGAAAAGAAACAGGGTCCCTCAGTCACCATCCCTAACCACACCACCTCTCTGTGACCCCCACAGTCTTGACCCCTCAGCAGATGATGTGAGCTGTGTCCGGGTCGTGGTGAGGTGGGCTGCCTCCCAAGCTGGTCCAGAAAGAGATCACGCTGAATTTGCCTGCTTCCGCAAACCCCCACGGGGGCCCAGGCTGTCACGTTCAGAGAAGGAGGCCTGGGCCCCTCTTGTATCCTGTTGAGAGATCATGTCTCACCACGGAAGTGAAAAGGGTCTTTACCAACCTCTAGGCTGCAGCCAACATCTCAGCCTCAAGGGCAGCCAGAATCCACGGGACAGAAGAGGCCGCTAGGGTGCTGGGTCAAGGACCCAGGCCCCTGCAGACCCCTGCTCTGAAGGCAAGCATCCATCCTTGGACAACTTTGCCACGTGACAGAGGTTTGGAGCCAGACCACCCCGTCAAACCCCAGCGCTGCTGCTTGCCAACTATGTGAGTCTGGGCCCGGCACTGCACCTCCCCGAGACGCCAAGGAAATCAACTGAAAGAACCGGAAAACACATCTGGAAACTGAAAGTACAATGGACATTCCAGTTATGGTTGCTATAGTAATAACATTTCTGCCTGCATTCCAGCCCTGACACTGAGAAGCATGGCCAGGTGCCAGAGCCTGAGGCCTGTGGGCCTCTGAAGGTCCCCGGGGAGCAGTAGGCACCGCCATCCACGGTCAGCAGCTGGCCAGATCCCAGGGCTACGGGCTTAGGCCCAGGGAGTGGGGCAGCCCTGCAGGCGACATGCATGTAGACTCTTGCCAGAAGCCCTGGGCAGGAGTGGCCTGCATGGTGACTGTGCTCATTAGCCCGTTAAAGGCTTCACACATGTCTCACTGAGATCTTGATGTTCATCTGCCTGCTCCCCGGCAGGCAGTGACCACCTAGCATCAAGACATGCATGGCCTTCCATTAGAGCTCAATGCTACTCTGTCTCTGAGGTGTCACAGCCCTGCCTGGGCTGCTCTTTGCAGGCCCCTGCTTCTGGCTCTCTACCTGCATTTCCAAGAACCTCCTGGAGACACCCTTGGCCTAGGGTTTGGTTTGCATGGAGAAGAGCAGTGGAAACCTGCAGCGTCCACTTCACCTTCGAATTCTACTCACACTGCTTCCTCCAGGAAAAGTCATATTTGATTTGGGTCAATAATACAAGATTCTATTTTTGGGGGGCTCCAAAATCACTGCAGATGGTGACTGTAGTCATGAAATTAAAAGACGCTTGCTCCTTGGAAGAAAAGCTATGATAAACCTAGACAACATATTAAAAAGCAGAGACATTACTTTGCTGACAAAGGTCCATCTAGGCAAAGTTACAGTTTTTCCAAGAGTTATTGTACGGATGTGAGAGTTGGACCATAAAGAAGGCTGAGAGATGAAGAATTGATGCTTTCAAACTGTGGTGCTCTGAAGACGCTTGAGAGTCCTTTGGATGGCAAGAAGATCAAACCAGTCAATCCTAAAGGAAATCAGTCCTAAATATTCACTGGAAGGGCTGATGCTGAAGCTCCAATTCTTCGGCCACTTGATGCAAAGAGCCAGCTCATTGGAAAAGACCCTGATGCTGGGACAGATTGAGGGCAGGAGGAGAAGGGGGTGACAGAGAATGAGATGGTTGGAGGGAAACATCAACTCAGTGGACATGAGTTTGAGCAAACTGCAGGAGATAGTGAAGGACAGGGAAGCCTGGTGTGCTGCAGTTCATGGAGTGGCAGAGTCGGACACAACATAGCGACTGAACAAAAACAACAAATAATACATCAAGTTGGTGTAATGGGGTACCATTCTTCTCTTTGATGGCCAGAGTTAGAGGCTCAAAAGTGCATTCTGGGGACCAGCAAGAGGGAGGAGGTGGGGACCAACCAGACCCAACAACCCCTTCTTGACTGCATAACAGCCACAGAAATGCTCCAGGGTTGTCTGTCTACACTGAACAGGAAATAACTGGCTCAGTCCCCCGCTGTCTTAAATCATCATTAATGTGACAGAAGCACGTGTCACCATGACGTGGTGAGTCAGGAGAACAGACAGGAGGGTCCTCCCTCGTGCCCAGGGCTGGAGTGGGCCTCCCAGGACAATACCCGTGCGGGGAGGAAGGCATGGTCTAGGAATCCTGTTGTTCAGTCACTTAGTTATGTCCGACTCTTTGCAACCCTGTGGACTGCAGCACACCGGTCTCCTCTGTCCTTCACTATCTCCCGGAGTTTGCTCAAATTCATGTCCATCGAGTCAGTGACGCCACCCAACCATCTCATCCTCTGTTTCCCCCTTCCCCTCCTGCCCTTAATCCTTCCCAGCATCAGGGTCTTTTCCAATGAGTCCTGTGTGATCACCAAATGTGGAAGTCCTGCCTGAGGGGTGGGGTGGGGAGGGAGATACACTCGTGCCTGTGACCTGGGGAGGCTGGCCGTGGCTTCCAGGTCAGGCATGGGTGCTAGGCCATCCTGAACACAGTGGCTCCAGTCCTGGTCTCAGTTGGACCCAGGAGAGCTATGCAAGGAGTCTCTTCCAACTTTCTTGTTCCATCAACTTTTGTTGGTCCCTGCTGTGGATTAGACCCCAAGAGGAGACTCTCCACAAGGGTGAGACATGCTATGAGGGAGTAGAGACTGTTAGGAGATCAAGAGCCTCTCTGAAGACATGACTTGAAACGGAAACTCGAAAAAGCAGAAGAGGAGGGGATGGTAAGGTAGAGGATGCGGTTGGCAGAAGTGACACCTGCTGAGGCCCCACCCAAAGGCGTCCAGAGAGGGAGGCTCATTTGAAAAGAAGAGGAGAGACAAGGGAAAAATGAAGACTGGGGGAGCAGGGAGAAGGGAGGCCTGGGATGCAGCCAGGGTCCACGGTCCAGAGCCCGTGTCCAGGTCAGGGAGACGTTTTCCTCAGTCAGTGAGAAAGCCCTGGGACTTTAATCAGGAAGGTGACAGGATAAGGTTTGCAGGCCGCACGTGCTCTGAAGCTAATGAGCTCAATTTGGCGGCTGCTTTCCCTGCAAAATGGCAATAGACTTCACTTATTGCCTATTTCAGAAAATCAGCTACAGAAAAGGTACCTGCATAGTACACCTGGCAGAAGCGCCCCTAGAAGCCCCGGGTGGAGGGTGAAGGGGAGGCTCCTCTGGATGCTGTGGTGCGAAATGGCAGGAGGACAGATGGCTGCCTCGTAGGACTGCCCACTCCCCAGCAGGGAACCTCAGAGGGGCGATTGGTGCAGCTTTGAGGTCATTTGCATCCTCCTTTCTGGTGTCATGTTGTACTGTTCTCCCCACAAGGATGGCTCGGGGGATGTAATTGTCTGGGAGGCGGAAGGGTGAGAAGGGTCCAAGCCAGGCTGATGTGTGCTCTGGGATTGTTCTGCAGCTGTTTCCAGGGAACCATGATGCCCAGCATCACTTTCCACTCACAGAAAGGACTCTCAAAGCGTCTTTCAGAGGCTCCGTGGGTCATAATGGCTTTCTGACATTATGACAATTGCTTTCTGGCCACGGCTGGTTAGCTCAGCTGGATGGAGCTTGAAGCCAAAGACACAGGCTTCTCAGGCTCCTGCTCAGCTTCACGGTCATGGATGACACCTTGAACTCCAGCCAGCCTTGGAGTAAGCAGAGCTGGGGCTGCAGCCCGGCTTCTCCGGCTGACTGACCGCTGCAGTGAGTTACCAGAACTGCTGTCTCCTGGGTGGACCCTTCCTCTGTGAAATGCCGTGATGATCACACCTCTGTCCCAGACTGTTGTGAGCTGACCCGGGAAAACATCCCACATGGTGAGATGGTAGCTCCCTGCTCTCAGAAATGAGGGCCCTGGACAAGAATGTGCAGGAGCCCCTGGGAGGGAGAAGCCCCTCCAAGCTGAGCCTCTGTGCACAGTGGGTCAGAGTGCTGCTTCCAGGGGCAAAGGGGCCAAGGCCCACCATCCTCTGTTGCCTGGAAGTGACTGATAGCTGGCTTGGAGATGCCCAGATTAGAAACAGGGAAGGAGGTCAGAGCAGGGCCAGGGCTTGGAGGACCCCAGGCTGTTCAGTAGGACTCAGGACTGGGGCCACCTGCAGACCTGGAGCCCATGGTGGTGGGAGGCTCCCCGTGGGGTCATCACAGAGGACCCAAGGTCCCCTAAGAGGGGAGGAGCCTGGAGCACAGTGGAGTGTGGCCTCTGGGCTGGAGCACAACATTCAACCCCCAGTTTCCCCACAACCTCCTGGCTGCGTGACCTGCAGCTTCCATGCCTCTATTTCCTCTACTCACAAACTGGGGATAACCTTTCCCCTTCCGCAGAGACATTGATGGAGGTAAGTGGGAGCCGTGACAGGGATGCAGTGAGTGGGCATGGGTTTACTGTCATGACTGTGGTTACAACTGTGGCTCTGACCTGGGTCCCTGAGCCCCTCCGGGGCTGGGACACACAGCCTGGCTGAGCCTGTCTGCCTCCCCGTGTCTCCATGTGCCCAGGTGTGGTACCTGCTGTATTATCAGTGTCTGGTCTTGTGTCTCCTTTGACGGTGATCTCCTGGAGGACAGGTTCTGCCTCTCATCCGTGTTTATGTTCAGTGTCAGGTATAGACCACGCCCACCAAAGGTCTGCCAGATGTTCAGGAATATTTGCCAAATGAACTGATGAAGACTTATGATCGCGATGCTCCTGTCAGGGGCAAGCACCCATTCTTCCTGCTCTTGGCACCTGCCTGACACGTGGCCTTGAGGTCAGCACCATCCCCCTAGGCTTCTGGGTTCTCACTTATGAATGAAGGTGTCAGCCTAGAACAATCTCCAGGCATCCACCCAGCTGGAAAAGCTGTGATAACTGATTCTGCAGCTTTATGCCTCTTATTTTGTGGCCCTCGGCTCAGAGATTTCTTTTTCTTTGAAGTCTTTATTGAATTTGTTGCAATATTGCTCCTGTTTTATGTTTTAGTTTTTTGGCCAGGAGACATGTGGGATCGTAAGCCCCTGACTGGGGATTGAACCTGCACCCCTTGCATTGGAAGGCAAAGTCTTAAAACCACTGGGCCACCAGGAAAGTCCCGGAATCAGAGCTTTCCACGGGGAGTCTGCTCCGGACTTTTTAGGCAGGAGAGTAGATAGGCTGCTGGGAGATCAGGGGTCAGGGTGAGAAATAAAGGCTTGGTGGGGAGAGACGTTCCCACCAGGACTATAACACAAGAATATCCCATGACTCTGCCAGCGCACAGCAGAAGGGGTGGGGATGGCCAGGTTGCCAGGTTCCTCCAGGCACTCAGCTCTGTTATTAGTCTGCAACTCTGCTGAGCCAGGACTATCTCATGGAAAATCATTTTAATAACCGGGAGAAATGGAATTAAGGATTCAGCTGCTGGCTGGCCAGGGCTGGGCCACTCACACCCAGCAGGGTGTTAGCTCTGCTTTTGTTGTTGTTCAGTCACTCAGTCGTGTCCCCATGGACTGCAGCACGCCAGGCTTCCCTGTCCTTCACCATCTCCCAGAGTCTGTTCAAACTCACGTCCATTGAGTTGATGATGCCATCCCATATTTATCATCTCTGATCAGATTCCTATTCAAGCATCACTCCCACAGCGTTCCTAATGAGTGGCCTTTGGAGAGGCAGTCTTCTGCAGAAAGTGAGGGCAGCCCAGAGGGCAGCCTAGAGGGCAGCAGGGCTGGCAGGTGTCGGGATCAGGGGAGACCTGGGAGAGATGGCCATAGACGTGCTCACATCTAAACAGCGATCTGGCCCAGACGTAAGGTCCTGGTTTGGATGAGCCTCAGCCGCGCTCTGGAGGAGGTCAGGAAGTGGTTCACAGAGGGTGTCACAGGAGAGACCCGTAACTCTAAGGCGCCAGGTGGCTGGGGGTTTTCTGCACCTCAGTTGCCTGGGGCCAGGATCCTGTTTTTCTCCATCCTGAATTCCCTCAGCTGAGAGCAGCAGCAATGACTGATGGCTTTATGGCTGCAACATCCTTGTTCACAGAAATGGCCAGTAACATTCTTTGTCCCCACCATCAGGGGTAGGATAGTTGGGAAGGGAGCCAGGGATGAAATCGGAATGGGTGGAGTGCGTGGATTCATGTGTGTGTATGTATATGAGTGTGTGTGAGTGTGTGTATGAGTGTGAGTGTGTATGTGTGTGACTATGTGTGTGTGAGAGTGTGTGTGTGTGTGAGAGTGTGTGTGTATATGTGTGTATATGTGTGTGTGTGTGAGACTATGTGTATGTGTGTGTATGTGAGTGTGTGTGTGAGAGTGTGTGTGTATGTGTGTGTGAGAGTGTATGTTTGTGAGTGTGTATATGAGTGTGTGTTTGTGTGTATATGTGTGTGAGTGTATATGTATGTGTGAGGGAGAGACTGTGTGTGTATGTGTGTGAAGGTGTGTATATGAGTCTGTGTTTGTGTGTATATGTGTGTGTGAGGGAGACACTGTGTGTGTATGTGTGAGTGTGTGTGTGTGTTTGTGTATGTGTTTGTGTGTGTGAGAGACTGTGTGTGTATGTGTGTGAAGGTGTGTATATGAGTCTGTGTTTGTGTGTATATGTGTGTGTGAGGGAGACACTGTGTGTGTATGTGTGAGTGTGTGTGTGTGTTTGTGTATGTGTTTGTGTGTGTGAGAGACTGTGTGTGTATGTGTGTGAAGGTGTGTATATGAGTGTGTTTGTGTATGTGTGTATATGTGTGAGTGTGTGTATGTGTGTGAGTGTGTGAGACTGTGTATGTGTGTGTCTATGTGTGTGCGAGTGTGTGTGTGTATATATGAGTGTGTGTGAGTGTGAGTGTTCATGTGTGTGTGAGAAAGACTGTGTGTGTATGTATGAGTGTGTATGAGTGTGTATGTGTGTGAGAGAGAGACTGTGTGTGTATGTATATGAGTGTGTATGAGTGTGTATGTGTGTGAGAGAGAGACTGTGTGTGTATGTGTGTGAGTGTGTATATGAGTGTGTATGTGTGTGTGTGTATGAGTGTGTGTATGTGTGTGTATATATATGTGTGTGTGTGTATGTGTGTGTATGAGTGTGAGTGTGCATGTGTGTGTGAGAAAGACTGTGTGTATGAGTGTGTATGTGTGTGTGAGAAAGACTGTGTATGAGTGTGTGTGAGAGTGTGTGTGTGTTTGTGTGTGTGTGTATGAGTGTGTGTATGTGTGTGTGAGAGAGAGACTGTGTGTGGGTGTATGTATGTGTGTTTGTGTGTGTATGTGTGTGAGTGTGTCCGCGTGTGCTGTAGACCCACAGACCCAGGATGAAGGACTGTAGCACTTGAGCCCCCACCCACCGACACCCCCCAAGCGTAGGGCTCACCTCCACTGACCGTTCGGGTCTGTGATTAGAGGCCTGCATTTCTGGGGAGGTCTCAGAACACTGTCAGGCAGCTGCTTCGCTAATGACCTGCTGTGTGGATGGAGGAAACCTTTGAAATTCTCTGGAGGAATCCAGACGGAGGTGGGGTGGGAAAGAGTGTGGAAAATGGAGAGACAGAGAGGCAGATCTGAGACTAGTTCACACACAGGTGGGTTTTCCACTTTCTATTACTCCACACCATTGTTACTGTTGCTAATAATGGTAATATTGAACACATTTTAAAAAAAGAACTTTTAACTTCTAATTAAATTAGAATTTCTTGTGAGGGGACTGGGACAAGCGCTGGTATTATTTTTTTCTTAGTACTTACCAACCAAGTATGTTGAAAGAAATAATCCACCAGTTATGACAGGTAAAGTAACAAAATGAACTTTAAAATACTAGAACAAGAACTTTAAAATACTAGACAGATATCAAACAATAGCCTCCCCCCACCAAAGAAACACGATGATACTGTTTTAAATATTATTTTTAAATTATTTTTTAAAATAGCAAGCCAAATAAGCCAATTAAAAGAATAAACAAAAATAAATAAATAGTAAAAATAAAGACAAATCCCCCAGGAGATTCGATGGGCCTCCGAGACTGAGAATGTGGAGTTGGAAGCCTGGCCTTCCTGGTGCAGCTGGGGTGGAGCCGTGGGTGGGCCGTTTCCAGGAAAGCATCTCTCCAGATTCGGCCACTGCAATCCTTGCAATCCTGGCCGCCTACCTGCAGATGGAGGACCCGCTTCAGGGCCTCTTATCAAGCCTCAGAGAAATGACGTTCAGGGATTAGACAGAATATGGCTTCAATTATGGCAGGAGAAAATTGAGTTAGCTCAACCAAAGTGGGCTGAAGCCCCAGAATTATCTGGGGAAGGACTGGGGCTCCTGCTGTGACAGCATCCTGTGAGGGGCTCATGGAGGGCTTATTGGGAGCCTGGGGGCTCTGAAGGCACCAGACAGTAAGGCTGGCTGTGATCACCAGGGCAGCAGGCTGCAGGCTCCTTGTCTGTGCCAGGCAGGGCCTTGGTGAGTCCTGCTCTGGGGTCTGCCCGGCCAGGCAGGGAGTGAGCTGGGAGTGAGGGCAGCCCACCTGTGGGGTGCTCTCTCTTATCTCCTATGCATTGAGGAGGAAACCCAGACTTCTAGGGCACCCAGCCACTCTCAGGCTGCAGACTTCGGAGCCACTGAGCAAAGGAGAGGGATGGGAGATGGGCTTCATGAATGAAAACTGCTCTGGGAGGGGGCAGGAGAGGGGGAAAGGAAAGAAAGAGGATGGGGTGGGCACCGAGGAAGGAAAATGCAGCCTCATCTGCTTGTTTGTGTTTCTTGTGTTCAAGATGCTGACTTCTAGCATATTTTTAAATCCATCAGACATGAAAGGCTGGTTTAAATAGATCTGCAGCGTGAAGCTGGTGATTTCATTTGCCACAGCAGAGGGGCTGGCAGGATGCTGGCGAGGGCCCAGCGCCTCTCTCTCTGCTGCCGAGGAAGCTGTAGGAACACGGATTGGTGGCGCTTTTAGGCAGGTGCTCTCCCCTCGGACTAAGGGAGGGCGGCATGCACTGGGGGCTAGGGGAAGGTTAGCAGGAAACGGAACTAGAGACACGAATTGGACCAACACGCTTCTGGTCCAGGGAAGCCATCCTGACCCCTGTTGCACCTTAAAGTGAAAATGAAAGTCGCTCAGTCGTGTCCGACTCTTTGCAAACTCATGGACTATACAGTCCAAGGAATTCTCCAGGTCAGAATACTGGAGTGGGTAGTCTTTCCCTTCTCCAGGGGATCTTCCCAACCCAGGGACTGAACCTAGGTCTCCTGCATTGCAGGTGGATTCTTTACCAGCTGAGCCACAAGGGAAGCCCAAAAATACTAGAGTGGGTAGCCTATCCCTCCTCCAGCCGATCTTCCCGATGCAGGAATCAAACCAGGGTCTCCTGCATTGCAGGTGTATTCTTTACCAGCTGAGCTCTCAGGGAAGCCCTTGTTACACCTTATCCTACAAACTTTCACTTCAACCTCAGCTCAAAAGAATCCCAGACCCTTGGGGTTGATGGGGGTGGAAGTAGGGGCCTAGTAATTCATGGTATCTAGTTTCTCACCTGCACTCCTAAGAGCAGACCTCAACATATCCTTGAATGCCTCTCATGTTGGAGGGTTCTCTACCTCACCAGGCAGCCTGTTCCTATGCTGGACAACAGTCACTGGGATAAACTTCCCTGGGATGAGTCACAGCACCATGCTCTGTGCTGACTGGTTCTAACCTGGTTCTCCGTGTATGATGCCGAAGTCAGCCCCTCACCACTGAACACAGTTCTCAGCTCCCTCCCCGACTCCAGTCCTTCTGTGCCAATTCCTAGTCTCCCTACCATAAAAGTACCCAATGAAAGTGTCAGTCACTCAGTCGTGTCTGACTCTTTGAGAATGCATGGACTATAGCCCACCAGGCTCCTCTGTCCATGGGATTCTCCAGGTAAGAATACTGGAGTAGGTACTCTTTCTTTTCTCCAGAGGATCTTCCCAATCCAGGGATCGAACCCAGATCTCCTGCACTGCAGGCAGATTCTTTACCATCTGAGCCACCATCAAGGAAGCTCAAAATTTACCCCACAAATCTATGCAAAGCCAAAATATTTCTTGGTGCTAAATTAACATATTTCCTGCTGTAAGAATGCATATTTCCTGATGTGATGAAATTCCAGGAAAGACTAACGACTTTGCCATTCATTTTTTCTGTCATTCAACAAACTCTGGCCCCTATTTTGGGACCAGGCTATGTCTACTGTTGGGATTTAGAGTATGGGGGTCCCCTTATCCCAGGAGCTATCTCCAGGGGGAGAAGCCAAACTCCTAAAGAGAAGGGTGTGCACGGGTGGGCAGGGGCAGCGAGGCCGACAGAGCGGGCTGGGGTGGGGTTGGTTCCAGGTCCTTCGGGGAGGGGAGCTGGGATCTTTGTCATGGCATTTTTATGACAGGCTAATAGGCAGTTGAGGGTTTCTGGGTGTTTCCCCGCCTTGGGGCCCTGATGCTCAAGGGCTGTCAGCAAGCTTCTTCCCTCTCCTGATCCCCCGTCTCCTGACCCAGCCTGAGACAAACATTGTGTGTCTTAGAGCCTTGGTGGTTGGCACTGGAGAGAACCAGGATTTCACCCATTCATGGAACATAAACATTTGTGAAAGAGGTTGTTCAAAAAATGTATTGCAGGAAAATATACATAGTGTATATTTACAGTTTTAACCATTTGCAAGTGTACAGTCCTGAAGCATTGATTAGCACATCCACAGCAGTACGTGCAACCACCTTTCTCTACCCTCCAAGGCCAGAACTTGAGCCTCATCACAGAGTGCAAGTGTTTTACAAACCATGCTGGTGAAGATGGCTCTATCTGGAGTGTGGTATTAATATCTAAAATCTTAAATCTACCCATCCACCCAACCAGTGTCAGTTACATGCCAGCTTCTAGTAAATAGGAAAGGGACTGAGACCTGAACCCTGCAGGCAGTATGGTGGGGGAGCCTGGAGTCTGGATCCCGGCCCCTAGTCCACCTTCCACGGAGGGCGGGAAGTCAGAGTATTCTGTTCTTAGACGGAATCTCTAGCTTGGAGAAATGCAGGTTTTCCTTGTTCTATTTGCCCAGAGACATAGGAAATGCTCTTACCCGAGACCCCAGCTTCTCCCAGTTACCCAGGCATGTGGAATTTCTCTCTTTCCTATTGTCTTTTGCTCTGATCTCTTCACGAGGGACAGAGGTAATAACTAACATTTGTCTGGAACTTTTTGGTTGACTAAGCACTGTCCCCAAGATTTCTCTTTTGACCTGTCCATGCCTGGTGAGCGCAGCTGGGCAGAGAGAACTCTTTTACAGCCTGGGAAGCTGGGGCTCAGAGCAGCAGGTGGGTCCAGATTCTGCCCACGGCCACACACATGTCTGCAGGTCCGCACTCTGCACAGGTCTTTAGAGAAAGCATTCGGGAGGGGACCGCCTGGGTGAAGGTGGCTGGTTCCACACCAGGAAAGAAGAGCGCCAGCAGGGAAGCATCTTTTAATGCTCAGAGGCATGAAGCCCAAGTCAAATTGAGCTGTCGAGCTGCCTGTGGGTCATGGATGGCTGCCAGCGGGAGCCAGGGCAGCTCAGGGCAATGAGATGGATGCTTTGATGGGCCGCACAGAGTCTGAAAGGCAATCAGACCTCGGCAGCTGGAACGCTCCTGGACACTTTGTTTTAAAGCTGAAGCAGCTCCTCATTGGAACCAGCGGGCAAACCACATGGGTCTATCAGGCCACAAGGGTCCAGGTGACCAGCCGAGTGACCCACCCAGTGCTCGTGATGCTCTGCCCTCAACTGGATCTTTAGGCAAATGCTGCTGGCCAGACAGTGTGCCCAACGTGAGGCGACAGAGATGGATGTTTATGCCCTCACTCTGTATAAATAAACACTGCACAGTAATTTTACAGAGCAGCCTGGCAACCCTTGGACCAAATGTCGCAGCAGCAGCCCCATCTTCTGCCCTTGACCTCACGTTACATGTATGCATTGAACCCCAGTTCCATGGTCACATGATCCAAACTCATTATGAGTCCCCTTGAGTACCACATTTTAATTCTTTGCGAGTCAAAAAAGATCCCATTCTCTCTGTCCATGTTCTTTGGGCATTTTTGATTAGCAGTGCAGTGTTTTTATGTGTATTATTTATTGTTATAGGTCAGATGGATCCAGTCATAATCCATTATAACAGCACAGGCCTCACTGGTCCTAGGAGTCCTTGTACTTTGGGCAGTGGACTTTCCTGGTGCTGTGACAAGAACCTGCAAGGCCCACTTCTGAACCAGAGCCAAAGCCCTGATAAAGTCCAGCCCCCTGAGGGGGTCAGTCCTTGAACTGACGCAGTCCTGCCCATGGATGATAAGTAGCCCAGCCTATTCCAATGCTGCTCAGTTTCCACATTGACTTTAGGTCCTCTGCTGAGCACCATAAGGCTTCCCAAAGCCCATCACTTCCAAGAGGTTCTTCCTAGGTAGGGCACTTAGATTAAGTGGCTGCACTGCATTGTGTGAAGGGTGGAGTTATGATGTTCTTTGTTATTGCCACGGCTGCAAATCTTATGTCTGTTAATAGGAAGTGGGGAGGTTTAGAAAGCTCCCATAATCTGCCAACACCACCATTTCCTCCCCACCGACACACACCCCAGGATGAGGAGGGAGGGAATATCTCATAACTATGGATTTTGGCTGAGTTGGCTGGAATTTGAAGAGCCACTTTCTGTTCCCCAGACTATGGGAAGGCCAGATGGCAAGACTCCTAGGGCCTGTCAGCAACAGGCCACTTACGTCTTGGGTTTTGTATGCTTATGTACTATGATTTCATGATTTTGAAGTAATTAAACTACTTTTTAAATAAGCTTCTGATTTGCAATCTTCCCATACCTGTCCCTTGTGAGTGAAGCTTTGTGGAATGGCTAGATTCCTAGCAGGAAGGGGACAGCTAACTGAGGTTCCCTGGCCTCTCTTCACTTCCCCAAGGAACTGGACATGTCCTTGAGCAGCTCATCTCCAGCAGGGTGGCCAGAAGCTCAAGGTGGAGGGGAGGGTTTCTCAGATCCATATATCTTCTGATATTAAGGTCCTCCTCCAATCCAGAAGAGAAGAAAGACTCTGTGGAGGAGTTGAGGGTGGGGCTACGGAATGAGACCAGAGTCCTGGTTATGTTGGGTGAAGTGGAAGGAAGATAGCAGGAGATGGCAAGCAGAGCTCGCTCTGTGCACAAGGCAGATGGCTACCACTGTGGAGTCTTTGAAACTGTAAGTCAGCTATCTAAAATATGTTCAAAGACCTAAAGGAAACCATGTCTAAATAACTAAAGGGAAGCATGAGAATAATATCTCACCAATAGAGAGTATCAATAAAAAGACATAAATTATAAAAAAAAGAACCAAACAGAAATTCTGGAGTTGATGAGGACAATAGTAAAATTCACTAAAAGTAAAAAATGAAAAATTCACTAGAGGGTCCTAATAGCATATCTGAGCAGGCAGAAGAAAGAATTAGTGGGCTTGAAGATAAGACAATTGAGATTATCCAGTCCTGGCAACACAACTTTAAAAAAATAAAGAAAAATGAACAGAGCCTCCGAAACCTGTGGAATACCATAAAGCATGCCAATATATGTATAATAGGGTCCTAGAAGGAAGGGAGAGGGATAGAAGGGCAGAAAGACTATTTTAAGAAATAATAACCAAAAACTCCACAAATTTGTTGAAAGCCATAAATTTATACATTCAAGAAACTCAGCCCAACTGCAAGTAGGATAAACTCAAAGGGGTCTGTTGCTAGACCCATAAGAATCGAACTATAGAAAGACAAAGAACTTTGAAAGCAGCAAGAAAGAAGCAATTCATCACATACAAATGATCCTTTATAAGATGAACAGCTGGCTTCTCATCAGAAACCTTGGTGTCCAGAAACAGCGGGATGGTAAAGCCAAAGTACTGATGGGGAAGAAACCCTGTCAGTCAATCAAATGTTCTATATCTGGTCAAACTATCTTTTAAAAGAGAAGGAGAAATTAAACATTTCTGGATAAACAAAACTGAGAATGTGTCTCTAGCAGACTTGCCCTACAAGAACTACTACAGAAATAAAGGATACTAAATAGGATACTAAAAGGATACTAAATACTTCAATCAACATGAAAAAATAATGAGCACTGGTAAAAGTAATTACATAAATAAAGATGATATAAACATATTTTTCATTTGTAACTCCCTTTTTCTGACTTAAAAGACAATTGCATAAAACAATAAATAAAAATCTATGTTGATGGGCATAAAATGTATAAAGATGTAATTTATAATAATAACAACATAAAGGAGGGTGGAATGGAATTATATAGGAATAAATTTTTTATATTATTGGAATTAAGTCATTATTAATCCAAACTGTAATAAATTGAGATATTAATGGTGACCCTCGGGGCAACCACCAAGAAAACAAATAAATTACACATTGTAAATAAAATCACAAGAGAATTACAGTTGTACACTAGAAAATAACTAACACAAAAGAAGGCAGTAGTGGAGGAATATAGGAAACAAAGAAGACATGTGAAATACAGAAATAGCAAAATGGCTGACATAAATCATACTTTACCCATCTGTTAAATATAAACAGATTAAACATTCCAATTAAAAGGCAGAGATTGGAAGAAAAGAAAACATGAATCCATCTACATGCTGTCTACAAGAGACCCACTTTAGATTCAAGGACACAAATAGGTTGAAGGTAAAAGGACAGAGAAGATATGCCATTCAGAAGATGTATCAACCAAAAGGGCCAGAGTGGCCATACTAACATCAGACAAAACAGTCTCTAAGACAAAAATTGTGACTAAAGACAAAGAAGCACATTTTATGATGATAGAGGGTCAAACCGTCAGGAAGACAAAACAATTATAAACATACAGGAACTTAGAAACAGAGCCCAAAAGTACATGAAGCAAACTGTGATCTTTAGGAGGAGTACCATTTCCTTCTCCAGGAGATCTTCCCGACCCAGGGATTGAACCCGGGTCTCCAGCGTTGTAGGCAGACGCTTTACCGTCTGAACCACCAGGGAAGTCCCATAGGAGAAGCAGCTCTGTCTTAAATATTTGACCCCATAACCCATTATGGTGCTTAACAGTCTACCACTAGGGATTTACTCCTTTGGGTTCAAGTATGCCTTTCTTAGAGTTCTTTGTTAAAATACAAATATGGCCCTGAACACCACTGGCATGCACACCTTAGCTGAAATTGGTTTAAGATCCTTTGGAGTAGGGACTGCTAGTGACAGAAACAAAGGGTTGAGCCGTCCATGATGGAGGATACAGGTGTGGCCTGGAGTAGACCCGGGCAAGGGGAGGCTGGAGGGGAGTCCAAGATTGGGCAGAGGCGTGAACACTGCGGAAAGAGCAGTACAGGGCAGAGGAGAGGTGGGAGAAAGCCGGGAGGAGCAGAAAAGACCCCAAAGGGGAAGTGAGCGCTGGACAAGGAGCAAAGCCACCAGGGTGTTGATTTGGTGCCGGAGTTCATGGGCAGAGGCAGCAGCTGACCTGGGAGAGGCCCCAGCAGTCAGAATGGGAGCGGCCAGCGAGGGGCCAGGGATGGTGACACGCACAGGGCATCCCAGGGTAAGCGCCGGGAGCACGGGGCATCCCCGGCTAAGTGCAGGGAGCGCGGGACATCCCCGGGTAAGCGCCGGGAGCACCGTGGCAGGGAGGGAAGGTGGCAGGATGAGGGCTGAGTGGAAAACCAGGAAGCCCACAGGACAAAGATGGGCAGGGCCAGGAGGTCACACCAGACACGAGCTCAGAAGTCGGGCAAAGAGCCGGACGAGCGGAAACAAAAACAAGGTGGTGTCTGGGAGGCGCCCAGTTACAGGAAGACGCTTAGTGTTGGCTCTGAAAATGAAGCGAGGCAAATGTTCTGGGCAGAAACCCGACCTGACAATGACAATAGCCCCTACTTGTCAGCACCTATGTGTTCCGGGCACTTCACATGCACTGCCTCCCACGGTACCCAAAGCCTTCCTAGAGGTCCACGTGGAAACCTCCTGTCCACAGACACATGGGAAACCTGCTTAAGTGACTTGCTCAGAGTTATTCCCGCAGCAAGGGGTCGGAGCAGGGAGGCTTTGCTGGCACCCTATGCTAGGCTCCAGGCTGGGCAGGTGTCCAACAGGGTTGCTTTAAAGGAATAGGGAGAAAGGGGTAGCTGAGATCCGGGGACACAGAAGTTCTCAGAGTCTCTACAAAGTCCCCGTACGCCATGTTTTCTCAGGTGGGCAGGGAGAAGGGAGCCGCAGAGGCCTGACCACCTTCCTGCCCCTCGCTCTGCCTGGATCCCTGAGGACTGGTGAGGATTCACCCCACGGGCTGGCAGGCCAGGCACTAGGGTCATCCCACCCTACTCGAAACCCAGGCTAGGGACGAGGGGCTGCGGATAAAGGCACACACACAGACACACAGACACACGATCACATGCAGACACTGCTGGTGACCATCTCACTAGTGAGACACCGGCAGTCCCCTCTCTTAAGGAAAGGACCTCGTGTGAGTCCCTCCACACCGGGGCCAGGGGCCAGAGTCCATCAGATGATAAACACAAGCCCTCTGAGCAGGAAGAGCCCCCCAAAGCCCTTATGTTGCTGATGCCACGCGGGCCCAGGAGGGAGCAGGACTGCTCAGGATCCTGAGTGCCTCCTGGCACTCTGCTGGCTCTTGTCGCCCACCCTCCGGGGACTCCCAGGTGCCTACAAAAGTGGACAAGACAGAAAGCCTGAACAAAGGAAGCTGGTGTTTGTCTGTGGCCTGTGGTCTCTGACCCTCTGGCCGGTCTGGGCAGGAGGCATAGGCATACCCTTGGGGGCTCTTGGCCCGTGACTGCCCCCGACTCCGCCCAGCTGGCTGTGTGCAGCTTTCTTGAATCATCTTGGTGGCTTGTGGACGCTTTCTGTCCCCTCCCTTCCTGCATGCCCCAGGGCATGTGGACCTCACCCACTTTCCTATGTGGGGCCAGGGTCTAGCCCTAGAAGGGTCAGCGGCAGTGACGTTCATGATCTTTGCCTCCAAGCTTCCCGTGAGGGTGAGAGTGCCCTCACCAGTCCGGGATTCTAGTCAGCGATGCTGGAGCGCTGCCAAGGGCTGGGACCTCAGAAGCCAGTGGACCGGACCACACGCCAGCCCAGATCAGTGTCCTTCCTCCAAGTGCCCTGTTCAGGGGCTGTCACGGGGTGCCGAAGCCGGCAGCTACCCTCTGCTCACCGCTCAGAACCCCCCACATGTCAACATCACAGCCACACTTGAAAAAAATATAGCCTTCTAGAAAAGTAAAATAAAATGAAGTCAGTAACTACAGACCCAAGGTTGGGCCTCCCTGCCTGCCTGTCAATCTACCCTGATAATCACCAGGTACAATTCTTGAAGAGCTATTTTGAGAAACAGTTAGAAAATGGCTTTTACACGGCTCTGTGTACCTTCCTGATACCCTCAGACATGGGCGCTCTGTTTAGCAGCAGCTGGTTTTGTTGCCCAGGTTTTCTTTTCATCTCCTCATCAAAGTTAAGCAGTTGGTCAGCCCACTCCCTGACCCCCGGTGTACACTGATCACCCACAGTCCACCCTGTGGAGTCGGGGGAGCAGGTGGGCGGTGGGGGGGAAGGCTGTGGCTTTTGTAAGGTGCAGCTCCAAAGAACCCACGGGGATAAACACCAAGGCCGGGTGGCTGCTGAGAAAGGAGGGGCCCTGAAGCTGGGGAAGGAGCAGTCCCCTGGGGATGAAGGTGCAACAGGAAGCAGGTATCTCGGTTTGATGGACTCAGCACCCGTAGGCACCTCAAGGCCCATGAAGCACATGCCAAGGGTGTCCATGGCATTCAGAGAACAGGCTCCGAGCCTGGACCGATTGCCCAGCATTGCCCAGTCCCGTGACTTTTGACCTACAGGAAGCTGCCAGTCTGCCCTGCACAGTTGCCATGGCAACGTCAGTGCCAGGCTCCTAAGGGCAGGGTGGGGAGAAGGGAGGTGGAGAAGGCACAGGGTGGTTTTTCTGGAAAAGCCCATCTGTCCATTCCCCCAGGAAACCAAGGTGGGGGAGAAAGAAGGATGGAAGCAACACCTGGGTCCAGACAGAGCAGAGAGGGAAAGACCCCGAGACGTCCAGAGAGCAGCTCTCCTTGGGGTTGCACTTTCCTTCCACGGTGGTGGGGGGATCATTGCCGATGGAGACAAAGGTCCGGTGGGTCTTGGTGGGGGCATTCGTGCAGGAGCCTGTGTGCAGGAGGCAGGGCGGCCCCGTGGCCTCAGGTCCGGGCGGGAGGCCTGTATCAGCCACAGCAGGCTTTCTTCTTGGCAGGGCGGTCAACCTGAATGGTGTCCTCCTGCACCGTGTCTTCTTGCTCCTTGAGGATCCTGGGGGAGGGGAAGGTGGAGGGTCAGCAGCAGAGGAGCTGCTGGGATGGACCCAGCCTCCCAAGAGCATCAGAGACAGTGCTCCAAGTCTCCCCTGGTGCAAGCACAGGTGCACAACTGTGATCTGTAAAGCTAGAGTTGTAATCAGTATGGATCCTTCACAACACCTCCTCCAGTCAGCCTCCCCTGATGCTCTGGATAATGTAAGTGCCGTGGTAGCACTTGGGTCTGTCCTCTATTACAGTCCCATCACTGCTTCTCAGCAGAGAGTGAGATGCTGATGATAGAGATTGTATCCGCTGTCTCTGTGTCTCTGAAGCTTATCATGGTACCCAGCACCCAGCAGAGGTTCAAACACTATAATTATTGGTTATTAACTTTATGCAGAGGCTTCCCATGTGGCCAGAGCTCCAGATTAACTATGAGAGGTGAAGGATCAAAAATAGTGTCAGGGATCTTATCCCTGCTTTATACTCTCCAAGAACTTTCACCAGAAGCACCTCTACCGATTTTCACAATGTAAGAGCAGAGAAGGTAGGATGGATGATCCCATGTTTGAGGCAAAACCCTGGGAGGCAGGGCGACTTGCCCTGGGACTCAGTGGCAGAGAAAACACTAGAGTTTTCCCCATAAATCCCTAGGTCTTCCATAACTCCACAACGTCTCCAGTGCATCGAATAAGTTGTTCTGTGCTCTCAATTATTAAAAAAATAAAATATCTTTTAGATGCTCCAGAATGAATGCTCAGCATGACATAAGCACTAATCAGTATCTGCTGCGTGGGTTGATGGATGGGGATGGGTGGATGGACAAATGGATGGATGGATGGAGGGATGAAGAGATGGATGGATGGATGGATGGATGGATGGATGGATGGGTGGATGGATGGGTGAATGGGTGGAGGGAGGGAGGGAGGGAGGGAGGGAGGGATAGATGGATAGATGGATGGACAGATGGATGGGTGGGTGGATGGATGGAGGGAGGGAGGGAGGGAGGGATGGATGGATGGATGGATGGATGGATGGGTGGGTGGATAGATGGATGGACGGGTGGGTGGATGGATGGATGGATGGATGGGTGAATGGGTGGGTGGATGGATGGAGGGAGGGATGGATGGGTGGGTGGATAGATGGATGGGCGGATGGATGGGTGGGTGGATGGATGGAGGGAGGGAGGGAGGGAGGGAGGGATGGATGGATGGATGGATGGATGGGTGGGTGGATAGATGGATGGGTGGATGGATGGGTGGGTGGATGGATGGAGGGATGGAGGGAGGTAGGGAGGGATGGAGGGATGGATGGGTGGGTGGATGGACAGATGGATGGATGGATGGAGGGATGAGTGAGGGATAAAGGGATGGACGCCTAGATAGATGAATGAGTGAATGCCCGAGGATTGAGACTGGGGCCTGTGTGGTCCTGTTTCCTTAACCTTAGTGTAGGTAGAGGCTTATAGCACCAGTCCTTTGAGCGCTGTCTTCTAGGGTACCTCTGTGTCCCCCATCACAGCTCCTCTCCTTGGCTCCCCTCCCCCTCCAACAGGAGTCCACAGTATAAACCAGCTGGCTGCCAACTAATCCTTGCTAAAACATTAGGCAGCATTGAGGGGCCTCTGATCTGACCTTTCCCAAAGCATTTGCATTTAAAAAGAGGATCTCTGGGAAAGGGCAGGCAAGCAGCCTTTTAGACTCAGAAGATAAAGACTGCAGTGGGGGGGCGGGGGGCGGGTGACAGGCAAGGAGGCTCTCTTTTTGTCATTGTGTTTCAGAGGTCTGTCCCTGACCCTGGGGGCCCACACAAAGGCCTAAGGCTCCAGTCCCTCTATCCAGATGGCTCAGACAGACAGAGGGGGTTTAGGCAGACAGAAGGACCAGCTGAGTAGCATCTCATTACCTGGCCAGATGGAGCACAGACTCTTCCGCGTTGTGACCGGAATAGGCGCTGCATTCATAGAAGATCAGGTTGTGTTCCTGGAATCAGAGGACAAAGGCGTGAAGGAGAATTGTGGGGGTGGGGGGACGGAGGGAGCCTTGGGTGAGGAGAGAATGCCCGTCTACACCCGCCACACCTTCACGTCCTCGTGCGCCCTCCCCACTCTGTCCCAGCCTGAGTTCTGTCCCTCGGGCTCCCTGACGGATGCATGTTCCGGAACCATCTCCCAGGGGAGCCATAAGAACTATAAAACAACACAACGTACACTGCTGCCTTAGTGCTTCGCACTTTCTGGAATTGCTGTCTGGGGTGTACGGTACGGGCTTCTTTTTCTTCTCACACCAGCCTGTGATGCAGGCCAAGACTCAGACAGAGGCCAGGCTGGGCGGCATCCTTTCTGCTTTACAGGCAGGGAAACTGAGGCTCAAGAGGGTACAAATGGTGGGTGAGCCTGTTCAGGTCTCCACCGGGCTCCCAGCAGCTCGTTTTCCCTGGCACATGGGCACAGTTATTAATAATTCACATATCAGTTAACGGACACTCTGGCTGCCTGTGCTGTTGGCCCTGGGGCCACAGGACAACTGTCCATCGCTTCACCAGGTGGAGGGTGGACTGTAAATGTGGGGACAGGGGGCTTGGCCAAGCCTCATCCTATTCCGTTTACCACTCCCATTAACAGGCTTCCTGCTTTGTAAATGACAACGCTAATGGCATCTGGCAGGAGCCCGGAAGGCTGCAGCCTGGGGGACAGGCAGCTGGGTGCAAATGCATCCACAGCCACAGGTCAGAAGGCCCCAAGAATGCTGGCCCAGCTCGTCCTCTGCCCTCACCAGGTCTGGCCCCTGCACACCTCTGTCCTGACTCCCCTTCAGTCCATGGAAGGATGAAGGCTCCATGGTGGGGGCGGGGGAACACATAGACCTAGAACTGGAAGACATGAATCGCCCCTTAGCTTCAAGCCCAGACCCCACCACTGAGGATGGGTGATAACTGAACAGATCACTTAACTTCTCTGAGCCTTCTCTTTTTTTCACTTACAGAAAGAAAGAAAAATAAAATGGAATGATAAAAATACAGATCTGCAGTTCCTTAATCAAAATCCTTGGATCCAGGTGTATTTTGGAGTCCAGAATTTTTAACTTTTAGAAAGATAATAGTGTTAGTCACTCAGTCACACCCAACTGTTTGTGACCCCATGGACTGTAACCTCTGTCCACGGCATTCTCCAGGCATGAATATTGCAGTGAGTTGCCATTCTTTTCTCCAGGGGATCTCTCAGACCCATGGATGAAACCTGGGTCTCCCGCACTGCAGACAGATTCTTTACCATCTGAGCCACTAGGAAAGCCAAGAAATAAGGACAAGAAAGATAATACTTGTCCATAGTATATATTACATAATAGCCTCTGTGGATATACAACAGCACCCTATAATCAAATATATTAATATTTCTTCAGTGAAACATTTGAATATTCATTTGAAGTGAAGTAAACAAAAACCAAAAAAAGCCCCAATTGCAGTCCTGGTCAGGTTCTTCTGACAAATGAAATACAAAAAAACCTTTGTGTTTGGAGCTCTTTGGACTGGGAATTGTGGATGTGGCCCAGGGACATGCAGCTGCCCGCTGACCACACAGCTGCGGGACCTTCCTCCTCCTCCTCCCGTGAATCTCACCCCTGTGCCTGCCTGCCCAGCCCCAGAGGCCATAAGTGCCTTTCTCGAGCAAGCCCACCAACACATGGAATCCTGGGGCTGCAGAGCAATAGCTCCACAGACACACAGTTCCCAGAATCTGCCACCAAGGGAGGGAAAGCAGGCCACCAAGAGCGAGTGTGGTTTGTGTTGCTGCCTGATTTCCTTCAAGCCACACTGGTTCTCTGCTTGGGTGAGGGTGCTGGTGCTTATTTTAATGGTCGACTTTGCAGGGCCTGCCTTAAGTTTGTCTGGAGTCTGCAGCTTGGAGGCTCAGTCTTGGTGGGAAGGAGGGATGCTCTAATAGGAAGAACATACTCCAAGGAAGAGCACACTGTCTGGCAGGAAGTGAGCGCGTCATCTGTGAAGGTGAGCAAGTCAAGAAACACAGATGGATGGGACTCAAGGATCAGCTGGGGGGCTGAAATAAGGAATCTCCTCCTAGCGGAGGGTTTGGGCTTCCCCAATGGCTTTGCAGATAAAGAATCTGCCTGTGTCTCCCGCATCACAGGCGGATTCGGGAGATGCAGGCAGACTGGGGTTCAATCCCTGGGTCAGGAAGCTCCCCTGGAGGAGGAAATGGCAACTCATTCCAGTGTTCTTGCCTGGAGAATCCCATGGACAGAGGAGCCTGGCAGCTACAGTACAAGGGGTCACAAGAGTCTGACACGACTAAGTGCGTGCGCAGCCGCGGCCTCTGAGGATTCATAATTCTCAGTTCCAAGAAAGAGAATTTGGGAAATTCCCCACACCCGAGGCAAGTCTGTCTTGCAACCTTGGCTCTCTGCACAAAGTTCCATGTACACAGCAGCTGGACTGCCCCCTCCCCACCCCCGCCCCGATGCCAGGACACAATCCGGCCCGCTTGCTTCCTTCCCAGGGGCCTCCCCAAGAAGGATCCCAGCCCGGCTCTGGGGCACATGCCCGACACCCCTCGGGGTCCCTCTCCGTCCAGAGAGACAGGATGCTTGCCCCTCACCTTGGCCAGCTGCTCTCCCAGGCCCCGCGGCACTTCTCGCTCTGTCTCGTTGTCAATTTTGTTGCCCAGCAGAAGAACAGGAATGCGGTCTCCCACAGCTTCCTGTGGAAAAGATAATCCCCAACTGAGATATACATTCTTAAGGAGAACCTGGAAGGGCAGGTGAAAACATTGGCTGCAAAGACTCAGACTGGCTTGCGAACTCTCTGCTGCCACAGAGGTCGGGTGATAAGGCAGTCACCCCAAAGTGGAGAGGGGACCTTGGTCTCTCAGAGCCTCAGTTTGCTGGGCTTCTGTGAGTGCCTGAGGCTGCCTCTGGTGCTTCCCAGTCCTCTGTGCAGGAAGCCCCCCTCCGGCCTGCTCGTCGGGTCCTAGATGGAGCAGAACGAGGGCACAGTTGATGATGATAAAATAAGGGTCTGTACACAGCCCCCACGGGTATTCCCAGGTGACCAGATTTGGTTGACATGGCCGAATGAAAAGGAGTTACTGTGATGGGCTTAGGAGGTGGTCCAGGGGCTATGCCACCAGCAGTGGCACCTCTGGGGACCTTGAACTTGGCACATCGATCCTCAAAGGATGGGTCCGGGTCCGATTCATGGTCCTGGGCCCACAGTGCCCGATACACGGTTGTCGTGTGCTTCCCTGGAGGTCACCCCACGGGGATCCCTGTCCTGGATGCCCTGGCTCTGAAGAAGCCCCAGTCAGGAAGAATGGGGCCTGAAGCACCCACAGATCACGGGCCAGAAGAACAGGTTAATTTGAGGGCTCAACCCTACTTACTCCTCCAGCTGCTGTGATGTATCAGCTGGGGACTTGCACCCCAGGATCCCTGCACTCCAGGGTCCCTGCATCCCCGGCTCCCCACACTCCCAAGCTCTTTGCACCCCAGGTCCCTGCACCCTGGGACCCCTGCACTCCAAGGTCCTTGCTCCCCAGGGTTCTTACACCCCAGGTTCCTGCACCCAAGAGTTCCTGCACCCCAAGGACCCAAGACACGCAGAGATTGAGTCAATGTGGTAAGGTTCACATTCACTCAGGTTGTTATTTTTGTTTTGTGAGATATTTAATTTGAGCTTTTAATCATAATTTGGTAACAACTAGTTATTCACTGCAGCTCTGTGTTTCACTAAGCAGAGAGGGCCGTGGGATTCCGGAAGTCAGCCAGCAGTTACAGGGTCACCAACAGTTCAGCTGTCTTACCCTAGACCCTGTCAAGCAAACGTCCACGATCCCTCCAACAGGACATCCGTTTGAGTTTAAACGTCATCACATTTGAAATGAAGTCTTCCTGGTTCCTCCGTCTACACATTCCTTTTCATTGCAGTTCAGTAGTGAAAAAACTCTCATTGATTAAATGAGAACGTTAGAGCTCAGAGAATCCAAAATAATATCCAGTAAAGTCAGTGTTATGAAGACCCATCCTTTAGTATATGGATCACCTTTCTCAAATCCTCGGCTCTAAGTTCTTATCTCCAACGACCTCTGCTACTTTGTTGCTATTCAAGAGCAAAGTTGTATCCCACTCTTTGTGACCCCATGGACTGTAGCCCTCCAGGGTCCTCCCTCTGTCCATGGGGTTCTCCAAGCAAGAATACTGGAATGGCCTGCCATTTCTTTCTCCAGGGGAGCTTCCCAACCCAGGGACCAAACCCAGGTCTCCTGCATTGGCAGGCAGGTTCTTTACCACTGAGCCAGCTGAGAAGCCCCTCTGCTATCTACTGTCTCATTAACCAGAACTTTCTAAAGGCAGTATTTCTGCATATCCATGGTGAGACGGTAATGAACCTTTGGGATGATGACTCAAGGCACTCCTAGATCTTACAGTGTCTTCTGAGACATCAGAAGTAGATTGACTTATGCACATGGTGGTGGATGTGCTGGGTGGACTCCGCCATATTCTAGTTATCTGCGAGTAAGAAATCCTCATGGCTGCATGCACGGTCCACGAGACTCCCTCTTAACCAGACTTCGGGGACCAGGGAGCCCCCACAGGCTCACCTGTTTTGTGCCACAGAAACTCGTGCAAACAGTTTTTCACAGAAAAGGACCAAAAGAGGAAGAAGTAGGAAAATGAGCCGAAAGACGTGCTGTTTGGAGCACATGTGAGACATATTTGTAGATGGATGTATGAGGAATGACTTAGGCTGGTGGGATTTCTTGATGTGGAAACTCTGAAAATAAGAGCATCAGACTTGAATCTCAGGTTGGGATTCTAGCCTGGAGTCTGATATTGTTACGGGAAATGGCTGGTTTTTCTCCCTGGGTCGTGAATGACCAAATGGGATGAGGTGGGAACAGGCAGCCTAGCACCTGTACCATGAGCAGCAGAGCTGCCCCTGAAAACAGGAGAGGTGGCCTTCTTTCCAAAAACGATTCCTGGCTAAAAAATAAAAATAAAGATGAAAGAATTTAGAAAGACCAGGAAAAAAAAAAAGCCCAGGCCCCAGCGGGAGCGGTGGTTTCTGCTCTTTGCAGTGTCCTCCTCCTATACAAACTCTCTGGCCCCTCACATCTCCTCCGTGGGCCCTGTGATGTAGGAGAACTAGGCCCATCTCCAAAGATGCAGCAAAAAAAAAAAAAAAAAAGGTCAGAACATACGTAAGGCCGCGGCACATGCTACCCATCATGGGCAGCCAGGTATCCTCACCCCGCCCTAGATCCATCTCCCAACATGGGAGGGGCCGGGGCTAGGCTGGGGTCTCAGGTCCTCTCTGACTTGAACCTCAACACTTGAGCCCTCTGCCTACACTTCATGTCATTCACCTACCTAACTAGCTGTCAGCCTGTCTGTCCACTGCTTGAACAAAGATGCTCTTAATGACCCACCAGATGAAGTGACACTTCCTTTCGAAAGTCCGAGGAGCACCTCCTTTTGGTGCCTAAGTCTGCCGCCACTCAATGTCTGTGGACGTTTCTATAGATGTTGGTAAGGCCACATGCGGCTTCCCTAGCAGCTCAGATGATAAAGAATCTGCCTGCAACACAGGAGACCCAGGTTCAGTCCCTGAGTTGGGAAGATCCCCTGCAGGAGGGCATGGCAACCCACTCCAGTATTGTTGCCTGGTGAATTCTGTGGACAGAGGAGCCTGGTGGGTCCACAGGGTGGCAAAGAGTTGGACGCAACTGAGCACAACTGAACTTTCACTTTCAAACAGTCACGAGGGCAGCCCAGGCTGGAGGGAAGGAGTGGCCGGCCGGGCGCAGTCTCTGGGCAGCCCCTCCAGGCCCTGTCCAGCTCTGCTGCGGCTCTCATGGGACCTGTCCAGCTCCCTCCTCTCTCCCCTCACTGTTCCCTGAGCTGGGAGGTGGGCTTCAGTGCTGGCATCGAGTCGATCCTCCCACTGGCCTCAGAAGCCTCCTCCACCTTCCGCCATTCAGTTACTTTTCTCTAAACTTGAACTTCTTGGAAGACAGACTTGTTGAAATTCAAATATTCTCCATCTCTGACTTTAATTTACAGGAACTGTCAACTCGGAGCAAGCTTAGGACATGCAGCTGTTGCATTTGGTTGGAAGCTCTGTGTGTGTGTGTGCGTGTGTGTGTGTGTGTGTGTGTGTGTGTGTGTGAGTGTGAGAGACAGAGAGAGTGTGTGTGTGTATGTGTGTTAATATCTATTTGCCGGGAGGCAAGAAAAAGCACTTAGCCAGGCGAGTGCTGTATTTCTCCAGAGGCAGGAAAAAAAAATCTTAACACATTAAAGTACGCAGTTATGCTAAGAAAAAAAAAATGACTGCAAAATTATATCTTGGGGGTTTCCATATTTATCCACCCCACCCCCCAAATGATGAGTCAAAACAAGATTTATTTGTGTAGTTTGTTCTAAACTGCCAGCACTTCGAGCTCAACTTGGAACATGGAGGGAGGGGAAATCAAGCTGCTATTTTTTGCCAAGTGCTATACATTGTCACCGGTGACAAAGATCACAGAGTGAGAGCCAGCCAGTCATCCAGGAAGGCAGCGGAGACCTGCAGAGCTGTTCTGCTTTGAGATGGAAGCCGGAAGGGCCGAAAGAGATGAATGTCTATTTCTCAGAAGCAGGTGTAACCGGGGCCGTGTGATGAGGAAGGAGCAGAGTGCAGGAGGAGACCTGAGATTCCAGCCCTGGCTGTGCTGCCTGACCAGCGGCAGATCCTCTGACAAGTCACTTCTCTCTGCATCTCAGGATTTCTCAGCTATAAGGCAAAGAACCTATGTGACATTAATCTCCATGGTTTTATTCCAGCTCAGATTCACTGGTCTTGCTGGCTCATGACTTGGTTCAGATGCTACTTTCTTGACGCACAGGCTTCACAGGACAGAGCTCTGGGGCTAACAGAAAGATCCAAACAAGAAGTTGGTATGCCAGGACTGCGGGCACTGGGGACCAGCAATCTGGATTCAGGAGCAGTACCAGCCTATCCGGCTTGTATTGTTGTTTTCAGTCGTTCAGTCACGTCTGACTCTTTGTAGCGCCAGGGACTGTAGCCTGCCAGGCTCCTCTGTCCATGGGATTCTCTAGGCAAGAATACTGGAGTGAGTTGCTATGCCCTCCTCTAGGGGATTTTCTCCACCCAGGAACTGAACCCACATCTGCATTGGCAGGTGGGTTCTTTACCACTGAGCCACCAGGGAAGCCCCATTGGGCTTGTTGTTTGGTCACTACGTTGTGTCCGACTCTTTGTGACCCCGTGAACGGCAGCACACCAAGTTTCCCTGTTCTTCATGATCTCCCAGAGCTTGCTCAAACTCATATCCATTGAGCTGGTGATGCCATCCAACCATCTCATCCTCTGTCACCCCGTTTTCCTTCTGTCCTCAATCTTTCCCAGCATTGAGGTCTTTACAAATGAGTCGGTTCTTCGCATCAGGTGGCCAAAGTATTGGAGCTTCAGCTTCAGCATCAGTCCTTCCAGTCAATGTTCAGGGTTGATTAGGTTTGACTGGTGTGATCTCCTTACTCAAGAGTTTTCATCAAGCCTGAACCAAATCCTATTTTCTTGACCTGATTCAGGCCCAAGGTTTTCAGATGTCCAGGGTGCTTCACAGTCTAAAAAACAGGGCCCTTAGATCCCGTCCAGTTTCTCCTCTAGACTGGACTGGTTAAAGGAGTCCCATGCAGCGGAGATGAGGGTCAGATGGGTTGGGGACGCTGAGGTGGCAGGAAGGTCTAACGGCTGCGATTTCCCATAGGTGCACAGGAAAGGTAAGACAGTGGAAGGATCCTCACAGAGTGTGTCTGGGTCCAGCTTTGGCCTCTTTTGCAGGAGGCCTGCAGGCAGGGTAAAGATGGAAGGGACCTGGGGGGTGGGCAGGACACCTCATAAAGCAGGGCAGAAGTCCTTCCTCTTCACCCAAGGCATTTAGCTCTGTCTGGGGTGGAAGGATCATTGGAGTCATCTGTATGCTCCATCCTGTCCCCCCGCCCCAGAGTCAAGGGCCAGCCCCAGTAGAAAGTGAGGGCCAGAGCATCCCATCCACTCCTTCACTGAGTGACTGGCTCACGTTGTACAGCCAGGCGGTGGCTGAGTTGAGATGGTGACCAGGTCCTTTTCAGGGAACTCCACACCTCCCCAGCAGCTGTTCCCACCCCAGAAGACCTCGTCCAGGAGCCAGGCTTTGCCGTGTACAATCTCAGCCCTTTCCTCCGGTACAGCTTTCAGGTTGAGGGGGGAAGGGGCGCTGGGAACAGCTGGCCACCATTCACTTAATAACAAGGCTTCCGAACCTAAAGGCTGTTATTAAAGCTCCCGCCACGCCCTGCCTCCTCCAGGAGGGGGTGCTGGCTGGCGGAGCGCCATGGAAATTGGAGGCGTGCCACCAGCGCCAAGTGCCGCTTCTGTTCAGTCCCTCTCCGATCCGAGTAGGTGTCAAGTTTTCATCCATCACCTAACGTCTCCGGTGGCTGGTTGCCAAGGCAGAACAACTTAGCTTTTCAAGAACCTTGAGATCAATTGCATTTACGATGCCACCGTTCCACGTCCTCAACCCACCCCTGCCACCTGACACAGTCTCTGCCACCTGCCCACGGAATCCAGGGCCACCAAACTGGGTCCTCCAGTGTGCCCGGGACATGCTGAGCACACGGGTCACGCCCCTCAAACTCTTGCTGAAGGAGCACAAACGTCTTTGAGAAGGATTTACAATCTTGCTTCTCAAAGTGGGGTCCCTGGCCCAGCAGCATTGACTCGTTAGAAGCTGCTAGAAATGCAGAATCTGGGGCCCCAGCCCACACCTGCTGACCCAGGATCTGTATTTTAACCCTGTCTCCAGGAGACTACTTATGCATATTAGAGTTTGAGAAGCCACTGGTTTAGGCTGGAAACCATGGTGGCTGAGGATCAAAACTACCTGGGGAACCTTTGCTTTTGTTGTTGTTCAGATTTCCAGGTTCTGGATTATTCTCTTTGGGAGAGAAGGCTCTGGTGTCTGTTTTGGTTGAAAGCTCCATAAGTAATCTTCACATTCATTCAGGTTTGGAATCATCTTTTCAAGTTTACCTGTACCTTCTGCTCAAAGCTTAAAGCAGGAGAATGCAAACCACAAATTACACAGAGAAGCCCTGTCCACACATGGGTAATTCTGAGTTAGCCACAGATGGATCTGCCATCTCAGCTTTGCTTCCATGGGGGGCTCTGTTGGGGTGCACGCAGGTGATGCTATCCAGCCCTACCCCAGGCAGGAACAGGCTAATCACACAGTGCTCCACCCAGCTTTGTGTGAAATGACTGAACTCAGCCTTCAAGCTGCGATGATGTTGTCGCTCAGTCGCTAAGTCGTATCTGACTCTCTGCAGCAGCAGGCCAGACTCCTCTGTCCTTCACTATCTCCTGGAGTTCGCTCAGATTCATGTCCATTGAGTTGGTGATGCTATCTAACTGTCTCATCCCCTGTTGCCTCCTTCTCCTTTTGTAGTCCATCTTTCCCAGCATCAGACCCTCTGGCATTTCTTTACCTTCAAATTCAATCTGATGTGCCACTTCCTAGCTAGATCCCAGGCTCTCTGCAAAACAGGGGCCTTAGAAATCCCAGGTCCTACTAATGCAGAGAGCACAATTCTGTAAATTTGTCTCCATCCATCCTTGCTAATCCCAGACTATGTGCTTTGCCTCTTCCCAGAACTAGTCTACAGTCATCGCTCTGTATCTACAAGGTGCCAGCACCTCTGAGGGTACCAAAACCCACGGATGCCCAAGTCCCTTACTCAAAAAGGTGTAATACAGTCAGCCCCCTGCTGGGAATCTGAAAGCTCCACATCCTCCAGTTTGGTGTGTGCCGAAACCCCACTGTGTGTTTATCAAAATTTTGATATGGGGTGCAATTAAACATCTGTGGCTGGGGAAAGAACAGGTGACCTTGAAGAGGTCCTGACCTCAATTGCTTCATTTGAGAACCAGATGGCTGCACTACATCTGTGGTTTTCAAAGGGAAACCCTCTTGCCTAACAAAATCATAGTCAAGACTCCAACGCACAAAACTGAAAGACGGGGAATTCCCTGGCAGTCCAGTGGTTCAGACTGAATTTCGAATGCAGGAGACACAGGTTCAACCCCTGTCCGGGGAACTAAGATCCCTCATGCTGTGTAGCACAGCCAAAAACTAAAATAAAAATAAATAAAGCAATCAAAAGAAAAAATTCTAACAATATAGAAGGGCTCTGAGGTGGGGGTAGGGGGTCCAGACGTATGACCACCACCCTTCGCTGACCATCTCTGGCCATGGGAAAGGTCAGCCTGCTTCTGGGGCTTCAAGGAGGAAAGTTTGAAAACCACCAGGTTAAGTAAGCCCTAAAGTCTCTCCTGGTGTTTTACCTCTGTGAGGAAGAGAAAATCTGCTGGTGCCATCAAAACTCAGGTCGTAAATCACAAAGCTTAAAAAGGATGCACTTCCGTATCACCCCACCATCTGCCTCTTCCATCAGCTCGTGTAGGGCCACTAGCTATACTTCAAAACATACATTTTCTCTATTGTGTTTTAGATGCAATCATTTTGAAAAATAATTTGTATCATGCAAACTTCTGAGAAACCCTGGAATCTCAGTTCCATCCCCGTTCCTCATTTTCCTCGGTGACGCCAAGGCTGCGGAGGAACAGGAGAGAAAGCAGTGGCCCATCCAAGTCCAAACTCCAAGAGGAACAGATTTTGGGTTCCAGGCAGTATGGGTCTCAGGGCTGAGACGTAACGAAATGAACAACCCCAGTATCCTGCCTGCACGGAGACGCAACCTCCACACTTGTGTCCAACATCTGCTGAGCACAGAGGAGCCTCCGACAAGCCCTGGTCACAAAGGTAAAGATGCGTGGAGGATGGCAGGGGCTGGGGCTGGCAGCTCCCTCCTGGACAGCAGCGGACAGCCTGATGAGCAGGTGAGGAGCCGAGCAAGGCCTGTGGGCTTGAAGAGAGGGTTGAGCACGAGCTCCGCGAAGAGAGGCCAACTGGCCCTTTGATCCGCTCCTGGAGTCCCCAGGCCCCAGAATAGTGCCTGTTAGAGTTCGGAACAAATAAACAAAGCATGGGTCCTGCTGGCGAGAGGACTGGGGCCTATTTGTCTGTATGCGAGAGGACTGGGGCGGGCAGGGCTGTAGAAGAGAATAAGTGGCTCGGCACTTGGCCTCGGGACGTCTCATTCAGGTGGTGGAGGAGAGCTCGATGTGGTCGGGAGTACAAAGGGCCCACAGAGCAGCCTGTTGCAAGGACAACGCGGAAAAGCAGAGTCTTAGAGAGAATCCAGAATTCAAAGAGGAGTCCCATCTCTCGAGGGCCCGGCCCCAGGGTGTCTTTGGGGACAGCCTGGGACCCTCACATTGCAGATCAGCCTCCCTTTGGGTGAAGAGCTGTGATGAGGCCCCCAAACACTGAGCAGACCCAACCCCTGCTGGAGCTGGGAAAACGCAGGCGGTGGGAAGAGGCCCTGGTGACTCTATTTAAACATTCTGGAAAACCGTGCACCCTCGACACTTGGCACTCCCTCCCCAGCTCCTAATCCCACTTTTCACAGTCTCAGGGACACCATTATTGGCTTCATCTATATTTTTCCTGGGTTCCTCTCCCACACATCCCCTCCCCAGGAGGGCAGAGTCTGATCACACCTCTCCGGTTCACCTATGGGTCCCCAGTAACCATCCTGGTGCTGGGCACTTGGGTGGACAGACGCATGGACGCCTGAACCGGTTTGTTCCGGGAGAAGGTGGGGTCTGAGTCAAGTGTCTGGAGAGGACCCAGGAGGAGGGCCCTCCTGGGAGGCCAGCAGCTCACCTCCACGCTGCTCAGCCACTGCCGCACGTCCAGGAAGGACTGTCTGGCCGTGAGGTCGTACATGACCACGACGCCGTCGGCCTTTCGGAAGAACTGCTGGGTGATGCAGCGATACCTGCGCGAAGCTCCGGGTCAGGTGTGCGGCCTCCTCGGCCGCCAGACCCCGCCCCCGCGGGGAGAGGGCAGGCGGGGTTACCCCGGGGGGTGTGTGTGGGGGGGTGCTCCTCACCTCTCCTGCCCCGCCGTGTCCCACAGCTGCACGGCCACCCGCGAGCCGTCCACACACACCGTCTTCACGCGGTAATCGATGCCTGTGGGTGGAGCCGAGCATCACGCCCAATCCAGAAGCCACGCCCCCACCCGGCAGCCCCAGGGACGGCCCTCCCCTCTGCAGCTCCTGACCCGTGATGTGGGCGTGGACAGAGCCCTGGACGCCGAGCCCGGGGACCTGGGCTCTGGTCCTGTCTCAGCCACTGACCAGCTGTGGGACCTCGATCCAACCACTGAACCTCTCTGAACCGCAGGCCCCTCGCTGCAGTGTCCCTCTTTAGGGATCAGATGAGTTCACATATGGAAAAGCAATCTACTAAGGTGAAAAATTATCCTTCATGAATTGATTCCCTCATGGTCAAGATGAGGAGACAGAAAGACTGTCCTCAGATTCCTCCCTCCCCCCTCCCTTCCTCCTTTCCTTCTTTCCCCCTGCAATCCTTTTCAAAATGTCTATAATAAAATTCAGATATCCTTGGGGGGAATGGATCACATGTTCAGACTCCCATAGGTGATGCAAAGATAGGTGAAGGGGGGGAAGTAGGAAGAGGGGAGGGCTTGGCAGTGGGTGGGGCAGAGAGAATTAGAGGGGCTGGGGAGGGAATCAGAGGCAACATTTCCCCCTAGAGTTGGGTCCAGAGTTCCTAATCCCAGCCACCAGTGAAAGTGTTAGTCATTCAGTTGTGTCCAACTCTTTGCGACCCCATGGACTACAGCCCGCCAGGCTCCTCTGTCTGTGGGATTCTCCAGGCAAAAATACTGGAGTGGATTGCCATTCCCTTCTCCAGGGGATCTTCCTGATCCAAGAATCAAACCCGGCTCCTCTGCACTAAGAATCTTCAAATTCTTAACCATTTAAGCCACCAGCAAAGTTCCAATCCCAGCCATCAAGCCCCTTGCAATTATCCCTCTGAGGCTGTGACCACCCCCCACCCCTGGAGTCATGGACCCCAGAGAGAGGCCACAGGGCAGGGAGACACACCATGTGCCCCAGAGCAGACCTCAGACTGAGGACCTAAATGTGGTTCTTTGATAACAAACATTCCTCCATCCCACATCCTGTAAGGATGTTCACAGATGTTCAACCAGGTTTAAAACACTTTTCCCTCTTAAGTCATCAGATCTTGAAACCAGTGAGAAACCCCCTCCACCTTCAAAAAGGCCCAGCTTCTTGGGTCCTTACTCTGGAGGGGCCAGGGAGGAACAGTAGCAGCCGCTGGCCAGAGAGACAGAAAGGTGGACAGGCAGATAAGAGGCAGTCGACAGAAAAAGGCATTCCTGCCATAGTGTCCAGGCAAAGGGGCGTGAGGGGCTGGCAGGGCAGGAGAGATGGGAGGGTCGTCAGCTTCTAGAATGTCAGCAGGACCGCAGACACCCTGGGTTCCCAGAAGAAGGTCAGAGAGAGGGTGCCCACATCTGGGTGAGGAACAGAGCGATGGGTCTCAAAAGTAGAAGGCTTGGCATTCCCAGTTCCCACGTGACATCCCTCCCTCCTCATGGAGCTCCCCTGTGACATCCACATGAGGGTTGCTATCTGCACACACACACCCCCATACACGCAAGTGCACACATCTCCACCCCCTCCCCACCATGGAAGGCTGAAGAAGCAGGAGACCCTCTTTGCCCAAGCTGGTCAGCAGCCTCACCGAGTTGCAAACCCAGTTCTGAGGCTTGTTCCTCTCTTCACAGCAGCACCCTGGGTATGGGGCACCCAGCAGCTTCATTTCATCCAGAGAGTCCAGGGCTCAGCACTCCCATCAGAACAGGTGGGAATCAGACCCAAGGGTATCTCCTTGGCTCAAGCGCATGGGCTTCCCCCATGGGTGCTCTGGGAGACAGAGTAGCTGCCTGCCATCTGATAACAGCTCAGGAGAAAACCAACCGCAGCTGATACCTGTGGGGCCTGGTCTGAAGCCCCTGAAGACCCAAGGATGAGCCCTGTGTTTGGTGGAAAGGCAGGTGACGGAGGGCCGGCTGGGTCCCTTGACCTCACTGATGACTGCTCTGCTGGAGGTGGGGAGCTTGTCTTGCAGGGAGCACAGTGGACCAGGAGCTTGGTGAGTCCCTGCTGGCCCACAGGGCACCCCTCCCTGCAGCCTCAGACCCGCAGGCTGGGAAAGAGACGAACAAGCTGGACAGGAGCGTGGGGCTGGGAGGACAGAAGGTGTCAGTCCAGGAGAAAGGGCCTCACAGAGGGACATGGGACTAGAGGGATTTCTGAGACCCCTGCACTGGTTCCAACGCTCCAGGAGCCCAGACCCCGTGTTCCTGCCTCCAAGCAGCCGTGTGACCTTGAGGACTTGACTTCACCCCATTTGGGGGACTTTGCTTTCCCCATCTGTAAACTGAGGTGTGATGGGGGTATGGGGAAAGTTGGGCATCCATGACCTTTACATCCTGCTGCAGCGTTCAGTGAACACTCGCAGGTGACCCCCAGATTGCAACCTAAGTGGTTCCTGAATGAGGACTGGACCCCAGGGCCTCACTCGGTGGATTGTGTGTGTGGTGGGATGTGCGGGTCAGAGCTGGGTGATGGGCCCCAGGAAGGGCGGCCTTCACCTTCCTAAGCAGTCAGTCCGAGCACATGGGCTTGGGAGCGGGGAGAGCCAGTGATGTCATGGACGCATCAGAATTTCTCTGTGCAGATGAGATGGATGGAACCTGACTGGTGCCCAGGAGAGGTCAGAGGGCATCCTGCTAGGAAAGCTTTCAGAAGGAACACCTTGGGGGCATGGCCCGTGGTTTAAAGCAGGAGCCTGTGAACCAAGGTGAGGCCTCAGGGAGAGCCCTGGACTCAGAGTCCTGGGTTCAGAGCCTTTGCCTCCAACAGCCTCTCTTCTCCTCAACAACACGAGCTCCAGAATTCTACAGGAAGCATCATTTGACATTTCCAGGCCACTTACAGGACCCACGCACCGGCTTTTGAAGGGACATATGGTCAGGGAGGCAGGGCACCCCAACACACACTGCTGCATTGTGGAACCCAGATCCTGCACAAGCCAACAGGCAAGGACGAGTCATGTGCTTATGAGGGGCTGGGCGATCAGGAAGTCTCTTCGGGGAAGGAGGAGGGCTTGCAAGCACTGCTGTGTTCCTGTAGGTCTGTGCTGAGGGTCCAGGGCTGCTGTGCCTATGGGACTCAGCCTCCTGGAGCCCCCAGAGCCCAGGACTCAGTGCCTTGCCTGTATCTTTAAAGGGAGCATCTTCCAGGCAGCTGGCATGACATTGGCTCCCTGATGCATGTGCCAGGGATGCTGATTCCAGCTGATGCTCTGGGCTCCCCTTGCGCAGTGAGAGGAAGGGTGTTCTAGATTTAGAAACTATGATATTTTTCCCCATCGTAAATTGTCGGTGTTTCCATAATTGGCCTCCTGGGAAGTGCAAATTAGTCTGATATTCTCTTTTCCAGAGTTCTCCATCTCAGAGACACTGGTTGGAGGAGTGAGCAGACCCCGATTCTCTGATTTTTCCAACAGGAGAGGCAACATGTGCATGGCGTGGGGGCTGCCCTGGGGGATGAAGCATCTCCCCTCTGCTCCCACAGGCTGATGCCCGAGGTATGACCTCGGGGGTAGTTCTGTGGTCACCCCACAGAACGCTCCAGGGAGGGCCAGTCCAGCTCCATAGAGGTCGCTTCCAGGGTCACCACACTTGGCACACTGGGTCACTCTGAGCCATCTGTCTCCAGTCACACGCAGCAGTCTTCTGGGTGTCTTCTTGTCAGAGTCCCGATTCTTCCCCTTGGGAGGCTCTGAGTCTCCATGTGGAACAGGGCAGAAGTGGGGCAAGAGGGGCCCCCAGATTTGGAATCTGAAAAGGCTCAGCCATAAGAACAGGGTGCCTGCAGCCTACAGGACAGACCCATCCATAGGAGGAAAATTGGAAAGAAGAGCACATTTAGGTTATTCTAGAGGAGATCTCGGAGTCTCCCAAAGCAGTTCTCTGGGGCAGGAAAGTTTATCTCCGAGGGCCAGCTTGTAAGACCAAGGGGTCTTATACAGGGGTCAAGGGTGGCCTGGACAGAGTACTGGGCTTGGAAGCAATCTTGGGTGGCTTCGTTCAACTCTTTCACTTTTTTCAGGTGAGGAAAACTGCAGAGCAAAGAAGAAATACCTCTGGAGTCACATGGCTGGCCAGTGGCAGAGCTGGGGTAAAGGTCCAGGATTTTTGATGTCCCCTGGACCTCAGAAGACTGCCCTGCCTATGCCAACACAACTCTGTGTTGTTAGGGAGACAGTGGGCTGGAACAGCAAGGGTGCATGGGGGGGCCAATGTGAGCACCAACCAGCTGATGAGAATGAGGACCAGCCTCTGGACTTCTCTGGGCCTGCCTCAGAGTCCTGGTCCATGTATTGGGCTGAAAGCAGTGCTTGCCTTTCAGGGTTGTTGGGAAGACAGATGGAAATGATAACTATTAGGTGGGGATGCAAATTGATGCAGCCACTGTGGAGAACAGTATGGAAGGGCCTTAAAAAGCTAAAATAGAACTATCATATGATCTGGCAATCCCACTCCTGGGCATAAACCCTCAGAAAACCATAATGCAAAAAGGCACATGTATCCCAATGTTCATCACAGCACTCTCTACAATAGCTAGGACATGGAAGCAACCTAGATGTCCATCGACAGATGAATGGATAAAGACTATACCCCACCATAAAAAGGAATGAAATTGGGTCATTTGTAGAGATGTGGATGGATCTGGAGTCGGTCACACAGAGTGAAGTAAATCAGAAAGAGAAAAACAAATATCATATATTAATACATATATATGGAATCTAGAAAGCAGGTACTGATGAACCTACTTTGGGGGCAGGAATAGAGAGGCAGAAATACAGAAGAGACGTGTGGGCACAGAAAGGGAAAGGGAGGATGGGACGAATTGGGAGAGCAGCCTTGACGTATAGACACGACCATGTGTAAAACAGACAGCTAGAGGGAAGCTGCTCTACAACACAGGGAGCTCAGTCCGGTGCCCCGTGATGACCTAGCGGTGGGATGGTGGGGGTGGGAGGTGGCTCAAGAGGAAGGGCTGTGTGTGTACATACAGCTGATTCACTTTGTCATCCAGCAGAAACTAATACAACATTGTTCTTGCATGGAAAATTCCATGGACCAAGAAGCCTGTTGGGCTACAGTCCATGGGGTCACAGAGTCACACACCATTGATCAACTAACACTTTTCACTTCACTTTCTTATCAGCAAGGTTAAGTGGCATATAGAAGACACTCCATGGATTCATTTATTTTTTTGCTTGAGTGACTGAATTTGGGAGAACTAAAAGGTCAATAATGCCCTTGGGTTCTACCACATATTGCAAGGCAAGGAGCAACTCTGGGAGAAGGGGCCAAGGCCTCTACCTAAATACAGATTTGCGCTCAGTCACTCAGTCGTGTCTGACTCATTGCAACCCCATGGACTGACTGTAGCCTGACAGGCTCCTCTGTCCATGGGAATTCCCAGGCAAGAATACTGGAGTAGGTTGCCATTTCTGATTCCAAAGGGTCTTCCTGACCCAGAGATGGAACCGATGCATCTCCTGCATTGGCAGGTGGATTCTCTACCATGGAGCCATGCGGGAAGCCCACCTAAACACAGAATTACCCAGATAGTGACAGGAGCAGACAAAGACCTAATCAGCTAGTAGCTGAGCTTAAAAAGCATCCACAATAGACTCCAGCTGTTACCAGCAGGCCTGGGATGCAGGATGGGGACAGCTGACGGGTAAAAGAAGCCACCAGAACACTGTCCTGTGCCCTGCCCATCTACACAAGTGCATGCACACACACACACACACACACAGAAAGTGGGGAAGGCATGATTCAAGACAGTCGGGCTCAGAAAGGGGACAAAGGGCCAGCAGTCCATCTTTGCTAACTTCAGGTCCCCTTCAAGCCAGACGTAGGAAGCATTTGTGGTTGCATCGTCATGGAGCACTGGGCAGACATGGTCCTCACCTACCAGCCCAGCCCAGCCCATGGCCCTTCCCACAGGGCTCCAAGTCCCTACTTGGGCCCCCTTCTCACAGCCACCCCTTCCCAGAGGTGGGCTAGGGTCCAGCCTCGGGCAGAAAACTCACCCACAGTGGCTGCCGAGCCTGGGGAGAACCTGCCATCGCAGAACCGGCCCAAGAAGGACGTCTTCCCCACGGAGGAGTTGCCCACGAACACGATCTTGAAGAGCCGGTCTGGGGTGGACGGGGAGCCTTCCTTCTGCGGAAGGCAGACAGTTGGGTCAACCACTGGGACAGTCACCAGTCCCCGCACCTGCCACCCCCACCCCTCACTGTCCCTATGGCGTCCAGGGAGAGACCAGACCAGCAACCAGCGAGGGAGGCTGCTCCAGCTCCGGCCTTGGATGCAAGAAGCTTCGGGTTCAGGGCACGGGGCTCCTTCCAGCATCAGATGCGGGAAGAGAGACATGCATTCCAGCACCACTGATTCCCGTGTGCTGGGCCACAGACCCTGTGCTGGGCTGGGTTTGTGGCGGAGGGAAGGAGGCCGTGTGTACAGAGTCACAGCATGATGTTCCAAGTGTCCAAGGAGCATGGTCAGGGGGTCAAGGGTCTCGGGGTGCAGGGTGCTTTGGCCTGGGCTTTAAGGAGGAGGTGGAGGTTTTCTGTGCGGAGTGATTATGAAGGACAAGGTGGGGTGTCGGCAGGGAGACGGAGAGATAGAAAAAGAAGGCTTATCTATATCTTGGGGGCTGAATCATCCCAGGCTGGGGTCGGGCCTCTTATTTCAGCCCCATCACTGGAAGCTTAGACTGGAGGATGAGCCTGCCTTCTTGCTCGCTGCCCTGCCATCCCATCTCACCAGCTTCATCTAGGGGCCCCGTCTGCCCTCGAAATAAAAGAAGAAAAAAGAAACCCACACTCATTAAAAAAAAAAAAAAAGCTTTAAAAATTAAAAGTGATAAATACTAATTTTAAAAATTAGGAAACAGTAGAGAGGAAAATAATTATTCATCATTTATCCCACCACCCTGAAATGGCCACTGTTTCTATTTTGATGCATTTGTTTCAGGGTTTTTTCTATATAGATGAAGCAATAGGTGATTTTTGAGAGCGATTTGAGATATTATATGTAATTTACTTAATTATACATAAATTTAAATTTATATGTAATTTTCTATTTTTAATATATTATTAAATTATGAATAGTGCTCTGAAAAGCCAATGTTTTTTGAAAGTGTGATTTTTAAAAGTTACTTAAAATTAATTAATTAATTTTTGGCTGAGCTGGGTCTTCACTGCTGTGAGGACTTTTCTCTAGTTGTGGCAAGCGGGGGTTGCTCTGTACTTGTGTTGCATGGGCTTCTCACTGCAGTGGCTTCTCTTGATGCAGATCATAGGCTCCAGGGCGCACAGCTTTGGTGATGGCAGCACACGGCTTCAGCAGTTGCAGCTCCCGGGCTCTCGAGCACAGGCTTGGTAGTTACGGCCCATGGGCTTAGTTGTCCCACAGCATTTGGAATCTCTCTGGACCAGGGATCAAACCTGTGTTTCTTTCCTCACTGAACCACCAGGGAAGTCCTCAAAGTGTGATTTTTAACAGTGCTATAACATTCTGTTAATATAGTTTAATTTATGGCCAAAAAAGGTCCGTCTAGTCTAAGCTATGGTTTTTCCAGTAGTCATGTATGGATGTGAGAGTTGGACTGTAAAGAAAGCTGAGTGCTGAAGAATTGATGCTTTTGAACTCTGGTGTTGGAGAAGACTCTTGAGGGTCCCTTGGACTGCAAGGAGATCCAACCAGTCCATCCTAAAGAGATCAGTCCTGGGTGTTCTTTGGAAGGACTCATTTGAAAAGACCCTGATGCTGGGAAAGATTGAAGGCAGGAGGAGAAAGGGACAACAGAGGATGAGATGGTTGGATGGCATCACCGACTCAATGGACATGAGTTTGAATAAACTCCAGGAGCTGGCAATGGACAGGGAGGCCTGTTGTGCTGCAGTCCATGGGGTCGAAGAGTTGGACACAACTGAGTGATTGAACCAACTGAACTGAACTGAATTTATGGCCTTATTTTTTTTTTTTCAATTGTGGCAAGACAATCTCTGTCAGTAGTGTGGCAAATCCTGAAACGCCAGGCTATGGGGAGAACTTTCCAGAACACGGTCACGCTTTCCCTTCTCTGCCCAGTAAGGGGAGGGACCTGGGGCTGGCCAGCACGTTACTCTGGGATGCTCCAGCCAGTAGGATATGGACTTGCTCCAGGACATGGGGGATGGTGTGGGAAGCCGGGCGAGGACCACTGTGGGTCCTTTCCCCCAAGGGTCATGAAGTCCAGAGTGCCACACAATCATCCAAATCCTGCTCTTAAGCCCTGCCCGGCACTGCTGGCCGAGTGAGCAGGCTCTTTAGAGTCCATTTAGAAGTGGATCTGGGGGAATTAGCTCCTCTCATGGACAAATACTGTAATGGAGCTGCAGCCAGTATTAGCAATTTCAGAGAAAAGCCATTTACAGCCTTTTGGGGAGAAATCAATTCCATGCCATACTTAGCAGGAAATTCAAGGTCAATTATAGGAATTTAAACTCATCTTTTATAAAGAAACCCATGCTCAGAAACACTATCCCGGCCCCATGTTCTTTATTCCTACACAAGCACCACTCTCTGCCAGCCTGGTGTCTCCATGTGTAATTTGTTTGAGACTAAAGCTCAGTGCAGCCATAGGTGTGGCCCAGACCCAGGACGATGAGGAACATGAAACCCAGGCTGAAAGGAGATGGCCCAGGCCACAGAGGTGGGGGCGGACCTTGCTCTGCACTCTCCCCAGCCCCACCCCCACCCTAGCAGAGCATTTATTTTGCAGACAGGATACCACCAACATTGTGTCCTTCACTAGATGGACCTTTGTTGGCAAAGTAATGTCTCTGCTTTTTAATATGCTGTCTAGGTTGGTCATAACTTTCCTTCCAAGGAGTAAGTGTCTTTTAATTTCATGGCTGCAATCATCATCTGCAGTGATTTTGGAGCCCCCCAAAATAAAGTCTGACACTGTTTCCCCATCTATTTCCCATGAAGTGATGAGACCAGATGCCATGATCTTAGTTTTCTGAATGTTGAGCTTTAAGCCAACTTTTTCACTCTCCTCTTTCACTTTCATCAAGAGGCTTTTTAGTTCCTCTTCACTTTCTGCCATAAGGGTGGTGTCATCTGCATATCTGAGGTTATTGATATTTCTCCCGGCAATCTTGATTCCAGCTTGTGCTTCTTCCAGCCCAGCGTTTCTCATGATGTACTCTGCATATAAGTTAAATAAGCAAGGTAACAATATACAGCCTTGAGGTACTCCTTTTCCTATTTGGAACCAGTCTGTTGTTCCATGTCCAGTTCTAACTCTTGCTTCCTGACCTGCATATAGGTTTCTCAAGAGGCAGGTCAGGTGGTCTGGTATTCCCATCTCTTTCAGAATTTTCCACAGTTTATTGTGATCCACACAGTCAAAGGCTTTGGCATAGTCAAATAAAGCAGAGATAGATGTTTTTCTGGAACTCTCTTGCTTTTTCAATGAGCCAGTGGATGTTGGCAATGTGATCTCTGGTTCCTCTGCCTTTTCTAAATCCAGCTTGAACATCTGGAAGTTCATGCTTCATGTATTGCTGAAGCCTGGCTTGGAGAATTTTGAGCATTACTTTACTAGTGTGTGAGATGAGTGCAATTGTGCGGTAGTTTGAGAATTCTTTGGCATTGCCTTTCTTAGGGATTGGAATGAAAACTGACCTTTTCCAGTCCTGTGGCCACTGCTGAGTTTTCCAAATTTGCTGGCATATTGAGTGCAGCACTTTCACAGCATCATCTTTTAGGATTTGAAGGAGCTCAACTGGAATTCCATCACCTCCACTAGCTTTGTTTGTAGTGATGCTTCCTAAGGCCCACTTGACTTCACATTCCAGGATGTCTGGCTCTAGATGAGTGATCACACCATCGTGATTACCTGGGTCATGAAGATCTTTTTTGTACAGTTCTTCTGTGTATTCTTGCCACCTCTTCATAATATCTTCTGCTTCTGTTAGGTCCATAGCATTTCTGTCCTTTATCGAGCCCATCTTTGCATGAAATGTTCCCTTGGTATCTCTAATTTTCTTGAAGAGATCTCTAGTCTTTCCCATTCTGTTGTTTTCCTCTATTTCTTTGCCTTGATCGCTGAGGAAGGCTTTCTTATCTCTCCTTGCTATTCTTTGGAACTCTGCATTCAAATGGGAACATCTTTCCTTTTCTCCTTTGCTTTTTGCTTCTCTTCTTTTCACAGCTATTTGTAAGGCCTCCTCAGACAGCCATTTTGCTTTTTTGCATTTCTTTTCCATGGGGATGGTACAACGCCACGAACCTCCATCCATAGTTCATCAGGCACTCTGTCTATCAGATCTAGTCCCTTAAATCTATTTCTCACTTCCACTGTATAATCATAAGGGATTTGATTTGGGTCATACCTGAATGGTCTAGTGGTTTTCCCTACTTTCTTCAATTTAAGTTTGAATTTTGCAATAAGGAGTTCATGATCTGAGCCACAGTCAGATCCTGGTCTTGTTTCTGCTGACTGTATAGAGCTTCTCCATCTTTGGCTGCAAAGAATATAATCAATCTGATTTTGGTGTTGACCATCTGGTGATGTCCATGTGTAGAGTCTTATGTTGTTGGAAGAGGGTGTTTGCTATGACCAGTGCATTCTCTTGGCAAAATGCTATTAGCCTTTGCCCTGCTTCATTCCGTACGCCAAGGCCAAATTTGCCTGTTACTTCAGGTGTTTCTTGACTTCCTACTTTTGCAGTCCAGTCCCCTATAATGAAAAGGACATCTTTTTTGGGTCTCAGCCGCCACGCAGAAGCATGGCCGAGGGGAGCTACCCCTCGCCCAAGGTCAGGGGCGGTGACTGAGAGCGCCAGGCTGCGACGGTGCAGGAGTGGCCGAGAGGAGCTACCCTACGTCCAAGGTCAGGAGCGGCAGCTGTGCAGGCACAGGAGGGCCGAGATGAGCTACTCCACGTTCAAGGTCAGGAGGGGCGGCTGTGAGGAGACACCCCTCGTCCAAGGTAAGGAGCAGCGGCTGCACTTTGCTGGAGCAGCCGTGAAGAGATACCCCACATCCAAGGTAAGAGAAACCCAAGTAAGACGGTAGGTGTTGCGAGAGGGCATCAGAGGGCAGACAGATGGAAACCACAATCACAGAAAACTAGCCAATCTGATCACAGGACCACAGCCTTGTCTAACTCAATGAAACTAAGCCATGCCATGTGGGGCCACCCAAGATGGACAGGTCATGGTGGACAGGTCTGACAGAATGTGGTCCACTGGAGAAGGGAATGGAAAACCACTTCAGTATTTTTGCCTTGAGAACCCCATGAACAACAGTATGAAAAGGCAAAATGATAGGATACTGAAAGAGGAGCTCCCCAGGTCGGTAGGTGCCCAATATGCTACTGGAGATCAGTGGAGAAATAACTCCAGAAAGAATGAAGGGATGGAGCCAAAGCAAAAATAATACCCAATTGTGGATGTGACTGGTGATAGAAGCAAGGTCCGATGCTGTAAAGAGCAATATTGCATAGGAATCTGGAATGTTAGGTCCATGAATCAAGGCAAATTGGAAGTGGCCAAACAGGAGATGGCAAGAGTGAATGTCGACATTCTAGAAACCAGTCAACTAAGATGGACTGGAATGGGTGAATTTAACTCAGATGACCATTATATCTACTGTGGGCAGGAATCCCTTAGAAGAAATGGAGTAGCCATCATGGTCAACAAAAGAGTCTGAAATGCAATACTTGGATGCAATCTCAAAAACGACAGAATGATCTCTGTTCGTTTCCAAGGCAAACCATTCAATATTGTGGTAAATGCACTATAACATTCTATTAAATGACTATAGTCTAATTTGTGTCCCTAGTGTTTTTTTTTTCCATTGTTTGCTCTTATACACTTTTATTCTTCAATGAAATTTCTTCCTGACTTTAATTATTTCCTTAGGAATGGTTGCTAGAGGTAGAAATGCTGGTTACAGAGGTGGCCATTAAAAGTTATTGATTCCTATTCTGAAACTACTTTCCAGAAAGCTGGTTCCAACCGAGGGCTCAGCAGCCTTGGAGGCGACCCTCTGCTGAGGCTGCTATGAGACTTCTAGCAGATATATTTCCTCTTGGCAGCAGCTTCTGCCGCAGCTAAAGGGCAGCGCGTGTGTACAGCCCGCGGGCTGGGGGTGGTGGTGGGAAGGCAGGGTGGCAGGTGAGGGGCTGGGCTCGCGTCACTGCAGGGTGTGGTGGTGAGGCCTCGCACTCTCTGCTCTACTTCCCCACACTCCCCAGGGGCCATCAGGTCTCTGATGCCCCTCACTGGACAACTGCGAGAATCAAAGGCCACCACAGACAGGATGCTTCATCTCTTCCTTCACCCTGTCTCCCGCAGACCTCATAACATTGCTTCCACCACCATCATGGGGTATTTAAAGCCCCATTTTGTGCCCACTGCCAGCCAGTGTGGCCTGTGCACTCTGGGAGATGCGGAAGGGTGTGCCGGGGGGAGGGCTCCACCCACCAATCTCTCCGGGTCCCATGGCCCAGGGTCCTTTACAAGCAGGGGTTTGTAGGCATGAGTGTTAATCCAGGCCCAAGAATGATAACTGAGGCCAAGAAGTCCCTGTGCAGGGCCGGGAGAGGGCTGGCTGGCACACAGGCCAACGCACCGCTGGACCGCTCAGCTCTGAAGGCTGCCACGAGGCACGTGAGCTGTTCTAGAGGGTTCAGTGGTGGGTGCAGGGCTGAGGAGCTGATCCCACGGCTCACAAACAGGGTGAGGAGTTCAGTGATCCAGAGGAGGATGGTCTGTGTGCCTCCTTCTCCCGAGAACTCAGCAGGGAGAGCTGGTAGGGGGCACGGCAGTGCAATGGGGGTAGTGGAGGGTCACACTGGCGGGAGGAGCAGGAGGTGAGCTGATTAGGAGCTGAGAGGAGAGGGGTGGGGCATAGACCTCCCCAGCAGGGATGCGCCTGCAGGGAGCAGTCGCAGAATGGACCAGAAGAGGGACCATGTTTAAAGCACATGCTATGTGATGTTCAAGGCCCAGCAGAGGGTCCATCTTACTCCATGAAGGCTTTTAAATCTGAATCAGAAAAGAGTGCATAGTGTAGGGAGTGGGGCCAGCAACAGAAGTTGTCGGGAGAGCATTCCCAGGCCCCCAAGTCTTCGTCACGACTGTCATGATGGAGGGGGAGGGTGGTACCCAATGGACACAAACTCAGCGTGTGGTCAGGCTTGCTGCGTCTGACCCCTGAGCTGCCCTGGGCTCACGATCGAGGGACAAGGCACAGGGTGACCTACAAGCCAGCGTGGGAACACCCGTACCTCAGACAGGGCTTCCTTTCCCACAGGCTGCCCTCGGGGAGACGTGGGCATGAGTCCCAGAGGTCGGGTACGTCCACTTTGTCCATCCACCCCCTGGCCGGAGGCCTCCTCCTCTTCTGAGCATTTGCTCAGCGGCTGCTGAAAGCCGCCTCCCAGCACCTGGGGCAGGGGGTCCTCTTCAATGGAGATGATCCTGCGGAGCCGCCGGGTGAGCGGTCCTCCAGGCCCCGGCTCCTCTTCTGTAATGGGGCACCCACTCAGGCCCAGGGAGCTTCTCCGCCTCTGGATGCCAAACACATCCTCCTCCTCCTCGGACTGGCTGTTTGGTGGGGGGACAAAGAGTGGGGACAATATCGTAAAATGTATCTGAGCGGAGGTGGGGGGCTGCCCGTCGGCTTCTGTGACAGACAGTTGAGGAAGCACAGGCTTTGGGGGCAGAGAGGAGCTAGGAACGGGAAAAGCAGACTCCGCATGCTTTAGCTCTTTCACCGAATGTCTTTACAATGAAGGTGAAGATGATGATGACAGTGAAGGTGGTGAAGGGGAAGGCAGTGAGGGTGATGAAGGTGATGATAAAAGCAAAGAAGAGGATGGAGGTGACGGTGACGGTGGTTCCAGGTTTTAAGCTAATGACACGGTCCTTGCTCTCAAGGAGCACTTGACTCAGGCGTCTACAGCCATCCTGACACACTCACTACACTGGTCCAGGCTGTGGGAGGTGCCTGAAGGAGAAGGAAAGCTGTGAAGAAAGGAGTGTAACAGACGTGCAAACAAAGCCTCCTGGGTCAACAGCGGGCGGCCTTCGCCCAGGTCGGACACCAGCGCTTCTCAGCCGCGTGTCCCCAAGTCAGACACCAACCCTCCAGACCGGCTTCCCTGCCCGGCCGCCCTGCCCACCTCCCTGATAAGCTGGGGCACAAACCAGACCCGCTAGGGAAGCAGCCCTCAGGGAGGCAGGCGAGGGGGTCGCTGCCCTGGGGAGGGGGCCCCAGCACAGCAGGCATCCACCGGCTCGGGGCTGGCGAGGAAGCCAGGCAGGGCCCTCCACCCGCTTCTTCTCCCTTTCTCCGGAGAGTCAGGAGTGAGCGTCCTCGGATGGTCCGAGCAGCCAGAAGCAGGAGAAGCAGGAGGTGGAGGACTCGGGCGCTGGCCGTGGGCCAGTGCGCGGGCTGTGTCCTCGAGGCTTGAGAGCAAAGGCCCCTCGGGGCTCTCCCCCCTCACACCACTGCGAACAAGTCAGAGGGCGGTTGTATGGGAAGGGGACTTGAGTCCAAAATCGAAACACACACACGAGGATTAGAAGAGAAAATGGAGCAGGAAGCGGCAGTGAGGCGACAGGGCGGAAGGACACAGAATATGCCGAATGGAGAATCCCCTTCGCTTTGCTCCCCGGTTTCTAGCATTTCTGGCTCTTAAGGACCGACAGCAGAAAGAAAAAGAAAAAAAAAAGTGTATCACTGTTCGGAAGTTATGGACGATTCTGAAAGAGAAATGGGGATACAGCACTTACAAAATGCTGACTTAGTTTCGTCCCCTGATATAAAATAAAAGATTTGTGGGAATTTAAGAATGCTTAGATTTACTGATAAAATCAGTCTTTAACAGAAACTGTCACCTTTTCAACAAATTTCTCTTACATTCTCATGAGCCTACTAAGTGCTCACCCATTTCAGCACACAATTAGTGTTCCCATCTGCTTTCTGCCTGCACACACATGTGCACATGTGTGAGCATGTGAGCAACATGCATGCACACATACGCACTCACTCAGTCACACACACACACACACACACTCACACACTCACACTCACACACCCACTCACACCCACTCACCCACTCACACACACACCCTCACACACTCACACACACACTCACCCACTCTCTCACACACTCATACACACACCCACTCTCACACACACGCACTCACCCACTCTCACACTCACACACACACACTCACACACACACTCACCCACTCACACCCAGTCACTCACACACACTCACACACACCCACTCACACACACACACTCACCCACTTACACACCCACTCACACCCAGTCACACACACACTCATACACACACCCACTCACACACAACCCCACTCACACACACGTACTCTCTCTCACACACACACTGTGTACACACAGGCAGACTATGGCTTTTTAAAGTCCTTGCACCCAGGAAAGAAATGGCCACTGAAATGATCCTAAAATGAAATGACCCTAAAACAAATTGTTTCTTGGCAAAAGCTTCTCCCTGGGCAATTTTCAAGCACTGTTACACTCTGGAGTCCCATCAGCATAGCATGACTAAGTTCCTCTTTGGTTCTGACACCAGACACAATGTGTGAGTGGCAGAGAACAGGCACCTCTGCCAAAGTCTACGGGAATTCAGAGTTCTCGATATTGATTATTCATCAATTAATGTCTGTTTCCTCCTCTCAACTGTAGGTTCCTTGAAAGCAGAGGTGGGGTCTATTTTCTTGATTCCTGCAGCCCAGCACACAGCACTGTGTCCCGCACACAGCAGGTACTCGATAATGGATATTAAGGGCAGGACTCATGCCTAATCGATCTTTGGATCTTTGGAGGCTTCCTAGAACTCAAAGAATGACTGGTACGCAGTAGGCAACCAGGCAGTGCTTGTTGAGAGCATATATTCGGTTCCAAGGAACCAAGAGAACAATTACTGCAGGAATTTGGCTCCCATGTTGCATCTTTTTGGCTCCCATGTTGCATCCCATGCTCAGCTGTTTAGAAAAGGAATTGATGATGATCAAATTCAAGATTTTGACAGATCAGTGGATTGACATCCCAGGTCACCTCCACTTTGCATATCTTTTTATTTCATCGTTGCTGTCCTCCGGTTCTCCCAGATGAGCAAGTTCACACAATCACTCCTGAGTTTTACTCTTGGGGATCTGTCTCTACCTCTCTGTGGCCATTGTGGGCATGGAGCACACGATCCATAGAAAAGAGGGCAGGGGACTAGCTTGCCGCTCTCCAGGAGCAATGGGCCACTCCTCTGGGGACTCAAGTGCTGTCCAGGAGCAACCAAGCACATTATCCCTGAGTTAATTAACTTTGAATTATTGAGAGGAGTCTGTGAAGTTCAGACCCCATGCTCATCTGCAAAGGAATTAATGATTGGAGATTCCATGAGGTAAGTGAAGTGTTAGTTGCTCAGTCGTATCTGACTCTTTGTGACCTCGTGAACTATAGCCTGCCAGACTCCTCTGTCCATGGACTTCTCTAGGCAATAATATGGGAGTGGGTAGGGATTCACCTCTCCAGGCGATTTTCCCGACCCAGGGATCAAACCCGGGTCTTCTGCATTGCAGGCAGATTCTTTACCATCTGAAACAGGGAAGCCCATGGAGATTCCATACTCCACTTTATAATTACCCTTCAGACTCACACAGTCCTGTGCCTGGAAGACCAGGAACATCCTCCTGCCCGACAGACCGCAGACCTCTGCCTGGCATTCCCGCCTTCACTGTTGCTGACCCCTCTTCCTCCCACCCTCTCTGTCCCTGGGCTGATTTGTAGCTGCTCTTCAGCGCCCCCTGCAGGAACACTGCAGGCTGGGGCAGCCTAGGACCAACAACCTGTCCTGGGACTCACCCTGCACCTTGACATCAGAACAAGAAGGCACATGTCCTTCAAGATTCAACGGGCGTGCACGTGGCTGACCCCAGGCTTCCCGCCAGGGCCAACTGCACTCAGCATGTGCTCAGAGCCTGCTCCCAACCCTGCAAGGCCAAGGAACAGATAACAGGGAAGCAAAGTGGGATGGCTTACCTTCTGAGCATCCCTGTGCCGTCCACGTATTTGCCGATCACAGAGCCAGATCGCTGCTTACAGCTTGCCTTGGAAGCAGCTGTGTTTGCCCTGGCCGCTTTGTCTTTCTGGAGAAACACAGAATGCCCTCAGATCCTCGCCTGCTGATTTGTCCCAGTGTTTGAGCAGAAAAGGGCTCAATTTCCCCACCTCATAGATCAGGCTTGAAATAAAACTCTAAAGGAAGCAAGTGATGGCCTGGGCTCCTTGCTAGCCTTTACCCACTTTCCTTTTGCTATCATCTCTCGTTAGAATTCCTTCACCTCCTGTCTAATAATCTAATCGAAGGAACCAGTTTAGAGCCCCGGGATCTAGGAAGTTACCCTTCACAGGAGTAGTGATCATTTGCAAGAGGATAAATCAGTTCAGTTCAGTTCAGTTGCTCAGTCGTGTCTGACTCTTTGCAACTTCATGCACTGAAGCACGTCAGGCTCCCCTGTCCATCACCAACTACCAGAACGTGCTCAAACCCATGTCTGTCAAGTCAGTGATGCCATTCAACCATCTCATCCTCTGTCATCCCCTTCTCCTCCTGCCTTCAATCTTTCCCAGCATCGGGGTCTTTTCCAACGAGTCAGTTCTTCACATCAGGTGGCCAAAGTATTGGAGTTTCAGCTTAAGCATCAGTCCTTCCAATGAATATTCAGGACTAATTTCCTTTAGGATTGACTAGTTGGATCTCCTTGCAGTCCAAGGGACTCTCAAGAGTCTTCCCCAACACTACAGTTCAAAAGCATCAGTTTTTTGGTGCTCAGCTTCCTTTTAGTCCAACTGTCAAAGCCATACATGACTACAGGAAAAACCATAGCTTTGACTAGACAGACCTTTGTTGGTAAAGTAATGTCTCTGCTTTTAAGGAGCAAGCATCTTTTAATTTCATGGCTGCAGTCACCATCTGCAGTGATTTTGGAACCCCCCCAAAAAAGTCTCTCACTGTTTTCATTGTTTCCCCATCTATTTGCCATGAAGTGATGGGACCGATGTCATGATCTTCATTTTTTGAATGTTGAGTTTTAAGCCAGCTTTTTCACTCTCCTCTTTCACTTTCATTAAGAGGCTCTTTAGGTCTTCTTCATTTTCTACCATAAGGGTGGTATAATCTGCATATCTGAGGTTATTGATATTTCTCCCAGCAATCTTGATTCCAGCTTATGCTTCATCCAGCCCAGCATTTTGCATGATGTACTCTGCATTTAAGTTAATTAAGCAGAGTGACAATATACAGCCTTGACGTATTCCTTTCCCAATTTGGAACCAGTCTGTTGTTCCATGCCCAGTTCTAACTGTTGCTTCTTGACCTGCACACAGATTTCTCAGGAGGCAGGTAAGATGGTCTGGTATTCCCATCTCTTTCAGAATTTTCCACAGTTTATTGTGATCCACACAGTCAAAGGCTTTGGCATAGTCAATAAAGCAGATGTTTTTCTGGAGCTCTCTTGTCTTTTCAGTGATCCAACGGATATTGGCAATTTGATCTCTGGTTCCTCTGCCTTTTCAAAATCCAGCTTGAACATCTGGAAGTTCATGGTTCACGTATTGTTGAAGCCTGGCTTGGAGACTTTTGAACATTACTGTACTAGCGTGTGAGATGAGTTTAATTGTGCAGTAGTTTGAGCATTCTTTGGCATTGCCTTTCTTAGGGATTGGAATGAAAACTGACCTTTTCCAGTCCTGTGGCCACTGCTGAGTTTTCCAAATTTGCTGGCATATTGAGTGCAGCACTTTCACAGCATCATCTTTTAGGATTTGAAGGAGCTCAACTGGAATTCCATCACCTCCACTAGCTTTGTTTGTAGTGATGCTTCCTAAGGCCCACTTGACTTCACATTCCAGGATGTCTGGCTCTAGGTGAGTGATCGAACCATCATGGTTATCTGGGTCATGAAGAGCTAAACGTAGGATGCACAAAACAGACTCTGTGCATCTTTTAGTCACACACCCTCTTCAGTGGAGCTTCAATCCCTCTTAATTTTCAAAGTTCCAGATGCTGCTGTTGTTCAATTGCTCAGTGGTGTCCGACTCTTTGTGACCCCATGGACTGCAGCACACTAGGCTTCCCTGTCCTTCACTGTTTCCTGGAGTTTGCTCAAACTCATGCCCATTGAGTTGGTGATGCCATTCAACCATCTCATCCTCTGTTGCCCCCTTCTCCTTCTGCCCTCAATCTTTCCCAGCATCAGGGTCTTTTCCAATGAGTCAGCTCTTCACATCAGGTGGAGCTTCAGCTTCAGCATCAGTCCTTCCAATGAATTTTCAAGGTTGATTTTCTTTAGGATTGACTGGTTTGATCTCCTTGCTGTCCAAGGGACTCTCAAGACTGTTCTCCAGCACCACAATTTGAATGCATCAGTTCTTCAGTGCTCAGCCTTCTTTGTGGACCAACTCTCACACCAGTGCATGACTATTAGAAAAACCATGTGAACTGAAGTCACTCAGTCGTGTCCAGCTCTTTGCAACCTCATGGCCTCTATGGTCCATGGAATTCTCCAGGCCAGAATACTGGAGGGGGTAGCCATTCTCTTCTCCAGGGGATCTTCCCAACCCAGGGATCGAACCCAGGTCTCCCTCATTGCAGACAGATTCTTTACCAGCTGAGCCACCAGGGAAGCCCTGGAAAAACCATGGGTTTGACTATATGGACGTTTGTCGGCAAAGTGATGTCTCTGCTTTTTAATACACCATCTAGGTCTGTCATAGATTTCCTTCCAGACAGGAGGATCAATTAGCCCAGTGCCCTGTCCATAGCTACAAAGCTAGAACAGAGTATTTCAGATCTTTTGTGGAAGCAGGCTGGGTGAAATAATTTGTAACGTGTCTTCAGTGGAGAGCCTGGTGGAGTTGGGGGCTTGCACCCCCCTCTCCAGGGCTCCCTAACAGATGTCTTCCAGATGAGAGGGACTCAGATCACAGAAGAGTCTCTCATTAATCAGCCAGTCCCATGGTTCTGAGTGATCTTTAATGAGAGAAGGAGGGGTGGCCATGCTCCCAGGGCCCCAGAAGGTATGACTGTGATTCCAAATTAATATTTAATTATTATCCAGCATAAACATGATTTTATCCTCTTTTTCCTATTCCCCATGAGGGTTCTCAATTCCATTCCCTTCTCGAAACAGAATGGGTTTGGCAGGGGAAGAGAAGCAAGGTCAAGGGATTAGGGTGACATTTGGTAGGAAGTTTTAAAATAAATTTATTGTTACTTCTAAAACAATTATAACCATTATTACTATCAAACAAACATGTGTAAGCTTAAGCCTTGCTCTGATAGTACACATAGGCGGGTGGCAGAGACGTGTTGCTGCCAGCTGGGGATAGAAGAGAGACGGTTATGTGCAAGGTCCCTAAGGGGTTTGCAGCTACAAACCAGCTTAGACCAAATGAGGGGCAAGCTAGCTGGCAGCTGCTGACGGCATTTAGGGAATTAACAGCTTAGGGGCTAGCACAAGACCTCCTTTTCCAAGAGGTTTTCACACACACACAAAACAATCCCTATACACTACTATGTATAAAATAGCTAGTGGTGTTGGTGGTGTTTAGTCACTTAGTCATGTCTGACTCTGTGCGACCCCATGGACTGTAGTCCACCAGGCTCCTCTGTCCATGAGATTTCCCAGGCAAGAACACTGGAGTGAGTTGCCATTTCCTTCTCCAGGGGATCTTCCCAACCTGGGGATTGAACCCATGTCTCCTGCATTGGCAGGTGGGTTCTTTACCACTGAGCCACCAGGGAAGCCCAAAACAGCTAGTATAAACTGCTATATAACACAAGGAGCCCAGCCTCGTGCTCTGTGACCACCTAGAGGAATGGGATGGGGGATGGGAGGGAGGCTCGAGAGGGGGGGAATATACATGTAGTTATGGCTGATTTGCATCATTTACAGCAGAAACCAACACAACATTATGTCCTCCAACTAAAAATAAAAAAACAAAAAGCCCTACAAAATGGAAAAAAGGGGAAGAATTCCCTTTCCTCCTGTGATCACTAGGGTCATGGTCCAAGGAGGCCAACAATTTACCCAAGATCACACATGAAATTCATGATGCATAATCCAGATAGAATGTCACATGGATCTATCCTGTCCCCCCTTTTCTTCCCTTCAGAGCATTCAACAGCTACTCTCTAAAGGGGAGGGTGATAGGAGACCCTGAAAGCCTAGATTCTGCTTAATGCATTCACAAATGAAAATCTTCATGTAAATAAAGGATTTTTTGTGCTATTTGGAAAAGAATATAGGTTTAGAGGAGCAGCGGTCCCCATAGGATTAAAAAATTGTATACAAAATCAACTGGGTAAATGATGAAATACACATTTTAATTCGCTCTATGATAGTCTAAAATGTAAAATTTTCATCAAGACATCAAAATTTTACTGAAGAAAAAAACAGAACATTTTGGTTTAAAAGTGATGGTGACATTTCAACTCATCATTTCTACGTTCAAAAAGTGAGGGACCCTCCCGAGTATTCCAGTCTCGTGATGCCCAAAGAAAAGTGTGTCACTTCACAGAAAATCAAACACACGGTGACCATATGGGTCACCTTGAACCTTTACTACTTTTGAAAAATCTTATGCCACCGTCCTGCCCACACGAAGGTGCAGCCAGACCCCAAGCCTCAGGGATTTCTTGGACAAGTCCCACCATGGCCTGGCTGCCACTGGACCCCAGTCCTTGTCTTCCCCTTGCCGCGTGGAGGGCGCGCCGGCCACTTACCTGGAAACGTATGTCCTGTTCATCCCGGAGATGCTTGTTCCTTTCCCTGAAGATGGAAGGGGGAATCTGGTCAAACATGGGGCCTGCGGTCAACAGATCCACAGCACTGGTTTGACTGTCAGGTGGGTGCAGAGGACAGCTGTGCGTGCCAGACCCGGGGAGGGTGTGGAACTGCTTTCCTTAGGGATGGTGGCTAAGGGCAGAGGGTGTTTGTGTTTGAGTCAGGTCAGAGGCAGGGGGTCAGAATGGCCTTATGGGCATTGGCCTTAGAGCCACCTGACATCTAGGCTCCCCTCAGCTGGTTGGGGGGCCAGGTGAGGCAGAGAGGCTCCAGGCTGGGACTCTGAACAGACATTGGTGGTGGTTTAGTCACTAAGTCATGTCGGACTCTTGCGACTCCATGAACTGTAACCCGCCAGGCTCTTCTGTCCATGAGATTCTCCAGGCAAGAATACTGGAGTGGGTTGCCATTTCCTTCTCCAGGGGATCTTCCCAACCCAGGAATTGAACCCGGGTCTCCTGCATTGCAGGCAGATTCTTTCCCAACTGAGCTATAAGGGAAGCCCTAGTCTCCATTAAAAAGACCCACAAATGTTGGCAGAGCAGTGCCTTGTCAGCCTCCCCTGCTCACTCACACTGTATCTGCCCTTGTAGTTTTTCAAAGTACAAATAGCAAAAAGGGGAAAAGCCCAACCAAACGTGTTCCTGTGCATCTTGTTCTCTGCCTTCACTAAATCCTTCCTGAGAATCCAAACCTCCTCTCACATCGATGAGAACTCAGCCACCTAAGAAAACCTCTTCCACCTTCCTGGGCTTTTGAATCACATCTTAAGTGAAGAAATCTGAGATGCATTCTCTTTGGAGAATTTTTCTATTTGGTGGCATCAAAGATGCCAGACACAGTGATCTTACCTTGCTTTCAAATTTAAAAAAAAAAAACAACTAAAAACCTTAATAAGGTAGTGATTCAAATCTGCTTGCAATTAAAAAAATTAGAACCCAAATTTCATCACCATTTCCCAAGAGGTGTTTTGCGGGCAGCAGGTTAAGTAACTTAGAAACCTCAGAGGCAAAATTGAAAATTCCATCTTTCCCCACACCTGGTTGGGTTTGGTCATTTGGGGGGAGTTTTTTGAGAGTATTCCAAACCAGATCAAACCAGTGAGCTTGAATTTACAGAAAGCTTAATAGGCTGAGAAAACTCCTATCTTGCTGCCCTGTTTGTGATTCATTTACTCATTCAACAAACGCTAACAGAATGTGGCAGGATAAAAGGCATGAGCCAGCTAGGGATTCATTTCTGGCTCCGGGAGCAAGTGTCTGTGTCACGCTGGTAAATTACTTCATTTCTCTGATACCCACTTCCTCTTGGGTGAACTCCTGTATTAACAGCCCTCCACCTTCCCAGGTTTGGTTGAGGACAAAGGAGAGTACGTTTGACATGGACGAGATGCTCGATCAGTTCAGTTCTCTCCTACCTCAGCAAGTACCATGCCAGGCACCCAGAAGAATGGGGCAATGCCCACCTGCAGAGGTACAAACTAGAGAGGGGGGCGGGCACCTGTGCAAACGGACCGAACATAGTGGAGAGATGGTGTCAGCCATCCAGCAGGATGTTGGGGACCAAGGGAATGAGGGGCTTTCTCAGCACACAGGTGAGACTCTGGCGGGGGGGTGGGTGGGGAGGGCGCCCTTCTGGGCTCTGGGATGAGCACACACCTCAGGAAATCCAACTGCTTCAGGAGCCCCGACTTCTCCCGCTGTAGACTCTCGGTGACACGGTACACTTCCCTGAGGGGGTACAAGAGGGCAGTGATGAGTGACCGTACCAGGTGGGCACTCCCAGGGCATGAGGTGGTGATGAAGTCAGACCCTGGAGATGGTACCCGGGCTGGTCCTCCGCTGGAGAGCAGGGCCTCCTGCAGGGGCTTACACCAGGAATCAGCGAGTCATCTCAGGCACCTGTTTGGAAGGTGAACTTATCCCCATTTTACAGACATAGATCACAAGACAGGTTCACTAACTCTCTCCCTGGACAACCCAGGACTGAGCCAGGGTCCTAATTCAGACCCCTGGTCCCAGTGATACTGCTTCATGATGACCGTACTGTCTTCTCGGGCTCCCAGTGGTCCTGCCCTGCCCAGAGGTCAGGGAAGCAGAATCAACTCTCTTCTCCAGCCCAGTCTCGGAGGGTGGGAGCAGAGCTAGTGCTTCCCCAGCACCCCCACCTCCACCATGCTGGCTTAGTTTATTTTCAGGAGCTACTGAAGAACCACTTTCCCTTCTCCACCTTCCCCCAACAGTCTCCAATCTGTTCCCGAAGAGCTGGAATTTCCACTGTTGCACATTCATTTCTTTGACTAAAAATTTCCATCTCTAGCTACAAAGCAGAGATTTAATGTATCAGTCAACTCCATCGTTTACATCACAATGTGAGCGTGTCAATAGAGGATCTGGGGGAAGGAAAGAGAGAGGCTGAGAGATACACTAGGGTGGCTGGAGGGCAACTTAGGCTGCGATGTGGGGCTCTGTGTGCTGGGTTTGCCTTTGTGTTCTCACTGCAGTGTCTGGCTTGAAAGCTGCAGTTAGCAAACAGCAGTGGGAAGAAAGGAGAGAGGGCAAAAGGAGGGGCGGGAGGGAAGAGGGCAGGGAGGGAGGGAGGGAGGGTGGAAGAGAGATGGAAGGGAGGAGGGAGTGGAGTGGTGGCGAGGAATTCAGTCTGTCTCAGAAAGGGAAAGAATAGAGAATGGGGTGATGCTGAAAAATAAACCTTGCTTAACTGCGCAAGTCTGCCTCCAGCCTTCCCTCTGGGCTCTGCCCTGCGGTTCAGAGACTTTAAATCTCCCCCAGGCTTACGGCAAAGGGTCCAAGGTTCCACATTTTCAAGCCACAGCCTGGTTTTAGAGCAGGAAGCACCTTGCACCCGACAAAGGCATCGCTGCCATGGGCTGCCTGGAGGGTGCACAGACCGCGCTGGGCAAGGACTGCCCCCTGACCACCCCGCCCATGTCACTACTGAGCTTGCTGGGGCCGCAGGACGCGCCCGCCAAGCTTGCGATCTCCTGATTCCTTCCGCTGTATCTGTGGGTTTTTCCCCTTTATAGAATAATTAGGAAGTCAATTTGCAACAGTAACAAACTGCCTCAAATTCTAAGTTCACCTCAGACAATCCTAATTAAGCAACAGAACTTTTCTGGCTCCTGCAGAGCTGCGAACTCCCAACATTTTATTACCAATTATATTTAATTTCAACTTGAGGGAAAACAATGTCTCTCCCATTATCCACGCTGGATCCCTAAGCCCCAGCCCGGGACTCTGCTCACCGACCAGACCGGCACTACGTGAGCATACCTGCCAGCTTGCTCCTTGGTTCCCTTGGAGCCAAGGTTGCCTCCGGCTGGCTTTGGGACTCCCCAGCCCCAACCCTACGTCCTGCTTCTTCCTGGGAGCAGACTGCTTTCCCCGCTGAGGACAGTCACTCAGTGGAGACCTGAGGGCTGGGGTCTCACAGTGTTTGTGCAAGTGTGAGTGTGTGCGTGCTCAGTCATGCCTGACTCTGTGTGACCCCATGGACTGTAGCCCACCAGGTTCCTCTGTCCATGGAATCCTCCAGGCAAGAATACTGGAGTGAGTTGCATGCCCTCCTTTAGGGGATCTTACCGGCCCAGGGATCGAACCTGTGTCTCCTGTTTCTCCTGCATTGGCAGGCAGGTCCTTTACTGCTGAGCCACCTGGGAAACTCCACAGTATTTGATGGAGGGGCCAGGTCCTCCACAATGAAGAGGACCTCATTCCAGCCCTCCTCTGGCCCTGCTGACACAGCACCAGGAGACCCTGGCACCGTGACAACACACACATATACACACCCGTACGTGGTTGTATCAGTGCACACATGCGGCTGTTTGTCTAGTAGACATACAGATATCCGACTATCTAAACATTCACGCACGCACACACACACACACACACACACACATATATTCAGATAGATTTTGGGGGTCTTAACAAAAAGAAAAGCATTTCTGCAACAAAAGAAGAAAAGAAACTTAGATATTTAACAAAATGCCCCTGAACGTCCTTCTGACCTAGACATTCAACAAGTTTGTGCCTGGCTGACGGGTGAAGGGTAAAGCACAGAGCTTGCCATTTCATGGAAGCGGCTGGGGAGAGGTTTACCGCTGCCCGGAGGGAAGGGCTGTCGGCCTGGTTTTTATCAGAAAGAAATATGGAGCATTCTCCAAAGGATCCGTCAAGTGAAAAAGGCAGGCTGATGTAGAGCAGTGCACTGGTGCTGTGTGTGTGTGTGTGTGTGTGTGTGTGTGTGTGTGAGCTCACTGTGACCCCATGGACTGTAAGCCGCCAAGGTCCTCTTTCCATGGGATTCTCTAGGCAAGAATCCTAGAGTGGGTTGCATGCCCTCCTTCAGGAGATCTTCCCCACCCAGGGATTGAGCCTGCGTCTCTTATGTCTCCTGCACTGGCAGGTGGGTTCTTTACCCCTAGCGCCACCTGGAAGTGTCTGTGAGTGTGTGCATACACCCTGGAAAGATCCACAAGAAGCCACAGCTGGTGGCCTCCTACTCACAGGAGGCCAGGAGTCAGGGGGTGGGGCTGCAAACCATTTTGAATTTTGTGCCTTCTCATAAACCACTGCCTGAGATACAAATTGATTAACAAAATAGACAGGGATGCTACTTTTCAGCTGACCTTCATCTCTCCTGACTGTTCTTCTTCATCTCTTTTTAAAATCTAGTTGTCCTTCCTTGGGCATCTTCAGAGAACAGGAAGACTCATTTTCCCATCCTGAGATCCAGTTGACACATGACGGGGCCTGATGATCTAGAGGCCGCCTCTCCCCGCTTCTCGCTGCTCTGGAGAATCACCCAGCAGTCAGACATCTCTGGGGATGCTCAGGATGGGATGATGAGACTCTGACCTTGCTTTCTGGCACTGTGTAGCTGTGTGACTGCAGGTTGCTTGCTACCCCTCTCTGAGCTTCCATTTTCCATTTGTGAAATGGAGAGGTGGCTTCCAGCACAAAGATCCTGTCCGTACTGCTGGTCAGGGGTCCTGCTCTATGGAGGGCACGCTAAGCTTCTCCCCGCCCTTCTCTCCCATCTCCCTGGACAGGACACGCTCTCCTGGGCTCCAGCAGGCTCTCTGGCTGCACAAGCTGCTGCAAGCTTCTTCAAAACAAGCCCTGAAGGTTCTGCACTCATTTATCTCTCCCTCCTAGCCCCTCCTTCCCTCTTTTTCAATTCCCAGACTCCAGAGATTGTGTCTCTGGCTTGCTTGATGAAGATAAGGCTTCAGAAAGATTTTAATCCTCACGCCGTGATTGGTTACCCCGGCTCTGGTGCTTAGCTCTGGTGCTTACTTCTACCTGCAGGCCTCACGCCTGTGCTCTCGGATGTTTGCTGCTTTTAGGCCTTGATTGAATTTTAAGAGGCCAAATCCTTAATTCTGTTTATAAAGTTAAGCACCTTGTTGACCCGCTCTCAATGGGGAGGAACCGATTTTGCTTGTTTCCAATGAAATACACCATTCCTCCACCCGGCATCCGAGCCCTGGAACGGAAGGGCTGGTTTTGCTTTAAACCAGTGGCTAGGGAAGACATCTATTTTTCAACTGGAGGGATCTTCCTAGGGTAAAAAAGTCCAAATCTAAACACATGTCCTGCTTCTCACCCTGGATCAGTCCCAAATCATGCAAAACACTACACATGAGCCAGATAATGGAACAATTTGATTTAGGCTAATAGATTCTCAGGTGGCAGAGTGGTAAAGAATATACCTGCCAATACAGGAGACGCAAGAGAGTGGGTTCGATCCCTGAATCAGGAACATCCCCTGGAGGAGGGCATGACAACCCACTCCAGTATTCTTGCCTGGAGAATCCCATGGACAGAGGAGCCTGGCAGGCTATAATCCAAAGGGTTGCAAACAGTCAGACATGACTGAGCACACACACATCTTGCAATGGACCAAGGTTTTGCCAGGGGTCAGAGAGAGGCAGGGCTGTATCAGCAAACCATGCCCAGAGATGTGGGGCTGCCCCTATAGAGCCCGCACAGAGGAAGGCTGGTGGGAAAAAAATGGGCAGAACTGGGATGCCGCTTCCAGGGCCCTGTCACACGCCCTGTGACACGCTGCACGCGAATGGCACGCTGACCTGGGAAGACTTCCTTGGCCTGCCGTGGCCTCCAGGGTCAATGTCTGGCCACTCCCCTCACTCAGCATCTTTCGCCAGACTGCCTGCTACTTGGTTGGATAACGTCTTCCTGATTGTTTAATACATTTTCCGAGAACAAGGCTGCATGTTTCTTGTCAATCCTAGGTAATGCCTGGCACACAGCTGGTCTGCATCATATCTCAGGGTTCTAGAAGAAGGTTAGAAAAGGGACCAAGGCACCCCATCCCCATGTTATGAGCAAGGAGAAGGGTCTGGGGTGGGGGCAGGGGGCGGGGGCCGCTCATAGGCTCAGAGCAGGGGACCAATGCGGAGGGCAGCATCCGGGCGGCGCAAGGGTCACACTCACATTTCCTTCTCCTGGTGGAGCTTGTGGGCCTCTTGCCGGAGGCTCTCCAGCTGCTGCTGGGCGTCCTGGAGCTCCCGGGACGTCCGCTCCAGCTCCCGTGCCAGCTCCTGGTTGGTGAGTCTCAGCTTGGTGTTCTCAGCCTTGGTCTCGTGCTTGTCATTGTGCAGGGCAGTGCACTGGCCTTCCAGCTGGAAGGGCGGAAGGGGGTGTGCAAGGGGGAGTGATGAGGGCCCAGCTCCGTCAGGCTGCCTCTCCTGGCCCCGCCTGGCTTCCTCCACATGGTGGGCAGGGGCCCTTGCTACTGCCCCTCACCATCCTCCAGCCTCAGTCAGCTTCGTCCTGCCCCTCAATTCACACACATACACACACACTTCCGAGGGCAGGAAGGAGCTTCCAGAGCACTCCTGTCTCTCCCCTTTCTCCATGGGGCTACTAAACAGGCCGGGGAGCACTTTCCTAGTCATGCAGTCATTGAGAATCCACCTGCCAATGCAGGAAACATGGGTTCGATCCCTGGTCCGGGAAGATTCCACATGCCAAGGCACAACTAAACTACAACTACTGAGCCCACACTCTAGATCCCGGGAGCTGCAACTACTGAGCCTGTGTCCTAGAGCCTGTGCTCCACAAGAGAAACTATCACAATGAGAAGCCCTCAAACCACAACAAAGAATAACCCTGGCTCACCAAACTAGAGAAAAGCCCACCAAGGACCCAGCATAGCCAAAAGGAAATCAACTTTTAAAAGCAACATTGTTTTTTAAAAAAAAAAATAGTCCTGGGAGGGGGCTGCAGCATTCAGAAAGACCATCATCTGTCCCTCTATCCCAGTGCTGATGACCATCGTCTCACCAGTGGTCTCATCAATGTCTTAGGCTCTCGTGAAATCCCCCTTGTCCTCCACACCAGTTGCTTTCCCTTGGTTCTTGATGGAGGTGGAAACCGCTAAGTGACATTCTTCACACAGCCACCTTCCCCGGTCATGAATCCTGAATATCAATCTACTTATTTCCTTTTCCTCTCTCAGCTAAACAAGTCCGAGTCCTTTCATCTAGACAAGTTTGCTATAGTAGCCACAAACCCTGCAAACCCTTAGGAAATAGCCCAAACAGGTCCAACCAAACATGGACCTTTTCTCATGTCCCTAAGGCAACTAAACACCTTAAGGTTTTTCTGGCTGGCAATTAGTCTGTACAGAGCCTCTAACCCTCTCACCAGAGGAGGACTCAAAGCAAGGCACACAGATCATAATGGATTTAGTTGAATGAATGTGGCCAGTAAGAGAAAAAGAAGCAAAAACAAGAACGTCTGTGCCAATCTCAAGAGGCCCCTGAGTAATCAGGCAAACATGCAGTAATTAAGTCGAGTGGCAATCATTCATTGAAGGGATAAATCTATTGGGGAAGAACTTAATACATAACAGTAAGGAGGAGAAGGGGGAGGAGAAGCCAGGTATGACTGTGCAGGGGGGATGGGGAGGCAGCTGGCAGTTCCGGGCGTTGAGAGCATCTCGCTGCAGGAGAAAAACCAAAATCTACGGGTTGGGGATTCGCAGGAGTGGAACTGTCTTCCAGCCTTAGCATGGGGTGTCTTCAAGCATATTTTAATGCGCTGCTAAAAATATCCCTCTCTTTTCAAATGGAAGCAATGCGTCTGGGTCTGTCCAGGGCTGGATTCCTTCCAGCAACAAATGAAACAAAACAGGAGGCCAAGTGGCAAACGGTCCTCTCTCTACCTATGAGCCCCTTGCTTTGAAGAGGAGGCTTGCCTAGGTTTCCCTGGTGACTCAGACGGTAAAGAATCTGTCTGCAATGCAGGAGATCCAGGTTCCATCCCTGGGTCAGGAAGATCCCCTGCAGAAGGGAATGGCAATCCACTCCAGTCATTTTGTCTGAAGAATTCCATGGGCGGAGGAGCCTGGTGGGCTACAGTCCACGAGGTCACAAAGAGTCAGACACGACTGAGTGTCTGACTTTCATTTTTCACAGTCCATCTCTCTGGGGTCCTGTGCTAGGCTCTCCCAGACAAGGTGGACAGACACGGGGATACTGCCTAGCCTGTCTCTGGGGACTCGGGTGCATCAAGGGAGCATCTGGTGTCTGCATCGATCCTGCGGGGTGATAGGAACAGTCGCAAAGGGGCTGATGCACATTTTCTGGGTGCATGCGAAGAGAGGGAGTGGACAAATGGACCTTTGAGGAGCCTCTTCCAACTGGAGGCATCCCCAGCCATCCCGGCAGGAAGACATCACAGTCTGCAGCCTCCTCCCCCCAAATCAGTGACTGCATCCCCATGCCTCAGCGTCTCCCTCCTCTCTCACACAGGATGCAGGAAACAAACTACCGTTTCGGCATCCTGGTGGCTCCCGGGTATAATTAAACCCCCATGTCTGCAGATATCTCGACTCTCAGCAATTTTTCCAAGTTAAACACCAGTCATGGGAGAGCATAAAGGGTTTATCTCGGGATCACCTATGATTTCAAATGCTCTCTTTTGTATCACTAAATCATTCTTCTCAGATTGGAAAAAATTAAGTCCTTAAGTGAAGGGCAGGGAAAGTGGGTAAGAAAAGAGGGGAGGGTAGAGTGGAGAGTCGGGTCCTCTGAGGATGGGGAGGAAAGCTTACCCGCTTCTGCTTCTGGACCAGCTGTTCCAGCTCCTGCTCCTTTGAGAGCAGCTTCCGCTCCAGCTCCTGACTGCGGGCCCGGAACCTCTCCGTGTCCTGCCAGACCAGGGAGAGGGACACATGAGGCCCAAAGGCACCTGGATGGAGATTGCTTTCACCACCTTGAACCTGCTCAACAGCAGGATCCACTCAGCCTTTGGACTTCCAGTAGTCTCATACGGATGTAAGAGTTGGACCATAAAGAAGGCTGAGCGCTGAAGAACTGATGCTTTCAAATTACGGTGCTAAAGAAGACTCTTGAGAGTCCCTTGGACAGCAAGGAGATCAAACCAGTCAGTCCTAGAGGAAATCAACCCTGAATATTCACTGGAAGGACTGATGCTGAAGCTGAAGCTCCAATACTTTGGCTACCTGATGTGAAAGCCGACTTGCTGGAAAAAAGCCCAATGCTGGGAGAGATTGAGGGCAGGAGGAGAAGGGGACAACAGAGGAGGCGATGGTTGGATGGCATCATCCACTCAATGGACATGAGTTTGAGCAAACTCTGGGAGATAGTGAAGGACAGAGAAGCCCGGTGTGCTGCAGTCCATGGTGTTGCAAGGAGTTGGACATGACTTAGCCACTGAACAGCCACAAGAGCAATAACACGACATCCCAGGGCTTCAGTGACCCCCCGTCCAGGTGGACAGGGATCATGTACAACTCTAGCTCCCTCCAGGAACGACCAAAATCAAGCCCAGCCTTCAGTATGCTTCATAGTAAACCCGTCCATCCCTCTGTACATTTACTCCTTGTTCACTCATTGATCCAACAGATACTTGTTGATTGCCAGCCTACTCTGCTCCAGGCATAGTGGGGGTGCCAAGGGTACATCAGTCCATAAAAGATGATGACCCCTGCTCTCTGGGGCTAACGTCTTAATAGGACGAGACAGACCACAATCGATCAAAATGAACCAGTAAATTACATGCCAAATTTGAAGGTGACAACGACCTTGAAAAAAAAAATCAAAAGCCAAGAAATAGGAAATCAATAATGCCAGGGGGATACTGCAATCTTAGGTCCGGGAGGCGGAAGGTGGTCAGAGCACGTGCTATTTCACTATTTCAGCCTGGCCAGCACAGCCAAGCCCCGGACTTGAATGGACTCTCACCTTTAGGAGAAATTGCTCCTTCTCAGTTTTGATTTGCTGTTCCATCTCCTCGTAGAGGTGCTGGATTTCTTCATCATAGGCAGCGATTTTCCTGCACGGGTGACAGAAGGAGAGTCTGATGAGATGCCTCTATTCCCCAGTGGAGCTCTGGGTGGTGGGGGTGACCACGTAGGTCGGTCAGCCAAGGCTGCAGGGTCAGCTCCTCAGGACCAGCGGACCACGGAGGACCGACAGGACCCTCTCGTCCCCCTGTCTCCCGGCCATCCCACCTGCTGGTGGGGAGGGGAGCATCCCGGCTCCGTCTTCTTGTGCTCTGCTTTATGCCAGCACCAACCCACCCGGCCTTGTGACACTCATCATCGCATTGCCTGCTGATCCCTATGCTTGTCCACAGCATAAAAGTGTGGGCTTTTTCTCTGCTTGGGTTTTGGCTTATCTCTTTCCCACATTGGATACTTTCTCTCCACCTGGCTTCATCAGCACTGTCTGAGCTGTACTCTCCTGGAAACTGTGTGATGAACTTTGGGTGACCCTCATTTTTCACAGGCTCTGAAAAGGTTCCATGTTGATGACCACCACCTCCATCACAACACCCCCTACAGAGGGAGGGGGCCACTCCTGTTCGAGGACTCAGACCAGCTCAGCACAGGGCCATGGGGAGGGCAAAACTCAAAATGTCAGTCTCTCAGTTGTGTCCGACTCTGCAACCCCATGGGCTGTAGTCCACCAGGCTCCTCTATGCATGGAGTTCTCCAGACAACTCCAGAGTGAGTTGCCATTCCTTTCTCCAGGGGATCTTCCTGACCCAGGGATCGAACTCAGGTCTCCCGCACCACAGCCCATGGGCTGGTCTTTCCTCACTCGCTGTCTGCTAGGGGAACCTGGCACCCCAAACACACAGGCCACAGTTTTGACTGGCATCCTTTCAGTTCTACAGGAACCACACAGCTGCCCCAGAATGCACGGTCGAGGTTACTCACTGGTCTGAGTTCACGTTCCTGGTTGTACCTCCAAGACCATGAACCTGACTTGGAGTGAGTACCGCATTGCCCAGAGAGAAGGGCACAGCTCTCTAAGACTCCTCTGAGCTGAGGCTCTCTGCTCACCACTGGACCTCTCATTCCGGGAATAACAAGTGTCTTTTTGGCAAAGAGGGAGAACTCTCTTCTCGGTAAATGACAAATGTTTGGATTGCTGCTTTGGTTCTTAGCTACCCCACAATTACAAGAAAATCTTGGCAAGAAACAAGGAACTGAGACACCTGCTGTTGTACAGGGACCCCTGGGGGACAGAAATGGATACAGTGGATAGGAAAATTCAGAGAGAAAGATGGTCTTCCCCTGGTCCCTGGAGTTATCTTCCTGTGATGGAAGAAATTCAAATGCTACATGGCAAATGGTATCTAGGAAAACTACAGACAGTGATTCCAACTATACAAGCACCAGAGAACTGATAAAGTGAGATGAGAAAAACTTTGAAATGGATTTGGCGCTGCTTAAGTCATACTAATTAAAATCATTCATATAAGCCATGTACCATGTAAGCCTAATAACCATGCAGGGCATTAATTCTACATTATCATTAAATGTGTTATATTAACTTGAAGTTTTATTGGATTAAACTAATAAACTTTATGCCTTTCGTGCTCACATGTCAGTTTGTTAGTCATGAAGTAAGTAATTTTATAAACACAGATGTGAGAACTGGACTACAAAGAAGGCTGGGCACCAAAGAATTGACGCTTTTGAAGTGTGGTGCTGGAGAAGACTCTCGAGAGTCTCTTGGACTGCAAGGAGATCAAACCAGTCCATCCTAAAGGAGATCAGTCCTGAATATTCATTGGAAGGACTGATGCTGAAGTTGAGAAACTCCAATACTTAGGCAAAGAGCTGACTCATTAGAAAAGACCCTGATGCTGAGAAAGATTGAAAGCAGGAGGAGAAGGGGATGACAGAGGATGAGATGGTTGGATGGCATCACTGACTCGATAGATAAGAGTTTTGAGCAGAGTTCAGGAGATGGTGTAGGACAGGGAAGTCCATGGGATCTTGACGAGTTGTGCACAACTTAGCGACTGAACCTCAAGGACAACAGCAAAACAAGTGGAGGGAAGAGAGATGGAGCCTCTGAATGGCACCTACCCCAGCCCTCATCACGGAGGAGGGGCCCACCGCAAAGAAGCCCTGGGATGCAGGCGGGCATCTGTGGTCCTGGGCCCATATGGGCCCCCACATGGAGCTCATACTCTGGAAATGCTTTTGAACAAACCTGGTCTCCTTGGAGGCTGCTGAGGCATGAAGGACTTCAGAGTTTGAGCCATGACCCAGGGCTGGACACACAAGCCCGAGAATGAGAATATTAAGGTGCTGTGTACACCACGGGCATCACTAACCCAGCTCAGGGGGTGCAGATGACCAGGGTTATGATCCCAGAACCAGCTCATTTCCTCTGTGTGACCTTGGGTAACTGCTTCGACATCCTTTGATCCCAGGATAACAGCTGCTCCCCGTTCCTCCCAGCATCATCACAATGAATGAGCCAGTAAAGTGTTTGGAACTACGAAGTCCTAGACAGATATAAGGGATTATTTATTATCCTAATTATTATCATGGGCTGCAGAGGGCAAGGGCCAGTGATCCCCAAGGGGTGGAGGGTCTTCATTTTAAGGATAAAAGGGCTGCTGGGTTTGGAAAGGGTCAGAAGCAATCAAAAAGGTGAAGAACAGAAAGCTTAGTCAATAAAACCTCCTGTTGAAGTGATCCATTAGAGACGCAGGCTGTGTGTGAGCAGGGGCTGCAGAGAAATTACTTCTCTGGGAGAAACAGTGGCGAGAGGCACTCTCAAAAGATGTGGGCATATGGCATGTGCTGCCCCAGCCAAGCTCACCACATTCTGCCATCAGAGGGAAGAGGCAACCGATTGTGTTTGCTTAATACACACCCCTTTGTTGCCACAGTTTCTGGAACCACTCAGATTGCCTGATGCACAAACACAGACTCTGAAGTCTTCTCCCTGAGGATTTCTCCATCTGTTCTGATTTTCTGACCCCCTTCCCTGACCTCAGAGAACACCGCATGTCTTTATTTGAACCTTTCACAGTCATGAATGACTTTCCTTTGGGTTTATGCAGTCTCCACTAGGTTATGGACACTCAGACACTGAGGTCACCCACAGGGCCTGTGCTCAAAGTGTTAACACTGAAAATCTGTGAGAAACAAATATAAGACTTTGGATACCAGACTCAAAAGTCCATGGGTGGACCACATGGGGTAGTAGGGAAATGCCAGATAACATCTCCACCAAGTATGTACCCAAACTGCTTTAGAACAGCTCCAGTGAAAGAGAATGCTGGGTTTCTAACCAGCTCTTTCAGAGCAAATGACCTACCGAAAGCCAGGGTGAAAGGTCTAACCAACCTCAAGGAGACAGCGCCATCCTGGGTGTCTGACTGCAGTGGATGCCCCCTCTCGCAAGGATGACTTGTGTGTGTGTGTGTGTGTGTATGTTCACAGTATCAGGTGTATTGGAGATCTAAGGATGGGACGTGTGTGGGAAGCAAGGAGGGCTGGAGATAGCGCTGTTCCCCATCAGTACAAGGCTTAGGTTCAGAGAGAATTCTCAGGGAGCAAGACCTTTCCCTGCCAGCCTCTGACAGGCACCGTGGAAATTAATTAACTTCCACCAACTGCACATGGAGAGTCAAGGTAGCAGGCGCGGGCTGAGTATTTTAATCCTCAGAACCACTGGGGCCCCAGCTAACGGCACACAGGCGAGGCCTTCCTGCTGTCGAATATTAATTGGTCAAAATATATTTTTTTCCAGTTTGCTCTCTCCTTTTCCTTTCCTTAGGAACAAAGGGTCTCAGAAAATCATCAGGCCCAGTATGTAGGTTCTAAGCAGGATGTGCTGAAATTACTCCAGGAAACAATGCAGTGTCTTCCTTCCCTAAATGGAGGCGTAGTTTTGACCTTGGACAGGACAAGCAGCATTTGTCTGCACTTTAGATACATTTCAGAAACTTGAACTCAAAGGACAGCTTAAGAAATGGCCACAGGCTTGGAGAGGGGTCGTTCTGATTTCATGTGCTTGCCTGTGGACGGGCAGTGGTCTGATACACAGGACTCCGGTTTGCAGAGCCTGGTGAAAGGCAGATACAGAGAGAGGAAGAGCCCCCTCCCATCACAGACAAGTGTCCTGTGTCCCCACAGGAAGGGAAATGAAGGTCGAGGCAGGGAGCGGGGGGCCAGTCTGTGGTCACCCAGGTTCCTGGGGCCTCTCATCCCGTGTCTACCCACAGGACCAGTCTGTCCTTGCAGCATCCACTTTTCAGACAAATATCATATGATATCACATATGTGGGATCTAACAAAAATGGTACAAGTACACTTATTTACAACACAGAAATAGAGGCACAGACGTAGAAAACAAACGTACGGTTACTGGGGAGGAAAGTGGGGGTGGGGAGGGGAGATTGGGATTGACACATATGCACTACTATATAGAAAACAGATAAGTAATAAGGATCTACTGAATAGCACAGGGACTCTACTCAGTACTCCGTAATGACCTATATGAGAAAAGAATTTTAAAAATATATCCATATACACATACATATATATATATGGCTTCTCCAGTGGCTCAGCTGTAAGCAATCCTCCTGCAATGCAGGATACCTCGGTTCGATCCCTGGGTCAGGAAGATTACCTGAAGAAGGGAGTGGCTACCCATTCTAGTATTCTTGCCAGGAGAATCCCATGGACAGAGGATCCTGGTGGGCCACAGTCCAAGGGATCTCAAAGAGTTGGACTGACTGAAGTGACTTGGCACGCGCGTGTGCTCACGCACTCACACGCATAGATATATGGGTTTCCCGGGTGGCTCAGATGGTAAAGAATCCACCTGCAATGTGGGAGACCTGGGTTTGATCCCTGGGTTGGGAAGATCCCCTGGAGGAGGTCTTGGCAACCTACTCCAGCATTCCTGCCTGGAGAATCCCCATGGACAGAGGAGCCTGGTGGGCTCCATACAGTCCATGAGGTCGCAAAGAGTCAGATGCAACTAAGGCCGGCACAGCATATGTGTATGTACAGCTGATTCACTTGCTGCATAGCAGAAACTAATATAACATTGTAAATCAATGATATACCAATAAAAATTTTCAAAAAGAAAGCTGACAACTCCAAACCTCTGCGTTCTGGATTGTCAGCATTCACATTTCAACTCGCATCTGTCAAATGTGGAGTGAGAAGGCACGGGGGTGAGGAATGGGTCTGAATGTCTGCAGGCTGCCCCCTCCCCTGTCACCCCGACCCCTGCCCCTCATGCTCTGTTCATAGAATGGAGACCCTGGGCCAGAAACATCTCAGTGAGTCTGCTCTTTGCCAGAGAAAAAAATGAAAGTGCATTCAGCCTCCACCAACTTTGTGGTTGGGACTCAGACTCACCACCGCTCCCTGCTGCCTTTTCTTGGCAACTGCGGTCTCCAGAGGCAAAGGGAGGCTCTTACTAGAAAAATTCACTAGAGTTCTCTTGTTCCCCTGAAATCAGTCTCTCTCTCTTGTCTCTCTCTCTCTCTCTCTCTCACACACACACACACACAGGATTAGAGCATCACTGAATGAAAGGCAAACATACGAGTTTGTCGAAAATTCTGCGAAGGCTGTAAAATCGCCAACTGGATTTTCAAGATGGATGGTTTCTCCCTAATTAGATTCTGCTGCCTTGTATAAACCAACTTTGCAGCTTTATCCCAGCCTATAAAGCAAACCATTCTTCATTAGTCGGGTTTACAAATCATGCCCCCAGTGACCACAGAGCACAATCATCCTCACTGTTCCTTCTGCTCTCAGGGCAAAGTTAACAATGTGCTTCTGCCTCCGATAATAGTACACCAATTAAAAACACACGGGCATGACTAAGCCGTGGCCTCATGGCTGAGGGGCCGCCCCGAGAACTTCCCTCTCCTCAGAGAACAGGAGAGGAATTACAGACTGGAAGACCCAGGGTGGGCCTGTTGCAGCCTGGTACCTTCCAGAAGTTTGTGCAGTTGTGTCCTACTCTTTGGGACCCCATGGACTGTAGCCCACCAGTCTGCCTCCTCTGTCCACGGAATTCTCCAGGCAAGAGTAGTAGAGTGGGTTGCCATTCCCTTCCCCAGGGAATCTTCCCGACCCAGGGATTGGACCTGAGTCCCCTACCTTGCAGGTGAATTCTTTACCATCTAAGCCACCAAGGAAGCCCCTGAGTGACTAACACACACAACTTCTAGAAGCTAGACAGCATTTCTCAGTGGGGTCTGGGGTCTACCTGCTTCAGAACCCACATTCCTGGACCCCCACCCCCAAGACATGCTGATTTAGACCCTCTGGGGGAGGGATCTAAGGATCTACCTTTTAACCCAGAGCCCCCGGTCATTCTGAAACAAGCTAACTTGCCAGAACCACACAGCTAAGACTCATCACAAGGACTACCTGCTATATATACGATGCTTTCATTGCCATCAGCGGTCCCCAAGCTTTTTGGCAAAAGGAACCATTTTCATGGAACCCCCAGGGTGATGCGGGGGTTGTTTTCAGGATGATTCAAGTTGCATTACAGTTACTGTGCCCTTTATTTCTATTATAATTCCATGAGCTCACCTCAGATCACCAGGCATTAGATCCCAGACGTTGGGGACCCCTGCCCTACCTGGTGGCAAGGTCAAGGAACACAGTGACTGCCCCCACCCCCCTCACAGAACACCAGTTCTCAGGCTTGTGTCAGGTACCAGGTATCCCAGTTGGGCTGCCTGTCAGGTTGTGAGACACCTTCCCTACTGGTATAGACACTCTCTTGGGGTTGAGGGAAGTAAGTCTGCACGGACAGCAGCAGGACAGTGGCTGGGAGGATGGGAGTTGCAAGTGCAGCCCACCCCCTCCAACCTCCATGCTCCTGAGAAACTGCCCAAGGCCTGAATCATCTGGACCAGCAAACAGTGTGCAGATGAGGGACCGATGCCAGCGAGGGCGTGGGCTAAGCTCGCCAAGGCCAAGGGTGGTCCATCAAGGATGCAGAGTACGTGGCCCGGGGGTGTTTCCAGGCTCTGAGCTGCAGAGAATGGAGCTGGGACTGCCTTTGATCTCAAAAGCACTTCTCTTCAAAGAGCTCAAAGCACTCCCCAGATACAGCCTAATCCATCTTCTCCCCCATCCTCAGAGTTAGATCCTGGTAAGGAACTCAATCCGGCAACTCCTCCAGCAGATTGCAGCTCTGGTCCAAAGTCAGGAGATTTTATACATGCAGACTTGGAGCCCCTACGGCAGACCAAGCCGACGGGGCCCTCCTGGGGTGTGGTTCCAGAATCCCTACTGGTGATGCTGCCTCCAGGCAGCCCCGTTCTACATCTGGAGAGCCCAAGCTTTTTTTCTGAATCACCATAAATGGCAGGATGCTTTCTACAGTGGAAGAGTTCACCATTCTGATGGCCAGAAGTCCTTTCTCATATCAAACTACTCATATGTCTCCTAAGGTAAAGTATAAGTTTCTCCAAGTCTCTGCATGGTGCATGCAGAGAAGAGTGGCTTGGTTGCGATCTGACATCCCTTCTCCTCGGAGGGAACTGGAAGTGCTGAAGGGCACACACCCACCTCTGGAGGCGCAGCAGAGGAGCTGGGCATTAGCCCAAGGTCACTGCATTCAACCTGCCCCCGCCTCACCCCACTGGGTCGTGGCTGCTTGCCCGTGAACATGCAGCAGCAGCAAACACTGAACCCAGATTCTAGCCCAAATCTGAGGGTTTCTCAACCCCTGTCCCAAGGGACAAGGCGGGGGGAGGTCGAAGGCTCCAAGACTTGCCTCCTTCCCCTGCTCCTGAGGTGCAGAAGCAGAAAATGAAATCACCAGCAGGGAGGAAAGGCCCTGCGTTGTTTCTGACACCCTCTCAGTGCTCGAGTCTCCGGACATCAGGATGTCACCTCTAAGCATCCCACCTACTGCACCCTCCTCCCTCCCTCCCAGAGCCTGGAGGTGACCCTGGAGGATGCCGGGGGCCCTTCCTCACTCACTGCAGCAAAACTAACCACGAGGGGCATGGCCAGCCTGGGGAGCTGGGGCCCAGAACTGCCCCCAGGTTAGTCGTATTTCTCCGGGCCCCATGGGAGAGAGAACCGAGGTGTGTGGTTCAGAAAGGGAGGAGGAACCCGAGGCTACTGCTGCTGCCAATGGCAACACTGTTGAGTGTTCCAACAGCCCAAGGATTTTCTGGTCGGCTCTGCAGCAGAAATTTTACGGCTCTGCCTCCTGGGTGTGATTGTAAACTCCTTAGAGACGGGGACTCTGTGCTCTGTTTGCCCAGTGCAGCCTGGCACAGATTAAGTGCCCATTGTGCATGCATGCTAGGGTTGCTTTAGTTGTGTCTGACTCTTTTGCAACCCCGCAGACTGGAGCCCGCCAGGCTCCTGTGTCCACGGAATTCTCCAGGTGAGAATACTGGAGTGGGTTGCCATTTCCTCCCCCAGGGGATCTTCCCGACACAGGGATCAAACCCACATTTCTTACATGCCAGCTACTAGTCAACCACGACCGTACCCTGGTGCCCAGCCCCAGGTGGCCCACAGCAGTCAAGCCTCATCACCCTCTCTGGGTGAGGCACATGTCCCAGATAGAGTGACAAGTTAGACCCTGGACTGAACAGTTGGCTCATGGGGGAGCCTGGGAGATGATTTGACAGTTGTCAGGGTTTCCCCGACTACAGCCCAAATCAATCTATTCCCCAGGGGACTTTCCTGGGGTCCAATGGCTAAGACTCTGTTCTCCCAATGCAGGGAGCCAGGGTTCGAACCCTGGTCAGGGAAATAGATCCCACATGCCATAACTAAAGATCCCGTGTGCCATAACTAAGACCCAGGGCAGCCAAATAAATTTTTTTTTTTTTTTTAAATTCTCCAGACCTCCTTTTCTCACTAACCAGAGTGTGTCCCTCCCTCAAACAAGCCCAAACTCCCAAACTCGCCTCCTAGATGTCCCAGCATCACTTGGCCTCACCTGAGCCATTTGTAAAGCCTCCCATTTAACTATTCTGTATCTTTCTGTTGCTGCTGCTGCTAAGTCGCTTCAGTCGTGTCTGACTCTGTACGACCCTATGGACAGCAGCCCACCAGGCTCCTCCGTCCAAAGGATTCTCTAGGCAAGAATACTGGAGTGGGTCACAATTTCCTTCTCCAGTATCCTTCTGTATCCTTGGAAGAAAAGTTATGACCAACCTAGACAGCATATTAAAAAGCAGAGACATTACTTTGCCAACAAAGGTCTGTCTAGTCAGAGCTATGGTCTTTCCAGTAGTCATATATGGAGGTGAGAGTTGGACTATGAAGAAAGCTGAGTGCCAAAGAATTGATATTTTTGAACTGGTGTTGGAGAAGACTCTTGAGAGTCCCTTGGACTGTAAGGAGATCAAACCAGTCAAGCCTAAAGGAAATCAGTCCTGAGTGTTCATTGGAAAGACTGATGCTGAAGCTGAAACTCCAATATTTGGCCATCTGATGCGAAGAACTGACTCGTTGGAAAAGACCCTGATGCTGGGAAAGATTGAAGGCAGGTGAAGAAGGGGACAACAGAGGATGAGATGGTTGGATGGCATCACCAACTCAATGGACATGAGTTTGAGCAAGCTCTGGGAGTTGGTGATGGACAGGAAAGCCTGGCGTGCTGCAGTCCGTGGGATCACAAAGAGTCAGACACGACTGAGCAACTGAACTGACCCTTCTGGGGTTTCAGTTTCTTGTTTGACTTGAGCTACAAGGACCTCCAGGGATCAGCTGGCTCAGGTAGAACCCAGAAGCAGGATATGATGAATGCTTTTTCTTTCTTTAAGGGAAGATAAGAGAACAGAGACTCCAATGGGACCTACTGTGTATTTCTTATTGCTGGGCTTCCTAGGTAAAGAACTCGTCTGCCAATGCAGGAGACACAAGAGGCACAGTTCAATCCCTAGGTCAGGAAGATCCCCTGGAGGAGGAAATGGCAACCCACTCCTGTATTCTTACTTGGGAAATCCCATGGACAGAGGAGCCTGGTGGGCTACAGTCCATGGGGTCACAAAGAGTCAGATGCGACTGAGTACACATGTGCTATAGAATAGAAAACCTCAGAGCTCGTCACGTGTAAGGAGAGTGAGCATGTTTCATGAAACTTTGGTTTCAGTTACTCACACATGCAAATGTGTGTGAGCTCCAAAGTCAAGTGCATGTCTTTTGATGAGTCTCAATCAGAAAGTTTAAACAGCACCAACCCTGTTCTCTAATGCTGCCAGTAAGGAAACAGGAGCACAGACAGGTAAAGCACATTGCCTGAGGTCACACAGCTGGTCGGAGGCAGTTTCCCGGGCAGGAGCTCGGGGTGCTCCTGTCCCCTGTTTCAGAGCTCTGCTCACTGCAGGCCTCTGGGAAAATCGACTGCCAGACAGTTCAGTGACCGCCCCCAGCCGAGAGAACTCCATCAGCTGACCCGGGGCAGGGGTAGCTGGCCGGGATGTGGACACAGAGGGCTAGAACTCCTGGCTGAGCTAGCATCTCCCACACAGCTGACAGTGACCTTGACTTTCAGCTCACGAACTTTATAACCATCATTAAACTGGGACAAAAGCTCGAATGGAGGCCACTTAGAGGTGGATGTGAGGACTGAAAGGCTCCGAAGTACGTCTCTCCCTGCGGGGATGCAGGCCACAGAGGGGCCCCCTGCAGGGAAGATTCTAAGCCCTGAGCTGGGTCACTGCAGCCACTTGGGCCCCTGCCTCCCTAGGGAGCCACTGGCCCGTCTGGGGGCGCCACCTGACTTTCCTGTGACTCCTTGGGGGTGATCAAACCTGGGGTCAGAGACAGACTGATGAGGGGCAGAAAATAATCCAGCCCCTCATTTTCCAGGTGGGAAAAACTGAAGCTCAGAGAGGCCAAGAGAGCAGAGCAAGGTCACAGAGCTAGCTGGCTAGAGGGCCACACGTGGCGCAGACCCAGAGCTCCTGATTTCCTGGTTCTGCTTCTAACATGCACACAGGAGGCGCTGGGACCTGTTACTCAGTGAGGCTGGGACTCCTCCCAGCCTGAGGTCCCAAACGCTGGGGCCTTACTGCCCAGAGGCGGGTAGGGTGGTATCTAATGGGTCTTGGGTACCAGCCTATCTGGCTTAACTGAATACACACTGCCTCTTACGTGCTGTGAATTCTGGGGGCACGTTACTTACCCTTCCATTGCCTTGATTTCCCCATCTGTAAAATGCGGATGATGATAAATATCTGAACGAGTTGTGCAGACAAGATAGCACAGGGCCGAGCACGGCTGAGGGCCTAGTATACGTGAGCCAGGGCTTAGATACATACACACAGTGTCAGCTCACACCCAGGCCCAGCTCGGATGGATGGCCGAAAGGCGGTGTCACCGGATATAAGATAGAAGGGGTGTTCCTGGCTTGCACGTGTCTGTGCAGAGGCCGGGCTGACACGGGTACCCACTTTTTCAGGGCGCACTCCAGCTCATTCTTCTCCTCGTGGGCTTCTAGGAGCTGTGAGAAGATTCTGGTCAGGAAATCCTCGAAGTTGGACAGTAAGTGAGGCTCATCCTTCTTGAGCCGCAGCCAGAGCTGCTTGACATCAGCTTCACTGTGAGAGAAAAAGGAACATTGAGGCGGGAGCGTGGACACGAGGCTTCCTGGGACACCCCGAGACCCCGGGGGCAACAGGGGCAGCCAGAGCATCATCACTGTGGTCGGAACAGTGACTTCAGGGGCTGGCATTTATTGAGTGCTTGCTGCATGCTGGCTGCTTCATGAGCATTTGTTCATTTGGTCCTCCAGTCACCTCTGAGGCAGGTGCTGCTAACACCCCCGCTTACGGGCGAGGAGACGGACGGAGAGGGGTGAAGGAGACATCTCAGGTCACTCAGCTGCTAAGCGATGGAGCCAGGAGGCAAGCTCAGGCCTGTCTGGTCCTGTGCTGGCTTCCTACTGGCCACACCCAAGGAAGCAGGGAGGACAGGAGCCCAGTGCTTGTGAGGACAGGCGTTGTGGAGCTGAAGGAGAAGGCCTGTCACCCCAGGAAGGACGGTCCTCATGGCTGAGAGGGAAAGACATGTCAGTTGATGGGTGGCAGAAAACAACTGTCACTGCAGGGAATGGAAGGGAAGACACTGCGCCCCACTGGGGCCCGGAGGCAGCAGCGTGACTGACAGGCGAGAGGAAGGGAAGGAACAAGTCTGAGAGATGCGAGTGTGCACTCCGGGAGACGGTGGAGTGAGGAGGACGGAGCAGGCAGAGAGACAGACGCAGAGTGATGAGCCCAGAGCTGTGCCACCCCCGCCCCGGCCAGCACCCTGGGCTCATGTGCGTGTGCTTAGCAGAGACATACAGGGTCACAGTGATCAGGGTGGGGAGGGGTGGGAGGCGGCACACCACAGTCCCCACTCTCCCTCTGGAGAGATTCAACAGTCTACAGCCAGTGATCAAACAGACAGCCAGAGAGCAATCTGATTTGCAGTCCATTAAATTCCAAAGCCACAATGATCCGAAGGTAGCTACAACCAGGGGCCCTCAGGATAAAGAATAAAATCCCTTGTGCTTGTATAACAAGCACGGTATCTGAGAAATTTTATTCAAAAGTAATACTTGATGGTGCCATGTTAGCAATGTGCCTGGGGCGTAGATATTACTCTCTGCACCAAGCAGTGAGGAGGCTCACCAAGAAGTGAGGCTGGCTCTGGTCAGTTATCTGATCATCTATCTGATTGTCTCTCCCTCTCTCTTTCCTTTCCTTGCTCCATTCTATCCAAACATCCACCAAGTCATCAAGACCAATCATCCACCCATCCATCCAAACATCCACCCACCCACCCACCCACTCATCCATCCATGCATCCACCCATCCATCCATCCATGCATCCACCCATCCATCCATCCATGCATCCACCCATCCATCCATCCATGCATCCACCCATCCATCCATCCATGCATCCATTCATCCATCCATCCACCCATCCACCCACCCATCCAACAGGTATCTATTACTTGTTGAAAGTGTAGCACTGAATTGGATGACATGAGAGATTTTGGAAATGAGAGAAGGGGAGGTAAGGAGCCTCCCTGTTTTCCAGAATGAGTTCCATTCTGTGCCCCGCCCCCCACAGAACATGTGGTCATCTGCTCTATTGTACTGTAGAGACAATGGAGGTGGCACAGAGGGTTCCGAGATGAAGGGTCTCAGAGTGATACCACGGTGACCTTCCATCACTGTGGCAGGTTGCCCCTCATGAAGTAAATGCATTATAAACTCAAGATGCACCTCACTGGCTAAGGTCTGTCTGTTTGCATCCCTCAGGTTCCTATTGGAACCTGGCAGTGAGCCATTTGGGCTTGAGCCTCCTCTGAAATTAGCAGACCTACGTGATGCTCTTCAAAGCTCTTTGAACCACCTAGTTGTGGTCACATCATTTTTTTTTTTTTTTTTTTTTGGCACATTGGGCAGTCACTCAGTCATGTCCAACTCTTCGTGCCCTTATGAGTTGTAGCCTCCCAGGATCCTCTGTCCATGGGATTTTTCAGGCAAAATACTGGAATGGGTTGTCATTTCCTTCTCCAGAGGATCATCCCAACTTAGACATCAAACCCACGTCTCTTGCTTCTTCTGAATTGGCAGGCAGATTCTTTACAACTGTGTCACCTGGGAAGCCCCACATTTCTGGAAAAGGAACAAATCTCTGAACCCTGGATGAAAGATAAGCCAAGGCTGATCAGCTGCCCGATCACTCAACCAACTGGGGCACTGAGAAAAGCTGGGAGTCCGGGTGTTCTGCCCACCACATCTGGGCCAGGCCAGGGCCACTCTCTTGGAAGGATGCAGGGGTCGGGGGTGAGAAGGGGTTCTGGGTGGTCAGTCCATCCATCTCCCTGCTTCCAGGACAACACACAAACCAACAAGATTTCATCTTGATTGGTGAGATCTTTAAAGACCTCTGAAATTTTCCCAGTCTCTTCTGCTTCCTCGTCTGGGGTCCTGCAGTCTGGACGGTCCACCTCACGTTACAGTGCTTAACTTAAATGAGAATTGCAATGCCCAGGCATCATCTTATTATATATATACATATACATACATACATATATATATAAAATTTTATTTGTTTAATTATATAAAAATATATATAATTTTATTTATTTATTTTCAGCTGTGCTGGGTCTTCATTGTTGCACACAGGCTTTCTCTAGTTTTGGAAAGCAGGGGTTACTCTTCGTTATGATGCGCGGTCTTCTCATTGCGGAGGCTTCTCCTGTTGCGGAGCATGGGCCCTGGGGCACACAGGCTCGGTAGTTGCAGCACACGGGCTCAGTAGTTGCGGCACGGGGGCTCTAGGGCGTGCTGGTTTCAGTAGTTGCGGCTCTTGGACCCTGACAGCACAGAGGCGTCAGTAGTTGCAGCATGCAGACTCAGTCGTTCTGGCTCACCGGTTCTAGAGCATGGGCTTAGTTGCTCCAAGGCATGTGGATCTTCCCAGACCAGGGTCGAACCCACATCTCCTGCACTGGCCGGTGGCCTGTTCATTGGGCCACCAGGGAAGTCCCCAGGCCCCCTATTCTGTGTGCTGGTTTTGTCTGCTCTTCGAATCTTCCCTGGAACCTTCTCTTCTACAGGAGCCATCATGTGGGCTCAGCCCTGCCCCAGGCCCTTGACAGAGGTCCTCTGGGCAGCCTCCGTGAGGTGGCCGGCCCGGAAACGATGGGTGGACAGAGACGCACCTGGCTTTCGTGACAGTCCCTTGGCCCCCACATGGCCCTCTCCTGCCCCCTCCTCCAGGACAAGGCTTCACAAGGCCATGGGCACGGTTACTGGGCTCTGGCCTCTTGTCCTTGGAGAAGCAGGGTGTGGTGTCCCCTCTGGCCTGCCCACGCTCTTGCCAGCCTGTCTCAACTCTGCCACAACCTAGAAGATGCTTTGAGTTACACATGCTGTCTTGGCCCACACGTTGTGTGAAGACCACTCTTTTCTTCCTCTTTATCCTTTTCCTCCATAATCTTCCTCTTTCCAAGCTCCAGAAATAGCAGTTCCAATCATCAGGACATTCCCGCCCCTCATGAAACTCACTCCCAACCCAGGACCCAGAGACCACAGCACAAAAAGACAAAAGGTGATGATGAAAATGGGGGCAGAAGTTATTCCACATTTCTCAGGCCTCTGTCTAGTTTCCACCAGTTATGACATCCCTTGATATCATTTCACTGAAAATGCCTGCGCTTACATTTATGTGTCTCTTTCTTACAAAATGCTTTTTGCCAAAAAGGAAAAAAAAAAATGGGAGTTTTATGTTTGGTTTGAAGCGGCAACCAATCTAAAATTTTCAGCTGAGTTACTGATCACCCAAGTGACGAGCTGGTGAAAATGGGTCCACCTCCCACCTTAGCTTCCAGAACAGGTTTGGTTCAGCTCAGGGATCCAATATGCAGTCCCGTCCACATAAGCTGCCTTTGGCAGGAGCACAAGGGATGCACTGCAGACCCAGGGGCCCAGTGGAGGTGGAGATGCAGGTGAGCAGGCGGTGACAGGAAGCCTAAGGTGCGACTCACTGAAAACCCTCAAGGCCTGGCACTACCCTCCGGTGGGTGAGCACCCCTAAAGTGAAGGAGACTGAGCCAAGGACCATGCTGATTATGGACAGTGGAGAGTGAGAGATCAGGGGATCAGGGTGTTTCCCATGAAAATAATGCAAAAGGCAGGGTCAGAGCCCTAAATCCTGGTACCCAGCCAGGTCATGGCCAAGGGCAGGCTCCACGGAGTCAGTGGTCTAGCTGGAAGCAGAGACCCTGGGCCTGGCTGAGGGCTTCATGCGCATTAAGCCTGAAGGTGGCAGATGGAGAGGTTGTCCCTGGGCTGGGCCCCGTCCCCAAGGTCGTGGTCACCACTTACTCTTCCAAAACCTTTTGGGCTCCAAGTCTGTCCATGAGGTTCTGGAACTGGGCTTCTTCATCTTCATCCATGTAGCCCAGGTCCTCGTCCCCTCTGCTCTGATACACCTTCTCCTCCTGGAGCTGGGCCGGCTGCTCACCTCCATCTTCCTGACTTGGGTTATTCTGGCTGAAGAAGAAGTGACCTGGGGGACGCATGGGCACAAGGGTCTGAATTAGGCAATGCTCACCAAGGAAGATCTTCACCTTCTCAGCAGCCAGGAATCACTTGAGGTTCAGCTGAGAGACAGAAAAGGGAGATCAGACCTTCATAGCAAAGATCTTTGGATGACACGCTCTGGATTCTGTGTCTTTCCTACTTGGATGAGATTCTGCCAGAGATGCTAGAACCTGGGAAAGGCAGAGTGCATGGCAGGTACTATGGCATTTTGTAGTTCTCAAAACTTTAAAGGCTGGCTTCAGATCATCTCTTCACGGATTCCTTCTCTAAATAAGACCTTACCCCCATCACACTCCAGCAGCCCAACTCCCTATGCTTCATGTTACCGCCTAGTCCTCCTGGCCGCCAGCATCAATGTGCTTCACATTACAAGTCAGTTATCAATTTCTGAAGGTCAGGAAAGGCATCAGAGATTCATAAGCAAATATAAGCTTCCTGGAAGAAGGCAGATGTGTGGTGATTTATCTGACCTGTATTTGTTCTAATCAATATCTGATCAGTATCAGATCTGATGGTGTATCTGTTTGTTTTTTTTAATATCATTCATGGATCTCGGTTCTTTCCCTCCTGGTCACTTTGAGAACAACTGGTCTATTCAAACCCTTTACAAATTCCTCTGAAAGCTGGTGCCCCTCAACCTGGAAGACTTAGCCAGCCAGGTTGCAATGAGCCGTGTAAGCCTCCCACTCTGAGGTCCCAGACAGATTGGAAACCCCATCTCAGCTCACCTCTTATGCTGAGCCTCCCCCCAGAGCTTCTCTGCTCACTCCTTGCCGTTCTCCAGGGGGTGGGCACCAAGGGGGCAGTGTCGTGAACAGGGATGGTGGGCATATGAAAAGAGAACAAATGACCCACAGTCTGGAAACTTCGAGAGGCAGGAAAGCATGTACAACACAGGGCCTAAGGGATGACGGAGCAGAACTGCTCCTTATAGGGCTCTGTGCTCAGACGCTCAGTGTCCAAGTCTCTGCAACCCCCCAGACTGTACCCCGCCAGGCTCCTCTGTCCATGGGATTCTCCAGGCAAAAATACTGGAGTGGGTTGCCATTTCCTCCTCCAGAGGATCTTCCTGATCCAAGGATCCAACCCGCATGTCTTACGTCTCCTGCATTGGCAGGCGGTTTCTTTGCCACTAGCACCACCTGGGAAACCCATTTATGGCTTTAGGCTGACCCATACCCTGGGGCCCCAGCACCCATCAGAACTTACTAAATCCAGTGGTGAACTCCTCTGGGGTCAGAAAGCCATTGCCATCAGCATCCAGGGCATCAAACACATCCTCCAGGTCCTCCAAGCTGAGGGGCAGCTCCTTATGGAGTCTCTGAAAACAATGCAGACTGCTATGGTTAACACTGCTCATCACGGAGGGCTGCCTGGGGGAGGCGGCACCTTCCATCCCCGGCTGAGAAAAGCCAGAAGTCAGATTCTGAAGCTTTACCATCCTTCTCCTCCTCTGAATATTGGGAATCCACCATCTCTTGGGTACCTGCTCATCTGCTAGGTAACTTGCTGAGTGATTTATAAGTAAATATGTGTATATTTCTTACTATATTTATATATAACTTAAATATATAGGATTTCCCAGGTGGGCTCTCAACTACTCCTGAAAAGACATGAACTGCCACTGGCTTCGGATCTGGACAAGAGTATTTGTGTTGTAAAGAGGAACTGGCCCAGGTTGGGTGCGAGGTCTCTGGACCTGGGTCCTGGCCCCAATCACCCAGGGAGGGAAGGGCAGACACGGATGGATGAAGAACAAAGCTGAGCTTCCCCCTGGCCTCCGCCTGACGTGCAGTGGTCCCAGGCCAGGGTTAACTTGCACCCTTGAAGCAAGCACCCTCTTGTACCCTAATAATCAAAGTTTCCCAGTGGTGACTCCCCAAGGGAGTTCATTAGAACCCAGCTGTCCGTCTCCCTTCCTTCCGTTCCCCTGGGGACGGCTGCACAAATTTTCTCAGTGTGGAAGTGACAGACAGCTGAAGACAAGGAGTACACGGAGCCGCAAGAGGGAAGGCACATGCCCATCTGAACAGTCAGAAAGAGCTGGCAGGTGTGAGCACCCATGACATAACTTGCGAGACACTCAGCTTGATCCTCTGGCAATCTTCTAGCTGGTAAGCCATAAAGAATTTGGCAGGTACGTGCATTAAGGAAGATGGTGATGGATCACAACGTGGGGAGACAGGATGGTGTGGGAGCCATTTAGAATCACTGAATTAAATATGAATGGGTGTTTTTTTAAGGAAGGGGAGTGAGACTGTGTGCAGGTTCTGGAAGTGCATCTGCTGAGCAAAGAGCAGAGTCTCTAGCTTATCGATAATCCATAAACCAGCTGTTCCAAAGCCAAAGGCAGAGAACACAGGGCGAGGAGGGGGGTCAATCTGTCAAGCAGGAAGTCCATTAGCTCCTTTTGAAGCTAAAGGCATCCCATTGGAGGCAGGGTGAAAACGAAGATTCCAGTCCTTTCCTTGTGATAATCTGCCTCTCTCCCACCCTCAGCCTGAATGTGATATCTAAAGTGTGGTCTCGGGCATCCCTGGGGGTCCAGTGGTTAAAAATCCATCTGCCAATGCAGGGGACATGGATTCGATCCCTGCTCTGGGAGGATCTCACATTCTGTGGAGTAAGTAAGCCCGTGAACCAGAACTACTGAGCCCTTGCTCTAGAGCCCAGGAGCTGCAACTACTGAAGTCCATGTGCCCTAGAGCCCAAGCTCCACAACAAGAGAGGCCAGCAAAATGAGAAGGCCACACCCTGCAACTAGAGAGTAGTCCCTACTTGCCACAACTAGAGGAAGCCTGCTCACAGCAACAAAGACCCAGTGTAGCCAAAAATAAATAAATAAAATTTTTAAAAATAATAAAATGTGGCCTCTGTGCTGGACCCAGAAACGGACTGGAAGGAATTTCAGACTCAGTGGGACCTTCAACTTGCCTCTAACTGCCGACAGGTGGGCACCCTTGCTCTTGCTAGCATCACCCAGGAAAAGCTAGGTCATACCCCATCTCTGGCACCACTCTTCTGAGCACAAGTCCTTCCCATTACGGAATCCCACTCCTTGTCTCCGTCTCAATCCAGCTTCCTCCTCCTGCTGTCACTGAAACTGAGGGGCAGGAGGACGACAATCTTACACCTTCCAAGTCATCCTCAGTCTTCACATCCCGGCAGATCGACACCAAGGGCTTCTCCAGCCTCCTCAGCCAACAGCATACACCAGATCTCTTCACCTCTCTTCATTGGCCCTACTTGCAAAATCCTTTAGTCTTAATAACCATAATTAGCTCTTATTTATCTTTCGTCTCTGAACCTGCAGAGCTGTGTAAAACCAACTTATTCTGCTCTTGTCCCCCGGGTACCTAGTGCTGTCTGCATTTTTAACTAAGGGAGCCAAGCCAAATGGAGAGGGATGCAATGATTCATTCCATGGCGCTGATAACCTGCAAAGCTCAGAGATTTGCCTGAAGTCACAGTGGAGGCCAGCCTGGGATAAAAAAGTGATTTCTCCTTCAGGGCCTCTGCTGTGGGCTAGTGGTTCTCTGGGCACCCCTTCCTTAATTCCCTTGTCTCATTTCTATCCCACCCCTGCCACCAAAATCTGCCCGGCCAGCACCACCCATACCAGCCCTCCAGAATTCTGCTTCATGCGTGGGGCCTGTCTCCCTTCAGCTTCACCTGGATGGGCAGGCAGAGGATGGAAGGAGAAGGCGAGGAGGCAGGGCCATCCTCCTCACTCAGCCCACAGCCCGACCAGCTATTCACAAGTCCATGCTCCCCCAAACCCTGGCCTCCCTCCACCACCTTCCAGTTAACCCTCAATCCCTGCCTCTTGGCATCATTTCCCCAGGAAGGCATGGCAGCCCCCAGTTTAGGAGAGACCCAGACTCCCCAAAATACGTTGTACTCATTCACAAGTTTCACCTCACTTTGTACTTCACATCCTGATGGATGCGATTAGTGGATAAATGTCTGCTCCTCCAGCCTGGAAGCTCTGGGAAGAGGGGCCCCACTCATGTTTACTCACTACTGTGCCCCCAGGATCCAGCCCAATGCTGACAACCCAGGGGTATGCAACTTGTTCACTTATTGAATGAGCGAATCAATAAATGAGTGACCACAAGTGATCTCAGGCGGTTCTGAACTCCTATTCACGGAGCTCTGGTTGATACCCCACCCACTCCAGATCACCACCAGCCCCCCCTGGGAATGCTTAGCAAGGTCTTATAAACTGGGCCCTAGAACAGGAGTCTAGGCCCTAGAATAGCTGTGCTGAGGGGGCAGGCTCCCAGAGCCAGGGACAGATGCTGTCTCCTGTTGCACCCCAACAGGAGAGACCCTCTGTCTTCCAGGTCACCAGCCCCTAACATGTCTTGTGCCATAAACCAAAGGTTAGCACAGCCTCAAACGCATCTAAGGGAAACACTCACTAAAGAAAACATCAACAAAATGAACTTGTTCTGTGATCTTATTTTAAAAGAATAAAACTGAGTGTATGTGCACAGAAAAAAAAAAAAAGTTTCAGAAGGATACATACCAGCCCTTCACATTGGTTTTTCCCCAGAGGGTGGCACTTGGAGGGAGAGGTGGAAATTGTACCTTTATTTTCCTCCTGTCTCTAATGTGTTTCTTAAAATGATGAAGTTGGTTTTACTTTCATAAACAAGGATAAAACCACAAGGGATCCACCTTTACGGCCAGATTGACATCTCCCTCTTCTCCCACAGTCTCCTGTTCAGACCCCTGTCCCAGTGCCAAAAGCGCTCGTCCCTGTGGTTGAGCCCAGCCACACCCAACGTCTTCAGAGCAGGACTGTGAGGTCTGAAGGTGGGATCTACCTTGATTCTGCATGGTGCGTTGAGGTGCTTGGTCCGGGCTGATGACTGGGTTTAGACAGGTGTCTCAACCTCTGCACTACTGACATCTCAGGACGGAGAATTCTTTGTTGGGGAGAGAGCGGCTCTGGATCTTACGGGACACTCAGCAGTATCCCTGGACAATGCTTTGTAGACGCCAGCAGCATCTCCCTCTCCAGTCACTCCGGTCAAGAATGTCCCCAGGGCTTCCTTGGTGGCCCAGTGGTAAAGAATCCACCTGCCAATGCAGGAGATGTGGGTTTGATCCCTGATCCTAGACGATTCCACAGGCTCAGAAGCAGCTAAGCCTCTGTGCCACAACTGTTGAGCCTGCGCTTTAGAGCCTGGGAGCTGCCACCGCTGAGCCTGAGTGCTGCAACTCCTGTAGCCCACGCACCCTGGAACCGGCGAACAGCCACGAGAGAAGTCACGGCAACGAGAAGCCCGCACACCGGAACTAGAGAGGAGCCCCCGCTCACCACAATTGGAGAAAAGCCCTCTCAGCAACAAAGACCCAGCACAACCAAACATAAATAAACTAATTTATTAAAATTTTTTTAAATGGTCTACATAAAAAAAGTTAAAAAGAAAAAAAAAAAAAGAATATCCCTAGACACGGCCAAAAGTCTTCTAAGAAGCAAAATCACGTTTGCTCCCACAGATTGGACACAAGCGAGATCAGTGTCTGTTGGAGATGACCAAAAGGGACACTCTCCAGCAGAAATGTCCCTTCTTGACCTCAGAGGCAGAACAGATGACACTCACCTGACCCCCCAGTGTGACTGTGCAGCCTCTGTGGAAACAGGGTGGGGGCTCCTCCAAACACTACACATAGAATCGCCTGTGATCCAGCAATCCCACTTTGGGGTATACACCCCCAAAGAACTGAAAGCAGGGCCGCCAAGTGTATTTGTACATCCCTGATCACAGCAGCATGGTTCACATGCAAGGGTATGAAGCAACAGAAGTGCCCATTGACAGTCAAATAGATAAACAAAATGTGATAAATAGGTGCAATGGAATCTTATACAGCCCTGAAAAGAGAGGAAATTCTGATAAGTGCTGCCACGTGGCATCTTGAAGACATTCTGCTCAGTGAAATACAGCGGTCACACTAGGATGGACACTATATGATTCCACTTACATGAAGTCCCCAGAGGAGCTGTATCGATAGAGACATAAGGCGGGATAGTCCTGGGGGCTTGGGGAAAGGGAATGAGGAGGTAGGCTTTAATGGGGACAGAGTTTCTGTTTTGCAAAATAAGAAGGGATCTCAAGCTGAGTGGGAGTGATGATTACACAACATGAATGTATTGAAAAGCATTGAAACAGTCACTTAGAAATGGTTAAGAAATTTTTAGTGGGTTTACCCATTGGCGCTAGTGGTAAAGAACCCACTGGCCAGTGCAGGAGTATAAGAGTCGAGGGTTCGATCCCTGGGTCGGGAAGCTCCCCTGGAGGAGGACACGGCAACCCACTCTAGTACTCTTGCCTGAAGAATCCCATGGACAGAGGAGCCTGGTGGGCTACAGTCCATGGGGTCGCACAGAGTCAGACATGACTCAAGTGACTTAACAGGAGCACACAGGCACACACAATTTCAAAGCATCACTATGTGGAGGACACTAGGGATTAAGTTTCCCACCACCACCAACACACACACGCACAGTGAGTTTTTATGGGGAGATTTCAGGTCCCAGCTCGGGGCTAAGTGTTCTGCATGAACACGGATGTCTGACTCTCTTCGAGCGCCGGTGGGTAGTTATAAATAATTCACACATGAGCAACTACAGCTTACAGGGGTTAAGAGACTCACACAAATGCACACTGCCAGTAAACTGCAGATTCAGGATTAAAACTGGTCAATTTTCCACAAAATTCTTTTAAGAGTCTCCTTGCTAACCTAATTGAGGAGTCATCTAGCTTCTCCTGTAAGAGTCGGATGGTGCCTCTTTGAGGCTTTGTGGGCCTCTGTGACGGCTTCTAAAAGTCTGAGCTGTAGCCTGGCATCTGCTGTGGAGGGTATGCAAAGAGCCAACTGGGGTCCAATGACACGGCGCTCACAGAAATGGGGAGTGGCAGGGTTTGGCTGGGTGGCCAGCTCCTGGATGGTTCTTTATAGCTTGGCTAACCCAGGAACTGCAGGCAGTGTTGGGAGGTGTGCAGTTGGCATTGGTGACAATCATCACACTGCTCTCGGGTGCTCAGTCTCTCAGCCGTGCCCGACTCTGTGCGACCCCATGGACTGCAGCCCACCAGGCTCCTCTGTCCATGGGATTCTCCAGACAAGAACACTGGAGTGGGTTGCCATGCCCTCCTCCAGGGGATCGTCCCGACCCAGGGACTGAACCCGCATCGCCTGTGACTCCTACGTTGGCAGTTTCTTTACTACTAGTGCCACCTGAGAAGCCCACACACTTCTCTAAAAAATTGGGGAAACAGGGTTTATGAGGCTGCAGACTGTCCATCCAGTTCCAGCTCCCTCTCCCGGCTGGAGGGGTCCTTTCACCCCCTTCTTCAGCCTGGCCCCCCAGTGTCCCTCAGCCTCTCACTCGGGACCCTCCAGCCCATGACTCTGCTTCTCTAAGGGACCCCTCCCTGCAAAGCAGTCTTCACCCCAGCTCTCTCAGGAATGATCCCCAAGGGACACACAGTGGGGCTCCTTGTGAAGGAGGGTGTGAGGTGTGGGGGGGACACGGGCAGGGCTGAAGACCCTCACATCCCTGCCGAAACCCTGTGCATCCACGCAGATCAGGGTCCTCCGCCCACTGTCTGGTAGCAGGATGTCTGCCCCTGGAGCCTGAGCTCAGGGCAGCTGACCATCCCCGAGATTGGCTCCTTTCCACCTGTGGTCCTGCCCTGCCGGGCCGGCTGGCTGCCCACCGCTGCTCTGAGCACCTGTCAGACGGCTGGAGTCCATCTCACCCACCGTGAGTGGACTTCCTGTCGTTACACAGGAGAAAGAAGAACGGGAGCACTGGGGGAGCAGCCTACCACAGCATCGGCTGTACCCCAATACAAAATAAAAAAACTGGGGAAAAAAAGAGAAAACCTGCCCATCTTGGGTCTTCATCGCCTTAACACCACTGTATGTCCCCTGACCAAAACGCACTTGATGGATGAGTGAGGGCTGGTGGAGGCAGGGGAGATGCTGTCAGAGCTCCCGCAGAACCTATGCTTCCTCTAGTCTTGTCCGGGTGAAGCCATGAGTGCAGCATGAGAGGCTGCAGGAAGACGCTCGGAAGAACTTTTAAACTAGCGGCAGGAAGGCACCAGACCAGGGGTGGGCAAACCACACTGCCGCCCTGTAAATGGGACCCAGCGCCTGTGTCCTATGGCCAGTGAGCTAAGAATGACTTTTACATTTTTTGACGGTTGAAGACAACATCAAAAGGATAATATTTAGTGACACATGAAAACGACATACAATGTTCATTTCAGTATTGATAAGTAGAGTTGCCTGGGGGCGGGCCACACTGTCTGTCGTTGCTGGTGTTGATGTAAGCAAGCAGGACCCTCTGGGCCCTCCCAGGACAGACCCCTCCCTAGCATCCTCTGCTCTAGACCCTCTCTGAAGGCTACCCACTCCAGTATTCTTGCCTGGAAAATCCCGCGGACAGAGGAGCCTGGCTGGCTACAGACCATGGGGTCGCAAAGAGTCAGACACGACTGAAGCGACTTAGCACGAAGGACCTAGATACTAGTATCTGAGGCACATTGCCTGAGTTGTTCTACAGATGATAAAAACCACCACCAAATGGAAGATGTTATACACCTGATGACCATGAGCACGTAGCCCCCGGGCCTCCTGAAGCCCTGGGATTGATCACCTGAACTCCTGTGACGGCACTCTGGTCTCTCACCACCAGCCAATCAAGAATTCTGCACGAACTGATCACAGACCCTGGAACTCTCCCTCCCAAACCTGGCCTTTAAAGATGCTTTGCTGAAACCCCTCAGGGAGCTTGAAGGTCCTGGGCTCCGTGCCTGACCCTGTAGTAAACACTACATTTCCTTCTCCACAACCCAGCATCTATAGATAGCTTTATGGCGCAGGGGACAGTGGATCTGAGTTTGGTTCAGTAACCCGGCCACAGAGCTGAGAGTCGCAGCACCTCGTGGGAGTGGCTTGAGCACAACTCAGACCTGCAAGTCAGTGCCTTTCCACCTGTGTTCCAGAAGGTCCTTCTCCATGTCTTCAAGAAACTTAAACTGCAACCACTATTTTCCACACTCCTAGGGAGTTACTGAGTCAGAGAAAACAGCCCCCAAGTCAGACAGCAAGTATAGACCCGAGAAAGAAAGCACCCAGGAGATCTGGCTCCCAGGAGAGCCCGGGGTGCTGCCTCCTTCCAGGACAGAGTTAACGGCATCTTTTCTGTTGAAGGGCTTCCCTGGTGGCTCAGATAGTAAAGAGTCTGCCTGCAATACAGCAGACCTGAGATTGATCCCTGGGTTGGGAAGATCCCTTGGAGAAGGAAATGGCAGCCCACTCCAGTATTCTTGCCTGGGAAATTCCATGGACAGAGAAGCCTGGCGGGCTACAGTCCAAGGGGTCTCAAAGAGTCAGACACGACTAAGCGACTAACACTTTCATTTTCTGTTAAAGACGTCACCTCCCAAGGGACAGGTCCCAACCCAAGAGAGGGAGACCCAGGCCCTTGGCATTCCAGGTGGGCAGGCCCAGCCCAGGGCCCCCTTACCTGCATATCTGCCCTGGCGATGAAGCCCTTGCCCTCGGTGTCACAGGTCTGAAAGAATTCCTGTGCCCTCCTCAGCATGGCCAGCTGAGTCCCCTCGCACGGCGGGTCATCCAGGGAGCCCAGGCAGGCCCCGCTCCCCTGGCGCCCCCAGCCAGATCCCCGGCGTCTGGAGACCATTCTCCCATCAATGGTGGCCATCTGGATTTGTCAATTTCTTCGAGTATCTTCAGAACCTGAAGATGGAAGATGAGAGAGAGGCGTGGTGAGGATGGAAGGAGGCTGGAGAAGGATGTGGGGGTTGGCGAGAGGGAAGCAGAGAACCACTTAACCCGTGTGCCTGTCTCTCTCTTCATTAGCATGAGCTCAGAACAAGGGAAATGCGCCATGATCACTAACAGATCAGCTGGACCATCAAAGGAAGCAGAGAAGATGGGGGGGTGGGGGTGGGGGATAGACATTTCCAGATAGAAAGGAGGCGGCCAGAGAACTGAATCAACAAAAAGATTTAAATCAATAACAAAAATGTGGGTCCTGATAGATCAGTTATCATTTCTGGAGTGTTCCCCTGGAGGAAGGCACCACACCAAGATCCCTCTACACATTTCCCCACCCTCGAATGGAGGGATTTCAGTCCTGGTGACCGGCAGTAGAGGAAGATATTTGGGGTTGGGGCTTCCCTGGTGGCTCAGATGGTAAAGAATCTGCCTGCAATGCAGGAGACCTGGGTTCGATCCCCAGGCCGGAAAGATCCCCTAAAGGAGAGCATGACAACCCACTCCGGTATTCTTGCCTGGAGAATCCTATCAGTTCTATCAGTTTTTGTTCTATGCTTTCAGCATCTGTTATTAGGTACATTTGTGTTTGATTACTTTATTCTATTGATGAATCTTGCCTGGAGAATTCCATGGACAGAGGAGCCTGGCAGGCTATCATCCATGGGTTGCAGAGTCGGACACAACTGAAGCAACGTAGCAGGCACGCGTTGCTGAAAGAATTTTCAGTTCATGGCACAGGAAGAAGAAACCGAGGTGGAACCTGGAAACCCAGTTATGTGTGTGTTCAGTTGCTCGGTCGTGTCCGACTCTTTGCGACCCCATGGACGATAGCCCGCCAGGCTTCTCTGTCCATGGGATTCTCCAGGCAAGATTCATCAACAGGATAAAGTAATCTAAACACAAATATACCTAATAACAGATGCCAAAAGCAAATGCACAGAATAAGAACTGATAGAAATTCAAGAACTAGACAAATCCACAACCACATTCAGATTTCAATATCCCTCTATCAATAAAAACAAGGAGACTGAAATCAGAAAGGATACAGAAGACTTGAGCCAAACTGTCAACTATTTTGACCTAATTGACATTAATAGAAAAATCTACCCAACAAAATCTGAATACACCTTTAAGTGTAACATGGAACATTTACCAAGACAGTCCATATTCTGGTCCACAAAACAAGACTCAACCAATTTAAAACAATTCAGTCAGAGTATGTACTCTGACCACACTGGAATTACATTAGAACAACAACAGAAAGACCTCTGGAAAATCACCAAATATGTGGAAACTATATAATGTTCTTCTGAAACCCAGGGCTCAAAGGAGAAATGTAAAGGGAATTTAAGAAGCATTTTGAACTAAATGAAACTAAAAGCTCAATATATCAAATTTTGTAGGATAGTGCTAAAGCAGTACTCAGGGAAAGATTTATAGCACTTAACACATATAAAAGCAAAGAAGAAAGGTCTTGGTCCAGCAGCCTCATCTTCTACCACTAGAAACTAGAAAAAGAAGAGCAAATTAAACTCAAAGTAAGGAGAAGAAATAACAATCAGAGCAGAAATCAATGAAATAGAAAACAATAGAGAAAAACAATGGAGAAAATCAATGAAACTAAAAGCTGGTACTTTAAGAAGATCAATAAAGAGAGAAGACACATATCACAGTATAAGGAATTTGAGATGACACCATTACACATTCTACAGACATTAAAAGGATAATAAGGGAAAATTATGAGCAAGTTTATGCCAATAATTTTATCAATTTAGATGAGACGGAGAAATTCCTGGAAATATCACACTAAATATCAAAGCTCGCTCAAGGAAAAATAAGTAACACGAATAATGCTTTATCTATTTTAAAAATTGAACTGACAGTTTAAAATCTTCCTAGAGGAAAACTCTAGGCCCAGGTGGCTACACTGATGAATTCTACCAAATGCTAAAAGAAAAATTAATAGCAAGTCTATTCAAACTCTTCTGGAAGATTGAAGGATAGGAAATACTTTTTAACATATTCTATGAGGCCAGGATTACCCTGACACTCAAACTAGACAAAAACATTAAAAGAAAAGAAAAACAGGCCAAAAACCTTCATGAACATAGATGCAAGAATTCTTTAGGAAATTATAGCAGATTGAACCCAACAATGTATAAAAAGAATGATACATCCTGATTAAGTGGGGTTTTATCCCAGGAGTACAAGAATGGCTTAATATTTGAAAATTAACACCATAATTCACCACAGTAACAAATTTAAAAAGACAAACTTTTTGATCTTATGAATAGATGCAGAACAACCATTTGACAAAATCTAACACCAACTTCTGGCAAAAACCCTCAGCAAACTAGAAATAGGAAGGAGTTTTCCCAATCTAAAAATGGGTATCTACCAAAAAAAGTGACAGTTAAAATTATACTTGGTGTAAAACCAAATACTTTTGCCCTATGATCAAGAAAAAGACAAGAATGTTGTCTCACCACTTCTATCCAACATTGTTGTTAGCATCTCGCCAGTTTGATGAGACAAGAAAAGAAATAAAAAGCACCCAGATTGGAAAGCAGGAAGTAAAATTATCTTTATTCCCAGACAACTTGAGTGTCTAGTAGGAAATCTGATGAAATTCACAGAAAGCTGCCAGAACTAACATGTGACTTTGATAAGTTTAAAAGATACATACTCTCTATACAAAAATCAATTGTGCTTCTGTGTGTCTGCAACAAAAAGCTGAGATTGAAATAAAAATATCATTTACAGTAGCATCAAAAATATGAAATGCTTATGGATATATCTGAGAAAAAATATGTAATACTCATAGATGGAGAGCTACAAAATATTGATGAGAGAATTTAAAGAAGACCAAAATCAGTGGAGAGAGTTGAATGTACATGAACTGAAAGACTCAATCCTGTTAAGATGTTATTTCTCCCTAAATCCATCCACAGATCCATCTCAATCCCAATCAAAATCCCAGCGGGTTTTGTAGAAACTGACAACCTCATCTAAAATTCATATGAAAATGCAAAGGACCTAGAAGAGCCAAAACAACTTCAAAAAAAGAAAAACAAAGTTGCAAGAAGAACACTACCAGATTTCAAGACATTCTGAGTCTGCAGTCATGAAGACAGTGTAATATTGGTATAAAGACAGAAAAGTAAATAGATAAATGAAACAGAACAGAAGATCCAGAAATAGACCTGTATATAGAACTAATTTTTTTGCAAAGGCAGTTCAGCAGAGGAAGTATAATCCTTTTAGCAAATGGTACTGGAATAATCGGATATTCATTTGCAAAAAGGAATTTCAGTTCATACCTTATCCCATATACTAAGATTTACTCAAAACAGATCATAGAACTAAATGGAAAATCTAAAAATACTAAACTTCAAGAAGAAAACATCTTTGTGACCTTGGCTTAAAGTCAAATATTTCTTAGGTACAGTAGCAATAGCATAATTCCTTTAAAAGAAACCCTGATAAATTGGACTTTATAAAAGTTTCAAATTTCTGCTCTTTGAAAGATACCATTTAAGCTCCAAAGAGATAAATATTTGCAAATCATGTATCTGACAGAGAATTTTGATCCAGAATATATAAAGAACCCTCAGAACTTATTAATCAGAAAATAAACAACTCAATTTTTTAATGGACAAACATTTGAACTGGTGCTTCACCAAATAAGATATATTGATATCAAATAATTGCATTAAAATGTTAAACATTATTAGTCATAAGGGAAATGCAATTTAACACCACAATGAAAGGCCACTATACACTTACTAGAATGTCTGAAACAAAAAAGACTGACCAAGTCTTGGCAAAGATATGGGGTGATGGGATGGAATATTCAAATGCTGCTGGTGAGAATGTACACAAATGCACAACCCCTTTGGAAAACATTCTGTGGTTTCCTAAAAAAGTCAAACAAACTTGTACCATCCTAAATATTTGCTAACAGAATAAAAGCATATGTCTGTACAAAGACTTGTCCACGAGGTTCACAGAAGCTTTATTCATAGCAGCCAAAACCAGTTGAAATATTCATCAACATGCGAGTGGGTAAAACTGTAACGTAAACACACAATGGGATGCTACTCAGCTTTGAAAGGAGAGGACTATTGTTCCAAGGAACAAACTGTATTGAATTTCAATCATGTGAACGAAAGAAGTTGGATGGAAATAGTGCACCCTATTTGATTCCATTTATATAAAATTATGAAAAAAGACAACTAACCTATAGTGATAGGAAAGAGATAAAGGAGGGTGGGAGAAGGTGAAAAGCAGGAATGGCAAATGGGCAAGAGGAAACTTTTGGTGGTGTAGATGTGTTCGAAATCTTAATTGCTGTGGTGGTCTCGTGGAGATACACATATACATAGAGACACTCATGCACATATATACATACATGTATATACAAACACGGGCTTCCCTGGTGGCTCAGTGGTAAAGAACCTGCCTGCAATGCAGGAGACATGGGTTCAATTCCTAGGTCTGGAAGAACCCCTGGAGGAGGAAATGCAACCCACTCTAGTACTATTGCTTGGAGAATCCCACGGACAGAGGAGCTTGGTGGGCTACAGTCCATGGGGTCCCAAAGAGTCGGACACGACTGAGCGACTGAACAACAACTATATGTCAATAGTTCAACAGATCTATTTAAAAAAAAAAAAAAAAAAATATATATATATATATATATATATATATATATATATATATGCCAGCCAACCCCTTCTCATGCTTCCCAGAATTTGCAAATCTTGCGCCACCTGCTGTGTTTATTCCCAGAATCCTGACTCCTCCTTTGACCTTCAACTCTGGCAAGCCGGAAATGCCTGAAAATTCAGCAGTTTCCCTGCGAAAACCCCCAGTCACATAGTGTAGGAGCTAAGGGGAGGAGGGGAGCAAGGCAGACCCCCTTCTGCAGACACTTGCCCCAGTCGGATGCATGAGTTAGTCTCCTTTCTCCTCTGACTTGGCCAGCAATCTTCCCACAGCATCTGTGAGGTTCCCAAGGGGAAGAGAAGACAAAGCCACAGAAGTGCTTCTGCTTTCATTTCCAAATAGAATGGAAGGCCTGCGATGGGCTGGGCCATCTCACTTTTGGTGGAAGCCTGGTGATGCTCTGGCCCGGGACTAAACACAGCTTCCTGTCTCCAGGATGCTTCAAGCCACCAAACAGTAACCCCGTAAGAGGGAAGAGGTATGTGTGTTAGTTGCTCAGTCCTGTCCAACTCTACGTGACACCATGGACCATAGCCCTCCGGGTTCTTCTGTCCCTGGGGTTTTCTAGGCAAGAATATTGGAATAGGTTGCATTCCCTTCTCCAGAAGATTTTCCTGACCCAGGGATCAAACCTGGGTCTCCCCCACAGCAGACAGATTCTTCACTGTCTGAGACACCAGAGGAGCCCCCATAAGAGGGAAAGTGGTGGGATATGGCCCAAAGGCAATGGACAAAGTCTGTTACCATCATAAAGGGAAAAGAGAACCCGTTCTTATCTGCCTGTCTCCATCAGAGCCTGCAGGCAGCCGTTCTTCCTCCAGACTTGCTCCATGAAAGCCTTCATACACAGACGGAAATTATCCAGCCCTCTTATATTTCCAGAAGCATCTCCCAGACTTCCAAAGTGATTCACAGCTCAGTAATGGCTGTAATCAGAACATTCACAGACCAAGCCTGAATCCTCTCTGAAGGCTCTGAGCCCCTTCCCTGTTACTCTGGGCTCCTTAGAAATGGAGCAGGCTGGTACCCCCTCTCCACCATGCCAGAGGCAGACTTCAGAGTCACCCTGACCTCCCTTGAAGCTCTCCTGCCGCAGACAGGTAGACCAAGAGTCCCACAGCATCTTCAGGATCTGATCAGATCCTATTAATTACCCAGACTCCAGTGGAGGAATATTCTATATGCAGCAGTGATCCAGTACTCTTGCCTGGAGAATCCCATGGACAGAGGAGCCCTGGCTGGCTACAGTCCATGGGATTGCAGGGGTCAGACACGACTTGGCGACTGAACCTCCACCACCTCTGCCCACTTGTCAATGACTAACTTCATGTTGCCAGCATCACAGGGAGGCAGATGGGCCAGTAATGTCAAGCTGTGGGGGTGCCGGAGGGCCGCTGAGCAAAAGGCAGCTGCAGCCAGAGAGGGTGTGAAAAGCTCAGGGGGCCTGGTTCTTACCCACCCCTGGGAGGGAGCAAGTGGAGGAATAATTGAGAAGGCATCAGACGGGAGCTGTGCCAGTTTCCTAGGGCCATTTTGCAATAGAGGACCAAAAACCGAGTGGCTTAAACAACAGGAACGTATTCCCTTATATTCATTCTGAGGGCCAATCCTGAGTGTCTCAGAGTGGGCTGTGCTCCCTTTTGACAGGGACAAAGCTGGTGATGAAAGTTAATCTCACCAGGGGACTGTAAGTAGAAAAAAATATGAGCAACCCCTGTAAGTTAATGATCTCTCAAGAAAGCAGGTTTGCTTAACCACAAAACCAAGCAGACTTGCTTAGCAACAAAATCATTCGACAGAAGACATGCCTCCAAACAATAAAACAATGGTGGCATAAGCCCCACATCCCGCCCAGGAGCTTAGTAAATTAATAATCCCTGGGACATGCTCTCTGCACACATTTGGTGGAAAGTCACTCATTGTATAGAGACCTGAAATAATATTTTTTTTGGCTCAACCACATCAGGACAAGAAAACTCCCCTTCCCAACCTAGAGGAGGAGTTGATGGAAGTGTGATGGCTACTCAAGGGTGAGAAATAAAGCAGCCTTTTTCCCCTCCCTATTTTTCCTTTGATTACAAAACTATAGCCCACTAAGTTCTTGGGTGCGGCACTCTCCCACCCATCCACTTGTAAGCCGCACAAGTGTCCTATTCTAATAAGTCCCTTCTCATCTATCAATTTACCTCCTGCTGAATTCTTTCCACCTAGAGACAGGTACAGATATGAGAGCTGGACCATAAAGAAGGCGGAGTGCCAAAGAATTGATGCTTTCAAACTGTGATGCTGGCGAAGACTCTTGAGAGTCCCTTGGACAGCAAGGAGATCAAGCCAGTCAATGCTAAAGGAAATCAACTCTGAATATTCATTGGAAGAACTGATGCTGGAGCTGAAGCTCCAATACTTTGACCACCGGATACGAAGAGCTGACTCATTGGAAAAGACCCTGATGCTGGGAAAGATTGAGGGCAGGTGGAGAAGGGGGCAGCAGAGGATGAGATGGTTGGATGGCATCATCGATTCAATGGACATGACTCTGAGTAAACTCCAGGAAATAGTGAAGGACAGGGAAGCCTGGTGTGCTGCAGTCCATGGGGTCCCAAAGAGTCAGACATGACTTATCGACTGAACAAGAGACATAAAGGACCGGAGCTCTTCAGAGCACCCCGAAATACCACCTAGAGGTTTCACTCTGAGACTCCGGGCGGGACCTTTCCTGCCTCTTCCCAGTGCTGGCAGCCAGCCTAGAGTCCTTGGTTCTTAGCTGCATCTCTCCTCTGATCTCTGCCCCCATCACCACAAGGCCTCTCCCTTCCACATCTGCTCCTATCAGCTTTCTGTCTTACATAACCAGTCTTGATTAAGGGCCCACCCTAATAACTTCATTTCAACTTTGCTAATTGCCCTACAATCACCCTACTTCCAAATGGCTCAGAAGTTTAAAAAAAAAAAAAAAATGCCTGCAATGAAGGAGATACCGCTTCAATCCCTGGGTTGGAAAGATCCCCTGGAGGAGGATATGGCAACCCACTCCAGTGTTCTTGACTGGGAAACCCCATGGACAGAAGAGCCTGGTGGGCTACAGTCCATGGGGTCACAAAAAGAGTCGGACATGACTGAGCGACTTAACACGCACACAGGCTACTTTGAAATCAGGTCACAATCCAGGGTCCTGGGGGTTAACACTTCAATGTGTCTTTTGGGGACACAACTCAAGTCCTAAGAGATGGTATCTTAGGAGACCCTGAGACAGGGATTTGGGTGAAAGGGCCTAGTTTGTGAGGGACGGAAACATTGTCCGCGGAGTAGAAAGTGAGGGCGGCCTGTGAGAGGCACCTTTTCCAGCCAACTATGGGGGAAGATGCCAAGGGCTGCTGGAACCTCCCAGGAACTTGGGGATAGACCACAGTGTGGTGATCCAAACCCTGGCCAAGGAAATGGATTCTTTGTATGTCAACCCCTCTCGATCATGGGGAGCTGCCCCTGAGGATGTCAGCCCCCAGCACTCTAGGGGCCATATGTGCAGTCTCTGGAGAAAACTCCCCAGACAAAGGGGCAACCAGAAGTGGCCAGAGGACTTGAAAATGGTCAACACCACCCCTCCCATGATGTGAGCTGGGCACCAACAGTATCTGGAACCTAGAAAACGGGGGAAAGGGGAGTCTCTAGGCCACCCACCTGCCAATCAGACACGTCCAACCTCAGTTTCCCCATCTGTAAGATGCAGGTGACAGTACTTACCTCCCGTGAGGACCAGGCAACGTAAAAACACGTAGAACACTTGGAAATGATGATGAGCACACAGTAAGTGGTTGGTAAGGGTGAATGAACTCTCACAATCATTTCTAGGGCATTTTCAGTACTATTCTTTCTAGTTCGAAAATCTGAGAGTGAGATGACTCCTTGGAAGGTGATAAGATAATGAAAGATGTATAAACTCCTAATGATGCTAATTATCCTTTTCAGTTGCAAAAGAACTTACCCTTCCATCCTCCCCTCTCCATTGTGAGCCTGTGAAGCTGTCAGAACTGGCTGTCCTTTCCTCCTTTCATTACTGAGCATCTCAGACTCAGAGAGATGACATGCGTGACCTGTCTGGGGTCATCAAGCTGAGCTGAGATTCAAAGTTACCACCCCTGAGAGTAAGAGAAGACCACAGCAGCAACCTGGGGCTCTGTTTGTTTTCTAGGACTCAACAAAGGGCAGTCTTCAGATCCTTCTCCCTCCTGAGAGATTACCTCACAGCTTGCTCTAGCTTTCAGCATTGTACATGCCTTTAGGGCCCAACTCAAAGTCTTCCTCCTCCGAGAAGTCTTCCCTGACCACTTGGTCTGCATTGCCTTGGCCTCTGAGTACTTACTCTTTCATGCTTTATGCATTAGAACACACTGCTTGGTCTGGTTGGCTAGATTTTCAAGTGACATGATATGTCTAATTTCTTCCACAAAGACAAAAGCCCTATTAATAAATCCTAGTAGGTATGGAATTGATATATGGTCATTTAAATGAACAAATTCCCAGCCTGGTACTTTGCATACGACGGGTGTTCAATAGTTGTGTGTTGGCTTCCTAACTAGCCCTGGAGAGTGAGGATAAGTATTAAGAAGGATAAGTATTGGTGGTGCGTGTGCATGTGTTCAATTGCAAAGTTGTGTCTGACTCTTTGTGACCCCATGGACTGTAGCCCACCAGGCTGTCATATTCTTGCCTGGGAAATCCACCATGGGATTTCCCAGGCAAGAATACTGGAGTGGGTTGCCAGTTCCTTCTCCAGGGGATCTTCCCAATGCAGGGATCAAACCCCCATCTCTCGCACTGGCAGAAAGGTTCTTGGCCACTGAGCAACCAGGGAAGCCCAAGCATTGGTGGCACAAGGAGCAAGATCTATCTGGCCTTTGTGCCTGGTTTCTGGTGCAGAGCTCCAAAAACCCTCAGAATTTCCTGTGCTAAAGAAGAGTCTTTTGTTATTTATGATGAGCCCCTTTCAACCACACCTGAGTTCAAGCTAAGGCGTGACTTTGAGTGGGTTTCAGGATGGGGGCTGGTGGCCAGACAAATCAACTATGGGATTAGAAATGTTGACTGGAAAAAAAAATGCATGGCCTAAAAGTTGAGAACTATATTTTATACAAGGAGACTGCTAAAGACTCCAGCCCTGGAAAACAGTCTCTCAGATCACTCTGTCTCAAAGAGGCAAGGGAGGAGCCAGGGTACACAGGAGTTCTTGCTGAAAAAAATAAAACTTACAGTCAAAGATGAAAAGATTACTGCTAATCACACACACACTCACAAAACCCCCAGACATTTCAAGTTAATGAATTTAGCTCTTTTCTACCATCTGAGAAGATGCAAGAGATGGGTTCATTGAAATTATCCCTTTGATATGCCTCTTAACTGTCTAGGGCCAGTATCCTGGTTTTTCTCCCTCCTGAATCCCCTCAGGGTGCACCACAGGGAGCCGCTGCTGTGGCTGCTGACTTGATGGTTGCAATATGATGACTTGATGGTTGTTAACCAAAATGGCAGGTGACATTTTTTATTCACAGCGGGTTGGAATGTCAACCCCACCCCAAACCTCCAGGAAGGAGAGAGAGGCTGGAGCTTGACTTAGTCACTTGTGGCTAATGATTTAATCAATTCTGCCAATGTAAAGAAGCCCCAACAGATGGGGTTCCGGGGGACCTGGAGGATCTTAGGATCTTTCCCTTACCCTGGGCATCTCTTCCATCTGACTACTCCCCAGTTGTATCCTTTGTAACAAAGGGTGGTAAGTTAAGGCACTTTCCTGAATTCTGTGCACTCTTCTAGAGTTAATGAACTTGAGGGGGGGATTGTGGAAAATTTGTGGTGGGTCAGACATATGGGGGTATATGGTCAGGACCCCCCCACAGTGGCTACTCTCTTGCTCTCTGCAGATCCCCTTCTCAACCAGTCCCTGTGACACCCACACCAACTCACAGGACTGACCTTCCCCCTTACTGTTGTTGTTCAGTCGCCAAGTCATGTCTGACTCTCTGTGACCCTATGGACTGCAGCATGCCAGCCTCCCCTGTCCTTCACTATTCCCAGAGTCGGCTCAAACTCATCCATTGAGTCGGTGATGCTACCTAACCACCTCATCGTCCGCTGCCCCTTCTCCTTTGCCTTCGATCTCTCCCGGCGTCAGGGTCTTTTCCATTACTAATTGCCCCCTGCTCATCTCCAGTAGCATAATGGATACCTTTCAACTTGGGCAGCTCATCTTCTGATTTTTGCCTTTTCATACTGTTCATGGGGTTCTTGCGGCAAGAGTGCTAGAGTGGTTTGCCATACCCTCCTCTAGTGGACCACGATTTGTCAGAATTCTCCACTAGGATTCACCTGTCTTGAGTGGGGCTTCATTGTCAATTCAATTCTGAGACTAACGCAGACCCCACAGGGTAAAGGCTCACAAGCCCTCAGAATTGAATTGACAATCCCAGGGCACACATTTGGTGCTGGAAATAGTGTTAGAAAAAAAGATACCACAATAGTTCACAGCCAGTTCTCTGTGGAGGGTGGGGGAGAGCCTCGATTTGCAGCTTCTGCCTGTTGCTATGGTGTCAATCTTCCCACCACGGGTGATGTCAACCTACCAACCATCAGCTCTCCCAAAGAAAGGAAAATAGTGAGGCTATGGTTTCTGCCCAGGGTCTCCCAAGAGGGTGATCTATGAATCCCCACTGTCTACACAGGTGTCAATGGCTGATGACTCTTTAGACTGTATTCCCTGCCTGAGACTTAAAGGTCAAGGTATATTTAAGATCCCCCTTCAGTTCAGTCCCTCAGTCGTGTCCGACTCTTTGCAATCTCATGGACGGCAGCATGCCAGGCTTCCCTGTCCATCACCAACTCCCAGAGCTTACTCAAACTCATGTCCATTGAGTCAGTGATGCCATCCAACCATCTCATCCTCTGTTGTCCCCTCCTCTTCCTGCCTTCAATCTTTCCCAGCATCAGGGTCTTTTCAACTGAGTCAGTTCTTCACATCAGGTGGCCAAAGTATTGGAGTTTCAGCATCAGCATGAGTCCTTCCAATGAATATTCAGGACTGATTTCCTTTAGGATGGACTGGTTGGATCTCCTCGCAGTCCAAGGGACTCTCAAGAGTCTTCTCAAACACCACAGTTCAAAAGCTTCAATTCTTCAGCACTCACCTTTCTTTATAGTCCAACTCTCACATCCATACAAGACTACTGGAAAAACCATAGCTTTGACTAGACGGACCTTTGTTGGTTAAGTAATGTCTCTGCTTTTTAATATGCTGTCTAGTTTGGTCATAACTTTTCTTCCAAGGGGTGAGTGTCTTTTACTTTCATGGCTGCAGTCATCATCTGCAGTGATTTTGGAGTCCCAACAAATAAAGTCTGTTACCGTTTCCATTATTTTCCCATCTATTTGCCATGAAGTGATGGGACCAGATGCCAGGATCTTAGTTTTCTGACTGCTGAGTTTTAAGCCAACTTTTTCACTCTCCTCTTTCACTTTCATCTTTAGTTCTTCTTCGCTTTCTGCCATAAGGGTGGTGTCACCTGCACATCTGAGGTTATTGATATTTCTCCTGGCAATCTTGATTCCAGCTTGGGCTTCCTCCAGTCCAGCATTTCTCATGATGTACTCTGCATATAAGTTAAATCCCCCTTAGCACCTGGGAAAATGTGCTTTTCCCAAGCTTCAGAGTCTCACAGGTGGCCTGCCCATCGTTTATGCCTGTGCCCCCTCCTCGCCCGACAGCCCTGGACAGACCCTCTGGCGGGACCAGGACATAGATGAACAAAGATGACGCTTCCTCACCACCCACTGTTCAAGATTAAAATATTTAGCTCAGGACCCACGCCAGTCTGGAAAGGAGAGTTTCCCTGTTGCATATCAGATTATTCTTTTCTTCTTCAACACACAGTGTCAGGGGGCTTCAGACAGCCACCCACCTTTTCCAGTAGGCTTTTACTGCAGTGGGTAAGATTATACCAGGTCCAAGGCCACAAACAGGTTACTCCACCTCTCTGAGTTCCTCTATCATCACCTATACAATGAAGGCATGAGTAGAACCTTATGGGTGTCAGCTCCTGTTATTATTCTCACCATTTTGTTGTTGTTGTTTAGTCGCTCAGTCGTGTCTGACTCTTATGACCCCATAGACTGTAGCCCACCAGGCTCCTCTGTCCATGTAAGAATACTGGAGTGGGTTGCCATTTCCTTCTCCAGGGGATCTTCCCCACCCAGGGATCGAACCCGCATCTCCTGCATTGGCAGGCTGATTACCAGTGAGCCACCAGGGAAGTCCATTCTTGTCATGATGGAACCCCAATTGGCTTCCTCCACCCCTGATACAATTCTAACAAATAAACTCACAAACAAAAAAGCAACACAACAACAAAACACACTACAGAAAAGACACAGTCAAGAAGCGCTGAAATCTACCACTGAAGGCCCCGCGGGAGAGCCCCGTATGGTGTGACCCCACCCTCCCAGGCCACTGGGAAGGACGCCTGCCCCAGCAGCCCATTTAAAGGGGCAGGTTTACGGGAACACCTGTGAGCGGGCGACTCGCCATTCTGCCTGCTGTGCCTTATGCAACTGCTACATCCCACCTCCTCTTCCCTCGAATTAGGTCCAATTTCCTCTTCCACCTCAAGGGAGACAGGGAACAGCTGTCTCTACCGCTGTAAAACAGCTCTCCCAAGTCTGGACAGCTAATGCTCAACAGCCCCGCTCACACTTGTCTTGCTCTATTATAAGATACATTAAAGGCCTTGATAATGGTTTGGGGTCTCCATGAGATGTCTGCTGTTCACCCTCATTCTTCTCATAATTAGTGGTTGTAAATCACTTTGAAGATAAAAAGCGTTTTATAGGAGCTAAGTCCTGTTATGATTAGTCTTCCAATATTTCCTCACTGATGAGCACATCAAAGCCAACCATGGGCTCAGCGTGAGATCTGGTGGTTAATTAGATGTATTTCAAGGCGGCTGGTATATATTAAAGACATCGCTGCAAAATGTATCAACATTAAAAAAGTGCCTGCTTTCTTCCCAACAGAATAAGCTCTCTCCAAAGTGCTGATGCTGGCCAGACAGGCAAAGACCAAGAACTAATCTATCTTCTGATCTCGAGAGAGAATGACTGGATAACAGCACCTGGCTTTGTGTAATATCTCTATTGTTGTCAAGAAGGTTCTGGGCCCCCAACTTATTTCACTTTGTTTTCACAATCATTCTGTGATACGGGCAAGTTAACAGGATCCCCATTTGGCCAATGAGGAAGCTGCAAAGTGGTTTTAGAGGCAGAGGCATCAGTGTGGTACAGCTGAACACAGTTATGGGTGCAGTTACCCGGGCAACACTACAGATGCTCCACCCACATCCCTTCCAACATTTGTGTAGTACCCAACCCCCTCCACTGCCCCCAACCTTTGCTCTAGCTCCCTGCACCCGTGACTCTTAGAAGACCGACCCCTGAACTTCTGGAGTTGCTTTGTCTTATGGGCAGAGCCAGGAGTGCCTGAAGTTTCCCAGTCACCCCTAAACATCCCTCAGCCAATGCCTGCCTGGTGCGGAAGTGGGGAAGACCATTTCCCAGTCTCCAGCCAGCATGATTTTGAGTTGGATTTACACTTTCATGGAGCCAGGCTGAGGCTAGACCTCCATCCCACATCAAACTCCTGGCTTCCTCCTCTCTCCTGTCCTGTGAACCACTTCTTCACTAAGTCTTCCTGGAGCATTTCTTTAATACATCATTTGCCTGAGCATAAACAAACAAATCACTCTTTCGGGGTCTGCTTCTGGGGAACTCAGCCTAAGACAGCTCTCTTGACTCAGCACGAATGAGAATGTTCTGCATGTTTTCTATTAAACATGTGCTCCCAGATCCCCTTAGTTCCAGGACCTCCCTGCCAAGTCTCAAAAGCAGGTGGAACATCATGATCAAAGGGAAAACAGGGGCTTTGAGAGTAAAGAGCTAAAAGCTTGGGGCATCAGGGTGGACACAGGACTGTTTTCCACCTGTCCCATGGAGAGGGGTCAGATGGGACACTGAGTATGAAAGTGAGCAGTGATGTTGTACACAAAGGTAGACATGCCCTCATCATTGCTATGGGGGAGGGAGGAGATTAGAGGAAGGAGGATGGAGAGATGGGTCATGCTCCATGGGGAAGTGACTTCTATTAGTAACAAGTGCCTGGGCAGCAGCGCCCCGTGGAGAGGAGCCGGCAAAGGTTCCAGACCCTTCTGCCCACATGTAACTACAAGGCAAGAAGATCTAGAAAAGTGGCAAGCTCTCTCGTCCAGAGGCCTCCTTTAGACAAACTTAGGTGATATTTCACTTGTTTCACCAACTTCCCCGATGGGCTGGGACAGACCTCTGTTATCTGATGTTTAAGCAACTGTGTTATGTCGTCATATCCTTGATGAATATAGATGCAAACATTCTCAACAGAATACTAGCAAACCAAAGCCAACAGCACCACTAAAAGGATCATATATCATAATCAAGTGGGATGCATGCCTGGGTTATAAAGTGAAAAGTGAAGCCGCTCAGTCGTGTCTGACTCTTTGCGACCCCATGGACTGTAGCCTATCAGGCTCCTCTGTCCATGGGATTTATAAGAATAGTCCAAATTATACAAATCATTAATGTGATTCACCACATTAATAGAATGAAAGATAGCTCGTATAGGATCATCACAAGAGATGCAGAGAAAGTACTGGACAAAATTCAACATCCATTCATGGAAAAAACTCTCAACAAATTGGGCACGGAAGGAACATACCTCAACGTAAGGATTGCCATATAGGACAAGCCCACAGTTAACATTACACTCAATGGTCAAAAGTTGAAAGCCCTTCCTCTAAGACCAGGAATAAGATGTGGGTGTCTACTCTCACCACTCCTACTCAACATAGCACTAAAAAGTCCTAGCTGGAGAAATCAAGCAAGAAGAAGAAATAAAAGGCACCCAAATCAGAAAGGAAGACGTAAAAGTGTCTGTGTGTTGATGGCAAAATTTTATGTATAGAAAATCTTAAAAGATTTCACCTAAAACCTGTTGTGTGTGTTAGTTGCTCAATCATGTCCAATTCTTTGTGACGCCATACACTGTAGCCTGCCAGGCTCCTCTGTCCATGGAATTCTCCAGGCAAGAATACCGGAGAGAGTTGCCATTTCCTTCTCCAGGGGATCTTCCTAACTCAGGAATCGAACCCGGGTCTCCCACATTGCATGCAGACCCTTTACCATCTGAACCACCAGGGAAACCCTAAAACCTATTATATCTAATCAATAAATTCAGAAAAGTTGTAGGAGTCAAAATCGGCATACAGAAATCAGTGGCATTTCCATATACTAACTGTGAATTATCTGAAAAAGAAATGAAGCAAACAATCTCAATTATAATAGCATTGAAAAGCAATAAACTACTTAGGAATAAATTCAACCAAGGAGGTGAAACATCTGTGCACTGAAAATTATAAGACATTAATGAAAAATTATAAAACATTCAGAAGACACACATAAATGGAAAGATATCTATATTCAGGGATTAGAGGAATTCATACTGTTAAAATGTCCTTGCTATCCAAAGACAGCTGTAGAGTTAATGCATTCCCTATCAAGTTTCCAATGAATTTTCTTGCACACACACACACACAAAAATCCTAAAACTTGTTTGGAACCATAAAGAAGAGGAAATGGCATCCCTCTCCAGTATTCCTATCTGGAGAATCCCATTTGACAGAGGAGCCTGGTGGGCTACAGTCCATAGGGTCGCAAAGAGGGGACAGGACTGAATTGACTTAGCACACACACACGTAACCCTAAGTTTGTTTTCTATGCCTGTGAGTCTGTTTCTATTTTGTGAATAAGTTTGTGTCACATGTTAGATTCCACATGTAAGTGATGTCATACGGTGTTTGTCTTTCTCTGTCTGACTTACTTCACTTGTCTATGATAACCTTTAGGTCCATCCATGTTGCTGCAAATGCAATTATTTTATTCTTCTTTATGGCTGAGCAATATTTCACTGAAGTCCATGGGGTCGCAACGAGTCGGACATGACTGAGTGACTGAACTGAACTGAACTGAAGCCACTTTTTGGTTGATAAAGCAATTTCACAATGAACACCTCCCTCGACCATCACAAGACTTTCTCAAGGTTACAAAGAAAATAAACTTCAGTACAAGAACATATTTGATGCTCAGGGTCCTGATTGCAAGGCCAGTGTGCTTTCTTCATTCTTCCTATCTTTCCACAGCTGACCTTGCTTCTCTTTACAGCAAAAGGCCCCCAAAAGCCACACAGCACCCCAGTTCTGGCCCCCCTCCCTGCCATCATCTGAGCCTCTCCTGCTGAGCCCAGGCAGGTGGACTCCTCTGTCCATTTATTAAACCATGGTCTTTCCCAATTCTCTTCTGGGTTCTAAGCATCGAGTTGAACTGGGTCTTGGGATAGAGTGAGGAGCCAAAAAGGTCTCCCAGTGCAGGAAGGAGCTTTTACAAAATTAGTGAATATATACAAGTCAAGATCATGGCAGTGAAATAAAAGTAAAGGATGTCGTGCAAATGACTAGCACCAGAGGGAGCTGTTTGGACCAGGTGATCCTTTCTCCTTATAGAGCAACCGCCACTGAGCCCCAAGGTCAGACATGCAGACATCCTGGTTGGAGGCCAAGATCACAAGATCCCAGTTCTCAAAGGGTGTGTCTTCTGGATGGACAGGCAGTGCATGAAGCCAGATGAAAACTTAATGACGGCAGCAGGGCATTCACAGGGATGAAACAGCCCTGGAACCCTCCCTGGGACAAAGCGGAATTCACCAACCAGGTCACCAGGGCTGTCACAAGTCAATCTGTGACCGTCACTGGGAGAAGCCACAGAAAGAAAGGTCACAGTCATACAGAACACATGTAGTTAACGATGCAAGATGGGAGCTTCGGCGTCTGAGAGAGGGCAGAGTCCTTCAGCACTGCAGGATGCTACAGATGGGACAGGTTCGGGCCGTGCTGACATGAAGAAAAGTTTCGGGGAGGAGGTAGCATTTAAAGTGGGCCTCAGAGAGTGAATAGGATCCAGCAGTTCTTCAAGGTGATCCCCTTCAGCAAGACCATAAGGGTGCCTGCAAACCCACAGCAGTCACTTAATTGTGTCCAATTCTTGGTGATCCCATGGACTGTAGGCCGCCAGGCTCCTCTGTTCATGGGATTCTCCAGGCAAGAATACTTCGGTGGGTAGCCATTCCTTTCTCCAGGGGATCTTCCTGACCCAGGGATCAAATCTGGGCCCCCTGTATTGCAGGTACATTCTTCACTGTCTGAGTCACCAGGGAAGCCCAGAGTACGCAGAAAAGCTTGCTGCTGTTATTGTGAGGTTAGTGTCACTGTCAGGGTTGAGTTGATGGCTCAACTCAGCCACTGTCGGTGGCTGGCTTCCCAGCCCTCCATCACGTCTGAGGGCTTCCAAGTGTCCCTGTAGCTCTGCTCTGAATATCCAGGCATGCCGCTGGCCACCCCAGGCTGAATGTAAAGATGATTTCAGCACACGGTGAGCTGGCAAAGGCTGAGAACACCTGGCTAATTAGGTTACCTGCCGAGTGGGCTCTATCGTGATAACATCCATGAGAGAAGTGTCAACCTACCGGATGCTGGGACCCTCTAGGAGTGGACAACTCAGGCCGTGTCAGTTTGACACTACCATCACCACTGCAGTGACCCAGGTTGCAGTGAGCTCTCCAGCCACACCATCAGCTCAACCCTGACAATGATTCTAACCACACAATAACAATAGCAAGCTCTTATATGGTACTTTGGGCTTCGGTGGTGGCTCAGTCTGTGAAGAATCTATCTTCAATGCAGGAGACTCGGGTTTGATCCCTAGGTCGGGAAGATTCCCTGGAGAAGGAAATGACAAACCACTCCAGGATTCTTGCCTGGAGAATCCCATGGACAGAAGAACCTGATGGGCTACAGTCCATGGGGTCGCAAACAGTTGGGCATGACTTAGCGCCTGAACAACAACAGCAACAGCATGATATCATATCATGCTGAAATGATATCCTTGGGGGAATATTGCTGCTGCTGCTGCTAAGTTGCTCCAGTCGTGTCCGACTCTGTGCGACCCCATAGACGGCAGCCCACCAGGCTCCCCCGTCGCTGGGATTCTCCGGGCAATAACACTGGAGTGGGTTGCCATTTCCTTCTCCAATGCAGGAAAGTGAAAAGTGAGAGTGAAGTCGCTCAGTCGTGTCCGACTCTTCAAGACCCCATGGACTGCAGCCTACCAGGCTCCTCCATCCATGGGATTTTCCAGGCAAGAGTACTGGAGTGGGTTGCCATTGCCTTCTCCATGGGGGAATATTAGGTTAAAGGAAATGTTAATAAAGTTAATTCTGCCTGCTTCCTTCCCGTCTTATGTGTTGGCAACCAGAACAATTGGAAAGCTCCCATGCTCAGATATTCGTCTGCTACATAGCCCTGATCTAGCACACGAGCCCCGTGAAGCCAAGGTTTTGTGACTCTGGTTCCCTGCTGGTATCCAGGCCCCACCCCCTGGGACAGGCCCTGGACTCATGAGCACAAGGAGGCAGGAGGCCTGGAGGAGAGCCTGCAGGGTCAGAAGTTACGGAAGTCACGCTTGAGGAGGTTGGGTTAGTTTGGGAGTCATGTAGATGCTCTTTAGTCATTCAGTGGTGTCCAGCTCTTTGCCACCCCCGCCAGGCTCCTCTGTCCATGAGATTTCCCAGGCAAGAACACTGGAGTCGGTAGCCATTCATTTCCTTCTCCAGCAGATCTTCCTGACCCAGGGATCGAATCAATGTCTCTTGCACCGGCAGGCAGTTTCTTTACCACTGAGACACCAGGGAAGCCCCTGGGATTCCAGGAGCAAACTGAGTCTGGGGAAAATGTTAGAAACTTGCCACCAACAGCAAGAGTCTAACCAACTGCTTCCCAACCACAAGTTCTTTCTACTAAGTCCCTTTACCTCCCATAGCAATGCGGAGTTGAGAAATAAAACTAGATTTGGGATTTTCTTAAAACAGACATCTCCCTTACCCCTATCATCACCAACATCCCAGCTTCCAGCCTCCTTGAGCGTTGGGCTCCCAAGCTTCCCCTTGGCACTATGTCAGCCACCAAAACCCTTGCATTTCCTGTCTGATCCTGGCATGCAGAGAGAGGCCAAGCCCTGAATATTTCCACATTTTCCTCTCCAGGCTTCGGTCCCCAGAGAGCCTCTCCAGCTGAGCTTTCTTCCCAACACCCGCATCAATAATGTGTTAGCTTAAGGTTCCCTTTGATTTCACTTGGTTTTAGATGCTTTTCATCCGAAGCCAAAACTTTGCAGACTTTTCCCTTGATCTTGTCATGAAATTCCCTCGGAGGTATTTAATTCTAGAAATAGCTACTGCTCTGCCACATATTTTTAAAGAAAAAGGATGTCTAAATAACAAACCTCCTGCTGTAGTCAAGCACACATCTCAGAAGACACAGGGGCCTGTCACCCTCTCTCTGCTCCCTTGGTGCAGTTGCCATCTATACTGATGACGTGTCTACATCTCATTCCCCAAAAGGAAACTACTCCATACACCGCCAGCCTCCCATGTTCTCCATTTATGCCGCGAAGGGATTCTGATGTTCAGTGAACATTTTCTGCTGCCTTTCTTCCCGTGAAACCCTCTCAAGTGCTGTGATCTGCCCTCCCCTGCGGTCCCCTCCCTGACTTGTTCCCACCCACCTCCACCAAATACCACGCTTTTTTGGAAAAGAGTCTGTCATTTCCACTTCCAACCTCAGCTCAAGAACCTCTTGAATTTTCATCTAAGCAAGAGTATTTTAGAGCCAAAGCTGATGTCTCAGAGAAGGAAAAAAATCCCCTCCTCTCCGGGTGTAACGCCGACACTATTTTTGATCAGAAAGAAAAAAGAAAGATTGGCCAGAATCAAGCGTGTCATTCCAGAGCAAGAAAAGGGCCTCCATGAACGAGCAAGGATAGAGCTGCTTTCAGATCGGCCTGACGTGGGATGTAGAATGCACTGATTCATCCAGTCGTGTCCCAGCCACTGGTGGAATCATCATGGGTTTTGATCCACTTCCCCAGCCCCCTAGCAGAGCACCTGATGGGCCAGCAGCAGCTGGTGCTGGAGGACGGCATGTGAGTTTTAAACCATCAGCAAGCTCCAGGACAGCACATTCACCTCCTCTGATTCATGATCTACTGCATCCCGAGACCAAGCCAATTCACCCAGTGGTTCTCCTGGACTCACACTGACAGAGGCCCAGATGGCGCCAGTGGTAAAGAGTCCACCTGCCAGAGAAGGAGATGCAAGAGACGAGGGCTTGATCCCTGGGTCCAGAAGATCCCCTGGAGGAGGGCATGGCAACCCACTCCAGTATTCTTGCCTGGAGAATCCCACGGACAGTGGAGCCTGGCAGGCTACACAAAGAGTCAGGCACAACTAAAGCGACTTAGTAAGCACAGTAATGCAAGATGCTGTGTTAGGGATCAGAGATAAAACAAGAGTGACACAGCATCAGGGTCCCCAGAGAGCTTAGCACAGAATGGAGACAGATGCATGCGAGCAACTAAGATGTAAGGTGGAAAGGGAATAAGCATGTGTGTGTGTGCGAGTGTGTGTGTGCATGTTTGTGAGTGTATGTGTGTGTGAATGTGTACTGAATAAAAAGATTGGAAGGAAATATACCCCAATGTTACCAGCAACTCTCTCCGTTTCTTGGGTTTACAGGTGATTTTTTTTTTCTCTCTTCTTTACCATTTGCTATATTCTCAGCCCTTTCCTCTTAGGACAAACATATACTGCTTATACGATAAAGGATGTTTTTCAAGAAAACTTCAGTACATGATAAAGAACTATGATTTGGGTGAGAAGTTATGACTTGGTGGAGGATGGGGTAGGTATGTGGGCCCTACATGGTAGGGAGGACTGGGCAGGGAGGAAAGGAGCAGAGGAGATTCCAAGCAAAGGGGCAGCATGAGGGACTTCCATAGTGGCCCAGTAGCTAAGACTCCACGCTCCCGATACAGGGGGTCTGGGGTCTGGAGGTTGGGACATGGGTCCCATCACAGCCTGCTCAGTCCATCAGAGTTATCTGAAGATGCTTTTAGACTCCAGATCCCTGGCCCTCACTGCAGAGACTCAGTTTCACATGATCTTGAGTGGGGTCAAGGTACGAGGTGTGTGTGCGGGCTGGGGAGGGTTGGGTGAGGTTTTGTTTTTGTTTTATGTTTTAGAGTTTCCCAGCTCCTGAAGTCCAGCCTAGGGAGAGCCAGTGCTTTTTTATCACCTTCATCAATTCATGTTTTGCATGTTATTGATGGATTTTCCATATTTTTTTTAACAAAGTTACACTGCAGAGAGCAAAAGTCATGCACAGTTCTGACTGACATCAAAGTGAATACTTTCAAATGGAACTGCATTTAGTCTCTCAGAATATATGTACTGACCACTGGAAAAGATATGACAAACCTAGACAGCATATTAAAAAGCAGAGATATCACTTTGTCAACAAAGGTCTGTCTAGTCAAAGCTATGGTTTTCCCAGTAGTCATGTATGGGTGTAAGAGTTGGACCATAAAGAAAGCTGAGCGCTGAAGAATTGATGCTTTTGAACTGTGGTGATGGAGAAGACTCTTGAGAATCCCTTGGACAACAAGGAGATCAAACCAATCAGTCCTAAAGGAAATATGTCCTCAATATTTATTGCAAGGACGGATGCTAAAGCTGAAGCTCCAATACTTCGGCCAACTGATGTGAAGAACCAACTCATTGGAAAAGACCCTGATGCTGGGAAAGACTGAGAGCAGGAGAAGAAGGGTTGACAGAGGGTGAGATGGTTGGGTGGCATCACTGACTCAACGGATATGAGTTTGAGCAAACTCTGAGAGATAGTGAAGGACAGGGAAGCCTGGTGTGCTGCAGTCCATGAGGTCACAAAGAGTCAGACACGACTCAATGACTGAACAAAAACAACTGACCATGTGCTGGGTATCATGGGAGGCATCGGGAAGGCCGTCAGTGCTTTGAGACTCCAGGACACCCAGCTTCCCATCCAGGCAGACATCATGAGCAACACTACCTTTCACCCATAGGATGATTTTCAGTTTCCTCACTAATCACACTGTCTGTCGTCTACTGGTTTTTCAACGTTGCACAAGAAGAAGATCAGAGACCTCAGAGATCATTTCACCCAGTGACGCCCCACCCTCTCCAATCAACACCCCATCTTTATAGCAAATATTTGGAAATGCCCTATTCGCTGCCAGAGATGAAATTCCTCGATAAGTCAGTTGACCTACATGCATCATTGAGCTATAATTGTGATATTAAAGAGAAAAGAGAAAGCCACTTATAACAAAATCATAACTATTTCAGGAAGAAAGCATTCACGCATGACTGCCCTCGAACACTTAATGGGGAGGCAATGCTCACACCTACTCGTGACGGATAAGGTTAGACTAAACCATCCATATAAACAGCGCGAGGAAATAAAAGAGCAGAGGACAACAAGATAAAAAATGTGAGGACATTTACCTGTCTGCATCTGATAACAGGAAGGAAATAACCTCACTGCCAAATTAAATTATGAGGGTAGACATGGAGAAAACAAGGAAGTATGTTCTTCTTGTGAAGGAGCTAAGCCTTATATACAAGTATAATGTAATGCACTTGGCCATGCTGAGACATGGCACAAAATTTCATGGAGAACAAGTGTCCATTCTGGAAACTCCACCCACAGAGGGAGGCGGGTACATGTTCAGTCTTTAGCATTAAAAAGCCTTGGAAACAATATCGTTTTTCTTGAGGTGGTGGGGAGAGGAAGTTGAATTGGAAAAAGCTATTTGGTAGATCACTAATGAGAACTTCAGAGTCAGAATGAAACACACAGGCAGCCCCAAAGGAAATCATTGTAACATGTAAATTTTGCAAGAGATCTCCTATTATTAAATTGCATATATATACACACACACATACACACACACACACACATATGGGTTTTCCAGGTGACTCAGTGGTAAAGAATCCATCTGCCAATGCAGGAGATACAGAAGACATGGGGGGTTGATCCTTGAGTCGAGAAGATTCCCTGGAGAAGGACATGGCAATCCAGTCCAGTATTCTTATTGGGAAGAGCCCATGGACAGAGGAGTTTGGTGGGCTACAGTCCATGGAGTCGCAAAGAGCTGGACATGACTGAGCGACCAACACTTCCACTTTTCTCATGTATGTATCTATGTTCTTTTTTTAGAAGATCCTTTTCCAGGATAGTTTATTACAAGATATCGAATATAGTTCTCTGTGCTGTACAGTGAATCCTTGTTATTTATCTCCTCTCCTTGCCACCAAGTTCCTCAAGGACAAGAAAGACAAGGGACTTTTCTCTTGAAGGTCCCCCCAAGTGGCCAGTCCACGTAGCTGTGGCCCTAGCAATGCCAGTAGTCTCTATCCCTCAGGACTCTGAATTCTTTTTTAACCACGAATTCTTTTTTAACCAGAAAGCAACTCATCCCCTTGACTCATCCACAGACGCAGAGGCCACATCCTCCTGAAGCCCCTAGGGTGTGTTCACCACCTTTGTCTTGTCAGTTTCACCACCAGCTCTGACTGCACCCAGGACCACAGGGCTTGAAGAGTCACTGGCTCCCTCCCTCCTCCCCTGACACCCCTACCCCCCACTCCTGCAGCCGTTGTGGTTAGTGTTACACTCAAGAAAGAATAAATAGAAAGCAACCCCCTTGTTCTAAGATAACCACAGAGATGACAGATACATGCAGACTTGGGGGAGATGGAAGATAGAGCACAACAATTAAAAAAAAAAGCAAGGAAGGCATGTGTCTGTCATGAGAAGCTCTGGCCTGCAGATGTTTTTGCTGGGGTGTGACTTCAAAAGTCCAACACGGGGACCTATGAAGGTGCCCTCCTGGCCCCGTCCTGGCCCCCAAGCTTCACTGGAGAAGAGGGTAAATGCCCCAGGGGGAGGCAGCACAGCTCAGCTGCTCAATGAATGACCAGGAATGAGAAATGCTGAGCTGGGGGTGGAAAGGGGAAAGGAGGCTTCATTCTGGCTGCCTCTAGACTCTGCCAGATCCAGTGTCAAGGAGCCCATGGTCTCAGGAGCCCAGGGCTGTCAGCCTCCCCCCGGGATGTGGGCAAGAGATGGCTCAACACCTTAACTCACCAGCCTCCACTTCCGGTCCCCACTTCCTTCCTTCATCAGGCAATGGTGGGCCCAAGACAGGAAACCACTCACCCCCTTACTCCACAGTGAATTTCTTTTGTCAAGAAATTCAGGACCCGGGCTGACACATCCCTGTGCCAGGTTTGGTCAATGGGTTGTCCCTCAGCCCCTGGGACCCAGATGTGGCTCATTTGTCTCATCACTCACCCCTGCCACAGGGTCGGGCATGCAGAAGTTGCTCCATAGATATTTGGGCATGAAAGAGCCCAGGAGGCGATGAAGCCTATTCCTCTCTACAATGTGACAGCCCAGAAAGGAGGAGCCGTTGCCTTTGTCAGGAGAACAAAACAGCATCCTCCTTGTGTACCTTCTTCGGAGTACGTCATCATTTCACCCATTTTCAGAGACGTTTTCTTTGTCATGACGGTTATCACCGTGCCACCGTTGACAACAATCACAAAGGTGAGAGGTGTAACTGTAAGCCACACACTTTTTTTTTTTTAGAGGCAGCATAATATATTGAATAAAACAGGAGTTTCTAGAGCCAGAAATCATTGGGTTCAGGTCTTAGGTCTGCCATGTACAAGTTATGAATCCTGGCCGAGGGACTTTGTTACTGTTTTCTTGTCTATAAAACAGGAATAGGAACAGTGTGTCCTTGTGGGGCTCTGGTGAGATGATGCATGTCACCTGTCTCCTCCACCCAGACCAAGGGACACAGTAAAGTACTCACCCCAGCCCCATCCATATCCTAATCTTGTCACTGAAATGAGCTCACTTAGTGTTCCAGGTCGAATTCTGATCTCCAAGAAAAGGCACAATGAAGTCCTTACCCCCCAGGACCTCAGAAGGTACCCCGATATGACCGGTGTCCTCAGAAAAAGACAGCCACCTTAAGATAGATACACACGAGGACAAACCACATTACAACACAGGCAAGAGCTTGTATTACTGCAAGCTGAGAAACACCAAAGATTGCCTACCAACCACCAGATCTCGGAGGAGGCCAGGAAGGATCGCCCTACAGGCCAGAGGGGGAGCAGGGCCCTGCGACTCCTTTAACCTGAACGTCCTTCTTGCAGAGTGGTTGAGACAACACATTTCTGTTGTTTTAAATCACCCAGGGTGCAGTACTTGTTAGGTGGCGCAGTGGTAAAGAGTCCACCTGCCAATCCAGGGCACACAGTTTCAATCCCCGGTTCAGGAAGATTCTAAGCCCATGCACCACAACTACTGAGCCTGTGCTCTAGAGCCCAGGAGCTGCAACTACTGAGCTCACATGCCACAACTATTGATGCCCTTGCGCCCAAGAGTCCATGCTCTGCGATGAGAAGCCCGTGCCCTGCAGCTAGAGAGTAGCCCACATTCACCGCAACTAGAAAAAGCCCGGGTGTAGCAACAAAGACCCGGCACAGCCAAAAATAACTGATTAAAAGAGGGGCTACGGAAGGTCAGAGCTACTGTCTCCTGCAGCACCACTCGACCCTCTACCCACGTAGCCCAGCCTTCCTGCTGGTGGCTGCTCCCACCACACCTCCCTCTAGGACCTCTGATTCTCACCGTAAGAAGCCTTGTGTCCAGCTCCACACCTGGGCTTTCCTGGGGTCTCCCCTGGACCCCGAGCTCTGGGCTCTGACTGTCCAGCACCCCTCCCGCAGCCCTCTTTGTGGGAAGAGCCGTGGCCCCGCTGATCACAGCAGGGGAGAGGCGGGCAGGGTGGCGAGTCACTGCCACCCACCTTTGACAAGCGGCCCAGTGGCCCGACTGTGGGTCCAGGGCAGCCTCCTGAAGGGCAGATGTGGTCAGGGCAGGACCTGCAGGCAGAACAGACCGTGGGAAAGTGTCCTCAGTTTGACTTCGAGTAACTCATAATAGAGCTCAGGGCAGAGACCACGCTGAGAGTCGCTTAATTTTCCTCCTGGGGCTTCTGAAATCAACTGCTAGCTTGAGTCCGGGTCAGGTTTTGAAGCAGATCCCAGTTACCTGCCTAATATCATCCATTCTCCCTTCTTCCTTTCCAACAAGATTCCGATTTTGTTGATCACTCAGAATAAGTGAGTTTATGTTCGGCTCAGGGCCCCATCCGGTCAAAGCAAGCACAGGCCCTTTCCGGAGGGTGGTGGGGGGTGGGCTTCTGACCCACCTCTGGTCACTGAGACAAGAGGGGGTTTTGTGGAGTGTCCCTGGAAATGCTTTCCTGGCTCTTAATGAAGATGCAGGACTGCCTCCCTCTGGTATCGCGGAACTGGCGGGATGAAGCTTTCTTCTTTGGCATGAGATCTCTGGCCTAAATACTGGGAATGGAGGTTGAGCAGGGGGTAGAGACCAGGAGGAGGTGAGATGATGGTTCAGACAAGCTACAGCATATATACACATACACATTACATATGTACACACTAGAGATCTACACATTATATAGGCATATTATATGTTGGCATATGTGTCAATTTATGTCAATTACAATTTTGATATGTATGTATATATATGCATATGTATGGGATAGATAGGTCGACAGCTGTTGCATATATTACAATAAAAGCAAAGGACACGAAATTTTTTGAGGGAGTCTCAAGTCTTGTCTCTGATATATTGAGAGGTGAAGTAGATGGGATCATTGTTTCACAATTATTATTATGTGATTAAATAAGCCAGATGGATATTTGTTCTCCAGGTGAGCAACACCCGCAGCGGGCCAGGCTTTGTGGTTTGTGTCGCTGACACAGTGAAAAGCAGACGTCTGTAAGACCAGCTCTCACCAGGGAGTGGGGAACACACGCAATGAACAGAAACTGCAAGTCAGTGATGGGATCACAACTGAGGTACCTGCTCTGCTGAAGACACAGAGATGCAGATGTTTGCTGGAGGGAGCGTGGAGCGGCAAGGCTGACACAGACAGAGGATGCAGGAAAGAAAGGGACATTTATGTTGCGTCCTGTAGGATGAGAAGGAGTGAGCCAGGAAAGGGGATGGAGAGCAGTCTAGGGAGAGGAGTGGCAGGAGCCAAAACCCTCAGGGAGGAGAGATTTAATGTGCTCAGAACCGGGAGGAAACCAAGATGGCCAGAACAATGGTAACCTGGCAAAGGCGGCCAGAGATGAGGCTGAAGAATGAGGCTTTGAGGGGCGAACTAGGGACTGGGTGCTTCGCCCATGCAGCCGTGGGAATCATTGAAGTGACACCTAAAAGCTGCAAGAGACAGGATCTGATTTGCATTTTTAAAAGGTGACCTGGGCTTCTTGTGGGAGTGAATTTAGGAGGAGGAGGAGCTGGGGAAGTGGATACACTGAGTCCAGTTAGGGGAATATTACAGTCCAGACAGGACTGTCTAAAGTCCAAGGCTTCCCTGGTGGCTCAGCTGGTACAAAATCCACCTGCAATGCGGGAGACCTGGGTTCGATCCCTGGGTTGGGAAGATCACCTGGAGAAGGGAATGGTTACCCACTCCAGTATTCTGGCCTGAAGAATTCCATGGACTTGTGGAGGCTATGGGGTTGCAAAGAGCTGGACATGACTGAGCGACTTTCACTTTCACAGTCCAGACAAGCAATGGTGTGTCCTGAGCCGGTTGTGGCAGTGATGAGCAGGGACAGATGAATGGGTGCTCAGGCTGTTTAGATATGGGATCAAGAGGATGGAGGGGTGGGATGTGGCAAAGGTGGAGATGGAGAGGTAGAGGCCGGCTTGGATTCAGTGGTTCCCTCTACATCTATCTTGGAAACTCTCAGAAATAAAATGACTCCTTCAGAGAGGAAGTCTCTGCAAATCTCCTCTTGTTTGCTCCCTGCTACTTCCAGCATCACGTCCTCCAGGGGTGGGGTGCTGAGCAGAACAATCTCTGCTGGGTAAGCCACACCTCCCCCCTGAGGCATCTCATGAGCCAGTTAGAGCTCACAAAATCCAATCAGTACAGGGCGGGCTTCTAGGTCCAGAGGGCCGACCTCCACTGAATTAACTTACCTCTTGCACAATTCGGTCCATGCTAAATGGAATTCTCAAATGACACTTTCTTTCAGCATGAGGAAGATGAAAAAAGAATACCTTCGGCATGCTGAAAAAAAGTGTCATCTGACAATTCTAGGATTAAAGAAAATGTCATTTAAGAATAAGGGAAAGGAAGACATTATCTGATAAACAAAACTCTAGTTTGCCACAAGCAGACCCTTTAACAAAAGACATTTTTAACGGGGTATTTCAGACAGTAAGAAAGATTCCATATGGAAGATCTGAGATTAAGAAGGAGTGAAAAACAAAGAAAATGAAAATAGATTTTCTCGGTCTATTATTGAAGAAATAGCAATTGGGAGTCAGACATATTTATCTCCATATCAAGTTGTCATTTCTTACTGTCTGGGAAATTTGGATCAAGTTCATCTCTCACAGTCTTGATAGCCTCATCTTCAAAATTCATAAGTGAGGTCTTTGTAAAGAATAAACGAGCGACCACATATAAATGCTTCCAGCATAGCTTCTGCATCTAGAAGGTGTGAAATAAATGTTTACTCCTTATCTTTTTAAAAATTAATAAACAAGCAAGTAAATAAGATGTTGTTAGCCACACAGAATTCCTCCCTCTGCTTCAAGTGTGAGATAGAAGTCTGGCACTCTTTCCCATCGTACAAGGCTACACTGCAGAGCTGATGCTTTAAAGCTAGTCTTTTCATCTTTGCAATAGCAAGCCTAAGACCTTTCTAACAAAATATTTATGATTTCTTTATTTTATAAATACTGTATGTGAACACACAAGCCCCGGGGGGTGGACCCTAGATTCCAGCTTCGCTCACAATTTTAACATAATCTGTGTTCACAGTTTTATGAGAATGAAGGAAATGAAGGCAATATCTGATAAACAAAACTCTAGTTTGCCACAAAGACACCCTTAATAAAGGACAGTTTTTAAAGGTGTATGTTAGACAGGAGGAAAGATGAGATGATTGGGTGGAATCACTGACTCAATGGACATGAATCTGAGCAAACTCTGGGAGATATCAAAGGACAGGGAAGCCTGGGGTGCTGCAGTCCATAGGGTTGAAAAGAGTTGGACATGACTTAGTGACCGAATAACAACAGTTTTTTGAGATCATAAAACACCTGCTGGTCCATCCATGGGGCAAAATGGCCAGTCCTGCCCACCCCTTTCCAGGGCTCTTCTACCAACTAGAAAGGAGTGGCACACAAAGGACCCCTCTGTGCATCTTATGCATCCTAGCCCCCCATGCTGGCAGACATGGTCCCCAATTCCATCCTCAACTTCATCCCCATTCCCTTTAGGACAAGGAAGCCAAGCTAAGAAAAGCTAGCTTAGTCTCCCTTGGAATCTCTGCCTAATTTTCATCTGGCACCAATTTGGTGGAGTTTCCACCACCAAATTGGTGGTGATGGAGAAGGGAGAGATAAACCCCAAAATAGTCTCTCCCTGATGGCGTTAAGGAGGCAAATAGCACCAGCGGTTCTAGGACCTGGGCTAGCATCCTTACTCTGCCCTTTGTCCCCTATGTGTCCCCAGGCAAACCCCTTCACCTCTCTGATTTTATCTTCCTCTCACCTGTAAGTCAGAGTCATTCAGAGTCAACAATTATACCATATTTGTAGAGGATGTTACAATTTCCCGGGTGTTTCCACAGTCATAAATTCATTTACTATGCACGGTCAGCTGTGTAACAGCCTGCATAATGGTTGCCTCGCTGCTGTAAAAATCTAAAAGCAGAGCATGGACTAGTGTGTACCTGGCAAAGAGCTCCGTCCACATGAGGGGCCATCACCAGGGTCCCATGACTGACCCTCCTAAGAGTAGGGCTTTGCTGTCTGAGAGCCGAATTTGAACTGATTCTACCCCAACCGGCTATGGGACCTTGAGGTTCTCAGCTCCTCACTTCTAAATGAAGGATGATAACAATAGCCCCGTTTCACAGCCCAGGGCTCCATACATGGGAGACACTCAAGGCATGAGAGCTGATGGAATCGACACAAGTTAAGCCCACGGGAGTCTGACCACACACATCCACACTCCCTGACTCCCACATTCTTCCATTCCTTCTTATCCATGGTTATACCTAATCTCCACAGCCCTGGACAAATACTGGCAAAGGGAGGGTGGAAGTTCTGAACAGCAGGACACACTGTGGACTGTTTCTTAAAGAACTAGATTTGGGGGTGTCTCCAGCTTGCTCTGGATGGAAGCAGAGTCCAGGCTCCCTGAGGTCCCAGGCAGCCCCGATCCTTCCCACTGCCACCTGAGGGTCTTGCTTCGGTGGCTGGAAAGTTCTGGAATATAGGACGCTGGCCAAGCCTCAGTTCCCTAACTAGACTGTGTGGCCACCTTGTTGACAAAAGGCCCTGAGGCTGGGAAAGATTGAAGACAAAAAGAGAAGGGGCGGAAGAGGATGAGACGGTTAGATAGCATCACCGACTCAATGAACATGAATTTGAGGAAACTCTGGGAGACGGGGAAGGACAGGGAAGCCTGGGGTTCTGCCATCCATGGGGTCGCAGAGTCAGACATGACTTAGCGACTGAACAACAACCAAGGTCTGAGCCAACATCACATGGAATTGTTGTGATGACCTAGGAAGCAAATATTAATTGAACCCAATCTGATGAATGGATGGAAACCACTGGACTATAAAAAATATAAGCTTATTGTTGTTCAGTTCCTAAGTCATGTCTGACTCTTTGTGATCCCATGGACTACAGCACACCAGGCTCTCTGTCCATGGAATTCTCCATGCAAGAATACTGGAGTGGGTTGCCCTCTCCTTCTCCAGGGGATGCCTTCTCCTTCCCAACTCAGGGATCAAACCAAGGTCTCCCAAATTACAGACAGATTCTTTACCGTCTGAGCCCACTAGGGAAGCCACCTGGCTTCCCCTCTCTGATGTGTTTTGTTTGGCTTTCCTAGTGGATAACTTGGTATGAAAAGGGTAAGTCTCTGAGAGTGAGTCTGCCTGCTTTCCCCTACAGCCCCACAGCACCTTCTTTGGGGTTCTGAACACTGCTTCTTTCCTAACGGAGCCTGGCCATATGACACACATCTATACCCACACATGTTCTAGAAACCCCCAGAGAAGACACTCCTGTGTCCAGGCAGGGAGAGCTGTGCTTAACTCCCTGACACCTGTATCTACAAGAAAGACGAGGGTTCAGAGGATCTAGAACAGCCTCTTGGAGCCTCACAGTTTTAGATGGGGAGCTGAGTCAGTGGAGGCCAGCTGGCGGAAAAGGTCACCCATAGAAATATGGAGAGGGTCAAGGCACATCTTATGGTCTAGGCAGAACCTCATTGGTTCGATTCCTATGCAGTCTGGTCCTCAGACACTACCTACTAAGATGGACGGAAAGACCCTCATGGAACATTCTTCCAGAACCCTGCCAGCCCCATCTGCTGAATTCCACCATCCTTTCAAGCCCAGTTCTGTTCTCCCCTGTCTAGTTAAGCTTTCTGCAAAGGCCCTTTCCTTCTAGAGGACATACAGTCTGTCCTAGTCCCTTGACAGGGGTTACTTATACTGTCAAAAGAAGTCCTAAGAGCTTTGTTCTCTCTCCCAGTACAAAGTGCTGCACACAGTAGGTGCTCAAGCATTTTGCTTTTGTGTTTTGGAGGTTTTTTGAGGGTTGGGCATTAGCATTCAACAAAAGCACATTGATTTAGTTCCTACCACGTCAAGAAACTCAGATGTGGTGTGTGGAATAACCTGATTGCTATTCAGTACAAATTAGAGCTTTTTATTCTATTTCTAATCCCAGTAAATGGGGCTTGTGCGTTAAAAAAAAATATTTTTAGTTTGCAATGTGTGATTACATAATGGAGGCCGAGTCATTTTTTTTTTTTCATTAACATTCATCTCCTTTAGCAGTTCCTTTCTGGGTCTTTGTTTTTGACTCGAGCTGTGGTTCAATGTATTAAGATTGCATTCCTTATAAAGGAGTTCCACAGCAGATGTTTTAACTGGCCCTCCCCATGCCTGTATTTCCAGCTGGCCTGTGCCTGGGGCAACTCACCTGGTGTTGAGTCAGGGGATCCTGCCCCATTCTACAAGTCTGTTAACTCATCTCTGGAATCAAGCAGGGCCCCCCACCCACCAGGGCAGCTCTTTGCAGGGAGCCTGTGTGGGGTGGAGGGAGCATCAGTGTGGTGAAGTGTCCCTGGGGGAGGTGTCTATACCAGAACTAGGTGCATGAACTCAGATGACCTATTTAACCTCTAGGAGCCTCAGCTTCCTCATCTGTAAAATGGGGATGCTAAGTCCTAGAAAAAGTGCCTGATACACAGCAGGCATTTAATACCTTGTAGACTCCTTGTGGGAGTCTATTCCTTCCTGTTTCTCCAGCTGTCGTGATCCTCAGAGTTGTATCATATCTACTGAAGCCAGAACCCTGAGCCCCAAGCAAAAATGAACCTCCAAAATCTGAGTATAGGGCAACACAGCAAGGACTAGTGTAGCTCATGGAGAGGGTAATGACAAGCAATAAAAAACATGCCAGAGACCGGGGCACATAGCCATAGAAAACCATAATCCAAAAGCAGACACGCACCCCTGTGTTCATAGCAGCACTATTCACAATAGCCAAGACCTCGAGGCAACCTAAATGCCCACTGACAGTGAATAGATTAAAAAAAAAAAAATGTGGTGTATATATATATATATGTATATACATATATATATATGTATATATATATATATATATATTCTTTACCGACTGAGCTACCAGGGTAGCCCACATGGTCCATAATTAAGCTATTTTCAAACCAATCCTTTTTGGCTAAAGGCTCCAGTTGAGAATCCTAATGGAAGATAGTTCATCTATTACAGACCCAAACCCGTGCTCGTTCTAAAAGTCCTCTAAAGCAGATGCTAACGGAGGAGTTGGGGTTGGCTGTGCTTGGTTCTACACGACAACAGTGGAGGAAGACCAGAGAGTCCAGAATCAAATCCTGGCTCTGAAATCCTGTGCCTTTGGGTGTCACTTCTGACACTGCTTCCTCATCTTTGAAAAGGGTGATAATGATAATAATCCCCTACAGGACGGCTGGGAGAAACACAGAAGACAGTGAAAGAAAAGAAAATGAAGTCACTCAGTCATGTCTGACTCTTGTGACCCTACTACGCTCCTCCATCCATGGGATTTTCCACTCAAGAGTACTGGAGTGGGTTGCCATTTCCTTCTCCAGAGGATCTTCCCAACCCAGGGATCGAACCTGGGTTTCCCACATTGTAGGCAGACACTTTACCATCTGAGCCACTAGGGAAGTGCTTAATGCAGAAGCCAGCCCTAAGGAGGGTGGTCTCACAGGAGCCCATTGGCTGAAGCAGAGAATTATAGAACCAGAAAGTGACAGGAATCGGCAGCAGAAGGATTGCCCAAATGCAGAGGGCATCGGATGGCAAGGGGGCTGTGTGGAGGGAGGCTGAGACACAGTGAGACTGGAGTCTCCCCGGAGTCAAGGTCAAGATCAAACCCGAGCAACTGGGCAGATGAAGTTCCTGGAATGGTGTCGGTGGGGGTGGTTACGTAGCACTGTGAATGTTCTGATGCCACTGAGCTGTACCCTTAGGAAGGGTTAAAAGTGTAAATTTTATGTCAAGTATATTTTACTCCGATGAAAAAAGACCGAGTTACCAAAAAAATTAAAAAATAAGACAATACCCTAAAACCCAACAGTCAGCCCACTGAAGACACTAAAACGAAAGCAGCAGGGAGATCGGGGTCCCCTCGGTCTGTGGGATGTTGCAGGGGCACCAGACCCCCGCACCCAAGGCCTGGCGAGTCTAGACCTCCATGGCGTGGAGCTGATCTTTCGCCAGAATGCCCACGGAACCCAAGCTCCTGAACGCTTGAAAACCCAAGGCCACCAGAGGCCATGGCAGCAGAACAAGATCACAAGGTTCATGTGCAGAGCGGTGTCTCTCTTGATGGTTCCTCTCCAGTCATTTCTGACATGATTCAGATGAAACAGAATGAAATATCCAAGGACCCCCTTCTCCCCCTGTATCCTCATCTGGGGACAGCAGTGTTTCTCTCTTGTTCAGAAAACCCTTGCCTTCGGGAAGAAAGTCTTGAACTTTCCATCCTGCTCAGGTCATAGAAAGAGGACCTTCAGCAAACCACTGCTTCCTTCCTTCCCCAGAGAGAAACAAACCCCGACTAGAGAAGTCTCTCTGGCCAGGGTCTCGAACACCCTTGGCTGTGACCTCACTCGTGTCCCCAGAGGGCATGGCAGGCTGGTGCCACCAAAGGTCTGTCTCCATACCCACAGGGACCTATGACTGCGAAAGCCCCCAGCCTGGGCCTGACAGGCTGAGGCCCAAGAGGGTTACCCAGCTGCCTATTTCCAGGCTCCCAGTCATTAGCAGCCCCAGGGGCAGCTCTTGGTAGAAGGCTCTGCTGGAAAATGGACAGAGTGAGATGGTGACATAGACCTCACCCTAAGGGATCCCACCCACCAGCATGCCTCTGTCCACTATGCTCGGTCTGATCACAAACCCCTCCGCTTCTATGCTGCCCACTGTCCTCCCTGCCCAAGTCCAGCCCTCCTCCAGGCCCAACTCCATCCCATTTCCTCTGCTCCCCTACAGGTGCTCATAGCACCACTCATCACTGAAGATCTTCATTTCTGAGGTCCAGGATGCTGGCTGGCTGTGGTCTCTCTTCTTAAACTAGATCCCTGGAGATCCTTGGGCTTCCCAAGTCACACTAGTGAAAGAAACCATCTGCCAATGCAGGAGACATAAGGTTCAAGGGTTCAATCCCTGGATTGGGAAGATCCCCTGGAGGAGGGCATGGTAACCCACTCCAGCAGTCATGCCTGAAGAATCCCATGGAGACAGGAACCTGGAGTTCTACGGTCCACAGGGTTGCAAAGAGTTGGACACAACTGGAGCAACTTAGCACGCACGCATGGGGACCCTTAGCCGGCACAACCAGGGCTCAGTAAGTACAGATGCCAATTAGGTGAGTGGTTCTGTCCCTTCCCTTTGGGGAACTTCAGTCCAATAATGGCACCTTGGCAGGGACCCTCCAGACAGCAGGACTCAAGAACACACTCTCAGTGGGCAAAGCCACCATTGACCAGCAGGGGACGTGAGCTGTGGCCACAGAGTGTTTCACACCCTGAATTCACCCAGGATGGACTAGCCAGTGATCATTCCTATCTCACTGAAGAGGGAAGGAGCTCAAGCTTAGAGGCTGAATCCCCAGGACACGTGACTGGTTAGAGTCAGAACTGTTTCCAGCACTGAGCATCTCTAGGGGCAGAGCGGGATTGAACTGGTGGCCCTGGGGCCAGACTGCCTGGGTTCACACCCCAGCTCAGCTTTTTGGGAGCTGTGTGATCTCAGGCAAGTTACTCCAGCTCTCAGAGCCTTGGGTTTCTCATCTTAATGTGGTATGTGCATTAGTTGCTAAGCTGTGTCTGACTCTTTGAAACCCCATGCCTGCCAGGCTCCTCTGTCCATGGGATTTCCCAGGCAAGAATACTGGAGTGGGTTGCCATTTCCTTCTCCAGGGAATCTTCCTGACGCAGGGATTGAACCCAGGTCTCTTGTACTGCAGGTAGACGCTTTACCGTCTGAGCCACCAGGGACAGGACCAAATGAGTTCAGCGGAGCCAAGCGCTCAACCACGCCTGATGCATTTCTGTGCATCCAGCCTCAAAGTGCAGTGGGAAGGGGTTGCTGACATCCTCCATTGGATCAGGTGGGGCTGCAGGAAGCTAGTCTACCTCCCCACCCCTCCCTCAGCACCCATGCGACCTTCCAAGCCAGCAGGCAAGGGTGTGTGTTTCTGCAGCTTCCATGTGGCAAAACTCCATCCATCCATCAGATCCCAGAGCTCAACACAGAATGGCCTCTTAAGTAAATAAAGAGAAAACCAGCCAATTGCCCAGGTAACAGGAGATTTTCCTCCTGTCTGCACTGGTAATTGAGTCACTGGAGCCAGCCCTCAACCTCCACTGGCGCTGCTGTGAGTTAGAAAGGGAGTTTAGGAGGCTGCCTGGCCAAAGACACACGTGTAGGTTGGGAAGGCGGGTCCACCCCACTGGACCCTGGATCTGGAAGACAGGCGTCCACTGTGTTGGACCTTGGATCTGGCAGGGCTTGGCCAAAGACACACGTGCAGGTCCAGAGGTGGGTGTCCACCCCACTGGAACCTGGATCCAGAAGGCGGGCGTCCACCACGCTGGACCCTGGGTCCGGGAGGGCTCGGTATACCCACAGTGTGTGCATGAAGTCTCGCCCACCTTACCTGTCCCCTTGGCCCAGCAGGACACGGAGCTGCCCAGACCCAGGGGCCCCGGGAGCAGAGGATTGGGAGACGCCAACCAGCCCCAAGGCTGCTCTATAATGCGAACAAGGGGCCTTCAGCACAGGCCCCGTGGGTTCAGAGGTCCTTGGAATCTGAGCCCCATGGGACACCTGTCTGCTCCTGCCTCCCTGCAGCCTCCATGCTGGAGGGTCTGACTCCAGGACCCTCACCACCCCGTGACTGCCACCCCGTGACTGCCCCCTCAGCCTCGCCAGCCCGACCAGGATGTGTCAACAAACGGGTGGGGGAGAAAGAACCGCTGGCATTCTGAGAAACCAGGGCTGGGAGCCAAAACAAACTGACGAAGGGAATACAACATCTCCTGAAGAAAGTGTCGCAAAAGAAAAACATATCCCTCAAGCTGAGAAAAGCCCGTGAAGGTCATTTTGTCCCCCCAGACAGAGTGGGTTTTGGAACCCATTGGCCTTCAAGAGGGTCTTCCTGCATCTGACCCAGTGCATCCATCCTGATGACCTTGTCTGAACGGACAAAGTGGTTACAATCCAAGAAAGAGGCAGAAGGGAAAATCAGCCTGAAGCAGGTGCAGGGGACCCTGAGGACAGAACCTGCAGGTCTCCTGGCCCATCACGCGACGCAACCACAGTGAAGTCACGCGAAGTCAACCTTTGAAGGGGAGGGGCACGATGGGGCAGGGGATTAAGAGGGACAAACTACTATGTATAAAATAAATATGCTACAAGGATATGCTACACAGCACAGGGAATATAGCCAATATTTTATAATAACTTTACATGGAGCATAGTCCATAAAAATTTGAATCACTATAGTGGACACTTGAAACTAATACTGTAAATCAACTATACTTCAAGGTTTTTTAATGTTCTGTATCTTGATTGTGCTGGTAGTTACGAGTGTGTACATGTATCAAAGGTCATTAAACCAAACATTTACATAAATAAGCTGGTTCGCTTCACTGTACAGCAGAAACTAACAGGATATTGTAAAGCAATTATATGTGTGTGCTCAGTCGTTAAGCTGTGTCCAACTCTTTGCAACCTCATGGACTGTAGACCGTCAGGGCCCCCCATGGGCCAGACAAGAATACTGGAGTGGGTTGCCATTTCCTTCTCCAGGGGATCTTCCCAACCCAGGGATCGAACCCTCATCTCCTGCATCTCCTGCATTGGCAGCTGGATTCTTTACCACTTGAGCCACATGGGAAACTCCCAAAACAATTATACGCCAATAAAATAGATAAATAAACCTAAGCACCTTCTAGCAAATCCCCCCAAAAAACTAAATAAATAAATCCAGCTTTGAGAACAGCAGAGAAGGGTAGACAAAGACCAAAACATCACGTCTGCTGAAGCTGTTGGTGTGTCCATTCCTGACCACATCGTCCACTGCACTTTCCCTGGTGGTCCCCAGACACATCCCTCTCCCTAACTCTACCATGATGCCCCTCCCCTCAAATGCACTGACCCAGCTTCCTCCTTACGGCACAGTGAAGTGCCACCTCCAGGAGGCCACCCAATCCACTCCTTACAGAGGTGACCCCTCCTGCCAACTTCCCAAGACTTGGGCATTCATCATCCTTTCCAGTTAGTACCGAGCAGCAAGGGGACCTCAGAGGGCAGACACAAGCTCTCCTTTATCCCCCAAACCTATGGGCAGAGCAGCTCTGATAGACAGACACCACCTGACATAGCCATGCATGCTAATGCCACCCAAAGCGGGGCACAAACCCTGGACCCTTGAACTAAAATTTCAGTTCTATACAGGTTACACTGCCCCAGTTTCATGTCCCTCAGCCCACAACCTTGATGAAAAGATTCGTGGATAACTGCTGGTTTCTTCCAGAGACAGGGAACTCACTACCTCATGCGTTAGGCTCTTCTCCTGGGCTCTGATCTCCACGGGGACTCCCACCCCTGGACCCTTCCTGCCGCTAATTCTGGAGCCACTAATTCATCCAGGGTTCTTCCAGGATTGGCTCCCAACAAGGTCACTGTGTTGACCATGGACAGAAGTATGGAGCAGAGGGCTTTCCCACCTGCTGGAGTGTATGTATGCACACACACACGTACACACACATGCACGCACACCTAAGCCAGAGCGTTTTTACACCTGCTGGAGTGGGCTTCCCAGGTGGAATTAGTGGGAAAAAAACCCCACCTGCCAATGCAGGAGACAAAGACACCGGTTCAATTCCTGGGTGGGGAAGATCCCCTGGAGGAGGGCATGGCAACCCACTCCGGTATTCTTGCCTGAAGAACCCCATGGACAGAGGAGCCCGGCGGGCTACAGTCCATGGGGTCACAAAGAGTTGGACATGACTGAAGCGACTTAGCAAACGTGCAGCATGGAGTGTATATATGCACACACATGTGCCCATGTATACACACGCGCACACACATGGCATACACATGCACACAGAGACACACACATGTGCACACACACCTAGGCCGGAGGCAGCAAGGCTGGCTGAGTCACGCAGCCAGACCACAGCTCAAGCTCGACCAGGGAGGAAGTGACGCCCCATTTCCTGACCATCCTCTGCTCTGAGAGGTTCTCTTCTGTCTCTTTGTCTTTCTGACCCCGTCCCTCCCAGGGCTTTGTTTTCACTCAGGACAACAGCCTGCTGCATCCTGGCCCCGCGGCATGGACTCCCGGCAGCCCTGAGCCCCAGGTGAGGACTCATAGCTTCTAGACCTGCCGTCCTGGACTAGGCAGCTCACCTCAGTCTCCTCATCCATGAAATGAAGAGGCTGGGTGTGGCGACAGGGCCCTTGAGGCCCCTTCTGATCTCAGCCCCGGGGCTTCTGGCCCTCCTCCAGCCCCCACAGGGCTCAGAGCAGCGGCGGGGACCGGGCCAGGCCTGGGGACGGGGCTGGGGCGCCCAGCTGCTTCCTGGGCTCACGCCTCCCTCGGAGTGCCCTGTGCTGCACACACTCCCCGCCCCCTCGGCGGGGCACCCAGCAGGAAGCACCACCACCCAGCAGGCAGCCAGGCAGGGGGCCTGGAGCGCCCACCCGCTCCACACCTCCCTCTCCCCTCCCCTGCCCCCTTCTTTGCCCCCTCCCTCCCTCCTCCAGACCCACCTGCAGCTGCCTCCTTCTCAGTCTCCAAGCGACACCACTGCAGGCCCACAGCTTTCAGGCTCTGCCTGACCCCCCTGCCCCCAGCAGCTGGACTGGCCCCCAGGGGCAGAGGTGGGAGTGGTGCCAGGAGCCGCTGCCCTCTGGGAGCCCTCCAGGATCTGCCTGCGCGCGTGTGGGGCCGGCAGGCAGCAACCTCTGACTGCCCTGCGGGGAAGCCTGGGTGGCGAGGGCGGGGCTGACGTGGCCTGCCTGACTGGTCGGGCTTCCTGGGCCCCTCTGTTCCGGAGTCCTGGAGGCCTGCTGCCCCATTCCAGGATGTTTCCAGGACTTTCTCTAGAGGTGGATATCTGTCCCAGGACTTTCTCTAGAGGTGGATATCTGTCCCAGCCTTGCCCTCAGACTGGAAGAAGACACAGACGAGGGGTGTGTGTGTTTGTGTGTGTGTGTGCTCAGTCGCTCAGTCATGTCCCACTCTTTTCTGATCTCATGGACTGCAGCCTGCCAGGCTCCTCTGTCCATGGAACTATTCAGGCAAGAATATTGGAGTGGGTTGCAATGCCCTCCTCCAGGGGAATCTTCCCCACCCAGGGATCAAACCTGCATCTCCTGCATGTCTCCCTGAAAACCTGCACCATCCAGGGCCCCCCCCACCAGCTGGTATCTCTGGGGGTTTTGTCCTTTATAGTAATACTTCTCTACCTCTTCTGTGGGCATGAGTGCTTGTGTAATAAAAAGCATCCAATTAATAAAGCATTAAATATTAATAAATCTTCATAGGCCCCCTGAGGCAGTGGGGCTGAAGGATGACCCTGACCCTGTGCATGAGACCGTCCACGCACATGAGCTAACTTCCCAGCCTCACAGCCTCTCCAAAAACACCCACACGCAGCCCGTTTCCGCAAACTAGCTGCTGCCCCCACCAGCTGCTGGCGCTCTTGCTTTGCCTGGAGTCCACGTTCCCATCCTTCTCTGCTTGCAAAATCCTACCCAGCCATCCCAGCCCCACCGAAATGCTCCCTTCCCAGGGAATCTGTCCCCAGACACTGGCCCCAGCAGACTCCCTGCCCCTTCCTGATGAACCCCTGCCTGGTTCCTTGTCTGGTTTGTGGATTAGCATCCTCTGTCTCCCCCCATTTCTGCTCTCCTCCCCTCCACACTCAGCCCTGTTCCAGGAGGGACAGAAGTAAACACTTACTGAGAGGCTGTCATAAATTGCTATGTGCTGTACTTGCTTTGGGGCTTTGCAGGTGGCTCATCGGTAAAGTCTCCTGCCAATGCAGGAGACTGAGTTCGATCCCTGGGTCAGGAAGATCCCCCAGAGGAGGAAATGGCAATCCACTCCAGTAGTCTTGCCTGGGAAATCTCATGGACAGAGGAGCCTGGTGGGCTACAGTCCATAGGGTCACAAAGAGTTGGACACGACCGAGTGACTGAACACCCATGCATGTATTGCTTCTCCATGAAACCTGGGTACCACTGACTCACGGCCTCCCCCACCCCACCTCGTACCCCAGCAGCATGGTGGCACCAAAGCCCTGGCCACCAGTGGTTCAGAGGGCGGTCAGGCCTCCCTCGCCCTCCTTCTGACGCCCCCGCCCCGTCACTGGGCTTCTGCATCCCTGTTACGGGGCATGCCTGCTTGCATCAGCCCCAAGGTCAAAGATGGTTGTGTCCGTCTCTGAGTCTCGGTGCCATTTCAGCACACAGGTTGAGGGCTGGCGGTTCAGAGAGCACGGCCAGCTGCACGGGTGGCCTGCCCTCCTCCCAGCCCCTTATCATCAGCATCCGAGGATTGGAAGGGCTCTTGGCGATCACATGATGTGAAATCTACCCATCCCCGTTTTTTAGAAGAGAAAACGGAGGCCAGAGAGATCAGGGGCATCAGAGGGAGCAAGGTATGGGAGGAAGGTGGCTGAGACTCCTGGGACACCAGCCCTGCTTTCTTGGTGATGCAGGAAAGCAGGGAAAGCCTGGAAAGGTGGGGTGACCCTGCTGGGGTGGAGCACTTGGACCTGAGTACTGTGAGTGGGGAGAGCAGTCAGTGGGCTTGCAGGGCACAATGCCAGGAAGGGGTGCTCCCCTCTTCCTGAGCACCCCCCTCTAATCCTCACACCCTTCTCCTGGCGTCTCTGTGTTCTCTTGCCCATGAGCTGCTCTCAACTGTAATGGGAGGCCAGTTCCTTAGGCGTGGCACCCAGGGGAACAGTGTGGAGACATTCCCTGTTCCAGTACAGATATTTCCTGCTGGCCTTTCTTCCTTATTACGAGCGGCTATGATTATAGAGTTTCCAACAGGTGGAGGCCAACAAAACAAACAGACCTTTCAATATTGACTCTCCCGGGCTCCACAGAAGGCTATCATCTGTCCTGCCTCCCAGAGCCTCGCCAGCAAAGGCGAAACCAAACAAGATGGTCAGAGCGTGAGAGGGCTGGGCACGCTGCCCATGAAGCAGACTCCAGAAGCGATGGCCCTGGGTTTCCACACTGTCCACCTTTCTCCTGCTGGATCACCTGGCCTTGGTGGGAAGGAGACATTTTCTCTAAGATCTCAGGGCCCAATTCAGGTTGCATGATCATCACTGGGCTTGAAAAAGAAAAGAAGGTAGGGAAATAAAGTCTCCTTGGGGATGCCTCTGAAAGCCACAGGCTTCCTCTAGAGAATTCACAAACCTAGAGTCCTTTAGAGCGGGACAAGTAAGATTTCACTTCCTTGTGAGCCATGACTTTTTACTCTCTCCAGCAGCAAGAGTGAACTTCATCACTCAGATGGTGTCATGGTTAAAGAACCAGAAGAGAGCTAAAAGCAGTGCCAACCCCATGATCGTAGACGATGTAACTATGGTCCAGGATGACTTGATCAAAGCTGTGGGGATGGGATTCCTCCTGGGCTCCACTGTAGGACTGCATCCGGTCCCCAGGTCTTGAAAGTGGCCTCTCAGGGACTTCCCCCGTGGTCCAGTGGCTGAGACGCCACACTCCCAAGGCAGGGGGCCTGGCTTCGATCCCTGGTCAGGGACGTATTAACAGATTCCGCAAACTGCGACTAGAGAGCCCACATCGTTCCGTGAACACCCTGCATGCCAAAACCAAGACCAGGTGCAGCCAAATAGATGAAGAAATGCTGTCTTTCCGTGGTGTACATGTACTGCAACTTAGATATAGTGTATTAACATGGATAAATGGAATCCAGAAAGATGGTACTGATGGACATATTCACAGGGCAGCGGACATAGAGAACAGTCTTGTCAGAAGGAGAGGGTGGAACAAACGGAGAGCGTAGCGTGGAAACACACACACTACCGCGTGTAAAATAGACAGCCAGGGGAATGTGCTGTATGATGCAGGGGGCGCAACCTCGTGCTCTGTGACAACCCAGAGGAGGTAGCCTGGGGATGGGGGGTGGGAGCGCGGTTCCGGAGGGAGGGGACGTATGTACACCTATGGCTGATTCATGTTGCTATATGGCAGAAGCCAACACACTATTGTAAAGCAATTCACCTCCAATTAAAAATAAATTAAAAAAAAATTTTTTTAAGCAGCGTCTGAGAGACAGAGTGCCTGGTGCTCCCTTGTCTGATATACTAATGTCTTCTATCAGGAATTTCTGAAGCCCAAGTTTACAGAGCAAGGAAGGAAAATGCACCATAATGAGGCTGCTCCCTAAAGGATGGTAGAAGCTGTATCATTACTTCTGCTAAAAACAAATTTAAGACTCTACAATGAGTAATATATGGCTCCCCAAATACAGGAAAATATAGATAGAATGAGCTCCTTTGGGAGTGATGAAATTCATGTTTTATATCTACTATTTTGTTCTTTATAGAATGTTGGAGAAAGGAAAATATAGACAGTTTGGCCTCCTAATTTCACCTTGTCGGGTGCACATACATACACACAAAACCCAACCCCAGTGCCCTGGCCTGGCTGTTGATGTAATAAATAAGGAAATAAGAAACTCTACTCCATAGAAGGTTTTCCAACCTAGAGTTTTGTGGCATCAACCAGATTCTAAGCACAATGAGCAGGAAGAAAATCTGTTGCCAGTGAGGTTATGAGATGGCTCCAAATTATTTCTGTCTTCCACCATCCAAAGTTTGTCAACAACATCATCATTTTGGGAAGATGTTTTGTTTGGGTGCAGGAAAAGAAGCTTGATTTTTCTAAGCTGGTGTTCTCAATCAAGAATAAATTTTAGACATCAAAAATGATACCAGCTGACAATTTGGAATTTGAGAGGATAAAAGCTGAATGACCTATTTTTTTAAAGTGATAGTCATCTCTTGACCCATTAGAAAAGAGAAAATAAGACACAACCGTATAACATTGTTTTAGGAAAAACAACACAGAGGCTATAAAACAGCTCACTAGACAGTAATTAAAGATCAAAATTGTTGTAGGATTTCGCTACTGACTCAAGAGGTTGCAAGTCCTCCTAATTTCTGTGGACTTCCTCGGGAGTGACTTTGGCCTCCCCATAGTCTCTTTTCCTGGTTTATGCCCTGAGCTCAGGTTTTCTCACCTCTTTCTGGGCGATACCCTTGACTTCATACTTTTATTTTCTCCTGCACCCAATACTCCCTACAAAGGATAGCCAGATGATGACAAAGGCAAAGCACAGTCTAGACTGCCCATTTTCTGCACGCACACACACACACACACACACACACACACACACACCTTCAATGGGTACCTCTTCTGTGCTTTCAGAATAAAATCCAAAACCTTTAGTGTGTGTGCTCAGTCATGTCTAACTCTTTTCAACCCTTTGGACTACAGCCAGCCCAGCTACTCTGTCCATGGGATTTTTCAGGCAAGAATACTGGAGTGGGTTGCCATTTCCTCCTCCAGGGGATCTTCCTGACCCAGAGATCAAACCCAGATCTCCTGTGTCTCCTGCATTGGCAGGCAGATTCTTTACCACTGACCCATGGGGGGAAACCTTTAGCCTGGCCTTCAAAGCCCTCAGCACCTGTGAGCCTGCTTCCTGGGGCTCACCCCCAGCAGGCCGTTGAGAGCACCTTGTTGGGACTCCAGCCACAATGTTGTGTTAACTTTGCTTCCCCACTCAAAGGGCCCTCCTTACTGTCTCTGTCCAAAGTTCAGGGCCAGATACAGCTCTCAAAGGAAGGCCTCGCCTTCATCTCAGGACTGGGAGGAGCATCCTTGCCCCGCCCGGACTCCCAACCACATCTCCCAGAGACTTGATCAACCCCGCTGCCTTAGAACCAGTTTATTTGTGGAGTCAGTGCCAGGGAGGGGAAGAGAGGCAGAAACGAAATAACTTTCACCGTGAGCAAGTCACAAAGTCTCTCTGATCTCATTTCCTCATCTGTCCAATGTCCTTAAAGAAGGACCGATCCAATGAAGTTGTCTTGGGTGGGGGTAAACTTGATAATTCACGTAGATAGCGCCTAGTCCACAGCCTGGGACTAAGTCAGGGCTCACAGTGGTAGCATGACAGAACACAGGAGAGAGAGGGAGACAAAGGAAGAAAGGCAGGGTCGGGGGTGGGGTGAGGGTAGAAAGAAAGAGGAGGGAAGGGGAGGGAAGAGAAGGAAGAAAAAGAAATCAATGACCTTCTTTTTCTACCAGAGTCAAAGAACTTGCTGCTTCATAGAAGAAAATATACACATACATAACCTTCCTTGGAGAGAAAATTTGACATAAAAATGCCATCAAGATCAGGGAAAGGGTGAAACCAATTAATCTTCTGAGGTCCACTGTGTATATTTATGAGCTGAATTCTATTAGAAACTTAACATCTTCAAAATGGCATCACCTTGTCCACTCCCATTGCTTGTCTGCTAAAGAAACGGGGCAGAGGGCAAGGACTGGTCAGTGGCAGGGTCCAGATTGGAAATCTTTCAGCCCAGAGCTCCAATCTCCCCAAACATCACATCACCAGTCTTGGAAAACACACAATAAAAACCTCCCGCCCGGAGGGGAACTTTCAGCATGAGAATAGGAAGAGTTTGATAAACGCTTTCTCCAAAAAGCAACTATAAAGCTTGGTCAGAACTGTCAGAAACAACCATTTCAGCCCTCTGGAAATTGGTTGAAAACACACAAACTGAGACATGTTTGTTCGTGAAAACGACTGAATTTGTGTTCTTGCCTGGAGCTGTTCCCATCCCCCGCAGTTCTGCTGTTTGATGACTCCACCAGGGCAGGTTGGGAAAACCAAGCAGCGCTTTGTCACAGCCAGAGTGGTCTCTCTTCATTTGGAGGTGTCAGTTTAAATGGCAATCTCAGAAACAAGGGGACAGGGAGGGCTGGCAGCTCTGAGAGCTTGAAATTGGGGAGCAACGGACCAGTGATGACCTGGAGATTTAAAGGGAAATTGAGGGAGGTGAACCAGCCCTGGGGAGATGGATAAACCCTCCACATGTCATGGGCTGACCGAGGTCACAAGCACTATATAGACAGCAGCAGCCCATGCCGCCCACACAGCCCTGGTCAATGGAACCTGCTCACACGCACAGTGGAGATGCAAAGGCTTGATGGAAACAGAAGCCTTGGCAGACTTGGGGGCAAAAAAGACCTGTCCATTTGAATGCACTGCCCAGCTCAGTCTCAGATTTATCAGTCGAGAGTGGCGGTCTTATTGGCCCATGGCATTTCAGCTATAATATATATTTTATAACTGAATCACTTTGCTATACACCTGAAACTAACACAACCTTGTAAATCAAGTTATATTTCATTTAAAAAATAAATAAAGGGGGGAAAAGATAAAGTTCTGAAGGGCATAGCCCAGAGACTAAGGTGCATGAAAAGGTTGAGACTTTTATCATAAGATTATATAGGATGCTTCCCCTCCCCAGCACTTTACCACCACCATCCACATAACAGGATCCTAACAGTAGGTTTCAACCAAAAGAGCAGAAAAACACAAGGAGGAGCTCATGTAGCAGGAGCTACAGAAATTTTAAGATGTTTCAAACTAAATGAAAAGGAAATATACCTTATCAAAATTTGTCGAATTCAGTGAAAGAAGTGCTTAGATGGAAATTATAGGATTAAACGCATATATTAGAAAAGAAGAAGGATCAAAAATCAATAACCTAAGTTTTCATCTTAGGAAACTTCTAGGAAAAGAGTTAATTAACTCTGAGGTAAGATCTTAATAAATGAAGATGAAATAGTCATGGATTGGAAGACAATGTTGTTAAGATGTCATTTCTCTCTCAATTGATTTTTTGGTTGAAATGACAAGTTGATCCTAAAATTGCATATGGAAAAATGCAAAGATCTAGAGTAGCCAAGAAAATTTTGTAAAAGAAGAAAGAATATTGGAGGGTTTCCACTGCATGATTACAAAATATATTAGGAAGCTTCAGTGATCAAGGCAATGTGATATTGGCATTAAGACAGGTGTATGGATTACTGGAACAGAATTAAAAGTCCGGAAATAAAACTTTACATTTATGATCCACTGACTGTCAACTAAAGTAACAAGATAATTCGATGGAGATATTGTCATCTTTGCAGCAATAGGAGCTGGGATAAGGGATATATACAACCTAGATCCTTCTCTCAATCATGCATAAAAATTAACTCAAAATGGGTCATAGTGCTAAGTAAAAGAGCTAAAATTATAAAACTGGTAGAAGAAAACATAGGAGAAAAATCTTGTGAAAATCTTTATGGCTCCAAAACAAGAGTCACTAAAAAATGGATAAAGTGGGAAGGTCATCTACACACTGCTATATTTAAAATGGATAACCAACAAGGATCTACTGTGTAGCAGGTGGAACTCTATATTCAATGTTATGTGGCAGATAGGATGGGAGGGGAGTTTGAGGGAAAATAGATACATTGTATACATATAGCAGAGTCCCTTTGCTGTTCACTTGAAACTATCACAACACATCACCTATACCCCAGTACAAAATAAAAAGTTTAAAGTTTGGAACAAAAAAAATAAAAAAAAACAAAAAACAAAAAAACCTTTGTGCTTCAACAAATAACCTTAATAAATGGAAAAATCCAGCCATAGATTGGGACAAAATATTTGCAAAACATGTACTTGATAAAGGACTTGTATCCAGAATACAAAAAGAACTTTTACAACTCAATAATAAGACAACCCACTTTTTAAAAAAATTCCTGGCAGGAATGAAAATGGTATATCTACTTTGGGAAAACGGTTGTTTCTTTAAGTGAAACAAAAAGTTACCCAAACCCTGCAAATTCACTCTAAGGAATCTACCCAAGAGAAAGGAAGACATGTTCTCACAAAGACTTGTAAGTGAATGTTCACAGCAGCATCATTGATAATCACTTCAAACTGGAAATAATCCACATGCCTACCAGCTGCTGAATGGATAAACTCCATGTGGAATATCCACGCAGTAGAATACTATTCAGCCATAGAAAGGAATGAGATACCAGTGCTTATTACAGCACTGATGAGCCTAAAAAATCATGCTTCAAGAAGCCAGTTGCACAGTCTATGTATATTATATGATTCATTTATATTAAATGTCCAGAAAAGAAAGATTACAGATAGAAAGCAGATTCATGACTACCTGGACTGAGGGGTGGGAGTCGGTGTTGACTGCAAATGAACTTGATAGAAATTTTTAGGATGATGGCAAAGTTCTCAGACTGGCTCATGGTGATGGTTGTACAACTCTATGCATTGACTAAAAATAATTAAATCATATACTCACAAGGAGTGAATTTTAAGGTATGTAAATTACACATCAATAAATCTGTAAACATAAAGTCTGATGCTCAGGGTCAATTCAGCAAGAGAGATGAGCCCTTTGGAAGATGACAGGAGAGACAGACAACAAGGACAAACAACAATATCCCGCAATGACATAAATTCCCTCTCCCTCCCCCTGGACCACCCTGGCTGACTGCAGGTGGGCCCGGCCGTATCCAGTCCTGGTCAGGTCACGCCTTTCCTGTGGTCCAGTGTCCCTGGACTCTTGGCTTTCACTGTCATGAGCTCTGGGACATGATGCCAGGTGTCAGCCACCTGCTCAATACTTTAGAGCATCACAGGATGGTGGCACTTCTGTTACCGGTGACAGTCCACATGGATTTATTATAAATCTAACAAAGATAAATATGTATCTACAGTCTTGGCCTTTATACACTCAAAAGAACTAAAATGTACCTTAATACTCTATACTTGCTTAAGTTGGTGACACTTTCTGTCCCACTAAGAATACTTACAAGCACTTAAAACATACCTGATGCTTGTCCCCCAGGAAGGAGTGTGTGTGTGTGTACATTCTGGTAAACTTAGGTGGAAGATGAGGCCTGGAGATGTAGTCATCTGATGTTTCTAGTTTTAGTTGAGGGACACATCTGTGAAGGAATGAAAGGAATGAAAGGTGATGTTATCACTTCCTCTGCCAACTTTGCCGCTTTTAGTTTTTTCTTTCCTTTTTTTTTTTTTAAAGGAGAGAATTTCACTGGGGATGCAGCTGGCTTCTTCCGAAGAGAGATCAAACCAGCACATTTCCTGCTCTTGACTTTCTCATTTACTCTGGACTCCATCACCAGCTGAGTTTTCCAAAATTCCTTAACTGCTCATTTCTTGATTCACATTCATTTCACAACAGATGTTTATGGAGCTCCTAGCTTGTGCAAAAGGCTCTCTCAGATACGAGATGGGGCTATGGAGGTGGCGGAGAACGGCCCATCCTTAGAGAGTTTACAATCTAATCACAGCAGGAGGCAAACAAGGTACCTACAAATACCTAAAGTAGTCACTAACGTGGTCACAGTGATGCCAACTCAGCCATCAGGGCATAGAGGAAGGAGAAATCTTTGAGGGGAAGAGCCAAGAAAGTCCTTTATGGAGAAAGTGTGGCTGAAATCAGGCCTTAAGGATGGATGTAACTGTGAGTGACAGCTGCCGGACCACAAGGAAAGATACGTGCCTGGAAGATGCGGCTTTCAGAAATGGTGTATGTGAGCAAAGGACCATATCGTTTTGCTAAAACACAGAATAAGTATCAGGGAGCAGCAGCACATGTATTTATGAATATAAGTTGGAGTCCAATCACATGGGACATGACTCCCAGGGAAGATCTTAATTCATTTCTGGACGTGCAATGTGAACCTTCTATGACTCAAAAGACACTGAAATGATGAAGATGCAGACTCAGGCTCCACCCTGACCAGATCCATAAGTCAAATCCAGAGAGCATCCCCCTATGGTCACAAAATATGGATGGCTGTCCTGGGTAACTCTTAGGCTCCATCCAGCCTAAGACTGAAGCTCAGTGGGCCCCAGCAGGCCATGAATGGGAAATGAACTCTTGTCTCTTGGGGCCTGGGGTGGCCAGAGCCATGTATGGATGTCGGGGATAAGAACTGGCCTGCCGGAGAGATGCCCTGGGCGTGGTTTACTCAGAAGTCCGTCTCTTCTGCAGCTTTGAAAGTGAGGATGGCCTTCCTACATCTGTGGTCTCTCGTGTTTCAGGTACCAGGCAGGCTGGTCCCCACTGCTAGCACAATGGGAGGCCAACAGCGTGTGTGTGCCCGCACTGCTTCAAGATCTATGCAAGCGCTATTAATTCCACTGTTCCAGACAAAGGTTCTTAAGTGGAGTAACCAGGCAGCCTCAGGCAGGTTGTCAGAAGAGTTTAGAAGGCTGACAAATATGCGAAGTCTTTACCGGCTCTCCTCTGGGGGGGTCATTCCCTGGACAACTTGGGCTGCCGCTGCCATGAATACAAAATTCCTTCTGAGGCCAGAAGTCCTGTGACAGGAGCAGAAAGGGAAGAGGAAGGGCCAGGGTTCCTATCTCAGAAAGAGGGTTGGAGGGATGGGAGACATAGATCAGACAACTGCCTTTCAGAGTCTCAGGTATGGTGAGGGTGGCTGGGAGGAGGCTGGGAGAGTCATTAAAAGCACAAAATGCATGTCTTGCTAAAGGTACTCACTGCTGCGTAAATCCCACAGCAACAGCTAGATCAGCCCCAAATGCATAAGGATAAGGCTGGCCACCGACTGTGACAGCTGGACAATTAAGCTCAGTTAATACAGAGACAAGGACCAGCCAGCAAGGCCCAGGCCACCAGCATTCTGAAGAAGCTGAGATCAGATTCCAGGGTGCTCAGTGGATTTAATGAGCTAGACATCCCCTGGGTCCTTTTTCCGCTTCAGCCACTTGGCAGGCTCTGCTGAACGTGGACATTTTTTCCCTCTGCTGGACTGATCAACGTCTGAAGTCCTGTCCACCTTTAAAACTCTCCAGGCCTTAACTTCGGTCAATTTCACTACCTGGGCTCAAAGTGTCTGAAGGATCTGGGAAAGTCATGTGGTTCTGGAGATAGTAAAAGTAACTCACTGGTGGATGGTGGTGATATTTACTATGCTGGGAAAAACAAGGGGGAAGAGCAGGTTAAGACAGTCCAGGGGAGGCCAAGAAGGCTTTCAGATGCAGGATACTGTGGATCAGGAGAGTGGTCTGGGTTGGAGATGTGAAACTGAGAGTCATTGCTCAATAGACTAAAATCTACATGAAAGATTACCTGGCAGCAGCAGAGGGGTTGCAGCTATTGGAGGAAGGAGAAGATAAAGGCAGATAGGAGAATGCCCAGGATGGAGACTTGTGACCCTCCAGGATCTGAGGTCAGGAGGAGGGACCACAGCCAGCAAAGGGGGCTCTGATCTTCTCAGTCCTAATCCATCCTTCACGTTGAGACCAGGGTGACCTCTCCAAACTCAGGTGGGTTCCTGACACCTCCCTGCTAAGGTTCTCCTGCCCACCCTACCCTGAGAAAATCTAGCGCCTTAGATGTTATACAAGTCCCTTCACAACCTAGACCTAACCTTCTCTTATAGGGTCCTCAACCTCTTCTCCTCTGTCACAGCACTTTGAGATCATGTTTTGAGGGATACCCTGGCAGTCCAGTGGTTAAGAATCCGCCTTGCAATGCAGAGGGCACAGGTTCGATCCCTGGTCCAGGAAGATCCCACATGTCGCAGGGCAACTAAACCTATATGCCACAACTACTGAGCCTGCTCTCAAGAGTCCATGCTCTACAACAAGAGAAGTCACCACAATGAGCAGCCCATGTACAGCAACTAGAGAGTAGCCCCCACTCACTGCTACTAGAGAAAGCTTGCAAGCAGCAATGAAGACCCAGCTGAAAATAAATAAACATTTTCTTAAATTGTGTTTTGACTGTCTGGGTACACATCTGTCTCTGTTATTAGGTGTAACTGAAGGATCACGTCATTCACACTTTCAACGCCCTGCACATAGTAGGTGTTCAAAACTTTTTGCTGAACGAGATGAAGGAAGGAAAGAGGATGAAAAGAAGGAGGGGAGATTCCTTGTGTGGGAACCTTCGCATCAAGAATGCGTGACAATGTTTGCGTCATCTTCCTTCTTGGCATTTTTGGAAACTGTGAAACCTGGGTTGGGATGAGAAGAGTGCCCTCTACAGAGAGACAGATGAAGAAACGGACACTTCCTGAAGTTTTCCCAGAAATATAAACTGCTGAGCAGGCAAAACTGGAACTCATACCAAAGCAATCTTTTTAAGAAGCCGATTAATGATAGTGATGCTCTCAGAAGACTTGATCCTGTGTGTATATAGAGAATCCCCGAGACACAGCGCCAAAACTATTAGAACTGGTCAATGAATTCACTGAAGTTGCAACACACAAAATTATCATGCAGAAATGTGTGGCATTTCTATATGATAATAACAAACCAACCAAAAGAGAAATTAAGAAAAAACCCCGTGTATAGTCACATCGACAAGAATAAAATACCTAGGAATAAATCTAACTCAGGAGATAAAAGACCTGTACTAGGAAAACTATTAATATAAGACGCTGATGAAAGAAACTGAAGACAACACAAACAGATGAAAAGATGTACTGTGTTTTTGTATTAGAAGGATCAGTATGGTTAAGTGACCATACCACCAAGGAAATCTATGTATTCAAAGCAATATCTATTGAAATACAATGGCATTTTTCACAGAGCCAGAACAAACAATTCCAAAATTTATATGGAAACACAAAAGACCCCCAACAGCAAACAATCTTGAGAAAGAAGACCGGAGCTATAGGAATCAGTCCCCCAGACCCCAGACTATAGTATAAACCTAGAGTAATCAAGAGAGTATGGCACTGGCTCAAAAACAGACACATAGGTCAGTGGGACAGAAGAGAAAGCCCAGAAATAAACCAACGCACTTACGGTCAATTAATCTAAGACAACGGAGATGAGAATATACAATAAGGAAAAGACAGCCTCTTTAATAAGTGCTACTGGGAAAACTGGACAGTTACATGCGAAAGAATCAAACTGAACTACTTTCTCACACTATATACAAAAATAAACTCAAATATACTAAAGACAAAAATGTAAGATCTGAAACCGTAAAACTGCCAGAAGAAAACATACACAGTACATTCTTTGACACTGGTCTTGGCAGTATTTTTTGGATACGTCTTCTCAGGCAAGGAAAACAAAAGCAAAATAAAATAGGACTGTGTCAAACTAAAAAGCTTTTGCACAGTGAAGGAAACTATCAATAAAACATAAAGCAGACTATTGAATGGGTGGGGATTTTTGCAAACAATATACCTGATAAGGTGTTAATACCTAAGATATACAAAGAACTCATGCAAGACAATATCAGAAAAACAAACAACTGTCCAACAATTAAAAACTGGGCAGAAGACCTGAATAGATGTCTCCAAAGAAGACATACAGATGACCAACAGGCATATGAAAAGGTGTTCAACATCACTAATCATCAGGGAAGCGCAAAGTAAAACCACAAAGAGAACCTCCTACCGGTTAGAATGGCCATTATGAAAAAGACAACAAAATAAATATATGCACATGATATGTACATACGTATGCAGTGTTAAGCCTCTTCAGTTGTGTCTGACTCTTTGCAAACCCACGGACTGTTATCAGTCAGGCTTCTCTGTCCACGGGATTCTCCAGGCAAGAATACTGGAGTGGGTTGCCATTTCCTCCTCCAGGGGATCTTCCTGACCCAGGGATTGAACCCTTGTCTTCTGCAGCTCTTGCACTGTAGGCGGGTTCTTTACCACTGAGCCACCGGGGCAGCCCATACCTATGTATCCACGCATACATATATATGTGCCTATACATATATCTGGACATATTAGGTGTGTACATATACAATGGAATATTACTCAGACATTGACAAAAATGAAACCTTGCCATTTGTAACAAAATGGATGGATCGAGAGAATATTGTTGTTTAGTTTCTAAGTCATCTCCCGCTCTTTGGCGACCCTATGGACTGTAGCCCGCTAGGCTCCTCTGTCCATGGGATTTCTCAGGCAAGAACACTGGAGTGGGTTGCCATTTCCTTCTCCAGGTGATCTTCCCGACCCAGGGATTGAACCTGTGTCTCCTGCATTGGCAGGTGGATTCTCTATCACTGAGCCAGCAGGGAGGCCCCTAGAGGATGTTATGCTAAGTGAAATAAGTCAGACAAAGACAAATACTGAATGATCTCACTTGATGTGGAATCTAAAAAACAAAACAAAAGAAAAACGAAAGAGATTCCTAGTAGCAGAGATCAAACAGGCAGTTTCCAGAGAAAAGGGGATGGAAGGGGTGTGAAATAGGTGAAGGAGATTAAAAGGTACAAACTTCCAGTTATAAAATAAATAATGTGCTCAGAAGCTCAATCAAGTCCAATTCTTTGTGACCCCATGGACTATAGCCTTCAAGGTTCCTTTGTCCATGGAATCTCCCAGGCGAGAATACTGGGATGGGTTGCCATTTCCTTCTCCAGGGGATCTTCCCTACCCAGGGATCAAACTCATGTCTCCGACATTGCAGGTGGATTCTTAACCATGGATATACCTGGGAAGTCGATAAAATAAATAAGCCGTGGGGATATAATATACAACATGAGGAATATGGCAAATAACATATTATAATAATTCTGCACAGGGACAAATGGTTACTAGGCTTATCACAGTGATCATTTCATAAAGTATGCAAATATTAAATTACTACCTAGTGCTTTTGAACTGTGGTGTTGGAGAAGACTTGAGAGTCCCTTGGACTGCAAGGAGATCAAACCAGTCCATCTTAAAGGAAATCAACCCTGAATATTCGTTGGAAGGACTGAGGTTGAAGCTCCAATACTTCAGCCACATGATGCAAAGAGCTGAATCATTAGAAAAGACCCCGATGCTGGGAAAGATTGAAGGCAGGAGGAGAAGGGGACAGCAAAGGATGAGATGGTTGGATGGCATCACCGACTCAGTGGACATGAGCTTGAGCAAGCTCCGGGAGATGGTGAAGGACAGCGAAGCCTGGCGTGCTGCAGTCCATGGGGTCGCAAATAGTTGGACACAACTGAGTGACTGAACAAAAACAACAGCGCCATACACCTGCAAATAACATTATGGTATTAATACACCAATCGTATTTTAATTTAAAATTTTTTGAAATAAATACCATGCATGCCCATGTGAATGATCACTGTAGAGGATATTTTTATGTCCACTTTTATTTATTTAATTGATTTTTGACTGTGCTGGGTCTTCATTGCTGGGCGGGCTTTTCTCTAGTGATGGTGCTCGGGCTTCTCTTTATAGTGGCTTCTCTTGTTGCAGAGCACGGACTTTCCAGTGTCCAGGCTTCAGCAGCTGCAGCTTGTGGGCTCAGCAGTTGTGGCTCCTGGGCTCTGGAGCACAGTCTCAGTTAATTGTGGGACACAGGCCTAGCTTTTCTGCAGCCTGTGGGATCCTCCCAGACCAGGGATTGAAGCTGTGTCCCCTGCACTGACAGGCGGACTCTTCACCACTGAACCAACCAGGAAGCCTCTTTATGCCCCAGTTCTTATTTTAGTCCACTGTGTCAGGAAACTTGCAGGTTTGGTTTGGCTCTGGAACCTCGTATTCCATTCACTTATTTATAAAAGAACCAATTTATACCCTGTTTCATGGTGCAGCTGAAACCACTAAATAGTACATGTAATAGAAAGAAAAAATGGAACAAGAGTAAAGGCTGAGTTTCATCCCAGTTGTGAGATCTCAGGCAACTCATAGAATTTTTCATCTGAACGTTGGGCTTCTGAAACATGAAATGGGGAGAATTTTCACTGCATTCCTCTCTCAGGCTGTTGTGGAGAACAAACAGAATAATGTCTATGAAAGCACTTTTTAACTTTAAAGAAAATTTTATTGAGGAATAATTTACACACAATTAAATTTATAGAGCTTAAGTTTTTCCAAATGTACATACCTGTTTTTTTTGTATGTACAAAGTGAGTTTTTCCAAAATGTACATATTGTGTAATGCACGTGTGTGCATGCTAAGTCATTCAGTTGTGTCCGACTCTTTGCGACCCCATGGACTGTAGCCTGACAGGCTCCTCTGTCCATGGGACTCTCCAGGCAAGAACACTGGACTGGGTTGCCATTTCCTTCTCCAGGGATCTTCCCACCCCAGGGATCGAACTCCCATCTCCCGCAGCTCCTACGTTGGCAGGCAGATTCTCCATCACACTTAGAGAAGGGCTCGAGGCCTAACTCAGTCCATGGGGACCTGGAGCAGCTGGGGGTCGATGCCCCACACATACTCAGATTCACCACCGCTGGGATGGACAGGAGGTGAGGCAGGCTTCCAGTGGAGAAGAGGGACCCTTGGACTGACCTTGGCAGCACTGGCATTTCCAAGAGCGATGTGTTCAATTTGCCCAGCAAGGCTGGGAGTCAGCACTTTGCAGAACAGACATGATTGTCTAGAGAGCAAATCAGGAAGGACACTTTGCAATTAGAGAAGCTGCGATGGAGGCAGGAAAGTCAGCTGGGGAGAGAGGAGGAACTGCTGACTGCAGGGATCGGTCACCATGTCACAAGTGCAGGCAACAGACTAGGCTGGACAGGTCCCTGACTGCCTCTCCGTCACATGGAAAGAACCCTTCCCACTCTTCACCCTCAGACCCACTCCCTTCTGGCAGGGAGAGGGGGCTTCACGGCTCACCAAGGTTGTGCCCCAGATCCTACAAACCTCAGTCTTAGACTCTCCAGGAATATCAAGAGCTCAGGTTGGGAGGGAGATGGTAAATGCTATTTTGCACAGAAAAAGTTTATCACCATTTTTGAAAGTAATAAAGAGCCTCCCTGAAGAGTGATCTTTCAATGATTGACTTTTGACTCCATTTCTTCTAGAATGTGTTTCTCAGCTATATCAACTCCGTATTGGGTATTTGCTCAGTTGAAGAGCCCTCAGCGTTCTGCACATTTTTTGCACAATAGGCTTTATAAAACCCTGTCTTGCTTACCCAGTACCTTGGCAGCAAACAGGATGCATCTCATAGCTCTGCTCCAAGAGATGTTTTCACCTAAACCATCGGTTTTTAGGTGCAAATGCCTTTCTGAGTCAATCTATCTCCCTTTTGCATGATGGTGTTTTGGGCTTCCTTCCATCCTTGGGGATGAAAAAATGTACTTTCCATCTGTGCCAGTTATTAATTTCACGTCTTGTAGCTCCACGCACCTCCCCGAGCCTTCTCCCGCTTTGTAATACTGGAGCTGGACTCTGCAGGCTAGCTTTCCCGTTGCCAGCTGGCTGGCCCTGAGGTTGGACAATAGGAGCGTGGGCAGGACGATGCATGGCTGGGAGAGAAAGAAGGGCCTTTTTCTCCCCCTTCCCTGTGTCTGTTTTTCAGAGCGGCAGCATGCAGACACCCCAGTGGTGTCGCAGGGGGTTGGCAGGCTGCCCTTGGCCACCGGCTCTGGGTACCTTCATCCTCGCCAGCATCACCACCACCTTGCTGCAGGCAGAGTGCTCCCTGACCCAGGAACCTCCCCTCTGGGGTCTGAGGCCCGCGGGCATGCAGGCTCTTTACTCTGAGTTCCTAAGCTTCTTCCTTGTCCACTTTTCCCTTCATCCTCTTCCCCTTAGAGTTCTCCAGGCACCCTCTCCATAGCGCCAGTCTCTTCTACATTGAACAAATCTTCCTATTACATTTCCCTCTTCAAACTTCCTGAGTTTTTTTTTTACAGATGCTAAAACCATCACCAAATGGAAAATGTTAACTATCTGATGACCATGAACACATATCCCCAGGCCTCCTGGAGGCTGAGGACTGATAATGTTCACCCCTGTGACACCACCCTGGTACCACCATCAGCCCATCAGAGAACCACATGAGATCACATACCCTGGACCCTCACCTCCATCACCAGGCCTTTAAAGATGCTTTCTTGAGAAACCCTTTAAGGAGTCCAGGTGTTCTGAGCACCTAGCTTTACTGGACTCTTTGCTTGGCACCTGCAATAAACACTCCTTTCCTTCTTTACAACCTGGTGTCAGTAGATCAACTTTACTGCACTCAGAGGAATGGACCAAGTTTGGTTCAGTAATGAGTTAAGTTCTGGAGATTGCAGTCTTGGGAAAGTAGAGGGAACACAGCAAGCCAGAAGCCTCAAGCAGTAAGAGAAGTAAAGCATTTTATAGTTTAAGGGAACATGAGTATAAACGTTATATTTTCTAAGTACATGTACATCTCAGTTCAGTTCAGTTGCTCAGTCGTGTCCTACTCTTTGTGACTCCGTGGACTGCAGCACGCCAGGCCTCCCTGTCCATCACCAACTCCCGGAGTTTACTCAAACTCAGGTCCATTGAGTCAGTGAGGCCAGCCAACCATCTCATGCTCTGTTGTCCCCTTCTCCTCCTGCCCCCAATCTTTCCCAGCATCAGGGTCTTTTCAAATGAGTCAGCTCTCTGCATCAGGTGGCCAAAGTATTGGAGTTTCAGCTTCAACATCAGTCCCTCCAATGAACACCCAGGACTGATCTCCTTTAGGATGGACTGGTTGGATCTCCTTGCAGTCCGAGGGACTCTCAAGAGTCTTCTCCAACACCATAGTTCAAAAGCATCAATTCTTCGGCACTTAGCTTTCTTTATAGTCCAACTCTCACATCCATATAGGACTACTGGAAAAACCATAGCCTTGACTAGATGGACCTTTGTTGGCAAAGTAATGTCTCTGCTTTTTAATATGCTGTCTAGTTTGGTCATAACTTTTCTTCCAAGGGGTAAATGTCTTTTACTTTCATGGCTGCAGTCGCCATTTTCAGTGATTTTGGAGCCCCCCAAAATGAAGTCTGTCACTGTTTCCACTGTTTCCCGATCTATTTGCCATGAAGTGATGGGACCAGATGCCATGATCTTAGTTTTTTGAATGTTGAGTTTTAAGCCAACTTTTTCACTGTCCTCTCACTTTCAAGAGGCTCTATGATCACTTATTACATTCACGAGTCTATACGTGCACATGTGTACATGCACACAGACACATATGTTAAAGACAGGCTGACACTGAGCGGCTCTGCCACATCCATAATGCTTAGAAGACCCCAGACAATCCCCTCTGAGGAATCTCAGAGTCTCATTCACCATGATCTCTAAATATTGTGAATTGATACAGGACATCTTCTTAACCAGAGGCTCAGGGTCACAGGAAAAGAATGAAGGGTGGGTGCTGACAATGCCAAGGCTCCAGGAGGTGAAGATTCAATAGAGACTAAGAACAGCCCTTGAGAAGTCCCGCTGAAACCCCCTGGAAGGGGGTGAGCTAATCCTGGCTCAAGGATGCTAACCCCAGGGCGCCCTCTGGTGGAGCTTAGCAGCTATTGCCAGTGTGGACCTGCGTGAGGTCAGTCAGGACCATCCTTTCTCTTGTTTGAGAGCTCATATGCCCCTTCCCTCCCCTGCCTCCAGCTCCTCACAAACACACAGGACTCCACCCCTGCCTTCTCGACCCAGGAGAGTCAAGATTGTTAGGAGAACCTCAAAGAAAGATATTTCACTGCCTCCCTGGCCAGTCATTCCAACCACTCTTTTTTTCCCCCTAGAGCTCTGTCCCTACCTTTCTGATCCAGAGGTAAGGATACCTGTGGGGATTCAGCCAGGTGAGCAGCCAAAGACTGCTGCTGTTCATTCGCAGACTTGTGCTGAGCCCAGGAGGAGCTGGGCACTGGGTTTGAAGTCCAGTACTCACAGCCCAGGGGGTGTCCTGACCCTCAGCTGTCCTCACCCATGCAGCCATCACAGCTGGGAGACCTGTGCTGCTTTACCGATGGGGCAGCTGAAGCACAGAGGGGCCACACGGCCTGCAAGTGCTCCTGGCAGGATGTGAGCCCAGAATGCCTGGCTCCAGAGTCTATATTGCTAAATACCATACTGTGCTAGATACAGACATATAGCATATGCCTCACTCACAGAGAACTGAAGTCTGGTGGGTGTATTCCCGAAACTCATTATTCTTTCAAAGTGGGGGTGAGCAATCCCACAGAAGGACATATACCCTGAGAAGATCATAATTCAAAAAGACACATGTACCTCAGTGTTCACTGCAGCACTGTTTATAGTAGCCGAGACGTGGAAGAAACCTAGATGTTCACTGACAGCAGATGAATGGATGAAGAATTTGTGGTACATATATACAATGGAATATTCCATTCCATACAATGGAATATTACTCAGCCTGGATCATTTGTAGAGACATGGACGGACCTAGAGTCTGTCACACAGAGTGAAGTAAATCAGAAGGAGAAAAACATAGACAACTGCTTTCAGCTGATTTATTAGATCCAAGAAAACTGTATGTAAATTAAGTTATACTTTCCTGGTGAATATGGCAAGGAAGGAATCTATAGGTTTCTGAAAAAGGAGTCTCAGAAGACCAACAACATCTTTGGTCAAAAAGTAGGAAACTCACTGGGAGAATTCAATGCACAAGGCCCCGGGGTAGTGCACACCATACGCTTTAAGTTTGCTGTTTCTGCTGTAGCAGCCACACCCATCACAACCTTGGTCCTCTGTGACAGGCGTCTGATCACCAGTTCTCGCAGTGGACCCGAGACAAGAACAAATCAGCTGAAGGAGAGAAACATAAACCATCACGTCGGGCTGTTGGCAGAGATCCTGCTGCCCGTGGTTCAGAGGCCAGATGGCAAGGGATGGAAAAGGGCTCTGCGGGTGGACGCAGTGCCGAGACCCATGCGGGCCAGGCAGTAACACACACACACACACACACACACACACACACACACACGTATCAGGGCTCCAAGCACCCCTTGGTCACCTGGCGACCCTCATCCTGCCAGACAGCTGGAGACCTGCCTGCTCTTTTCAGGCTGAGGAGGAGCGGGCATAGGGCCAGCTGGGCTTGGGCAGCCAGACACCAGGACTGGTCTCAGATACAGTGGGGACTTAGCTCCTCATACGATTCAATTCATGTCTCTCTCACCCTGGTGAACAGGATCCACTATCCCATCGTAGGAGACAAATCAAAGAGACTAATGTCTCTGGGCTTTTCCTCCTTGATAGACATAGGTACAGACATAGATACATGTACAGATATACGTACAGACATAATACATGTATAGACATAGGTATAGACATAGATACATGTACAGATATAGGTGTATGTAGATAGACACATGGGCTTCTCAGGTGGCTCAGCAGTAAAAGAATCCATCTGCCAATGCAGGAGGCGAGGTTAGAGATGCTGGTTTGATCCCTGGGTTGGGGAGATCCCCTGGAGAAGGAAACGGCAACCCACTTCAGTATTCTTGCCTAGAAAATTCCATGGACAGAGGAGCCTGGTGGGCTACAGTCCATGGGGTTGCAAAGAGTCAGACATGATTGTGTGTGCACGTGCGCACGCGCGCGCGTGCGCGCACACACACACACACACACACACAATCATGTAGGAGTGAACCCAGAACAGAAGTTCATTCTAAAACCTCAGTTTAGGGGGCAAGGGAAGTTTGCTCTCCACCCAGACAGTCATCACCCTCCACATCCACAGGTTCCCCATTCATGGATTCAACCAACTGTAGATTAAAATATTTGCAAAAAATAGTCCAGAAACCTCAAAAAAATGAAACTTGAATTTTGCACATGCTGACAATTATTTAAATAGAATTTACATTGTATTTACAGCTATTTACAGCTCATTATTTTAGGTGTTATAAGTGATCTAGAGATGATTTAAAGTATACAGAAGGATGTGTGTATACATGTTAGAGCAGAAAGACCCTATGCTCACTTCCTCTCACGAGCACACCAAAAATCACAATTATCTGCAGAACAACCACAGATGAGAGAGACCAGAAGGGTTCAGTAAAATCTGATCATTACCAGATGAGTAAAGTCCCATGGACTTGCAAGGAGATCAAACCAGTAAGTCCTCAAGAAAATCAACCCTAAATATTATTGGAGGGACAGATGCTGAAACTGAAGCTCCAATATTTTGGCCATGTGATGCAAAGAACTAATTCATCAGAAAAGACCCTGATGCTGGGAAAGATTCAGGGCAGGAGAAGGGAGCAACAGAGGATAAGATAGTTGGATGGCATCACCAACTCAACGGACATGAGTTCGAGCAAACTCTGAGAGATAGTGGAGGGCAGAGGAGCCTGGTGTGCTGCAGTCCATGGGGTCACAGAGTTGGACACAACTGAGTGACTGAACAACAATGGCTGAATGAAGTGAGAAATTTAACCCTGATGAAGACCTAAGTTATGAGATCACAGGTTTCAAATAAAAGGAAGAGTTTTGGGGGGATGGAGACCTAGAATTACTCTGTTGTAGATTTCAAAAGATGTGACCTACAGCGTTAAATAAAAAAGAAAGAAAGAAAGGGAACTTCCCTGGTGGTCCAGTGGTTAAGACTCTGAGCTTCCAATGCAGGGGGCTCAGGTTTGATCTCTGGTCCCTGGTCAGGGAACTAAGATCCCACATGCTGCATGGCCAATAAAGAAAAGAAAGATAGAAAAAAAGAGAAGCTAGCAACCCCCTCATGGACTTAGACATGGCCTTCTCCCTAAGGAGGACCGTGAGAGTGGAAAAGCTGGGTGAAATCAGAAGTGGCCTGGGTGTGAGACAGCTGGTCCTCCTCTGTTCCCTTGGATGCTGGCATCCTTCAAAATGCCTCCTGGGCCTCAGATCACTTCCTACGCTTAACTTAGGTGAGCTTGTTCCTTCCAGGACTTCCAGGGCTCAGACAACCTCTAATCCAAACATGACCTTCGAGTCTCTATCTCTGGTCCTGCTCTTCCCCTTGAGCTCCACCACCAACCAAAGAAGAGTCTTTTAAAAGGCAATGTATCAAGATCAGACTTAATTATCTCCCTGTCTTCATTAGTCAGGACTCTCAGTTACTAGTGTCAGAAACCCAATAGCAACTACCTCCAGCAGAAAGGGTAATTTATGGGTTCATGTTAACCAAACTGTAGGACAGGAGGGGATGAAATTAACTCCAGGGATGCCTGGAACCAGAGGCTGAAAGACCACCAGAACTAACTTCCTTCTGGGCCTCACATCTGTGTCTCTGCCAAGGTTAAACTTTTTTCTACTGAAGGCCAGTTTTTTTTTCCAAATATTAGAGACATAACCATTAGCATCGCTAAATTTGCAACTTGACAGATTCACCATCGGGGGGAAAAAAAAAAAACAGCTCTTTCCCCTAGTGATGATTCAAAATTCAGAATTATCAGGGAAGGTCTCAGATTGGGGTCACATGCCCATATGTTGATCAAATACTCCGGACAGGGTGAAGACAATAAGATAATATGATTGAACTACCTTGTATCTGGTATCCACCCTTGGATCAATCATTATAGCTAAGGAGATGGCTTTTTATTAAATGTTTTATTATTTTTAAATTTACATTTAAAAGGCAGTTCTTGGGAAGGGTGACATATTGAAGTTTTGGGACAGGGGAGAACAGGTACGTCCAGGTATGTCTGCTGTTCCCAGGAGATGGTAAATAAAACACTGATGTCCGCCACATTCTCCAAGGATGCTCTGTGCTCCATACTCTTTTTCTGAGGCCGCATGTCCGACTTGTGGGGTCTCGAACCTCGGCATTGAGAGCATAGAGCCTTGATCACCGGACCTCCAGGGAATTCCTTGTGCCTGTATTCTTGATCTCCACCCACAACATCTCAGTTTATCCAGTCTCGCCGACCGTGCCTCAGCTTCCTAAGAACTTTGGTCAGTTTCCCAAACAAAATCCAATCTCCTTCACTTAGAACATGAAGCCCCTCCCACCCTGGCCTGAGCCCTCTCTCCAGCCACATCCCCTGTGATTCAGCTGTTCCACTCTGCTTCCTGATTAAGCACACGTGGCTGCCACGCCCGCACACTGTTCCTCAGACACAGACCACCTCTGTCCCTTCCAGCCCCGTACATTCGCCCAAGCTCACATCTGCCTGGACTGGACTGTCCTTTCTCACTTGGTCAGCTGTATACCTTCCTTCATGGGAAAAAACCCTGATGCTGGGAAAGACTGAAGGCAGGAGGAGAAGGGGGAGACAGAGGATGAGACGGTTGGATGGCATCACCGACTCAATGGACAGGAATTGGAGCAATCTCCAAGAGATACTGAAGGACAGAGAAGCCTGGTGTGCTGCAGTCCATGGGGTTGCAAAGAGTTGGACACGACTGAGCAACTGAACAACAAGATTAAGGTAGGAAGTGGCCTTACCCTCAAGTTAAATCCACCTGCTCTCCAGGCACGTCTGACACCTTTGTATATCCCAGGATGTGTGAGTTCATCTCTGTGATCAGCACTTATCACATGGAGTTATCATTCACTTGTTGACCCGTGTATCTCTTCACTTGACCAAGAGACCTCAGAAGGTGAGGACCACATGTTCTTCATCTTTCAAGTTGGTCCTAGCACCAGCCTGGTAGGTGAATGAATGGCTATCCCCTGGCATACAGTGGATGGCCAATTGATGTTTTTTTTTTCATTTTTTTTCTTGAAGTATAGTTGATTTACAGTGTTTTGTTAATTATTACTATATGGCAAAGTGATTCAGTTATACATATATAGCAGTCTTTTTTCATATATTCTTTTCCATTATGGTTTATCATAGGACATTGAATAGAATTCTCTCTGCTGGACAGTCGGACCTTGTTGTGATGTTTAACGACTAAAGCAACAATCAACAGTTTCTAATGTTGAGCATTCATCTGGTAGTTTTAATAACTGAAGCCTCATATTACCAAAACTTCTTAGTTCTTTTTATTCTCTTTAGGATGTGAGTGAATTAAAGGCTAATGAGTGGGTGGGTTTGGTTTCATTACTTCCACCCCAAATACTTTATTCAGATTTGCCAAAGTGAAAATCACTCAGTTGTGTCTTTGCAACCCCATGGACTATACAGTCCATGGAATTCTCCAGGCCAGAATACTGGAGTGGGTAGCCTTTCCCTTCTCCAGGGAATCTTCTCAATCCAGGGGCTGAACCCAGGTCTCCCACATTGCAGGCAGGTTCTTTACCAGCTGAGCCACCAGGGAAGCCCAAATGCTACTGAAATAATCACCGCCCCATACTGCTGTGTATTTCTGGAGCTTCTTCACTGCCATATTAGTCCAGATAGTACATAGATTTTGATCTTCCCTGAGTTCCAAAGTGCACACTGTGCCATTGGCAGGTAAGTGAACCATAAACCTGTGGCACTGGCTACACATTAAATAATGCAAATACCTGGTTTCCCATCCTGAGTTTTTCCCCTTGATTAGCAGCTTCCAAATAGCTGTGATGTGTAAATTGTTATCACGATGAAGGGCATTTATTTTTGAGTGATCTAACTTTGCATGTGCATAAGAGTTGATTTGAGGTGAACGCCCCTCCATCTCACTTCTCTGCAATTTGCTTTCTCTTGTAGAAGACCAAGGCATGAAGTCAGCCTCTTGGGATGCCACCATATTCTCTCTGCTCTAGGTGGGGATTTACCACCCTGGGTTGTGCCAGCTACCTTATCCTGCATGACCTCAGTCATTGGGGGAAATTCCTCAAAATCTAGAGCCCCCGTGAGGTTCTTGCCTGCCCGTGGGTGGCAGACAACCTGTGTGACAGTAGAACACACCCCTGGTGCTATCATTCCTCTTATTACAATGGACCAGACCCTCAAAGGTCATCTGGCAAGAGGGTCCACATTCTCTCAAACAGCTCTGGCTACACTGAAAACACCCTTGCTCTCTGCTACTTCATCCTTTATTTCAATATATGCTGCTTCTTATTTGGTGTTCTGTCTACTTGCCTTTTTATGGTCCACGTCTGATGCTAAGCCGGAGAGCTGTGAACATAAATTGCTTTGCAGAGGTGACCTTGCTTTTATTTTCAACAGCTTTGAGAGAGTGGGAGCTGTGTTTCACAGAAGACAGGAGCCGGAATGGGCCTTCGACCACCTCCTTGTTCTACAGACATGCAGCTGAGCCCCATGGGGAGGAAGTGGCCTGCCAAGGTTGGGGAAGAGCCAAGATGAGACCTGGGTTAATGCAGGTGACTCTAAAACCAACAAAGAGACGTGCCAGTATTGAAGGCAACAAGCTAGGTTCTGCCAGAAGAAAAGAGAAGAAAATGGTTCAGATGGTACGGAATCTGCCTACAATGCAGGAGACCTGGGTTCAATCCCCTGGGTCGGGAAGATCCCCTGGAGAAGGGAATGGCAACCCACTTCAGAATTCTTGCCTGGAGAATCCCATGGACAGAGGAGCCTGGCAGGCTACAGTCCACGGGGTCGCCAAGAGTCGGACACGACTAAGTGACTAAAGGACTGAGGACCTGAGAGCAGGCCACGGTCACCTAGGAAAAGCCAAAGCATTAAGTGCTACCGCTGTTATCGTTGACGACGAAAGTATACGAAGCCTTCTCAACAGAGAGTCCTCAGGCTGGAAGGAATGTCTGAAATCCCTCTACCCGGGCGCACCACGCGCTCTGCCCCCAGCACGCCGGGGCTGTCTGGAAGTGGGCTGGCATTCAGATCACAGACGGATTCTTCCCGTGCTGCTTGGCCTGTCTGTGCCTCAGTTCTCCTCGCCTGCATCTCGTGCTCTCAAGCTCTTTGAGAGGCGAAGGTCTGTGTTGGGCTCTGACTCTGGCTCCGCAAGGTCACTTCTCCCAGACCTTCTGGGCCTCCACCTTGGCCCAAAGGGATGGACGCCCACCTCTGGGAAGAACTCAGCCAGCCATAAAACCGAGCCCCAGAGTGGAGCTGCCAACATACGTCAGACACTGTGTCGAGTGCCTTCATGCGCCCAGTCTCTGATAACTTACAACAGCATTAAAAGCCAAAGAGGACTTCCTTGGTGGTCCTGGTAGTTAGGGATCCACCTGCCAGTGCAGGGGACATGGGTTTGACCCCTGGTCCAAGACAATTCCACATGCCGAGGGGGCAACTAAGCCCAAGCACCCAAATTACTGAAGCTGGTGTGCCCTAGAGCCCATGCTCCTCATAAGAGAGGCCGTGCTCCTCAGTAAGAGAGGCCACTTCAATGAGAAGCCCACGCACCACAACTAGAGTACAGCCCCCACTCATGGCAACCAGAGAAAGCCCATGTGGCAATGAAGATCCAGCACAGCCAAAAATAAATAAAAATAAATACACAAATCCGAAAAAAAGACAGAGCAGCAGCAGCTCGGAGGAGCTGGGTGACTTCCCCCAGGCACATGGTTAGAAAGGGGCTAAGCTGGGTCTGTCACACAGGGTGGTCTGACTCTGAGACCTGTATTTTCTATGACAGCACACTGCTTTACAAACAGAAAATGCTAAACCCATGACACGTATGTTTTTTAAATGTTAATCTTAAAATACATAGTTTTTTTTTTTTTTAAATGGAGGGTATCCGTGCCAAGCTCAGGCAACGACAGCCACGTTACAACAAAGAGGCAGGAAAAGCTAGATCACTGGCCGGGTGACCACAAAGCCTGTGTCTGGGGTCTCCGCCAGCTCTGACCCTGACATGTGACCTCGGGAGTCAACTTCCTGTCCTCGCAGTGACAGGTTATTACCTAACCCTCCACCCCACCTCCATTTCACAGGAACAGTGTGAAAGTTCAATTCCTTGCACTTTGAGAGAGGGATTTCAGAAATGGGTGTTGTGGGACTTCCCTGGGGGTCCAGTGGCTAAGACTCTGCACTCCCAATGCAGGCGGCCTGGGTTTGATCCCTGGTCAGGGAACTCGGTCTCACATGCCACAACTAAGACCCAGGGCGGCCAAATAAGTAAATAAATAATATTCAAAATTTTAAAAGAAATATGTGTTGATATGTCAAAGATTCCCATTTTAAGCTAAGTTTAAGGCCCAACTTTTGGACACACGTTTGGTAAAGAACATAGCGTATGCAGAATGTCCTAAGGTGCTGACTTTGCAATGGAGTAAGCCAAGAAAGAAGTTATATAGGATTAGAGATGGTGATTTTACTTAATTTGATGACTGGAGAGGGAAGCTTTGAAGAGTTAACTATTTTTGTCTTTATGGACTCAGAAAGTACTCCGAAATTATTTGCTGGGTGACACAAAATTTCATATGAGAAAAGAAAATAAAGATGCAGTGATGGGATGGGAAAAGGTTATCTGGGCAAATCTTTTAGAGGTTAGATGTGCTGTGCTGAGCAGCTTCAGTTGTGTCGGACTCTTGGCGACCCCAAACTGTAGCCCACCAGGCCCCTCTGTCCATGGGATTCTCCAGGCAAGAATACTGGAGTGGGTTGCCATTCCCTCCTCCAGGGGATCTTCCCAACCCAGGGATCAAACCTGGGTCTCCTGCATTACAGGCAGATTCTTTACTGACTGAGCCCCTGTTGGACATGATGCCAATTAAAAAAAAAAAAATGGGACAAAGAAATTTTTCCCCCATCCTTTCCACGGGCAGGCTTCAGACATAATACCCCATCACACTGTTTTGGTGGTATCTAAAACAGAAGAGAAGATGTGTATGTTTTAAAGAACCTGATGTAGGGAGTTCTTGCATTGTGTGCTTCAAACAAAATGCAATTGCTTTAAAAAGAAATAAACAAAATCTGTTAAGAGGTTACTGTTCGAAAGCGGCTCACTTCTCCCAGCAATTATTACAAAAGGGATGAATGCAGGCCCGTGTGGACTTGAGCAGAGGAGACCAGAAACTTCCTGGGGGGTCCTTTCCCCCTGTTCTCCACAGTTTGGCACTGGGAGCGCAGCGCCTGACTTTGGGGTGCGCGGTCTGGGTGAGATGCTGCCCTCTAGTGCCCACTGCTTACAACAGCATCTCACCGCCCAGATGCTGGTCTAATTAGGGACCCCTTGTACTGCGATGGACGTGAGCTTGAGCAAGCTCTGGGAGTTGGTGATGGACAGGGAAGCCTGGCGTGCTGAAGTCCATGGGGTCGCAAAGAGTCGGACACGACTGAGCGACTGAGCTGAACTGTAAGGTGGTCTCTGACCTCCAGCCAAACACAATCACCCTACAGAGCAAAGCCATTCAGAAAGGATAATCAACATTAAGGAGTTCGATGAATTAAAATCGTCTTCTGAGAACACTATGAGAGGAGTGCGCACAGCGCTGAGATGTGAGGGTGTCGAGTTCCCCTACCCCTCCTGATTGTGGACCACACATGGATACAGCATGGAACACACACAGAACACCTAGGCCCCGGGCCCTTCCTGGGCAGACACAGGCCAAGGGGTGCAAGGAAGGGGGAGCGGTGGCAAGTCCAACCTTCACACTGAGTTCCTAACCCTGCCTCGTGGGAGCAGGCGCTTGGGAGTTCCAGGCAGGATGGAAAACTTCTTGGTGGCAAGCTGATGAGCAAAATAGACTGACACAGATGGTCTTTCAGTCTTAACTTGTGACTTGGAGCTCCTTGAAGGAAGGCCAGGTTTTCACCACTGTATCTTGCCTGGCACATTGTCCATATAGATACTCAGCTATTGTTTTGTTGCATGAATGAATACATTCACTTATAATTTCTCTTGAGGAAGAAAAAACTAGTTCAAATAAATAATTAATGGGTCTAGAGAGAAAAAGAGAGCCTCTGACATTTAGAAAGTGGCCATAAACTTGCAGTGGGGTCGCCAAGAGTCAGACATGATTGAGCGACTGAACTGAACTGATAAACCTGCAGAATACCAACCTCAGGAGAGGTTACGAGGAGACTCTGGCTAGATGAGACAGAGCAAGTTCACTCCATAACTGTGTCTAAGCACAGATAAAAATAAGGTCAGTAAGCCACCCACAGAATACCAAACAACCACTCCTTAGCCGGAAGGAGCATCTGTTGCTCTGTGACCAAGTCCAGCTCATCCTCCAGCTCGTCTTCCTTTCCCACAGATAAGACCCATCGAAATGCCCAGTTGCAGACTTGCCTGCTTCCTGGCAGCCTCCAATCTTGGGCAGAGCCCCACATCCTTAGAGGCTCCCCCCAAATCCTCAATAAGCTCTTCCTAAGCCCCGCTTTCTAGGACTCCCCATGGCTCCAGGTCTGGACTCTCGCTGGCTACAACCCTGATTGTTTAGCTTCAGGGCTGCTTCTGGGGCTGTTTGGCTGAAGGGCACTGACCAAGTAAGTGCTAAGAAGAAAAGAATGCCCGGGACTCCGAATGTGGAACCTGTCAGGCTCCCAAGAGCTCTGGGTCTTAAATGTTAATACCCAATAACCCTTCCTGAGGCATTCTCCTAAGCACTCCAGTCAGCTCTTAACAGGAGGTAGGCACTGTTGTTGTTTAGCCACTCCGTCATGTCTGACTCTTTGCGATCCCCCTAGACTATAGCCTGCCAGGTTCCTCTGTCCATGGGAGTCTTAAGGCAAAAATACTGGAGTGGATAGCCACTCCCTCCTCCAGGGGATCTTCCCAACCCAGGAATCAAACCCGTGTCTCCTGCATTGGCAAGCGGGTTCTTTACTGCTGAGCCACTGGGGAAGCCTAGACGCTGTTATTATCCCCATTTACAGACAAAGAGGTGCAGCATGAAGAGGTGAAGTAACCTCTGCCTCTGCAAGGTCAAACAGCTGGCAGGAGATGGAACCAGCGCTCAGCCTGGTTATCTGACCCCAGAGCCCAAGCTTCAGATAGACAGGACTCTGAAGGACTCTGAAGGTAGAAGGAGGAATGTGCGTGCGTTTTCTGGGCTAGCAGCGGGAGCGGGGGAGGAAGGCATGAGCAAAGGCCCAGGAACAGGAAAGAACAACTCTGCATAATCAGCATCTGGATTCCAAGGCGAATAAAAATCTCCGAATCGTCCGCTGATGTCCCAGGCACCACGCAACCCCCTTCCCCACCCCCACCCCCCCGCACTGACCTGGCCCCCTGGAGGCCAGACCTCCGAGCCAGATGCAGGCACTGGGGTGACAGATTCTGTTTCTTGAAGTGGCTTGGATCCTGCCATCTTCACTCAAAGGACAAAGAATGTTCCATTGGCCCACACCCACACCTGTCCCTCATCTCCTGGAACCTGGAGGCATAGCGGGATGTGGCCAGACCCAGAGTCCCCCTAACTAGCACGTGCCCCTCTTTCTGATCTGTGTGTCCAGACATCACTTCTCAGGGAAGCCTCCTCTGATCCCCGGGATTGGCTACATCCTTGGTCACAGGCTGCCAAGCAGCCTTAACGTCCCCTTTACTAAAGCCTGTGACAGTTCAGGACGTCCTCCTGCTGGACCACGAGTCCCACGGGGCTGGAGCTTTGCTGGACTGGGTTGCTGCCTGGCAACTCCCTGGAACTCAGAGACGTGAACTCGAGGTGGACGTGCTGAGTAGCGGGAGATTCGGGAAGAACTAGGTCAGTCCCTTTCCCTTCCCATCCCAAACCCTTGCCTCTTGGCCCTCAGTCAAAGTCAGGTGTTCCTAGAGAAATCCAGCCACAGGTTGTTCTTCTACTAAGAGTCCGGTCAGTCCCCAACAAACTTTACCTTCTAAGAAATGACTGTCCCTCTCTGGTGAGTTATTTAAGGTCACCCGGAGCCATCGAAGTCAGAAATAAGACTCAGACCAGTGCTCCCTAGGTAGTCTTTTTCTTAAAGGAATAAAGAGGAGGAACTGGGCTGGACATTGATTCTCCATGACTTCTCTAAGAATGTTCATCAAATACAGACTGAGAATGTCTACTAATTCTGTATGGGACCTGCGGAGATACTCAAGTGTCATGAGCCTTTCAGGACAAGATATTTCTTGAAAAAGGAACAGGAAAACACAAGAAACACCATCTGGGTTCATGGTTAATATTGCAGAGATGAGCTGAATTCAACTCTGGATTGCGACTCTCCTGAGCTGGCTTAAACAGCAGGGTGGGAGCCGGGATCAGCTTGCTGTGTAGCCTCTCAGTGGAGGGCAAAGCACAGCGGCAAAAGCTGCAGACAACACGAGCGTCGTTGGCATACCCCAGTATGTTGCCTTCTCACGAGAAGCCATTAAAAATAAATAAGACCAGTGCTAATTTCTTAGATCCACAGCCACACAGGGAGAAGGTTCAAATAAAAGCCAAGCTCTTAGCCTGCAGGGCTGAGGAACGAAAGCCAGGCAATTAGAGCTGAGAAAACGCTTTACATAATCTTGCAGCAGGAGGCCAACCGAGCTGAGTCACACTCAGGAAGGAGCCCTCAGGTGTTAGGAAGAAGATGCCTTCCCACCTGGGATGGGTGGAACACAGCACAGCAGGGGTAGGGGGAGAGGCGGGACAGACCAAACCAACTTCCCAGCCAGCTCCCAGCCTAGAGTCTGGGAATGATACCCGCTGAGGAATAGTGGGGGTTGGTGATGAGCTGTGAACATCCTTCCCCGACGTATGGGACTCACCTCTCCCATGGACATCATTCTCAATGACCAGGCAGCCCCTGAGAGCCATGTACCTCATATTTCTTTGAAATGTTCCTCTTTTCCATCAGCAGTGCCCAAGCATTATGATCCAGTAATCCACGGGAAGTGAAGCAGGATGGCTTCTTTCACCAAACCTTTCCCTGCATTTAGGGCAAAGGGGTAAAATGAAGCAAAGTCACGTTGCTGAAGCTTCTGATTAAAAATGATTTTTGACAAGGCTTCTGTTTTTCTTTTCCTTGTTATCTTTTCATTACCTTCCCTTTTTCACTTTACAAGTACAGGGATGTATACTCTCATCTAGAAATGGACTATTTTATGCAAAATACAATGTTTATTGAAAAATAAATAAAACCTCCTTCCCCCGGGGGCCAGAGGGCAGTCTGGGATGGAAGGGTGACCAAAAACACTCACTATAAGATGGTTTTTAGCACTGTTCTTGGCAACCTGTGTGTGTGTGTGTGTGTGTGTGTGTGTGTGTGCGCGCGTGCGTGTGTACACGCGTGTGTCGTCCATCAGTCGTGTCCGACTCTTTGCAACTCCATGGACTGCAGCCCACCAGGCTCCTCTGTCCATGGGATTCTCCAGATAAGAATACTGGAGTGGGTTGCCATGCCCTCCTCCAGGGGATCTTCCAAACCCAGGGATCAAACCCAGGTCTCTTGTGTCTCCTGCTGATCCACTGGGGCAACCTGGGAGGTGACATCAAATACCTGGATAAGCTTAGACACATTTCTATAAAGACAGCACCTTTCTATATCATCCATCAAAGCTCAGCAGAATTTTCATCATAATGAGTCCCAATAAAAGTCCAATTTAGACAGACTGGGACCTAGCTTCAGCAAACGGAAAACCTGACTTGTTTCCGTGGGTAGGTAGTCTTAGTCATTCTGTTTTGCCTTTCTACCACTCTACAATTAAGGGATCTTTTAACACCTCCTTTTTCGGCCAACAGAAGCCGAAAGATTAAGTGAAGTGTCTAACTCGCTTCAAAAAGACCTACCCGGGAGGGGCTGGAGGCCGGTGGACTCAGGAATCTCGCTCTTCGGGTGAGGGCAGACAGCCTCCTGGGTTCTCCTCTGGGCCAGGAGCCGCCGAGAATGAGGGCGCCAGACCCTGGTCTACTTTGGAATTTTCAGTTGCACGGAGTAAATGTTTTCCACCACAGGTTATGTGTTTAGCTGTGGCTTGTGATGATTCAAACCGAGAACAAGAGATTTCCCACAGCTGCAAGTGGGTTACGTAAGAGTTACAGGAAACAAACACCTCAAGAGTCCATTAAGTCTGAGCTGAGAACTGAGGTTTAAATAATGCAAGGTGGAAATGAGACGCAGACATCGTAGAAAGAAATATATAACATATGCAGCCCTCCATGACCCGATACAGGGAGTGCTGATTATTCCATGTAGAAAGAGTGTTATTTGTGAGTGCAGAGCGGCTCCCAGGTCTTGACCATCCTCACAGGAACAGTCTAGAAATGAAAGTGACAGTGATACAAAACCTTCTTATTTGTCACCACAAGATTTAGGAGATTGTCTCTCATAAACACATTTTTTTCAAACCCTGAGGCTGATATTACCAAAGTGATAAAAGAAAAGTTACTATCAGCTGCAGTTTATGCAGGGCAGAATTTTTAAAATCATTTATTCATGAATCTGGAATGGATTCCCTCTCCCCCAACCCCCCACACACACGCTGACAAGAGGAAAAGATGGCAAACAGTGGTGTCCGGTCTTATTACACAGTGATGATACAATTCTCAAATCAGTCTACTGATCACAACAAAGAGGACACTAACATCAATGAACTCAACACGATCACGTTTAAGAAGTTCATCAAAATCAGGTCTTTCTTATGAAAGAGGATTTGGAGTACGACCTCAGACAAGAATAACAGCACAGTTCTCTCTTACAATGTCTATTTCACGGCACTCTGCCTCCACAGAGGTGCTAGCTAGTGAAGTTCAGAGTTCACTTGGGGGGTTGCCTTGCAAGTTTCAACCTCAGCCTCTTAGTCTCCTGGAGGTCAGATTGGCTAATGTCCAGAAGTTGTGTGTGTGTGTGTGTGTGTGTGTGTGTGTGTGTGTGCGTGCGCACGCATGCACGCATGCAGTCAGTCCTGTCTTTCTGTGACCCCCATGGACTGTAGCCCACCAGACTCCTTTGTCCATGGGATTTTCCAGGCAAGAATACCGGAGTGGGTTGCTATTTCCTTCTCCAGGGGATCTTTCCAAAACCCAGGGATCGAAACCATGTCTCTTGAGTCGCCTGCCAATGAAAGTGAAAGTGAAAGTTGCTCAGTCAAGTCCTACTCTTTGCAATGCCATGGACTATACAGTCCATGGAATTCTCCAGGCCAGAATACTGGAGTGGGTAGCCTTTCCCTTCTCCAGGGGGGTCTTCCCCACCCAGGGATCAAACCCAGGTCTCCTGCATTGCAGGCACATTCTTTACTAGCTGAGCCACAAGGGAAGCCCAAGAATACTGAAGTGGGTAGCCTATCCCTTCTCCCGCAGATCTTCCTGACCCAGACATCGAACCCAGGTCTCCTGCATTGCAGACAGATTCTTTACCAACTGAGATAAAATCTGCAAGTTATTCCATTCAAGCACTGGGGAAGCCATCGAATTAAACTGGAAAAGATAGCCGTGTTGAATTGGGAACTGTCTGAACATCAGTTTGTATGTAAGTAACAAACAGGTAGAAGAAAAAGACTTTCAGTGTCTGCCTTCCTGCTGTCTCTGAGCTGGTTTTTGTGAGCGAGTCTGGAGCAGTGGTGAGCCACCTCCCACAAGGCAGCAGCCTGCTGACTTTCTCTCCTGTATTTCCACAGTGACTTCCACATGTTTATAAAATGTGTCCTTTCTAGAACAGCACTTCGCCAAAACCGGCTGTTTGTCTGCACATCAGAGTCAGAGACTCTTTGCTCTCACTTGGCTTCAATGCACTGGACACAGCTTCCTGTGTACCAGGTGTCTGTATGCGTGACTGACTCGGTACAGTCACATGCCCTCAGGGCTGCAGCAAGTCTGGGGGAGGTGGCAGCTGAAGAACCACCTCACCTAACCTGCTCCCTATGCCTTATTTGTATGACGTCTTTGCAGTTCAAGTGACAGAGCTAAGTGTCCCAGTTGTGGACTTTTACTGGATTTTTCTTGAGAAGTTAAATTACCTTCACTACCTTTCAGCCCAAATTGGGTGAAGGTAATGGAGATGGACGGAGAAGGCAATGGCAACCCACTCCAGTACTCTTGCCTGGAAAATCCCATGGACGGTGGAGCCTGGTAGGCTGCAGTTCATGGGGTTGCTAAGAGTCAGACACAACTGAGCGACTTCCCTTTCACTTTTCATTTTCATGCATTGGAGAAGGAACTGGCAATGGCAACCCACTCCAGTGTTCTTGCCTGGAGAATCCCAGGGACGAAGGAGCCTGGTGGGCTTCTGTCTATGGGGTCACACAGAGTCAGACACGACTGAGGTGACTTAGCAGCAGCAGCAGCAGCAGCAATGGAGATAGAATTTAGTACCAAAGTGAGTTTGAAAAAGGTTTTCCAGGAAAGATACCAGTATTCTGGGGATTTCTCTGGTGGTGTGGTGGCAAGACTCTGCTCTTCTAAGGCAGGGGGGTGTGGCTTCAATCCCTAGTCCAAGAACCAGGATTCCACATGCCCTCGAAATACAGACAGAAAATAAATAAATCAATCTAGGAGTTGGCAAAACTCTAAAAAAAAAAAAAGGATACCAGTGTTCTTCCCCACCCCCACCCCCCAGGTATAACCACAGAAAATCAAGGCTGGAAAAACTCTTTTAACAATCATATGACCAAATCCTCCACCCAACACCTGAACCTATGTAGCATCTCTGCCAAGTTGCTGTCCTATCTCTGCTAGAATAGCCTTAGGGGCAGGAAGTTCTTCCAACGTCACTTATTCCTCCTTAAAATAGAACAGCCAGGCAGATGGAGCAGGTAAACAAACTTCACTGAGCACGATTATGAATTGTACCTAATTTTTCAAGACAGTGAGTAGACTGTCTACTGCTACTCAAAAGAACAAATCAGATTTGTTGCAAGCATCCCAGGCTTTCTGCAATGATTCAAACTTGGGGAATTTAGAAGTGTGGGTTTTATATATCATAGCTGAATAGCTGTGCATTTGGTGGGGGGAGGATCGGATTAAAAATCTCTTAGAAGTAATCACTGTAAGGCCCTGAAACAAAGGGAAAGTATGTGCTTGGTGCTAGAGAAGACTCTTGAGGGTCCCTTGGACAGCAAGGAGATCAAGCCAATCAATCCTAAAGGAAACCAACCCTGCATATTCATTGGAAGGACTGATGCTGAAGCTCCAATACTTTGAACACCTGATGTGAAGAGCCCATTCATTGGAAAAGACCCTGATGCTGAGAGAGATTGAGGGCAGAAGGGGGAAACAGAGGATGAGATGGCTGGATGGCATCACTGACTCAATGGACATGAGTTTGAGCAAATTCTGGGAGACAGTGAAGGACAGGGAAGCCTGGCGTCCTGCAGTTCATGGGGTCACAAAGAGTTGGACATGACTGAGCGACTGAACAATAAGAACATGTGTTGTAAAAAGTAAAATTTCCTTTTGAAGATGCAATAAATACTTTGTGCAGTGAGTCTAGGTACAAGAAGTGGGGAGCTCTGGGGGATGAGGTGCCTGCTGACTGCAGTCAGTTGGGCTGCAGAAGGCAGAAGAGGTGAGCAAGGCCAGTCATAGCCTGTGGTGACTCTTTGCCTCTCCCAAAGGCAGCAGGAGAGGGTACCTTGACCTGATCCTCTCCTTCTGGCCTGCTTGGCAGCACTGCCATGATTCTTTTGTGTCTGATTTCTCTCAAGTTACTCAGGCTGCTTCAAGGTTTTAAACTGCCTCCCACCCTCCCAAAGACTAACAAAGTAACACATAGATCAGTGGATGATCATTTCAGAATTCGTTTACAAAGGCTAAGTTCCTCTGAAGGGACACTTTCATGTCTACATTTTTATTTTTTGATCATCTATAGGAATAAGTCTACTTGAACTGAAAACATTCACCCTGAAGACACACATGTAAACTTTAAAGATGGAGTGACTCAGACGATTCCATTTTGAGCGCCGCCCTTAAATAGCAGTGATATTGCGCTTTAACAGAACATCAGTGACAAACGGAAACAGGACAACAAACCAACCATAGAGTCAGTGTATCTTTTTATAGAGAGGCCTCTTTCTGCTTCGAAAGGACCAGAGCACTAACACTGAGTGGCTAGATGATCAGTGAGCAGACCTCCCTGCGAAAAAGAATATAGCTCCCTCAACCGCAGAGACTTAGATGTGAAATCAGTGAAAGTCTATCAGGTACTCGGGGTAGATCTGGTTGGCGTCGAACACCACAAAGACCCTGGGATTCCAGGTGTCATCCACGCAGCTGTCATACAAGTTTACATAGCTGCCATCTTTGGAGGGAGGGCGCATGTATTTGGAGTCTCCGTTTATGTAGTCTCCAATCAGCACTCGGGCGAGAAACATGGATTTGTGTGCTCGGAACAGATGCCGCTGTTGCAGGCTGACCCCGTGGATCTGGAATGTGTTGCCGTGCTTTACGTCATCTTTGCAGAAGCGGCTGGAGTAAGCAGCATCTCGAGCAAAATAGGTTCCTTAGACAAAAAGGGCCCCGGAGAGCCAAGGTTACTCCAAGGAATGTATGAAACACAAGCGAAAATACTGTGATGGCTAGGGGGATAGACACATAGAATCATATAGCCAAAATAGATGTGGAATTCCCTCAACTGTAGGTGTTAAAGAAAAGAACAGAAATCTGTCTGTTGTGGACAGCTGCGATGCAGGTGGCCACTGGGGAATGTGTGTTAGTATAGACCAGTCCCCACCACCAACACCATCCCCATCCCCACCAAAATGCAGCTACTAGACTTGCGTAGTGGTATTCAAAAAGAATATTACAGGGACTTCCCTGGCAGTCCAGTGGTTAAGAGTCCAAGCATCCAAGGCAGGGGGCCTGGGTTGGATCCCTGGTTGGGGAACTAAAATCCCACATGCCATGTGGTGTGGCCCAAAAAAAAAAAAAAATCTTATAAATAAATCCAATATATAAGACAGACACAAGTGGCTTCTGTGATTACAAGTGGCACGACCTGCCTCATAAATGCTGGGACCGACCTCCCTCTTCTATTTCCTTCTACCCTTTCCCCACCTGCTACCCACCCATCTAAGCACCCATCACTGGGGAGCACAGTGAACCCACGGGTCTGCACAAATGATTTCAAACCCCAAGAAACCACATTTCTATTTTACAAGGTGACAGTTCAGTAATATTTTTGGAGATGATAGAACCCCACATCCAGGAAAAGATTTCTGGAGAGAATGCGATGCAGCTCACACCCAAACGTTCCAGAAGGACAAGCTCATGGGTCCACTGGCTAAACAGGAATCTCTGTGAAGCGTCTGACTCTTCCAAACTGGTAGGTCTAGGAGGCTGCCCTCAGTAAGGGAAGTACCCAAAACACTTTAGAAATGAATTGCAAAGTCCCGTATTACCCAAATCCAGTGGGATTTATGTAACACCTTTCTGATCCTCTTACACAGTTAAATAAAGGGGATGGCCTTTTCAGGGAAAGGCCTCTCTTGCTGGAGGGAAGGTACAAAATAAGGACCAAGCAATGTCTGCATACATGCTAAGTCGCTTCAGTCATATCTGACTCTTTGCAACCTAGTGGACTATAGCCTGCCAGGCTCCTCTGTCCATGGGATTCTTCAGCCAAGAATACTAGAGTGGGTAGCCATGAGCTCCTCCAGGGGATCTTTCTGACCAGGGATCAAGCCTATGTCTCCTGAAACGCAGGCGATTCTTTACCACTTGGGGAAGCCCAAGTTAAAGTCCACCTCTTACCTTTTCCCCTCCCCTCTTTCCTTAACATGCTTGTCTAGTGAGCAAAGACCAAAGAACTCAGACTTCCACAACATTAGAAGAAAGGGGAGGATTTCCCCCATTATTCCTTAATGCTCATCAACATTCCAACCTATCATTCTCTAAAAAAACAAACAAAAAATAGACCTATGTACCATGTACACATTAACTGATTTATTTTTTAGTGCTCTGTGTACTTGACATAAAATAGTTTGATATACAGGTTTATCCATGGAAAGGACTTATATGTGGAAAGTAAATGTCATAATGCAAAAATGAGCAAATCTAAACATGATGCCCCATCCGAATGGCTGGGCCTTGGGGGTGGCGGTGGGGGGTGGTTATCTGACCTCGGAGAGATGTGAAAAGTCTTCCTTCCATCTTGCACAAGCAGGAAGTGGCTTTCTGGTGGCTCGGAAACTCTTGAGGGTGTGCCAGGAGCCTAGCATTTAACTTTTGCCTCTAACATTTAACTTAATGCCTCTTGAGCCCCTGAATCATCATCAATCCTCTCTCAAAGAGAAGACTATCTCCTAGCACTCAAACTAGGTTCGGATGATTACCTTTTCCAAAGAGAGCACCGTGGATGCCGTTGATTCTCCAGTCAAAGTTGTGAATGCAAATCGCCTCCACGAACTCACTGCTGGTGCCATGGAACAGCATTTGTTCATTAATCTGAGGCACGCCTCTCTTTTTCTTGAGCTGAGCCTTTTTCCTAAAAACACAACGCACAGACACAAAACACACAGAAATTACTGTAAGTGGCATCATTGATTCCTCAAGGAGTGAAGCGTGACAGAGAGGGCGAAACAGAAAACAGTAATTTAACGTCTACCATAAATGGACATACAATAGCTCTCGAAAAAAGATAATCTCAGATGCTCTTGGGACATCTAAATTGGTTCATCAAAAATTACTAGTTAACAGACAAGGGTAAAAATTGTACCCAAAACTACAATATAAATCAACTATACTTCAATTGAATATTTTAATTTTGGAAATTAAAAAAAAAAAAAACTATAGATCTCCCAGATAATGTCCCATCACAGTAAAATGACTGACTGCTTAAACCAGTCAAGCTTTACTGATACATAAAAATGACACTACAGAAAATAAATAACAGAGTTCTCAGAGTCTTTAAGTAGTGAAATTCCTTGAGCAAGGACTATGCCTTAATCATTTTATCCCCAGAGTGGGACATGTTGGTTGAACTGCATTGAATTTTGAATCTTCAGGCTGGAAGGGACATAAAACCATCCAGTTCAACCCTCTTCCCAGTGGACAAACCTCTTCCAAAACATAAAAAGATATTCCATGTAGGACTTATTGTAAAAGCAAAAAAACAAACATGGCCTAAAATCCTCTCAAGAGAAAAAATTGAACAAATAATTATATATTTATATATGAAAATTAAAATAATGAAATAGGTCTACATGTATTAACACAAATAACTCTTGAAAAATAATGCTGTCTGTAAAAAAGAATGATGCAAAAAGAGACCTACAACTCAAAGTACTAATGTGCATTGTAGAAGTATAGAAATGAAGGTAATAAAAAACATCAAACTGTGGCTAAGAACGGCTGTCCCCAACCTTTTAGGCACCAGGGACCGGTTTTGTGGAAGATGATCCTTCCACGTACCAGGGATGCGGGAATGGTTTCGGGATGACTCGAGGGAAGGACATGTATTGTGCACTTTATTTCCATTATTATTGTATCAGCTCCACCTCAGGGGGTCAGGCCTTAGATTGAAGAGGCTGGGGACCCCCGCTGTACAGGAAGCTGGAGGCTTACAGAGCAGCTCTCCCCAGGGGTGAGGAAGAGGCTGGGAAAGCAGGTCAAAATACATGGAGAAAAGCGCGGGGCGCCGCTGGTGGCGAACACCATCGAGCATTTGTGCCTCGCCGTCTCTGAGGCTGCAGAAAGATCAGGGGCCAAGGTCTCACCTGCAGAAGAACTCCCACAAGTCTAGGTTTTGAATTCTCTGAATCCTTTTGATTCTGTTGCGGTCCATTGTTTTCCCAAAGAGACTAGCGACTTCATTGTATTCGTGTGTCTGAGTGTGCAAAGGAATAAGCTGGAAAGAGAAGGTGGCACCGTGTTACCGGGGTCCTGGCCCACCTCCCCTGCAGGCGGGCGGGCGGGCGCTGGGTGCTGCCCTTACCTGGTAGGGCAGCTCGGTGTTCACGTTCTCCCAGTGTGGCGGCATGGGGATGGCCTCATTCTCACAGATGTAACTTGGGGCAGAAAAGACAAAATGACATTTTAGAAGCCGATTATAATCACTGTCAATGACTCAGACATTTTCTCCCAAGCTGAATTATCATGTGACAAAAGCAATAAAGTGTCGTCCTTGGTTTATTTTAAAACATTTACTGAATATTGGCTTGTGTGCAACTTTTTTAGGGGCTGCGTTGAGAAATCTGATGGGAAACTTCAAAAACGATCTTATTTCGATCTTGTTTTCCTGAATTTGCCAGTTTCTCTTAAATGTAGGAAGACTTTAGGTGAAGAAAAGTAATTTCCGAGAAGAAAATCAACTTCTTGATTAAAATAAAACTCCTTTATCGGATTTACGGTGTCTGTTAAATACCATCCAGAGCCCTCAACTACATGTTCAATGTCCTCTAAGATCTATTATTAACTCAAATCTAAACCCTTCTCTCTTTATTGTCTACTAGGCCCCTGCACGGTCCTAATTAATTCACCCTAAGCAGAAGCTGGTAAAGTCATCTACCATGTTTAAGCCACTGGATGTGAACACAGAAAAAGACAATGACCTTTGGGAGCTTGACGGCAGAAGGCTATAACTGATACAAGAATCCTGTCTGGTGACTGGAGGTTGTGGGAGAAATGGATCAACTTCTAGCCTATCTTTAACTTATTTTTTAATTTTTTAAACTAATTTTACCTTTGGGGACATCACACAATCATGATTTAAAGATGAGGACAAGAGTTTGAGCAAACTCAGGGAGAGAGTGAAGGACAGGAAAGCCTGGCGTGCTGCAGCCCATGGTGTCACAAAGAGTCGGACGTGACTCAGCAACTGAACAACAAAGGTAAACGAGAGTGAGCGGTGGATGGTTTCCCTTCCTCTCCAGTCCTTGGTCTAGTTCTCACTCTTGCCTCCACACCAAGTAATCACTGCTTTTAGTCTCTTGGGTATTCTAGAACTTTAGGTTAACACAAACCTATGGGGTTTTTTTGTTTGTTTTACACACAGGAATGGTAGCATATTCCTGTGTCTTTTGTAGCTGCTCTATTTTCTTCACTATGTTCTCAGAGGCCCTTCTGTATCAGGGAGAGAACTCCCTAGCACACAGCCTGGCCCAGGGCAGACACTCTGGACACTGGAGGATGAAGGCGTGCATTCTACTGGACTGATGCAGGGTACCCCGGTGCATGGACACACCCCCTCCTATTGATCACAAGTTCGCTATGGGTGACATTTAGCTTTTTTCCAACTCTTTGCTGCCATTAAGCATGGTACAGAGGACAAGTCCATCCACTTGTCATTGTACATGGCTACTTGTCAAATTTTAAGATAACATTTTTGGAATGGCATTTCTGGGTCAAAGAATATATTTATTGCTGACTTTAACAGAAACTTCCCAGAGGCCCTCCTCGAAGGCTACAGTCATTGACATTCCGAGCAGAAATACAGAGAATGCCTACTTGTCCACAACCTCTCCGAAGAGGCGTGTTATCAGACTCTGGAATTTATGTCAATCTGATAGTAAGAAATAACCTGGTATAATTTGTATTTCTCTTTTTTATAAGTGAGGCTGCATGAACTGCACAAATTCCTTTCATTCTTCTAAGGGGCTATTGGTTTTCTACTTAGAGATTCTTCAAAGTACTTCATATACTACAGAGATTGTGATACCGCGTAACAATACCTTTCCCAGGTTTTCTTTGTTTTTTGTTTGTTTTTTTTCACTTTGCCTGAAGTATCTTTTTGGCTTCCCAGGTGGCTCAGTGGTAAAGTATCTGCCTGCAATGCAGGAGACCTGGGTTCGATTCCTGGGTCGGGAAGATCCCTTGGAGAAGGAAATGGCAACCGACTGCAGTATTCTTGCCTGGAGAATCCCACGGACAGAGGAGCCTGGTGGGCTGCAGTCCAAGGGACTGCAAAGAGTAAGGCACAACTTGGCGACTAAGCAACAGCAGAAGTATCTTTCAGCTATGCAAAATGTTTTTGTTTGCTTATTTGTTGAATATTTACAGCTTTGGTTAATTGCAAATTCCTTGCCAACAGGAATGTGCTATTCACTTTGCATGTCATAAGCGCTCGATGTATTCCTACAATAAATAAATAAGCATTTCTGAATCAACACCTCCTTGTCGTCATTGCTCTTCTGTATCCTGCCTAACCATTCTTCCTTTTATTATCCTGCGTCTTGGACTCTATTCTGGTTATTTCTCTCCTTCTCCTGTCTTTGTGCTATGGCTTCAATGGTCTGTGAGAGAACAAAGTGCCTTGCATTACATGCCTCTCCCGACAAAAGTACACCAGATATAGTGACATACAATTACTATAACATTTTGCATTATTATGTCTCCTTCTCTCAGATTATATACTCTTTGAAGATAAGCAATTCCTTTCTTAAATTCCTTGTACTTAAGAATGAGGATATGATGCAGCTGGTAAGGAAGTAAAGTTCTCTCCCTTCCTAGAGCATTCATTATACAAGTACTTGCATAACTTATAAATCATGATCCTAAAACATATGCCAAAAGTCCCAGGAAGCAAACTGATAGAAACTTCAAAAACTTTTTTCTTTAATCCTTTCAAAACATCTCCTTGGAAGAAGTAAATGGGCATCTCCTACAATTCACATCCTACTAAATAGCATTGTTTGTTTGTTTCATTTTAAATTCTTTGAACAATAGGAATCTCAATACTCAATTGAGGAATCATTCCCAATAATAGGAGACATGCCCTAAAGTTTTTCCCTTCAACTTCATTCATGTGAATAACACCTATTAATTCTCTTGTTTCTCTTGTGGCATTTATAGCAAGGCTTCCCTGGTGGCTCAGTGGTAAAGAATCTGCCTGCCAATGCAGGAGATGTGGGTTCGATTCCTGGGTCAGGAAGATCCCCTGAAGGAGGAAATGGCAACCCACTGCAGTATTCTTGCCTGGAGAATCCCCATGGACAGAAGAGCCTGGTGGGGCTACAACCCACGGGGTTGCAGAGTTGGACATGACTTGGTGACTAAACAACAACAAGGCATTTATAGCTTTTCAGGATATGGACAGCAGGCGGCCAGGCCATCGTTCCATGCACTCCTGTTTTCCCAGGCCCCCTTTGGTCACCGAAGATCTGAAATTACCTATACGAGTTGCCCAACGGGGTTCAATGGAGGTGAAGACAAAGTGGGTAATTACTTAGGATTTACAACCCAAATAACTGGATGGTTCCAGGAGAGTCTTTCCAAGCTAAACTGAACTTACCTCGGTAGGTTATTTTAAGGATTTATAGTAGAGACCATCAGGCATTTTTTAAACTACCACGCAAACTGCTCTAAAGAATTGAAAAATACATCTATCTAAGGGAAATGAAAAGGACGACAGGAAAGGAAATGCCAGTCGAAAATAACAGTACAGCTCGTGCACCAACAAATGTGAAATTCCGTAAAGATTAACAGTAAGATCATTAAATAACCCACCAAAACATTTTCCGTCTACTTATTCCTCTGCCAAATATTAACGAAGAGGAGAGAGAGAGAGAGAGCCCACTCTCTTTCCACCCCATTCCCCCCATGATACCTGAAAGCACTGATGGAAAAGGGGGCTCTTTTTATTAAGCGCTGCTTTCCCGTGGTGAGGTTCATCTGCTTCATTTCTGTGCACAAAGACAAAGAGGTGAGTCACAGGAACACGCTGGGCGATGCAACGTCACGAAGCTTTGCAGCCACACAAGGACCACAGGGCTTCAGGAGCAGCCGCCCAGCACAGCGTTGTTAGGGATACCTGACCACACGTCTGGTTATCAACTTCCCTGCTTGATCTAAGCTCACACAGGAGGAAGCCAGCCTCACACATGGCTCGGTATGTAGGGTCTATTCCTTTTCGTACCATGCTTGAGTTAAACACGTGAACAGAGAGGAGTTCTCAATTTTGGAAAATTAAAAGTACTAGGAAGAGAAAGAAAGTACTGAATTTTCTGACTGGCTTCCTAAATCTTTACTTGGATTGTTCCAAAAATTTTGGAAATAACAACAACAAAAAAGATACATTACCATGATAAAACTTGCACAACTCACAGTTTCAAAAATTTGTACATTTCTTGCCTTCTCTTTAAATTGTACACCTGAACCAAAAAAATGGAAAACCTAGCTAGACTCAACACAGACTTACAGGAGAGATGCTAGTGATAAGAGGCTAATGAACTGACTGACGTATTACTTTCTTCTTTCCTCTCTTTCTCAGCCATGGCAGTATTCGCCAAGTCCACCTCATCATCCCCACTGAGGTAGGTGCTAAGTCTTACCGAGGGAATTCCGGTCATTTTACCAACTTGTCTAACTGATGTCATTCCACTCCAAGATGAGGTGGTTCACCCGGCCGGGCTGATGCTGTGCAAAGTGTGTTCACCCCTCCTGTATACTCCTAGGCTCTGTACACACTGGCACAACCATGAGGCGGCAAGAAAGCAAGGTCGTCCCAGCACATGGAGTTAAGCCTGTGATGCCTTCGTCTTATACCAGCTTGTTTTGAGTGTACTTCTCACAGTTTTTTTTATAAACAGAAGCTGAGCTGGCTTGTGACAAAATGATGGGGGCTAATTTTGCCAATGTACCTGGGAAATGCTAATACCTACACTTTCGAAACAGTGTCATTATATAGAGGGGTGGGAACTGGTGTTTATGTGACTCCTGTTCTTTGATTGACCTTTTTTTTTTTTTTAAATAAACTGCACTGTCCAAGAGAAATGTTCCCCCAAATACAGTTCACTAGAAACTATTCTTTCAAAGACACGTGGCTTGTTGGACCACCGACCAAACGCTTTGACGAGCTCTGCCCTCCACATGAAGCTTGAGGTCTGCACGTCATGACGTCTCTCAGCGTGGCTTCAACACTGACAGGTGTGCACCAGCACCTTCCATCTAAGACAAGTGTCAGGCACCTTAAAGGCAGCCAATTTGCCTAATATTGTAAAAAAACGCCAGGCTTAGTCAGGTGTAAGAATCTGATGCCGCTAACTCTTGATTAAAAACAAACAAACAACTCTGGGGCACAGCAGTCATCGGAGACTTGGCTGCAGCGATGTCTTAGTGGACAGTTTAACCCCCTTCAGTATGTCGGGGCCTCGATTCCTCCAAGGGAATCTCCTGGGTTTCAGCAGCCCCCCAACCCCATGTCAGCCAGCACTCACTGTCATAAGGACTCTACTCTCAGAACCAGGAAGGAACACCTGACTTGGAAGACAGAGCTGTGTGGCAGCGCAAAGGCACTTTTGTTAAGAAAGCTGCCCTCCAGGTCCTGTTTGCCTCTGAGCAGTAAACAGCTGAGGCTGGCAACTGGAGACAGCAGTGTGAATGCAAGAGGTTGGTCATGGGGTCCCTAAAAGCATACCCTTGGATTTCATCACAGATCAATGTTCATCCCGGATTAATTTCATCATGGATGAAATCCAAGCGGGGCTGATTTCCAGATTAGCGGGCTAACCCATGAGAGAGCCAGAAATCAGAAAGTGGCTGAAGGCAATGTCCACTGAAGAGTGGTTTTCTAGGAAAGACGCCAAGAGATGGGTCATTTGGCTGAACTTTGGTCTTAAAAACAGAACCGGCTACCTAGGACTCTGTCATGTAACTGCTCTGGTGGATCCTGAAATCACCTGATGGCTCCTATTTCAAGAGACTGAAAGGACGAGGAGCGAAACAATGGCTTAGAGGTGTTTCGTGTTCCTTAGGTGAGAAGCGTTATATGAACTCAAGATATACGAAACTCTCCATATACATCAGTATCTATAAGCATAAAAACACACCTTTATAAAAGGCAAATCTAAAAGATTTTAAAGGTTGAATTTTTGTGGAGGCATATTTATGTGTTACCAAAAGGGTTTACTTCACTGTTTGCAAATATTAATATATCAGCTAATCCTGATCTGCAGAACTGTAGATTTCACCATATCAACACACTAAGAACACACAACTATGAGGGAAAAAAAACATACCTGCAAAGTCTATCTTGTAGCTGAATTTGGAAGTGGTAAAAGAAATGGAGCCACAAGGGTTTGCTTTGAAGCTTTTTTCGATATCTTCACTGCTAACTGAACACTGAATGTTGGTATCCGGCTTTAAGACAAACCAGAAAGTTCATTTACCAGCTGTTCACAGAAACGGCTTGGCCACAGAGGCAGGTACTGGGGGACAAGAGAGAGAATGGAGGGACAGAGGAAACTTGCTGACCTGTCCTAGTTACCAACACATGGGGAGAACGGCTGAGACAACATGTGGGCAATGGCTTAAGGATTTTCAGCACACACAAAAAAAAACTTTATCAACTGGTTATAAGGCCTTTTTCCAAAGTATTGCAATGTTTTCAGATTATTGCCAAAATGGCACACCTTAAGTGGCTCAAATCAAATCTTTTAAGTAGCCTCATAAGTGAAAAAAGAAAAAAGACCACAAACTTTTGAGTGTGGGCTCGTGTCTCAGTTTAACTGTTAATTAGCTGTGTGACTTGGGACCAATTACATTAACTTTCCTGAGCTTCCCAGTCTTTGGCTGTAAGAGAGTATTAGCATCTGCTTTCGGGCTGCTATGAGGCTGGAGGAGAACACGTATCTACACCCTCTGCCCTGACACTGGGAGCACAGAGGCACTTCATGCAGGCTTGGTCTCTTCCCCGACCATTTGTCCATCAAACCAGGCCTGGCCTTGTGCACGCATGCCCAGACCACACACCCCGCAGACACGCTTACCCTGCAGACACACTCGCCCTCCAGACAGAAAACACACACCATACTTTCTAAGAAAACACTGTGAAAACCTGGGGAAGGGGAGAGGAGCCAGAAGAGCTTGGTTTTTCTTTTAGTTCCGCTCTCTGACTTCTCTAAGGTTTGGTTTCTGGCGGGTGCAGCTTCTATTAATTTTTCACGTGAGCATGATGATGCTCCATGTGTTTAACTCCCACCGCCCCACCCCGAGGGGCGCTACCTGAAACATGTGCCACTTGCCGCACTCCGCCAAGTAAAACCAGCCCCACTGTGTGTCTGACGTGTCCATCTCATCCACCTCGCTGTCTGTCGTCTTGGAGAAGAATTCTTCCGCTTTGTGAAACATCTCCTGAAGTGCCAGAAAGAGAGAGAGGAAGAGATCATTTTCTTAGTAACCAGTGCGCTGTTTATACTTTTTTTTTTTTTTAATTTTTACTTATTTATTTCATATATTTACTTGGCTACAGGTCCAGGGGGCGCTAGTGGTAAAGAATCCACCTGCCAATGCAGGAGACTTAAAAAACGCAAGTTTGATCCCTGGGTCGGGAAGATTCCCTGGAGGAGGAAATAGCAATCCACTCCAGTATTCTTGCCTGGAGAATCCCATGGACAGAGGAGCCTAGCAGGCCATGGTCCATAGGGTCACCAAGGGTCAGACACGACTGAAGTGACTTAGCATCCACACCGTGTCTTGGTTGTGGCATGTGGGATCCCGTTCCCTAACCAAGGATTGAACATCAGCCCCCTGCATTGGGAACACTGAGTCTTAGCCAGTGGACACCAGGAAGTTTCTACACATTATTTTTCTTCTCACAGAGCTGTATGTCAACTGCGATGCTGACAAACAGCATACTGTCTCGCATATTGGCTCTGAAGATAAACATTTAAAATGATGAATATCACATTTGCACATCGGACATGGAACATAAAGTTCCAGTTTTTAGCAGCAACTGCTGGAGAAACAGTTTGGAGGTTTTGGATTAACTGCTTATAAGAAAAGTTCCCAGAGTGGGCTGTTTAGAAAAAAAAAAAAAAAAAGGAAAGCTTCAGTTTGCATGTGCTCACTCTCTAAGTCATGTCTGATTTTTTTCGCGACCCTAGGACTGGAGCCCGCCAGGCTCCTCTGTCTGTTAGATTTCCCAGGCAAGAATACTGGAATGGATTGCTGTTTCCTTCTCCAGGGAATATTCCCAACCAAGGCATCAAACCCAAATCTCTCATGTCTTCCTCATTGGCAGGCGGGTTCTTTACCACTGCACCACCTGGGAAGCCTTGATTCAGACTGGGATTATGAAGTAAACCACAAATTTAAATTTTACATTTAAACTGTCCATGGTCTGTTTAAAAAAATCTTGGTGTTTATATAAAAAATACATTGACTATCGTTGCTTAACAAATCGGACAAACAATCAGACACTTGGGTGGATGTATCCACGTCCACGCAACCACTTAAGTAAGCTGTGTCAGCACCGAGAAGCGCTCCAACTTCTCAGTTTAGTGCCGAGAAATGTGTCTTATCCTATGTTCACGTATTTAGCTAAAGGAGCCACACTACCACAACTAGTTAAGACCAAATACTGACACATTCGATTTTTGTTTTAAACATTTGTTATTTCAGGAACTCCCTGGCTGAGACTGAAGAGTTTTCACTGCTAGGGCCTGGTTCAATCCCTGGCTAGGGAACTAAGGTCCTGCAAACTGTATAACATATCTTTTTAAAAAAAGCAATTAATTAAGTATTCACATTTCATTTAGTGGCATGGAAAAATGTTTATACTATATGGTATTGAGAGTACAAAGGAGGCTATAATAAATGGAAACAGTATGATCCAATTTTAATAAAAATATACATCTATCTCTACCCACATAAATGTGTATATGTCTATATATGCACATGTGTATATGGATACACACAGAAAAGTCCAAATGGATATACATTTAACATGGCTTTTTCCCTGAATGTTAGGATAATAATAGTAATAATAGTAACCCTTATATGACTCTTCAGTTCAGTTCAGTTCAGTTCAGTTCAGTCGCTCAGTCGTGTCCGACTCTTTGCGACCCCATGGACTGCAGCACGCCAGGCCTCCCCATCACCAACTCCCAGAGTCCACCCAAACTCATGCCTATTGAGTCGGTGATGCCATCCAATCATCTCATCCTCTGTCATCCCCTTCTCCTCCTGCCCTCAATCTTTCCCAGCATCAGTCTTTTCAAATGAGTCAGCTCTTCGCATCAGGTGGCCAAAGTATTGGAGTTTCAGCTTCAACATCAGTCCTTCCAATGAACACCCAGGGCTGATCTCCGATAGGATGGACTCTACTAGGTGCCAAATGCTGTCCCCAGTACTGCACAAGTAATATTCACAACAGCCCTATAACATAGATACTATTATTACCCCACATTTATAAATGAGAGGGTCACAAGAGGGAAGCCAGGGTTCAAACCCAGGCCATGCAGACCTAGGGTCTGTGCACTTCCACACAGTGGAACACTGCCTTATATTTCCTTATCAGTGACTTTATAATCTTGTCTATATCATGTACATGTTATTATTTTTGAAAGTTTTAAACATTTTTGGGTGGAGAATGTGATGAAAAGGCCACCAGAAAAGAGGGAAAGAGGTGAGTCATGATCAACTTTACCTAGAATGTAGCTTTCTGTTCTCATTCTCTAAGGGTTTTAAAACTACCAAATTTGCACAGCTAATATATGAAAATATTCTCCTTGCAAAAAAGCAGAACATTCAAGATTTCTTTGACTGTCACTTCCCTTCCTGGTAACTCTCACCTTCTTTCTCCACAGTTAATCAATACTATTCACTTAACTGTGTATCATTCAGACTTTGCTCTGTGTGTATGTATATGCATGTGTGTTTCATCATATACACACACACAAAGTTAAATGGTTACCAGTGATTTGTCAAAACTTTAATTTCCTGTATCTCTGATTTTTTTTTTTTTTTTGGCAAAGAATATGTACTACTTGGGTAATTTGGAAAATACTTGTTTTAAATTTCATTCTTTAAAGTATCCAGAAGTGGTGTCACCTGGGATAAGCTTCTATGCCCTTCTTGAGGCCACGGTTTCCTTCTCACAATCCTGAGATGAGAAGCTCCTTCCTCCCGGGCTGCTGGGAGACATGATGCTCAGTCCTGCAGAGTACCAAGCACAGTACCTGAGCACAGGGGATGGGGCTTGTTATTTTTTCATTCATGTTTGGAAACTCTCTCCAAGGAATGCTTTGTAATTATGTTCAGGAACTTCCCTTCATGTTTTAAAGTGGATTGGCTGCTATGAAATGAAAACCAGAACACCCTCGGAGCAAGAGCTGTAGATTTAGGCTCTGCTGCTGGCTCAGCAGGTAAAGAATCCGCCTGCCAACCCAGGAGACACGGGCTTGAACCTTGGGTGGGGAAGATTCCCCTGGAGGAGGAAATGGCAACCCACTCCAGTGTTCTTGCCCGGAAAATCCCACGGACAGAGGAGCCTGGCAGGCTGCAGTCCATGAGGTTGCAGAGTCAGACGTGATTTAGCAACTGAGCACACATGCACACGCATTTAACCTTATATATTTTAACCCAGTAATAAAGGCAGTGATTTAAATTTTAAGATCAGTAGTGTAAGTTATTCACAGTGCCTACTCTTCCTTCTTTATTACTTACTGTTCACCTAATTTGCCCATTTTACTGTGAGAGACACAGAAAGCAAGAGTGACCTAAATTTGAGTTTTTCTTCCGAAAATAACTTGAAAAATTGGGAAGGATGAATTTCAAGGAAATAGTTCAGATAAATATTTGGCTTATGAGTTCCATCTAGGAGAAGAGGGATGGGAAATAGAAAAGCCCCCTGGACACAGTATACAAGCAACCAGCATGCTGCACTGGGGTACACTAAACCAGGAACACACTGTGAGCCAGGTTCCCGGGGGCGAGCGCCCCAAAGTCCTCTCCAAGCGTCCTGTCATAGGCAGCTGCGTCAGCAGCCCGGAGAGGGGGCAACCAAGACAGATTGTCCACCATCCCTGTAAAGTGAGGGCCACAGGCCAGTACCACTGCCCTAAAGCGCTTCAGATTTGATACAATTCCTCACCAATTTACACTCATTTTTTCCTCCACAACCCAAGGCACGAGAGAAGTCATTATTCTCCAATTAATGTTGGCAGGGGAAAAGAAATAGAGAAAAGATAATTACATTGTCTAGAATCAAACAGCTGGCAGTTCAAAGAAGATTCTAGAAACACCCAAGGCCTCCGGCGCATCGGTTCTTCCCTAAGATGCCAGCCCCCTGTTTCTTCTCTCCTCTAGGGCAAAAGGTGAATGTGACCACTTTGCTTCACAGATGCTATGACTTTCTTTCTACAGACTCAGTTCATAAGACTAAACCTGTATGGTTTTCAACAAGTTCACCCTCCAAAGGAATGGCTAAGGCTCAAAGAGTTAAGTCAAGCTTCAGTGAATACCTTTAAAACACTGTAACCACGGAAGTAATGTATCGAGGTTATAATACATTTATAGGCAATGAAAGCAGCATGTGCAAGCTGTCCACCAGTGGGGAGGCAGTCAATAAATGTCAGTGAGATGGGTTCGGTCAGCCAGGGTGCCATACTCTGCTTGATCTTCTGGTTAACTGGCAGACAACGATACTTCCTGCACATCAGGCTGAGGAGAAAAAAAAAAGGTTAATGTAAAGTGCAAAAAAAACGTTTTGTAAGTTTTCAAGTGCAATGTGTATGCTGGCAGAGCCTGTCTACAGCACTAGCTATTCCAAGGGGAATATTTATGGGGCCTGGGAGCAATCAGTCTGGATCATTAAATTGAAAGGCCAGGTGGAAGATAAGTTTAAAGTCAAAATCCTGGCCTGTGGGAGAAAAATAACCTTCCAGATGGCTAAAACCCTCTGATGAGTTTATTAAAATAAATATCATTCATTTGGTTAGTATAAACATAACACCTTGAGGAAATAATATTTGGTAATGAAAACCTCCTTGTTTCTTATATGTGTCAAAGTGTGAAGTGTTGGTTGCTCAGTTGTATCCCACTCTTTGCGACCCCATGGACTGCAGCCTCCTCTGTCCATGGGATTATCCAGGTAAGCATACTAGAGTGGGTTGCCACTTCCGGCTCCAAGGAATCTTCCCAACCCAGGGATTGAACCTGGGTCTCCTGCATTGCAGGCAGACTCTTTACCATCTGAGCCATCAGGGAAGCCCCCCTTCTTATAGTAAGAAGGTCCAAAATTGGATATCAAAAGCTTTGAAACAGGGTGGAACTTCTGGAATGACAACACTGCATTTTAACTGGTGGACATTATTTAAAAGAACAACAACATTCAAAGTCTCTGGAAATTGTCCTAAGAGCATACAGCAAAAGAAGTATTTGCTCAAGAACATCTACTAAATCTCAGAGCAGGCAAGGGAGGGTCTGGCCTTTGAGCTGAGGTCTGCTCCATCAGGCCGGCTTCCCCTGCTCTGTGCTGCAGACAAAAAGACAGGGGCCTCCTCTCTCTCCAGCTGCTAGTCTGAGGCTGACACCCTGGAAGGGGCCGCCTGCCCCCACGTGCACAAGGCCTACTTCGGGCAAGCAACACCAAGGACGCATCTCCTTTCCTCTACCCAGTCCCCACTCATGTGGTGGAAGCTCCTGTCCACACCCAGCCAGCTGTGAATACGAGGCCCTGACGGCTTCCTCCTAGTTTGCTCCCAGGGTAGAGGTTTCATGGCAGGAGGTGTAAGTCAAGAAGACCAGGGGCTGTCATCTCCCCTCTCGCCTAGTGCCCACTCTGAGAAAGGTGGCACTCTGGGAAGAATGGGCTCCCATCTCCAGCTCCAGGTGCAGTGACACCGGGGTTCTATTTACGGGAGGAAACGTACACCCCCGCTTAGGGTGCAGAGATCCATGTATCTGCCTGAGGGGGCTGGCTCTACATGAACAGACAATAGAGAACCTCATGCTTAAGAGCATTATTGGGGGAAAAAAATAGCAATCTTTTCGTGAAATTAAGGAGAAATTCTGATATATGCAGAATGGCAGACTAGTCAAAAAGTAATGTAGAGAACCAGGGAAAGCCAACAAGAGCCCACCTGGAATCGACAGTGGGAGTGGGAAGGCTGTGCACAAGCTCTAGGCTGTACCCACCCAGGAGCGGTCAGAGCAGGTCCTGGGGCAGATGTGACATCTCCAAGGCTGCACACCAACCCATCAGCATGGGGGGAACCTCACTGGCACAAGGGGCTTAAACATTTCTTTTAACAAAACACCGAGTGAACCGTCCTTTTCCACTGAGTCTTTTATTAAGACTGGAGAAGGAAACAGCAACCCACTCCAGTACCCTTGTCTGGAAAATCCCATGGATGGAGAAGCCTGGTAGGCTACAGTCCATGGGGTCACAAAGAGTGGGACACGACTGAGTGACTTCACTTCACTTTTATTAAGAAATCAGTTGTTCATATGTTTGTGGGCCTACTTCTAGACCTTCTATTCTAATAAACATTTTTTCTATTTTTGAATACAAGGTTTTGAGTGCCATTTCATGTCATGTTGCTTACTCAGTCATTTCCAACTCTCTGAACTGTACCCCGCCAGGCTCCTTTATCCATGGGATTCTCCAGGCAAGAATACTGCAGTGGGTTGCAATTTCCTCCTCTAGGGGATCTTCCCGATCCAGGGATTGAACCCGCGTCTCTGGCATCTCTTGCATTAGCAGGCAGATTCTTTACCACTAGTGCCACTTAGGAAGGCCAGTTTCATACTGAATCTTTTAATCAGGTAGTGTTAGCCTTCCAAATTTGCTCTTCTTTCTCAGAACTGCTTTGGCAGGTCTAGGTCCATTCATATTTGATTGGGATTGAATAATGAGTAAGCTACCCGGAAGAACGGGCATCTCAACAATATTTAGTATTCCAACCTGTGAATGAGCTATGTCTCTTGACTTATTTAACATGTTCTTTAACTGTTTTCAATGTTTTATAGTTTTTGGTGTACAGATCCCACACATCATTTCTGCAAGATTCATTACTAGGTATGTCATATTTTTGATACCACTATAAATGGAATTGTATTTGAAATTTCAATTTCTGATTGAATGTTGCTAGTATGTAGAGATACATTGATTTTGGGATATGGTTTCTGTATTTGGCAACCTTAGTAAGCTCACTTATTAGTTCTAGAAGACTACTGGACATTTCATCACATTTTCTATATAGGCATCATACAGACAGCTTTCCTTCTTTCTTCTAGCATACAGATGCCTGTTCTTTCTTTTCTGTGCTTTCTTTTTCTTGCCTTATTGCACTGGTTATAATCTCCAGGATAAAGGTGCATAAACAACAAGCATCACTTCCTCATTCCTGATCTTAGTGGGGAAGCATTCAGTCTCTGACTACTAAGTTTGATATTAGATACAGGTATTTCATAGCTGTCCCTTGTGTTAGGGATCCCCAAGGTCAACCTCAGGCTCATGAGAGAAGAATTCACAGGACTCAGAGTTGGTCGATTCATGGCTAGTTTATTACAGTAAAAATATACAGAGTGAAATAAACACCAAGGGGAAAGTGGACGGGGTGAAGTCCAGAGGAACCATATTCAAGCTTTCAAGTGTCCCTTCCCACTGGAGTCACACAGGACACTTATTTCTCCCAGAAACTATGTGGGCAACAAAGTGCTGCCCACCAAGGACATTCACCTGAGCCTAGGTGTCCAGAGGTTCTACTGGGTATTGGTCATGCAAGCATATGGCACCTGTGTGGGTGACCTCAACTGCCAAAGTTCCAGACCACTAGAAGGTTAGAACTCACCATGAATCACACTACTAGTGTAAACTATCTGGACACTGAGAAAGCATGGCTGAAGATCGCGAGCATGAAATTATACTCATTCAATAACCAATTCCAAGAGTTCAGTTCTTTGGAGTTCAGCAAAGGACAGTCATGAAAACAGGCTTTTTCCTGAGAATGTGCAGAGTTTGAGAAGCCCAGGCCTGTTCAGTTAACCTTTTCTGTACACCCCTTCTCAGGCTGAGCATGTTTTCTTCTGGTCCTAGGCAGATCAGAGCTTGTATCAGGAACAGATACTGGATTTTGTCAAATGCGTTTTCTGCATGCATTGAAATAATCATATGGTTTTTCATTTTAGTGTGTTTGCAGATGAGTTATACTGACTGCTGGGCTTCCCTGATGGCTCAGATGGTAAAGAATCTGCCTGCAATGCAGGAGACCTGGGTTTGATCCCAGGGTCAGGAAGATCCCCTGAAGAGAATGGCTACCACTCCAATATTCGGCCTTAAGAATCCCATGCACAGAGGTGCATGGTGGGCCACAGTCCATGGGGTCGCAAAGAGTCAGACACAACTGAGTGCCTAACACATATTGATTGCTATTCAAATATTAAACAAACCTTGAATCTGGGGGATAAACATCATTTGGCAATGATGCATTAACCTTATATATTATTAGGTCTGATTTGCTAAAATTTACTTGAGAATGTTTGCGTCTACGTTCATTAGGGATGTTGATCTGTAGTTGTCTTACACCGTCTTTGACTGGTTTTGGTATTGGCATGATGAGTTTCATAGAATGAGTGATGAAGTATTACCTTAACTTCGATTTTCTCAAAGTCTGTGCACAATTGGTATTATTTCTTCCTTAAATGTTTATAAAAATCACTGGCAAGCAACTGCACCTGCAGTTTTCTTTGTGGGTAGGTTTTTTCCTACAAATTTAAATTCTTTAGTAAATATTGGGCTATTTGTGTGATTTATTTCTTGACGGTGCTTTGGTGATCTGTGTCTTAGAGAGAACATGTCAATTTTATCTCAGTCACCACACTAATTGACATTCAGTTGTTCGTAACATCCCCTTACTCTCCTTCCACGTTTGTAGAATATGGAGCGATACTATCTCTCTCATTCTCAATATTGGTAATTTGTATTCCCTATTTCTATTTTTTCTTCTGGTTTCATTTCCTCTGTTGTTTCATTTTCGTGATTTTCACTCTAAACTTTATCTCTTTGTTCCTGCTTTAGTTTAATTTGCTGTTCTTTTTCTCATTTCTTAAGGAGGAAGCTGTGGTCACTGATTTGTGACTTTTTTTTTTTATATAAGCATCAGTATAGCTATAAATTTCCCTCTAAGTACTGCTTAGCAGCATACCACAAATTTGATAGGTTTTCATATTCTATTTTCCCTTATTTCTTTAATCAATGGGTTTTGTGAGGTTACTATTTACTTACCAATACTTAAGGATTTTACAGATCTTTTGTTTACTGAATTCTAATTTAATTCCATTTCACTCAGACAGCATACCTATGATCCAAATTCTTTTAAATGTATTTAGACTCCTTTCATGGCCCAGAGATATGATCTATCTTGCTAAATATTCTCTGTGTGGTTAAAAAAGAAATGTGTATTCAGCAGTTGTTTGATGTAATTAAAAGTCTATAAATATTGATTAGCTGAAGCTGATGTTGATAATGTTGTTCAAGTCTTCTATACCCTTGCTCATTCCTAACTACTTATTCCATCAATTATTGAGGCAGGAGTATTAAAATCTCCAACTAAAATGGGATTTGTCTCTTTCTCCTTACAGTTTGATTAGTTTTGTTTCATCTATCTTGATACTTTATTATTGGGTGTATAAATGTTTACGGTTGTTACTGATTAACTGATTTCTTTATAATTAGGATACGGCATTCTTTATAACTAATAATACCATTATCACTGAAACCTACTATAATGTTAATATACCACTCTTTCTCTCAACTAGAGTTAGCACTGTATATCTCTTTCCATTTAGTTTTATCCTACTTGTGCCTTCATTTTCAATGTGTCTCCTGTAGACAATTTACAGTTGGGTTTTGCTTTTTAATCCAATCTGACAATCTGCCTTCTAACTGGGATGTTTGGAGCATTATTTATTATTACTGAATGCTTAGGTTTATCATCTTGCTATTTGCTTTTTATTTGTCCACTGTTCTTTGTCCCCTTTACATCTTTTTTTTTTAAATCTTCTTTTCGGCTGAGTACTTTGGGGATTCCACCTCATCTCCTTTGGTGGCTTATTAACTATAACTTTGTGTGTCTACGCACACTATGTTTATTGTTTCACTTTCCAGGCACGCTGAAATCTACTCTAACTTGGGTTTTCTAGCTTCTGGCCCAGTATCTCCTACCACTGTCACAGACAGACACGCACACACAGGCACTTGCCAGGACCTCCAATGAGCTTGCACTTTTATCAGATCTTATCTTATTTAACCTCTCAACATTTTAACCATTAATCTAAACTACTTTTTTCTCAGTTTTCATTGAATCACACTCTCCAAATAATCTCAGATTTCTGGCCATGATTCTCAACCGTTTGCAACTTTACATCTATTCATCCTATAACTTCACAGGTTCCTAGTGCTCGGTCCTAGTCCCTTTTTGTCTTCCTTAGCATCTTTAAAACACGGTCCTTAAGAATTAGGAAGTAGTTCAAAGGCATTTTCAGAGAAAAAAAGGTAAAGGAAGAAATTTGTTCACAGGCAGTTTGCAAAGTTGAAATTTAAGATTAATAATGATTTTCACAAAAATCGTTTATTTTCTTACCATAACGTCTATGTTCGGTCTGTGTTAATCAGTTCATATAAGCTGGTGCTCAGCAAATATAATGGTGTAAAAACAAATAAACTTCCACACAATTTTCAAACAGAGCCCAAATCAATCTGCTTTGTTGATAAGGATACAGAGGAAGCCCAGGCTAACAAGGAATCACCCAGCTAAAATGGGTAAAAGTCTTGATATTGCGGAGAACCTGTCAATCCAAATTTAATGCCCAATTTAATTGCTGTGACCAAAAAAAAAAAAAAACCAAGCTACTGACAAAATTTCTTTATTAAATTACTCTGTTGGAAGTCACATCTTATCAACAGCACATGATACAGCAGAGTGATTGTTATCACTTGAGTGTTTCAACATGTATTTAGTTTTAAAATTGAACAGACTACTAGAGAGAAAATACAAATCCATTCTTGTAGTATATGTAATATGTAACAGGGTAGGCAAACTCGACAGCCTTCTGTTCTGTTTACTGGTGGGAACTCATGGTACAAGGGAAGCTGGCTTTCATTCAGGCAATGATCCTTTTGTGGGCTGTGACGTGGGCTGGAAAAGGTGCAATCCATTCACAACTAAAAGCTCAAGCTATACAAACAGCAAGGAAATGTACTGCTGGGCTCCTAAATGATTCTTAAACATCTGGGACAGTCAGAAGGCAGCGATGCGCCTCCCAATTGTAATTGGGTGTGGAAAGAAACAGTGAAAACCAAATACTAGCAAATCCTGACACCCCAGAGCACGTGCCCTCAGATGCTGAAGGAAGAAATGGCAATGTCTCTAAGATTCCCCTTCCCACCTGATTTACTGGCTGCCAAGGACAAAAGTGCTGACAAGAGTTGCTGAAAAGTGGGATGAGATTAAAAACATTTCTTTGTGATACGGATAAAACCTATGGTCATGCTTGATTTCCAGAGGCCTATGGAAGTGGATGCTGAAACACAGTTAGCATCATAAATAATGACAACCTACTATTACAAGGCCAAAATATCCCTAAACCTTTTTTCACCCCAAATTTTAATGCTGAGAATATAATACTAGATTTCACAAAGTCACCAAACTATGCTGGAAATGGCTCAATTGCTAGGCTCTGATTTCTTCCAAGAATCTGATGGTTTTCCTGACTCATCGGAGAGTAAGACTGACCTTAGTACTGTGAATATATAAAGAACACAACCAGTGTTACAAGAGAACAGGGACAGATACTTTCCAGAGCAGTCCAAGAATCCACTTGCTCCCGTCTTCCAAACATCCTGGCTGGTTGAATCCTAGTTATCTGATATTGTAAGTGTGTCAATTTGGCAACTGGGTTGACCCACCCTGCTCTCCTCAACCCTGGACAACACTATAGCTCCCTAAGAGCCTCCCCACGGTCCTTCAGATGTCCATCTGTGTAAGTTCCAGTCGCTGCCAGAACAAACCACCACCAACTCAGTGGCTTAAAAGAACACACTTTCTCATCTCACAGGTCTGCTGCAGTCTGATGTGGGACTCATAGGCTAAAATGAAGGTGGGCTCGCTTCCCGTCTGGAGGCTGTCGCGGGGCTCAATTTCCTTGGCTTTTCCAGCTTCTAAAAGCCACTTGCACTGCTTGCTTTATGGCTCCCTTAGTCCATCTCCAGTCAGCGACGATGCACATCTGTGATTCTTCCTCCAGCCTCACGCTCCCTCTGACTCACTCCTATCTCCGTCTTCTGCTTTTAAGCACCCCAGTGATGACGACACTGGGTACACCTGGACAATTCAAGATACACTTCCCATTATTAGTCAGCTGACCGGTAATCTTAACTCCCCTTTGCTCTGTGACCTGACAAGAGCCACACTTTCTGGTGACCAGGATGTGGAAATCTTTGGCAGCCCATCACTCTGCCTCGCACACTCTCTAACACAGAACTCATTTTCCCCACAGCAGCCAGAATGATCTTTGTAAAACCCCGCCTCCAAGGGTAAAGATCACATCTTAAACAGGTGCCACAAATCCACACGTGGCCTGTTCCTGACTACCTACAGGCCCTGACTCCTGGTTCCTGGCATTCCAGCCACAGACCATTTCTCTCTCAAGCTCCTTCCTGCCTCGGGGCATTTCTGCTGTCTGAACAGCCCTCCTCCCCTCCCATGCTGGCTGTACCTGGCTAACCCTTGCTCAGTCCCTCAGATCTCTGCAGAAGGAGCTCTCACTGGGTGGCCTGACTGACTCTCCGAGTCCAGCACTAGCTCCTCCTGTTACACATTCCACTGTGCTTTTTCTTTCAGAGCTTCTACTATGGTTGGAGTTGAATGCTACGGTGCAGTTATCGATGTAATGTCTGCCTCACTGCACAGATCGCAAACCCACAAGGACTGAGCCTGTTGGGTTGCTCACCACCATGAACTCTGGGCCTGAGAACTGACTGGCTTATATAGTAAGTGCTAAATAAATGAGTGAGTGCCCTCAGACCTTATTTCCAAAGCAAGTCTAACTCTGGAAGGGGAAGCTGCACGTGCCAAAGGCCTCAGCACCCTGCGTGAGCACCAGGCCAGGTGGGGCTCCCTCGGTGAACCGCCCCACACCATCCCTTCAGGCCTCAACCACGAACACCACCCCAGCTTTGCCCCCGACTGTGTTCTGCCCTGACACCAAACTATCAGATGCGCCCCTAAGCCCTGTGCGGTGCCCACCATGCCAGTCCCAGGAAGGCCGCATTGTCTCTCTCCTCCTGCTTGTGAGTGGCATCACCAGAGAAGTCCTGAATCCCCAGAGCTGTCATCACAAACATTTTCTGCAGCTCAGGAGCCCTTCCTTTACCTCCGATTCCCTGCAACTCTCTCCCCAGAGGGTCTTTCCTACTCACTCTAAATCCTACATCCTAAGTTGGAATGGGAGGAGCATTTATTCTGGGGCCAGAAAGTTCTGTGTTGAAAACTGGGCTGCCCTTATTCAGAAAGTGCATCCAAGGTTGAGCCTTTGTCTCATCATTAAACAAGAGGACAGTAATTTACAAGTCCCCACCTCACAGAGGTATCGGAGGACCCATAAACTATTCAGTGTTGCCCCCAGCCACCAAACACCACACACATCACATGCCTCTCTAAGCTCAGCTAAACCCACTGCCCGAACAATTATAAAGAATGCCAGGACAATGCCAAAGTTCTCAGTGACCTCCCGGCAAGTCAGGTGCTGGGACAGAGGCAGGGCTGGGGGAGCTGAAGTTTGAGTAAGAATGACAAAAAGTGTAAGATTATTCTCTCAAGACGCTGGACAGAGAAAGGAGAGAAGGCTGGAAGCAGCTGTCAGTTATCAAATCCTGAGTGGATGCTCATCTTGAGAACATGTCTGCATAGACACTATACTGTCTAAAACTTTCCCTGCGAGGAACCCACCCTACCTCCATCCCCCCTCCAGCCCGAGGGTACATCTATAAAAGACACTGCCTACTCCACACACGCAGAGCCACAGATGTCAGCTGCCACCCCTATGGCCCTCCACACTCATTCTCTCGCGATGTCCTCACAGAGACTTGGCCCACCAGCCATGCTCTTCTTCCATGTCACTCCTCCACTGAAGCTGTACGGCTCATTCTCTCTTGCTTTTGCGGGCTTCAGCTACTTTGCTTCCTTTGTCCTTCCCATGAGACCACATCTTGTGACTCAGACACCTAGCTCAAACTGCAAGTTACTTCACTAAACCTACCCAGTCCCCCAGACACCCTCTGGCAACACTGGCCCCATTCAAACTATACCTCCAGCCCTTGAGGACAGGCTCTGACATGGTCAGGTTTGCACTGGTCCCTTCCTAGTCTGGAGTAAGCAGGCATTCATCTCGTGCTTGTTGATGGAGTGAAATCATGACTCGATAGCTCAGGGAGCTGGGTTTAGACATACTACCTGTGAACTCTTGGACAGACAACCGGTAGCTCTGTCCATCAGCCAGTTCAGAGAGGGGGTCAGGACTAACGGCATACATTGGGCAGGCGTGGCCATCAGAGTGATACCTGAAGCCTGGGAGCTCAGAAAGACACGCCGAGACAAGAACAAGGGGAAGGTGGCACATTTCGGGGCAGAAGAAGGCAGTGCAGCTAAGCCAAGATCAGGATTCAAGGACAAATCACAGGAAGGAAAAGAAATCCAAAGAAGTACAGTCCCAGAAAATTTAAAAAAAAGAGAGGAAGTTGTGAGAAATACTTCCAGTGGCGTTAGTGTTGCAGAAAGACAGAAGAGTCAGGTGTGCCGGTGGCCACTGTGCACGGTGACTCAAAGTTCTCGGTGACCTCCCAGCAAGTCACGTGCGGGGGCAGAGGCAGGGCTGGGGGAGCCGAGGTTTGAGTAAGAATGACAAAAAGCGAAAGACTATTCTCTCAAGACGCTGGACAGAGAAAGGAGAGAAGTCTGGAAGCAGCTCAGCTGTGATGATAAAACAACAGAGGAAAAGGAGGCTTGGCAGGTGGAGCGCTGCACTGACTTACAAACGTTATCACGGCTCCCGCCAAGCGGCAGGACGGAGGCAGCGAGGACACGGGTGCTAACAGTTCTGTGGCTTCCCCACCTGCCTGATCTTGGGAAAGTCATTTCCTCCTCCCTCTGCTATGTCACTAGACTGTTCTCACCATCTGAGCTAACAAGGGAAAAGGAATTTTGCAAGAGTATATCACTCTTTATGAAGTAAGGCCTATTACTGCAAGATGATTTGTTATCTTAAGAGACGTTTGTCACTTTTCCCTTTCTGTCATCAGAGAGAAGCTGGAACTCCCTCCCATGTAACGCTGACTATCTATTTTCAGCAAAGAGGGGTAAGACAATGGCAGAGACAGCAAAAGGCAGGGCAAGCTCAGGGTATGCAGAGTCAAGGCAGGGATGGCGCCCCTTCCAAGTCCTTTCTACAGATCTTGTCGTTTTCCTAAACTGGGGGACACTGGCCAAGGGCTGCCTCCCCCAGTGGGTGGAGAACTGCCAGGAACCCCCACTGGAACTGAGAGCCTGCCGCCTGTCAACCGGATCTGCCTCGGTCGGTGCCTGGCCGGTAAAAGACTTGAACAGAATCACCACCAACCTCATGACTGTCTTGAAAAAGGAAAATAAAACTGTGTGCTGAGATAAAGTTTATTTATAGCTCCTTGGTTTTCTTGTATGGGGTTTCCCCCCACCCAAGGAAATGCTGCAAGTTCGTGGTGATTTTCCGCACTCCAAACATGTCTGGGGGACTTTCCAGGTGGAAGGGGGTGGCTGCTTCTAGTATTACCACAGCCAGAGTCAGTGCAGTATCTCCCCAAAACACTTGTGAGTAGAATACAGTATCACACAGGAGGTGTATCTGCCAGAGGAGATTTGCAGATTACAGGTGGCATATCAGCGTCATGGATACTACCAAAACAATACAGGGAGAAACTAGCAGACATCTTCAATTAAAGCAGTTCACTATGCCTTCCTCCACAAAGTAGAATTTATTATACTGTTCAATGGAAAGAAATGGTAAATAGTCATTTACACTGGCGGGCAATACAAGAGTCATCTGTATTTATCTTTAGGATGCATTTTTTTTTTTCCATCTTCCAAATCTGGTTTAGAGAAACATTAAAATTAATGTTTATTCCAGGAGCACAGCTGGACAGACTATCCAGATGCTTCTTCTATTATAAGAAACAAACACATTACCAGAGGAAACCCAAATGCAGGATGATGACTGTATTTATACAAAACAGACCTGGATTTGATCCCTGGCTTGGGAAGATCCCCTGGAGAAGGGAAAAGCTACCCACTCCAGTATTCTGGCCTGGAGAATTCCATGGACTATAGTCCATGGGGTCGCAAAGAGTTGGACGTGACTGAGCGACTTTCACTTCACAAACTGTCCTTATTGACAGCACTCACATGCTCAGAGGAATAAAAACAGTATCAGTAAGAAAACACAGGCGTATTAAGACATATTAGAGTGGCATGACAAGGGTCAGAAGAATGTGGGTTTGTAGGTGGAAAGTTCATCACGATTAACAAAAGTCAGGCTGCTCTACTGAAATCAAGCAAAATCGCTAGAGTGATTTCAGAGAAAACCAAGTATTCCTTCCAAAGAAGTGAGATAATGCCATAACAAACTAAATAGAGGAGATATCCACTAGTGCCTCTATAATCCTCACAAACACACCAGTGACCTAACAGTGAATTCTGATATGTACGTGATGGAGGAGAAAAAAAATGGAGCAAGGAGTCTTCCCAGTGTCCATACAATGGCCTTTGTGAAGTCAACAGGCATTTACTGAGCACCTACTATATGCCAGGCTCTCTTCCCTAGTCTGTGGACGCCACAGGACACAAAACAGAGAAAAATCTCTGCCCCTATGGAGCTTACAACATGCTGAAGGATTTAAGACATGTGACTTTGAGCAAGACATGTACTTAGATGAGTAAAGATGTATTATGGAGAGACCAGGAAGAGGAGAGTAAATAAAAAATGAATATACACACAAACACACATATAATAATAATATATGAAACTGATGACAGCGAAAGTGAATATATAAGCAGAATACATTCTCACAATCTGCAGTTATTTTTGCTAAAATCAAAACCCGGCATTTACTTTCCTCTGATGTGGCCTTACATTAGAGGATTCTATGTTTGAGCCAAAAAAAAAAAAAGGTCTTAAATGATGACCATCATTACACGAAGGTCTGGAATGGAACCACAACATGCCGTAAAAAAAATCCAGAGCAACAGACTAGTTTCCACTGGGGAAAAACAAGATGGGAATTTACTGATAACTCCCTTATTTACCTGAAAATATATTCCAGGGATGGGGAAGACGAAGTACCAATGACAGAAAAGGAGTTACTTCAAATATGGAAACGGGGTTATTAAAGTAGATTCAGCAATTTCTCTCAGCAGACGGGGTAGCTGCACATATTTTGGCCAAAAATTCGCTGATACATGATTCTGCCATTTTCCAGTTAACTCAAAGGTGTAAACAGCGTCTATTTGTGTTGCCAGGCAACTTCGCCTCTAACAAGAGACTAACAGGAATACTCCTGGGAAACGGACTCCTCTCTTTGAAGGTACAAAAGCAAAATAAACAAAAATATATGTAGACACAATGCAAATACCGGAGGGAGAACGACTTGCAGCGGAAACGCTCCAGGTCATCACTTCTGTCCACCCGGGGGAGGAAAAAAAATCTAATAACACACGCTCGCCCCTCCACTCCTCCCACCCCAGTTTTCGCAGGCTGTCCATCAAAAAAAGGGTAAGGAACCCAGGCAGTTCCCCTTAGGCCCATTCAGGGGAGAGCCCGGGGGGAAATCCCGTTCGCTTTGGATAGGGGTGAGGTGGGGGGGCGGCTAGCAAGTACACCTGAGCCTAACGAAGACTCACAAGTTCGAGGCCCAGGAAACGCCAGCCAGACAGCAAAACACAGTTTAAAACGCCGGTGTGGAGAGACGGGGGGCAGAGAAACCACAGCGAGTCCAAATCAGTGGGACGGGACAGCCAGCCTGCCCGGCGCTGGGGACCCACCGAGCCTTCTCCACTGTTCGCAAGGCGCTGCTGGAGCCGCCGAAGTCGGGGCCTCAGTGTTCCCGGAACTCAACAGCCGGCCGGCAGGGCCAGGAGGGGTGCGGGGAGGGGGGTGGGGCGCAGTTCCCGGGAACTCCGCCCGCCCTCTCCCGTCAACCCCGCCCATCGGTCCGCCCCATCCCACCCGGCTACTCACCGGATTCGCTTCCCACATAGCGGTGGCGAAATCGAGCGGAGAGAGCCTAGGGGAAGGGGCCGGCCGCAGGGTCGGGGCACTGGGTTTTTCCCGAGGGTCCCCGGGAGCCAAGGGACGGAGAGGCAACCCTCTCGTAGGCCTCCTTCTCCCCTGTCACAAGCCGGCGTCTTCGGACCCCAAACCTTCCGACTTCCGGCTGCAGCCGGCCAACCAACGCCGGCCCCGCCCCGCCCCGGCCCCGGAAGCCCGCCCCGCCCCTGACGCTCCCTTCCGGCCTCAGCGCGGGGTGGGCGGGGCCCGCGAGGGTCTGAGTGGTACTGGGGCTCTTAAAGGGTTCTCCGTCGAAGCACCGAGGAGGCAATGGCAACCCATTTCAGTACCCTTGCCTGGCAAATTCAATGGATGGAGGAGCCTAGTATGCTGCAGTCCATGGGGTCGCTAAGAGTCGGACATGACTGAGCGACTTCCCTTTCACTTTCCACTTTCATGCATTGGAGAAGGCAATGGCAACCCACGCCGGTGTTCTTGCCTGGAGAATCCCAGGGACGGGGGAGCCTGGTGGGCTGCCGTCTGTGGGGTCGCACAGAGTCGGACACGGCTGAAGCGACTTAGCAGCAGCAGCAGCAGTCCAAGCACCCTCCAGGACTGCGGTTACCGTGTAATGTGCTCTCTGAGAGAACCTCAAGCCTCGCTGGCAGTTCTTCCTCTATTTATTGATCACCGCGCAGTGAAAAAGAGGTAGACAGGCCTGGGAATTAATAGCCCACAGGACATGCTTTCACGCTCAGACTCGGTTTCTTCACGCTCAGAACTGAGGTGATATAGTATCGAAGGGTGTAGTGAGGTCGTTAAAGGCACCTAGCGCGGTATTTGGCAAACAGTAAGTGTTCAATTAGTGACAGTTATTTGCCAGACACTGTGCTAGGCTCCAGAATGAATAAGACTGACCTGTATTCAGCCCTCGTGGAGCTTGGGGTCCAGAGAAACAATAAGGTGTAATTTAGATAAGTAAGAAGGTGCGGGATGGTTTGTAGGTAGTATTGCAAGTACAGGATTCTTTGAAAGGATGCTTACCTAGGACAGGGTGTCTGCCTGCCCCCTATGGCAAGCCCCCCTACCCCACACCCGCCAAGAAATTTGAGCTAAGACTTAAAGTATGCCCTTCTATTGAAGTTACCTAGGTAAAATGAGCTGCAAGAGGAAGAATTTTCTAGGCAAAGAAGTACCGTCTGCCCATAGGAAACAAAAAGGAAACAATTTCAGATCCTTCTGAAGGACTTCCTTGGCAGTCAAGTGGTTAAGGCTTCATCTTCCAGTGCTTGGGGTGCTGGTTCCAGCCCTTGTCAGGGAGCTAAGATCCTATAAGCCACTCCTCCAAAAAACCAAAATGTAAACAGCAGAAGCACTATTGTAACAATTCAGCAAAAACTTCAAAAATGGTCCACATTTTAAAAAAAAATACTTCTGAGCTTTTATATACCACCACCGATTACAATTTTTTGTTTGTCAAAGGACACCTACAGATTTAGAGTCTGACTTTTTCACTTACTATGACAGATATCCTTCAATCCAATACATATAATAAATCTATTATAAAGTGGTGGGGAAACAATGGATTGTTTAGTAAGTAATACTGGGGCAATTGGTTAGCCATTTGACAAAAAAATAAAGTGGGGAAAAAAAGTTTAAGTAAAGGTCCCTGCCCCATAGTTTGGCAATATGAAATTTCCATAATCTTTTATTGAACAATTCCATTTCTAGGAGCTGATTTCAAGGAGGTAAATGAATAAATGTACAGAAATGGTCTGTACAAGAATGTTTATTGCTATATTTTTTGTAATAGTAAAAACTTGAAAACGACTTAAATATTAATCACAATGGATATTTCAAATGTAAATGTATGTAACGTACATACAAGCTATGGAGTGCTGTATGTGTTTATCTTGTATACTACCCCACTGAAAATGTCTTATAGTTTTGATAACTTATCAACTGATGTCTCTGAAATTTCTATTTTAACAGTCATATCACCTACAAATAATGCAGTTTTCACTCTTGCTCTTGCATTGTCCAAAATATCAATACAGGACAAGAAAATGGGCATTCAGTCTTTAACTCAGGATGACAAGCATTTGCCCCTAGTTGGTGCTAGAACACTATCATCTTTAAGGACTTCCCCAATGGCTTAGGGGTAAAGAATCTCCCTGCTAATGCAGAAGACACAAAAGATGTGGGTTTGATCCCTGGGTGGGAAAGATCCCCTGGAGGAGAAAATGGCAACCCATTCCAGTAGTTTTGCCTGAAAAATCCCATGGACAGAGAGGAGGACCGGCTATAGTCGAGAGTCATAAAGAGTTGGACACGACTGAGCACACACACATCATCCTTCTTATTTACTTATTTACTATAAGCATTTAATTGGGAAAGATATTAAATTTATCAACTGTCTTATCACTGTGCTCCTTTTTTATTCTGACTCATGAATATAATGAACTACACTAGTGAGAAATGGAATATGTCCTGCCATATCAGTTAACAAAGGATGTCACAGTCACCAACAATTGCAGTCACCCTGGAGGTGAGCTGATGAGCCCTGAGGGAACTCAGGATGTGAAAATAGAGGAGACTGGCCCCAGAAAGCTGAGATGCAGATCAAAGGAATGATTTCAGTGCATCCAGACTCTTGCATCTTCTCATACAAAGAAAAGTGCTAAATTCCTTAACTTGACATATCTGGTTTCTTTCATTTCTTTCTTTTAGTGTTCCCAGAACCAGTTGGAACCCAGTTCCCAGGTTCCAACTACCTGCCCTTTGTTGCAAAACTCCTATATATTCTGACTCCTCCTCTTGCCTTCTCGGGGCAGTTTCTCAGAGCCATCCAAAAGGATGTAGTCCTTATTTTTCCCCAAACAAAACTTAACTCACAATTCCCACAGTTTTCAAATTTTCTTCAACACAAGTATGAATGTGCTTAGTCACTCAGTCCCGTCTGACTCTTTGCAACCCCATGGGCTGTAGCCCCCAGGCTCCTCCATCCTGGGACTTTTCCCAGCAAGAATACTGGAGAGGTTGCCATTTTCTTCTCCAGCGGCTCTTCCCAACCCAGGGATCGAATCTGGATCTCCTGCATTGCAGGCACAGATTCTTTGCTCTCTGAGTCACCAGGGAAGTCGTAACACAAGAATCAACAGATTTTCTAATGTTCAACCCATCCTTACCTTCTTGAAATAAACTTTGCTTAGTCATATATTCATTATTCTTTGAATAAACTGCTGGGTTCAATTTTTTCATCTTCTATTTAGGAATAAAATTCATAATTATGAAATTGTTACTGGTGGTTTACGGTGATTGTCTTTAACAAGCTTTGCAAAGTGAGCAGTAGTAAATAATTTAGCAACTAGCGCTTCCTTGAAGATAGAGTGGATTTTCACAATGAAAGTTTAGCTGGAAAGGTTAGGGCCTTTCGTGGGGTTTGAGCTGTACTTCATTTCTATGAAAACTTGGGGTTGCCTGTCCTAGCGGCCAGAGAGTCAGATGCATAGATCTCAGGTTCAGTTCAGTTCAGTCACTCAGTTATGTCCGACTCTTTGTGACCCCATGGACTGCAGCACACCAGGCCTCTCTGTCCATCACCAACTCCTGGAGCTCACTCAAACTCATGTCCATCGAGTCAGTGATGCCGTCCAACCTCAGATGGATATGTTCTTAAAATATACTGCTGTGTCCCAAATGTGAAGAGAACACATTTCATAAACTGGAAAGAACAGTTCAAAGTTCCTCAATCATCTTTTTTATTATTATTCTGGATTTGTAACCACCATTAGAGAGCAAGAGTGGAAAGTGACCCGAGATCATTAAGTCATAGGGTCTCAAACTGTGAGCTAAGAAGCTTTAGCACACAAAGTATTTTAACAGTTTTGATAAGTGGCCACCGTTTTGAAACTTGGGAAATTTCACATGAAATAATAGGCCTCTCGAGCTCCCCTTACACAACATCTTCCTGTGCCAAAAACTGGCAGTGCCCACCACTTTGGACTAGGAACAGACTCCTGGTTTTACCTGAGTCACCAGACCAATTTCTCTTATCCTCATTCAAATTACCGGCCCGAGCCCCTTGGGTATTTGGGCTCCTAATTAATCATAACACTCCTCTCATGTTTCTGAGGAAATGGAATGGATCTGGGACTTTCTAGAATGTTTTCATAGGAAACATCGTCATGCACTTTTCTGTTACTGTCTCCAGGGATGGTCCAGACATGTGTTCAGCCTCTCATAGTCTTCCAAGAGCTTACTCTCTGTGACACAGTCTGGGGCTGGACCGGCTTCCCACTGCATCATTGTCTGGGGCTAAATGCCACAACCATAGAAACTATGCATCCTGACCACGGACAGTCACTAGCTTTCTCAGGAAAGCCAGACAAAGAGAAGATGTTTTCGTTTGTCTTTCATGTGTTCTGGGTGGAGATGTCTTAAACCACACTAAACCCAGCCCAAGGATCCTGAGGGACAGAATCCTCCCTCCCACCTGGTTGAGTGGATTCAATTCAGTTCAGTCACTCAGTCATGTCCAACTCTTTGTGACCCCATGGACTGCAGCGCACCAGGCTCCCCTGTCCATCATCAACTCCCTGAGCTTGCTCAAATTCATACCCATCCAGTCGGTGATGCCATCCAACCCTATTATCCTCTGTCATCCCCTTCTCCTCCTGCCTTCAGTCTTTCCCAGATCAGACTCTTTTTCCAATGAGTCAGCTCTTCCAATCAGATGGTCAAAGTTGGAACTTCAGCTTCAGCATCAGTCCTTCTAATGATTATTCACGACTGATTTCCTTTAGCATTGACTGGTTTGATCTCCTTATCATCCAAGGGACTCTCAAGAATCTTCTCTGACACCACAGTTAAAAAGCATCCATTCTCCAGTGCTCAGGCTTTCTTTATGGTCCAACTCTCACATCCATACATGACTACTGGAAAAACCACAGCTTTGACTAGACAGACCTTTGTCAAAGTAATGTCTCTGCTTTTTAATATGCTGTCTAGGTTTGTCACAGCTTTTTTAGTTGAATGGATTAGATCTCAGAATGCCTAGAGAGCAGAGGAAAAGCCCAAGGGGCAAAGAGAGGTGGGTGTGGGGAGGAGCAGAGGAGATCCATCTTATCTCTGGAAAGAAAGAAAATAACCAGATGGAGAAAACATGCTGAGGAAGGAAAAGAGTGGCAAGGTCAATTCATGGTGGAAAAAAATCAATGTCCCCTAAGACAACAAAGAATAGAGAACCAAGTGATTGGTGAGATGCAGGATTTAGTCTTAACTATAATTTTAATGGTATTTTTATAACTAATTCTTTATATGTTTTTTAAAAATTTATTTATGTGGACCATTTTTAAAAAGTCTTTATTGACTTTGTTACAATATCACTTCTGTTTTACATTTTGGGTTTTTTGGCTGCAAGGCATGTGGGATCTTAGTTCCCCAACCAGGGATTGAACCTGCAACTCCTCCACTGGAAGCGAAGTCTTAAGCACTGGACCACCAGGGAAGTCCTTGATTTTATATTTAAGGGCCACGTGGACAGCCAAAAATGGGGGCCAGCATACTAGGAATGTATAATATATGGGAGCCGGCGGGATCTGACAGAAAGGGTAAGCAGGAGACAGAGAGAGGCATAGAGAGAGGATGAGGGGCCACGAGAGGGTCCAGGAGTGAGGGGAGAAAGAGCTGTATTTGTGCCCATCGGCCCTGAATATAAAGACCCAGCCTCCGTCTGAAAAAGAGCCAACAATGAGGCAGTCGCAGAATCAGCCCTGTTTGTCGAGTCTGACAGTTAACAACTCCAGCAGGAATTAAGAGGTGAAATAAGCAGATGAAACATTTGTCGAAGCTGGGTAAGTATCCCTGGGAAGGATTTTTTTGATTTGTTTTTTTCCAAAAAATCAGAACGAATCCTGTAAATCTTTCTAATTAGGAAACAGGACAAGGAATTAAATTCAACCAAAAAAAAAAAAAAAAAATGCAGCATGAAGTAATTCACTCACACTAAATGGAAAGGCTGTCTCGAAAATCCCACTGATGATTACCCTTGGCTGCTGGGGGAAATGATGCAGGCACAGCGATGGACATCAGCATGCAGCTCACAGCCGCGGCCCAAAGCGGCAGCTGAGATGAGCGACCATCCTAATTAGAGGATGGAGAACTCTGAAAAAAGCCTCTGAGGCTGCGACATTCCTGGCCAAGGTTCTTCTTCCAGGAGCGCCACTCCAGGGTTTGGGTCATCACTCTGTCAAAAAGGACTTAATGGGGGGGATCCAGAAAGAGACCACAGACAGACTCAGTGTGAGAAGCTTTGAGTTTAAAAGCAGAAAGCACATCTATAAGAAATCCTTTTTAAAATTAGGACGGAATCAAGGACAAGCCTTGAGAGGCGGAAAGGACAGCTGGAGGGTGTCCTGCGTGCACTCAGCTCACCGCAGACACGGGGACCTTGACACAGGAACTTTCACCGGTTCTTAAGAATCACGATCAGGGAAGTCAGGAAACCACGGCAGATTATCTAATAGGAGTTGCTGTTCAGTTCTTCATTCAACAAAGATTTAGCAAGCTCCCTCCATATTCCAGGCACATGCTGTAGCCTCTTAGGATGTATCAGGGAACAAAACAGAGGATAATTCCTACCTTTGTGGAATCTACGTGCTGGGGAAGGCTGGGGGCCTGGCTTGAGGCTGGGGAGGGATGGTGAGAGGTGGCCACAGATGCTGTAATGTAATAAGTAAGCACATTGTGTGGTATGCTGTAAGGTGACAAAAGCTAAAGAAACATAGACAAGAGTAAAGGGCAGAGAGCATTCAGGATGGTCCTCGTTAGGAAAGTAACATTTGAGGAGGTCAGAGAGCAAGCTGAACGGTACCCCGGCAAAGAGGGTTCCATGCAGAGGGAACAGCCAGTCAGAATTCCTAAGGGGTATGTGTGTGTATGTGTGAGTGTGTGTGTGTGTGTGTGTGTGTAGAAGGGGTGCAGATGGAACAGGCCCTGGTATAAGAGCAAGAACGGGCCTGACACTGTTTAAAGCTATTTATAATATGTAATTGACAAATAGAATTCACACAGCAACCCTATTCAGTAGGCACTGTCTTTACCCCCTTTTACGTGGAAGGAAATTAAGGCACAGAGATATCCGTTAACCTGCCCAAGAACAAGGATCCAAACCTCGGTGCCTGACTTCAGGACTGTGCTCCTGACCACTGCCCTGTTTTGTCTCCAGTCGTCCACTGCTGCCGCCTGCTTTGGTCATCCGATCGCAATTGGCATTTAAGTCCTGCCCTAGGACAAATTTATGTTCTTTTTTCTTTTTCTTTTAAAAAGCAGGGTTTCTCCCTGCTTTGTCACCTACCACCCTCTCCCTGTCCCTTTGCTCCCTTTCCCATCAACTCAAGAACTCTTCTTTCCTACAAGTTAATCACCGAGACCATTGCTTCTGCCCAGCAAATCAAGCGAACATGGGTAGAGCTTCTGTTCAGTTTGGGAGGAGGAGCTGGGGGGCAGTGAAGGTGTGCTTCTATGGATTAACAATGCCCTACAGATCACGCTTGCTCCTTGGAAGGAGAGCTATGACAAACCTGTGCTGTGCTGTACTTACTGCCTCAGTTGTGCCTGACTCTCCGAGACCCCCACGGACTGCAGCCCACCAGGCTCCTCAGTCCGTAGAAATTCTCTAGGCAAGAATATTGGAGTGGGCTGCCATGCCCTCTTCTAGGGGATCTTCCCAACCCAGAGATCGAACCCAGGTCTCCCTCATTGCAGGCAGATTCTTTTACCAACTGAGCCATGAGGGAAGCCCAAGAATACTGGAGTGGGTAGTCTATCCCTTCTCCAGGGTGACAAACCTAGACAGCTTATTAAAACACAGAGACATCACTTTGCCGACAGAGGTCCGTCTAGTCAAAGCTATGGTTTTTCCTGTAGTAATGTACGGAAGTGAGAGTTGGACCTTAAAGAAGGCTGAGCATTGAAGAATTGAGGCTTTTAAACTGTGGTGCTGGACAAGACTCTTGAGAGCCCCTTGGAGAAGGAGATCAGACCAGCCAATCCTAAAGGAAATCAACCCTGAATATTCATTGGTGGGACTGATGCTGAAGCTGAAGCTTCACTATTTTGGTCACCTGATGGGAAGAGCTGACTCATTGGAAAAGACCCTGATGCTGGGAAAGACTGAGGGCAGGAGGAGAAGGGAGCGACAGAGGATGAGATGGTTGGATGGCATCACCGACTCAATGGACATAAATTTGAGCAAACTCTAGGAGATAGATAGTGAAGGACACGGGAGCCTGGGGCGCTGCAGTCCATGGAATCGCAAAAAGTTGGACACGACTTAGCGACTAAACAACAATTACAGATCAGGAGGGGCAGGATGGAACATAAATGGAATTTAAAAATAAAAACATGTTGCTTTTCCTTCTACTCTAACAGGTGCTGTGTGAGGATGTGCCTTTGCAGCTGTTCACTCAAGACAAAGCCCCTCTATCCCCAAAGCCATTCAATTATGCAATTTAAATGGAGGGGTTGTATGGTATGTGAATTACATCTCAAGGAGGCTGTTAAAACAATTAATTTTTTCAAAAGAAAATCTTGGCTTTCCCCTCCCTGGTTTACCCTCCTTCTGACCTCTATCCTCAGGAACCCAGAACCACACTCAGGAAGATGTTCAGGGTTCCTCAATCCCAAGCACAAAAGTCACAACTTTGTTTTGACTCTGAGGCTTGCAACATGATGTCAAGGACGACAAACAACTCTTTCTCGTTGTACTTTCAGCACCAAGTTTCCTCATAAGAAAAAAAGGATATTCTAACGTTTTCATGCTACAACAAACACGTCCATATTATAGAGTAGAAGGCAATATTTGTATCCATGAGGGTTTGGGAACTGTCTTGCTGGTGGCTCGCTGCTCTCAGTTGGGGGTGGGGAGGCACCCTGCCTCCCTTCCACTATTGAACCTGCTGTATTAACGTCCAGAATAGTCAGGAGATGCAGAGGCTGATCCCAGCTCTGGTTCCGATGAGCTGAGTGACGGACTTGACGCAAGTCACATCCCTCTTGAGACAGGAAGAGATGAGTGGACCAGGTAATCTTCAAGGTGGCTGCCAGCGCTCACGGTCCATGATTTGATGCCCTAGGGAGATAAATCAGATACTGGGCTCAGGTATGTCAGCCAAGAGATACAGGAAGCAAAAGATACACCCCGTGCCTTGGAGGAACTTTTCATTTACCAGAGGAGACTAAAAAGAGAGCCACATGTAAGATGTGATAAGAGACATAAAGTAAAGAGACAAACCATCCAAAGAATGTGAGGGACAGGAAGTAGCTGAGAGTCAGGAGTGATCAGTTTTCTGGTCCAGATCACCTTGCTTTGACGCACCTGTGCATCTAAAAGCAACAAGGAAGCTCTTACCCTTCCAATTCCCAGGTCCCATGGGCCGGGTCCCTTGTTGCTGTTTAATCGCTAAGTCACGTCCAACTCTTTGCAACCCCATGGACTGCAGCACACCAGGCTCCTCTGTCTTTTACTATCTCTGGGAGTTTGTTCAAACTCATGTCCATTGTGTTGACGATGCCATTCAAAACCACCTCATCCTCTGTCGCCCCCTTCTCCTGCCTTCCATCTTTCCCAGTATTAAGATACTTTCCAATGAGAGAGTTCTTTGCATCAAGTGGCCAAAGTATTGGAGCTTCAGCTTCAGCATCAGTCTTTCCAATGCATATTCAGGGTTGATTTCCTTTTGGATTGACTGGTTTGATCTTGCAGTCCAAGGGACTCTTTCTTTGATAGACTATCATTAACATTATCCTCAATCCTGAATAATCCTGAAACTAGAACAAGAATGCACATGATATCCTTCTCTTGAAAGCACAGTGGATTAAATATGAAATGACTTAAGACAAGTCTCATCACTGGCATAGAACTGAGCAAGATCTGCCCAGCAACCACTTCTCAAAAATCAAAATCCTGAAAAGAATTAAGTTCTTACCCCACTTTGTAGGGTATTTGTGTATTTTTCCATCTGGTCCGATTCTACTCGCTGAGGCTCTGTGAACCTCTGCAAGTCTCAGGTCACAAGTCTTTGCATCAAGTCTTAATCTGCCCTGATTTCTTTTAAAAAAAAAAAAAAGTGAAATGCAAAGGAAACAGACAGGAAAAATTCACTATGATCTTTCTTTTTCAATTTGTTTGCTTTCCTTTTTCCTGGGGGCTCTGGTCTCCAGGATTAATGCTCACTCTGGGGACTAGGCTTATGTAGCCATGGCAAAGAGGTTAAGGAAATGAGCTAGAAATCCACTGGGGTCTCCCTGAGCAGGTTCGAATCCTGTCAACTATGCATTCCTTTTAGGGTTTCCCAGTGGCCCAGACAGTAAAGAATCTGCCTGGGGACTAGACTAAAATTGGTACCTTTGGGTAGGATCTTGGGGAAGGCCCACCTAGATAATACAGGGGTATTAAATATTGGCCCCTAGAGGTTCTTCCACCCCCAAATATTCTGAGGTCCAGAAAGGAATGATGATCCCACATAGATCTTTCCAAACTGGGTTTTTTACTCCTGGGCTGGGAAAAATGTACTCAGAGCCCCACTAGGTGGCGCTGGCAGATAGGCAAGAAATGGCTCTGGTTTTAAAATGTGAGCACAAACTTTCTATAAGCCAGAGAATTCCTTTGTTTCTGGATGACCAAGATCAGCTTTTGTCAAGCACATGTCAGAATAGCTTTCTGGAGTAGCAATAATCTAGCTATACAGCTTTACCCTAAATCAGCCAAATCGTCAAGAGTGAATGAAAGCAGAAGGAAATACACATAGGGGTAAAAGTGTGCTATAAATACTTTAAGAACTACAAATTTCTCAAACTGTGTAGTGTCCAAAACAAAGATGAGTGGTCAGGAGACTTAACTGTACACTATGATCAAAGCTGATAAATTTTAGACTCTTATTCTGATATGGACAGGTCTTTACCAATGAGATGATGCTGATATGAATTCAATTGCTCAGTCGTGTCCGACTCTTTGTGATCCCATGGCCAGTAGCCTACCAGGCTCCTCTGTCCATGGGATTTTTCAGGCAAGAGTCCTGGAGTGGGTTGCCATTCCCTTCTCCAGGGAATCTTCCTGACCCAGGGATCAAACCCAGGTCTCTTGCATTGCAGGCGGATTCTTTAACATCTGAGCCACCAGGGAATTCAGGTATTCCCCAAATTAAATTAGGAATTAGAGTTGGACCTCTCCTTCTTCCCAAGAAACCATATTGTTTTAACAAATCTAGATCTGTGCAAGGTCGTTTGATGAATATTTCACTAGAACTGGACAGGACTTAGCGACTCAACAAAAACAACAAGTAGGGTCAGATTTTGGATTTGGAGGGGCACATGCACGGCCTCTGTCTCCCTCTTGGCTCCCAACATAACCTCTTCCACTTTAACAAGGGCTTGTCCAGTCTTTAAACTGTCATGGGAACAGCAAACTGACCACTGTCTTCTATTTTCAGACAGTTCCAATAGTTAGAAAATTCATTCTCAGATTAAGCCAAAGCCTGGCCCTTTTTAACTCCCACACATGTATCCCCGTTCTGCCTTTTAGAGCAATGCAGAATGAACTAAACTTTTTTTTTTTTTTAATGGCTTCTCCTTAAATATGGGATGGTTTAGGCCTTCTCAGCCTAAAACGGTATCAGTTTTTTCAACCATATTTCATATAACAGCTTCTGCATCTCTCTTAGTTACCTTTCTCTGCAGTGGGACCATTAACTGTCTTGATTTAAATACTATGTATCAATAAATGCAGCCAAATTTGGTTAACTCTCTTCACTGTTTTTCCTTTGGAGCCTGGGGGCAACTAAACCCCTGCCAGGTCATTTCCGTGGGTGTGGTAGGTCCCATCAACCCAATCCTTGTCTACGCAATTGATCTCTAGAATTAAAATTCAGATGTTGGGCTCTGTGATACTGCGTGGATTTAAGCTCAAAGCTGCAGTCTGTCGAAATGACACACGATCATTTCATCCCGATTTTGGTACCAGACATCCCTGGATTCAAAGTTTTGTTCCTGCCCGCTTAAGCTGTGTCATCTTAAGCACATGACTCATCTCAGATCATCAATTTCCTCATCTCAGAAGCAGATCACATTCCCATCTGCCTCCCAGGGGTGGTTCGGTGGAAATGTGATCATTTTGTGGGAAAAGTATATGTAACACAATTCACAGAACACAGCGAGGGTCCTTCGTATTAGCTGTTCCCCCTTGTCCATGTCATATGAAAATAGAATAAACATCCCCTTTGAGACACAGACAAAAATACTGAATATTACTCTCAGGGAGGAATAAAGAGAGACCTCTGTGGCTCAGCACCATAGCGTCCCTTCAAGCTGATGTACACACTAATCAGCAGTCTTTAGGTACAATCCTTACCCCAGCCATGGCTGTTCCCACTGGCTGTGAGCCAGTTCATGTCTCACCCACAAAGATTATGATGGATCTTGTCAAGCGCCATGCTGAAAGCAAGCATGGTTTTGACGCCACTGCTTTCTACCAGTCTAACATCCCTATCAAAAAAGAAATAAATGAAGACGTGTTTTGTTTCCTGAGATTTCGGGTTGGCTCTGAGTGATCTCTCCTTTTCTAAAGACTTACAAAGAGTCTACTTAATACTCTGTTCAGTTGATGGGTTAAAGTGGTCAAATTGTGGGTTATTTCCCCCTTCGTTTCTATCATTATAATAATGTTTGTGGAGTAAATAGCTTTTTAAAATTCTGTTCTAGAATTCTGCCAGGGATAATTGTCAAGCTGACTAGCTTATCGTTTTTATAATGTGCCCCTTCCCTCCCTCCTGGTTTTTTTTTTTTTTTTTTTTTTTTTTTGAGAATCGGGACAACTTTGTTCTTCTCTTGTCTCTTAACAGTTCTGCTATTCTCCATGCTTTTTCAAAGATTATTGACAAGGGTTCTGCGAGTTCTTTGAGCAACATGGGATGTGATTTGTCTACGTCTGGAGATTTGAATTTATTAAGGGTGGGGGGTGGTGAAAAAATACCACACTGGTTTCTAGCTTTGGCTTTTCCCTTTATCCGCTGAGTGCGCGTGGGCAGGTTTTGGTTTTATTTCAGCTGAAATTTCCCCCATCTGGGAAATCAAGCATTTGGATCAGATGAAGTTGAAGGCCCCTTCAAGGTCTGATGGTCTCTGTTCTATGTTTCAAGCCATCAAACATTTTCTAACGAGTTGTTCTCATTGGCCTTGTCTTTCAGTGTCCTCTCAATAAAATTTGCTCTACTCTTTTTAAAATTGAAGAATAGTTGATTTATTTTCTTAATGTTTTATCTTATATTGGAGCATAGCTGATTAACAATGTTATGTTCGCTTCAGATGTACAGCAAAGTGGTTCAGTTATACATATACATGTATCTGTTCTTTTTCAAATACTTTTCCCATTTCGGCTGTTACATGATATTGAGCCATTTTCCCTGTGCTGTACAGTAGGTCTTTGTTGGTTATCCATGTTAAATCTAGCAGCATGTACAAGTCCATCCCAAAGTCCCAATCTATCCCTCCCCACCACCCTTCCCCCCAGTAACCATACATTCATTCTCTAAGTCTGTGAGTCTGATTCACAGTGCTGTGTTAGTTTCAGGTGTATAATACAGGTGTGACTCAGATATAGATAGATAGATAGATAGATAGATGGAGAGACAGGGTCCCCTGGTGACTCAGACAGTAAAGAATCTGCCTGCAATGCAGGAGATACTGGTTAGATCCCTGGGTCAGGAAGACCCCCCCTGGAGGAGGGCATGGCAACCTACTCCAGTATTCTTGCCTGGAGAATCCGATGGACAGAGGAGCCTGGCGAGCTACAGTCTGTGGGGTCGCAAAGAGTCAGACACAACTGAGCAACTGACACTCCAGTCCACAGATAGATAGATAACTTTTCCAGATTATTTTCCCTTTTAGGTTATTACAAAATATTGAGTATAGTTCCCTGTGCTATAAGTTCAGTTCAGTTCAGTCACTCAGTCGTGTCCAACTCTCTGTGACCCCATGGACTGCAGCACGCCAGGCTTCCCTGTCCATCACCAACTCTATAAGTTAGGTCATCTTTTCTCTTGTCATTGTGGTTTTGAGGATACATGTGGTATAGAATCCAAACACCTTAGTATGGCCCTTAGAACTGACATACCTGGCCCGACGTCTCATCCCGCCCATGTCTCCTCTTTCTCCTCCCCTGAGTACCAGTTTTCTCTCCATTCAGATGGGCGTGGCCACTCATCCACTTGTGTGCACCTCCCCACCATCCTTTTCCTAAGGTCTCTTCCCCAAGGTGGACTGTTATTTCCAGCTACCCCACTCAGATCCTACACTTCCTTTAAGACCCAGTTCAGTGCCCATTTCTTTTGAGAAGTGTTCCCTCGCCACTCTCAGCTCCAGACTGTCCTCCCTCTAAATTTCTGCTGTTTTCGGTGCAAATCATCTGGCTCTTCGTCATGACAATCCTTATGACATCTGGGTGTGGCTATGTTGCTGAACTGTATAGTTATTGCTTTACCCTTGTTGAGCACTGCCCAGAGAACTCAATAAACCAATGTGGATGTTGCATGAATTCCAGGCCCTTATCAGTTTTCCCTAATCAGAACATTGAGGTAATTACCTAACATGGTGGAAGCGTCTTTTTCATCTTAGGAGTCATGGAAAGGTGAGCTCGCGTAGTTGAACACGTGGTGTCTTCTTACATTTTAAGACAAGAAAAGGACTGTAGTGCACAACTGATAACAAAGGCAAAACTGATTCACTTTCCTCCGGAAGCCAGTGCAGATTAGAAATTGAAGAAAAGTTGTTGAATGTACAAAATGACAAATAGGCTCGGGACAGAGTCTGATTCATCAGTGCCTGAGCTAATCCAACCTTCCCTGTACTGACCAACACAACCTAAAGTTTTGAGTCAGAGGCCAGGTTTATACTTTATCTGATAAATAGTGCAGTTGCATTTCTTAGGAAGGGAGAAACTACTTTAGTGTGTCCTACATCAGTACTGATATATATCCCAGCAGATGTGGATTGTGCAAAAATGCTCACACGTGGAAAGGCTCCTCCTCCCATTGGTGAAATTCTTGTCTGTAGTAAGTTGTAAACTGTAATGAGTAATCTTAACAGAACACTTCAGAATCACACCACTATCATAAAAGTATAAGAGTTGTGAGAGAAGACTTGGGATGAGACAGAACAGGGGAAAAATAAAGTCTTTCCCAAAACGAGTTACTCATAAGCTCACAAAGCATGTCAGAGATACACGCACTGGGCTTCCACCGTGAACCAAGGGCTGCCAAAGACGTGGTGTTGGGGATGTAGAAATAGAGAAAAGATACACAGACTTTGCTTACAAGGTGTTCACGGTGCTGAGGGAGAGGCTGTTGAATAAAGAGAGAATACCTGTGATACAAGAAGAGCTGAGACAGGGAGCTGTGAGCCTACAGCCCAGAACTTAGGAGGAGGTGAATATCTTTGTTCTTGCGGGCATGTCCTGGGCCTTACTGGCCAATACCCTTCTCCATGCTCCTGAGACCCCCGCCCCCAACAATATGTGGGAAAAAAAGGCTCTCTCACTTCATTAGGGGTCACTACCTCTGCCTTAAGGGGAATCTTCCATATTCAGGAGGAAGCCAGGGACTGGGAGGTCCTGGCGCTTACTGTTAAAATGAAAGCTGCAAACCAACAAGTCACTCCCTGCTTGTAAAGCAGTGTTTGCACAGCACCTTCATTGCCCTGCTTGGGGGTGATAAGCACAAATTTCCCAGGCAAAGAGAAGTAAAAGCCTGTGCTTAGGAAGCTTGTAATAAATGGGAGTGTTTATAACTGTTAAACAGAATGATAACACTGGAACGCCTTCCAGGAAAGCAAAAGTAAAAGTGTGTGAAGGAACGGCCTGGCCATATGGGCTGCTGGATGGATTGTCGGGCGTGGGAACATAGACTCCTGCATCTGGGAGCCCTTTCATGTAGCAATCATCCAGAAAATATAGCACCTAAGCCGCAGCTCCTCTGGTCCCCAAACACCACTGCTCACCTTGTCACTTGGAGTGGAGGAAGTGCTTTCCCTGGGAAATTCTATGCCTGGGAAGCCAACCTTATCCCTCCCATGCCTGAACCCCTGACCCTCACCCCACCCCACCCCCAGCCCTCCAGGCTGCAAATTCCAGGCAGCCCCTCGCCTGGATCCTGGCTGCCCCACGGTTCCTCCCCTTCTCCTCCAGCTTGGTCTCCAATGCCTGGGAAGGACAGCTCCTTTCTGCCCACTGCCCTGCTGGACCTTTCCAGGGAGGTGGGTGAGATCACAGTCTCCTTCCTCCTGAGCAACCGGAGGCTAACCTCACACTTCCAGGGACCCCAGGATGGACTAGGCTGCCTTGTGAGCCCCTGAGTGTCTGCACAGCCGGCCTCCCACCAGCAGGGGGCTCTGTTCCTGCCTCCTCCCGCTCCCAGAGGTTCTCCTGAGGCTGAGGCATGCAAGTGGTCCAGGACCTCCTGGACCTAGAGCATCACTGGTGCAGGAGGAGAAGGAATGATGCAGGATTCATGCCCTTCTCATCACCATAGTGACCACAAGAAAAAAATTGCTCATTAAACACCATCAAGGGTTATCAAGATTTAGAAACAAGCATTCAGGGGAGTAGCTGGGGCTTGGGACCCTGGCTCTGCCCTTTACCAGCTCTTGGTCTTGAGCCCATGAATGTCTCTGAACTTCCTCTGTGCATTTATCAAACAGGGACAGTAAACACCTAACTCATCTGTTTGTTCTGAAGATTAAATCTGATCATGCATGTCAAGCCCAGGACTGGCATATTTCACATACTATCAGCAATATCTGGGCTTTTTTTTTCATAATTTTTTATGCAAATCATTTTTTAAAGTCTTTATTGAGTTTGTTGCAACATTGCTTCTGTTTTATGTTTTGGTTTTTGGCCACGAGGCATGTGGGATTTTAGTTCCTCAACCAGGAATCAAACCTGCAACCTCTGTATTGGAAAGTGAAAGTGTTAGTCACTCAGTAATGTCCAACTCTTTGCTATCTCAAGGACTGTAGCCCACCAGGCTTCTCTGTTCATGGAATTCTCCAGGCAAGAGTACTGGAGTGGGTAGCCATTCCCTTCTCTAAGGGATCTTCCTGACCCAGGGAAACCTGGCTCTCCTGCATTGAAGGCAGATTCTCTAACGTTTGAGCCACCAGGGAAGCCCCCTGCATTGGAAGGCGAAGTCTTAACCACTGACCACCAGGGATATTCCAGCAATATCTGTTTATAACACAAAAATGGCTGTTACCTTAAGTGGTTTTATTTTTAAACTTTATTTTCTCCACTTTAATGAATTGATGAACAAATTGATCAATGCATAGATTAAGGCTTTCCTGGTGGCTCAGACAGTAAAGCGTTTGCCTACAATACGGGAGACCCAGGTTCAATTTCTGGGTCTGGAAGAGCCCCTGGAGAAGGAAATGGCAACCCACTCCAGCACTCTTGCCTGGAAAATTCCATGGACAGAGGAGCCTGGTACATGCGGTCCCAAAGAGTCAGACACGACTGAGCAACTTCACTTTCTTTCCTTTCTTTCTTTTCCTGGTGGCTCAGGGGTAAAGAATATGCCTGCCAATGCAGGAGATGCAGGTCTGATCCCTGGGTCAGGAAAGAAGAAGATCCTGGAGAAGGGCATGGCAAGCCACTCCAGTATTCTTGCCTGGTAAATCCAGGGACAGAGGAACCTGTCAGGCTATAGGCCACGGGGTCAAAAAGAGTTGGACACAATGTAGCAACTGAGCAACAACATAAATAAATAAATAAGCAAATACAAGCATCTTTAAAATATAAGAAAAACAGAAGTCCTTTCCCAGAATATTCACTGGCACTTGAGCTCCAGTCAATGAAACCTTCTCTAAGAACATCAGAGACATGCCTGAAAGGAGGGGGCGTGAAACAGTTCCATCTACTGTGGCTAATGGTCTTGGCTCTGTGCATCCATGAAGGCCTTTGTGAGGTGCTTCTAAGATGTTTTAGGACCCAAAGCACAATGTGTTATTATTACCCAAAAGTTGCAGGGGCCAGCCTTGAGGGCGCCATCCCCAGGAGGTAATTGTCAGACTTCTCACATTGAATAGAGCCCTGTTAGAACACCCCCCAGAGACACGTGTTTGCATCCAGATTTAGAAGTATGTAGGAAAACAATGGAATATTACTCAGCCATTAAAAGGAACAAAATTGGATCATTTGTAGAGACATGGATGGACCTAGAATCTGTCATACAGAGTGCAGTAAGTCAGAAAGAGAAAAGCAAAATATTGTATATTAACACACATATGTGGAATCTAGAAAGATGGTACAGATGAACCTATTTGCAAGGCAGGAACAGAGACTCAGATGTAGGAAATGGACTTGTGGACCCGGGAGTGGGGAGAAGCGGGGCATGTAATATAAATGTTGGCAATATACTCAAAAAAATTTAAATACCACGTTGTCAAAAAAATAATAAGCCACACACACATCTCTGGTCTGGAGTGTCCTGCGAGCTGCTTGCCAACCACCTGTTATGTAGGAAAAAGCATGAGCTTTAGCATCATACTGATTGGGTTCAACACTTGGCCCTGCCTACTGGATCATAGGCAAAGTTATTTCAAGTAACTTGACCTAAGTTTCATTTTTTCCATCTATAAAACTGAGATAGTGCTTCCAGGATTGATATGAAGAATAAATGAAACCAGGAGGTTGGTACCCAGTACTAATTTCCCCTCTTTCTCCGTCTCTGCCCTTTCCCCTCTTTCTCAATGCACAATAAAGAGGAAGGAATAGCTCCTCCACATTTTTATTTGAAGCAAGTTAAGCATTATTTTTTGTCATTCGTCATATGGTTTTCCAGGAAAATGGACCACGAGGAACCTGAGTGCCCAATACCAGTGGCTCATCAGACCTCGTGTGCATCTGTGAAGAGAAGCAAGCCTCAAGAGGAGCCTCTGGGCTGTTTTCGTTCCTGTGTCTTGCTTTATGATGTCAGTGTTTTGTTGTTTAAAGGGTAAAAGGACAGAGGATGTATTAAAGAAACATTCTTCGAGCAACTTAAATGCCCACAGACAGAGGAATGGATAAAGGAGATGTGGTTATATATATGATGAAATACTACTCAGTCATAAAAAAGAATGAAGTAATGCAACAATGTGGATGAACCTAGAGGCTTTCATACTAAGTGAAATAAGTCAGTCAATATCATATGATGTCACTTATATGTGGAATATAAAATAATAATACAAATGATCTTGTAAAAGAAAAGTGATAGAACTGTTTCTGTTATTTATAAAACAGAAACAGACTTACAGACATAGAAAACAAATTTACGGCTACCAAAGGGGTAAGGGGATGGAGAGGGATGAATTAGGAGTTTGGGATAGAAGATATACACTGTATAGAATAGATACACAGTGAGGTCCTACTGTATAGCATAGGAAACTATATTTAATATCTTATGATAAACTATAATGAAAAAGAATCTGGAAAGACTATACATATGTACATATACATTATAGCTGAATCACTGCTGTACGTCTGAAATTAACACAACATTGTAAATCTACTATCAGTTCAGGTCAGTCATTCAGTCATGTTCAACTCTTTGCAACCTATGGACTGCAGCACACCGGGCTTCACTCTCCATCACCAACTCCTGGAGCTTACTCAAACTCATGTCCATCAAGTCGGTGATGCCATCCAACCATCTCACCCTCTGTTGTCCCCTTCTCCTCCTGCCCTCAGTCTTTCCCAGCATCAGGGTCTTTCCCAATAAGTCAGTTCTTCGAATCAGGTGGCCAAAGTATTGGAGCTTCACTTTCAGCATCAGTCCTTCCAATGAATATTTAGGATTTATTTCTTTTAGGATTATCTGATTTGATCTCCTTGCTGTCCAAATACTTCAACTTAAAAAAAAAAAGATATTCTTCCAGAAATCAAATTGTGACAGGAAAACTACCTGTGATCTCGGTGATAAAGCAGAGGGAAGACCCAGAGTCAGCAAAGGAAGCCCTCCGGAAGCATTAGGTTCTGAAAGAAACTTTCCAGAAGTGCAAGGGAGAAGCAGAGAGCCAGAGAAGAGCAAAGACTATCCTGGGCATCCAGCCATGGTGTTAGCAAGGCTGGGACTCAGAATCTAGCTTGGACTTGCAAAAAGTGCTCTGAAACAGTGAGAAGAGCTTTGTGTGAGTGTCCTTTGAGCAGGGAGAACAGGGAAGGGCCAGGTCCAGTGCTTGGGGCAGGTGGGGCAATGCTAGCAGATGACAGATAAAAGCAGGGCAGTTCCCCTCCTACCGAGCTGCCATCTCCTCTGTCTCCAAGAAGATCTTCAACCTGGTGAAGAGGAAACTGCAGCCCTAGGCTTGAAGCCCTGCAGGCAATAAATACCCAGTCTCTTTAAAATGAGCTCAGATCTCCAGGCCCTGACACATCTCATCACCAAGGAAGAAAGAACCTGAAGGTTTCATCACAGAATCATTGTCAGTAATCTTTCAGGAATCTCAGGAGTGGTGCCAAGGGATTTGCGATGAGGGGTGGTCCGAGTTGTCAACAGGGGGAACATGTAGGTTCTGGGAAGTCTTCACTGTTGAGTTTAACTTTGAGCCCCAGCAAACCTTAACCTGGGTTTTCAAGAGTTAGCTTGTAATCACTTCAAAAATGTTAGTTGCTCAGTTGTGTCCAACTCTTTGCCTTTCCATGAATTACAGCACGTCAGGCTTCCCTGTCCTTCACTATCTCCTGCAGTTTGCTCAAACTCATGTCCATTGAATCAGTGATGCCATCCAACCAACTCATCCTCTGTTGTCCCCTTCCCTTCTTGCCTTCAATCTTTCCCAGCATCAGGGTCTTCAGTTTCAGCACCGATCCTTCCAATGAATATTCAGGGTTGATTTCCTTTAGGATTGACTGGTTGGATCTCCTTGCTGTTCAGGGGACTCTCAAGCACCACACCTCGAAAGCATCAGTTCCTCGGCGCTCAGTCTTCTTTAATGGTCCGATGACTACTTGAATATCATTTCACAGTTTTTTCTTTTTTGAAAGCTTACCAAAAACCACTAGCTTTTCTCAGAGGTACTGAGTCTTTCAGCAGGGGGTTGGGCAAAGTTTCTTGCAGTAAGATGAATAGGTAAGGATTAGAGATGATCTCCAGTTGGGGAAAGGCACACCTAGGCAAACCAGTGTATAGAGAAAGCATTGAAGGATTGAGCCAAGTCATCCAAAGAAAGGGGGCACAGGGCCAGAAGCCTCCGATCCTTGTGTGGGGACTGGTTCGGCTAAATACCTTTCAGTGACATGTCAGATAGGCCAACATATAAATGAGAGCTGACATAAGATGGAGACGCACAAGTAATACTCAGCAGGATACAGTTTGCTGAGCAAGAGTTTCACTTTGATTTCAAAAAACAATGATCCACTGACTCAAACTATTGATAAAGAGTTCATGTGAAAAAAAATTTTTTTGGATAATTTTAGTTAACAAAACACTCAGTGTGAGCCCAAAATTCTGATGTGGCTGCAAAAATACCAATGTTTGTCACGGCCACACCAAGATGGTGAGCGTGCCACAGGCCACCTGCATCAGAGCATCTGGGATTGTTCCAAGCGCCATGTTTCTCCTCCACCATGTTTCTCCTCCGCCATGTTTCTCCTCCACCATGTTTCAGCCTCATGGGCCTCTGTAATTTTTTTAAATTGTGAAAGAAAAGTACAGTTGTGGTAGAAAACCTAGAAATGTAGGAAGTTGAAAAGGAGAAAGCAAAAATGATCTAATTGTTAACATTTCAGGATAATTATTAGTTTTGGTGTGTCCTTCAAGTCTTTTTTGAGTGAGATGGAGGCATATGGGAGGAAGAATTAAAAATGTAGCTCAGGTAGAGTTTGTATTCTTGTTTTAAATTAACATCATATCCTGAATCCCTCCCCCCAACTCATTATATATTCTTTGAAAACACAGTTTTCATAGATAATCCATTGTCTTAGGACTATGCCTTAATTTGTTTAAATTGACTCATTCCTGTTTCCATTCGGAGGTGGTGGCAGGGAGATGACACAAGATTTGAGAAGAATATTGACCAAGGAATGGGCACCCCAGGAAGGTCAGCCTGTTTAGGGAAGGGTCTTAGAGAGACAGTTAAAAAGCTGTGAATGTTTATGCCAGGGAAAGGCCCTGGTGGCCAAGGGAATGAGTTCGTTTTGCGTTGTTCTTAAAGGTTGAACTAAGGCAAATGGGAAAAGATTGGAGCGAGTCTGCTTTCAGCTCCATCTATAACGACTCCTGTTGCCTGCCCATGGACCAACAGGGTTTGAGAGGGAGTAACCCTTCCATCACGGAAAGTGTTCAAGCCGAGACAGGATGGCTAGCTACCTGGGGCTGGAATTTGTAAGTAGGACTCCTCCTCAGAGTGGGAGACTGGAATAATAACCTCTGGGACTCCTTCCAAGTGGACGATTTTCATGCTTCTTTCCTGCCCTCCCTTGACCCTGCTCACAGGAAGATTTACGGCAGGTAAGGAGCAAAGAAGTCAATGTCATTAATTTCACTGCTGGAGGAAGTATTGTAGCTCAGAGATGCAATGTACATCTTTGTCCTCTGTACTGACTTGCACCTTGACGGCATTTTACAGTCAACAAAGCATTTTTCATGTAGACCTTATAATGTGATTCTTGTAACAGCTTTGTGAAGTGGGTGTTGACATAAGTGTTCTCACCTTTAGTTATTATGGCTTTACAAGGTGTTTTGATTTACAAGGTGGTAGGACAAGTGCCCTAATTTTTTTTTTTCCTTCCAAAATTGTCTGAGCTATTCTTGGCCCTTTTTTTCCCCTTCCCGTATTAATTTTTGTATGACCTTTTCAACTGCCTCGGAAAAACCTCATTTGCCTTTTGATTGCAATTGCCCTGAATTCGTAGATTTAAATCTGGGGAGCTTTAATGTTATTGGGTCTCCCCACCCATTTATTTGGGGGCATAGATGGCCTTTTCATTAGTAACCTACCCCCACTGCACCCCCTTTCTTTTTTAAAGATTTTTTTTTTATGTGGACCATTTTTTAAAGTCTTTAATGAATTTTTATAGTGTTATTTCTGTTTTATGTTTTGGTTTTTTGGTCACGAAGCATGTGGGATCTTAGCTCCCTGACCTAGGATCAAACCCACAGACCCCATGTTGGAAGGTGAAGTCTTAACCACTGGACAACCAAGAAAGTCCCCCAACTCGCTTTCTTATTGGCAGAGAACACTTGCCACGATAGAGACTGAAAATATGAGATGCCTTCCCAGCATCCCTTGCTGGTAGCATGACCTCACAACTTAATCTTGGGGGTGTGACATTCTGCGAGAACAGTTTGATAAACATGGATGTGTGAAGAGGTGTTTCCTCTACTTCCTTCAGAATGAGGCTGTGTGAAGGAGACTTTACAGGTAGACTGTGGGTAATAAAACCAACCTACAGCCATGGGAGGACCAATCTGAAAGCAGAAGCCATGCAGCAGAAAGATGGAAAGATACTGAGAGTCTGATGACAGGTTTGTGTAGTACTTGCAGATACTGGACTTCTTGTTATACAGAATAACAAACATTCATAGAATTAAGACATTTCTTGTTGCCATGTGTTACTTGCATGTGAAAGAATCCTAATTAATATACCATGTGTTTTTTCCGTTTCTTTCGATGACAGTCCATCATCTTCTTCATGAGCATCGTCTTCATGTTTATGAATAAGACATTTTTTTCTAAATTACATTCTTAATTGTCTAGTACTGGTGATTTAGGTAGGCTACCAATGTGTTTGTTGATCTTACATCCAGTTTAGTGACTACTCATTTATTACAAAAGTTTATAAGGTATCTTATGGACTATCATGCTGTGCTGTGTTAAGTCATGTCCGATTCTTTGCAACCCCGTGAACTGTAGCCCGCCAGACTCCTCTGTCCATGGGGATTCTCCAAGCAAGAATACTGGAGTGGGTTGCCATTTCCTTCTCCAGGGGATCTTCCCAACTCAGGGATCGAACCCAGGTCTCCCACACTGCAGGCAGATTCTTAACCATCTTAGTCACTGGGGAAGACTAAGAATACTGGAGTGGGTAGCCTATCCCTTCTCCAGGGGAACTTCCTGACCCAGGAATCAAAGCGGGGTCTCCTGCGTTGCAGGCGGATTCTTTACCAGCTGAGTTACCGGGGAAGCCCCAGGGGCTATCATATTATCTGCTAATAAAAAACATTTTCCTTTGGTTTTTAAGTTCTTTATCTGATTATATTAGCTAAAACTTCGGGTACAGGACGGAAGAGAAGCCGTTAGAGAGTGTGCAGTCCTGCTTCCTCCTGACTTACTGTGTCTCACCTCTCAAGGCTCCACAGGGCACAGCTCCAGGGGGGTCTCACTCAGATTATTATGTGTGATTTTGTAATATATTTTAATAAATAATCTTTACTAAGTTAATGTGTTCCCTTTTTGTATCAGTTAAGATTAGGCTTAGCTGAGATGAACCCAAAAAGACTAAAGGGCAGAGGATTAAATAAGGTAGAAATTTATTTTTCATGCTCAAGAAATCCAGTCCGTTTGTGACATCTCAGAGATCCAGGTTCTTATTGTCATGTTGCGCCACCATCAGAATGCAAAGGGGGGTGGAAATGTATGCTTTTCACAAGAGGTAAAAAAAAAGCATTCAGTAACATTTATCATTGACTTGTGATCTTTAAAAAAAAAAAAAACTTAATAAACTAGGCCAAGAAAGTGTGGTTGAGATTGCTAATTTCATCCCAGTATTTATTCTCCTTTTATTACATTATAAAAAGAAACTTAACCCTTTCTTCTGACTTTTCAAACCTATTTGCATAGATGTATCATTTTCTCTTATGATCTGTTTACTCTCCCTTCTGAGACAAAGTGGGTCTGTTCCCCTTTTGGTTCTCTGTTTTATTGTTTGGTGCCTTTTTCTTTACTATCCTTATGAGACATTTTTCTTTTATTCAAAAGATCAAATTTTAATTTTACTGATATTTTGTATTGTTAGTTTTCTCATTCACCCTTATTTTTTTCCTTCCTTCCCTTTTTAGGTTCTTTCTGGTTTTCACCCCACCTCTTCCTTCTTGAATTGACTCTAAACTCATTTACTTTTTACCTTTCTTTCTTTTTATAAATGTAGGTCTTAACTGAACCTTACAAGTCTAACGTCATCATATGTATTTATATTTAATTTTTATTTAAGTAATTTTGGACTTCTCATTATGATTTCCTCTGAAATGAAAAGTTATTTAGGAGAGCATTTTTAAACTAACAAACTTTTTTTTCTCCACTTACTAAAAATAAATAAATAAATAAATACACAAACAACAAAAAAAAACCACCTCTTTGAAAACTGTTAAAATCTTTGTGACATCCCTGGAGAAGGGAATGGCAACCCACTCCAGTATTCTTGCCCGGAAAGTCCCATGGACAGACGCACCTGGTGGGCTGCAGTCCAGGGGGTCTCAAAGAGTCAGACATGGCCGAGTGACTAGCACTTGCTTTATACAGGAGGCTTTCTGTTTTATTTGTTCTCTCTTGCACCCAGCTGAGAAGCTTTGTGGATGCTTCCCCCCCAGCTCCCTGCAGCCTCTGCCCATAGCCAGGTTTATAATAGTTTTCTGGGGTCTCCTGTCCCATGGTGATGAATATTACAGAGCCACTCAAGAAACCTGGGTCAGTTCCCTGTTGGGAGGCTGGGTCTCAGTTCCCTCATCCCACAGCGTCTGGGAGAGTCAGACCCTGTCTTTGGACACTGAGCCAGTTTCCACCAACCTTTTCATAGACACTTAGCCTCTGTCACCCCAGAGGAGACAGGCTCCTTTCTGCTGCTGCCTGCCAGTCTCATGACTTCATCTCTCCTCAGTGGTGGGATTGATCCACAAAGACATTTTTCCTTTTCTTTTTCTTTTTTTTTAATTTGGCTACATCTTATTAGGTTTTTTTTCCTTTTTCCTTTTATACTTTTTTCATCATTTTGTCCTTAGAGCATGGGGAATACGGAGAAATAGGAAATGAACGGGTGTCAGCTTGACTGGAAATCTGTTTCGTATCATCTTTTCCCTAAAAATTAAAATATGAACCCCTTAGGCTGACGTTCGAGGTCTTTTGCAACCAGATGCAGTCGACTCCACTGCGGGCATCCTGTATCCCACCGATTTGAACTTCCCTGCCGCTCCCTCCCTGATCATAGAATCTGCTCTCATTCTCCTGTGTACTTACATACGCTGTTCCTTATGTTGGGATGGCCATTCTGCCACATCTGTAATCTCCAAGACCTTGACCAAAAATCTCTTTACCTGGGAAGCTGGCTTCAGTTCCTACAGGCTAAGTTATTTATGCTATTCCTTCCATCAGAACAGTCATTCTGCCAAACCTGTAATCTCCAAGACTTTGACCAAAAACCTCTTTACCTGGGAGGTTGGCTTCAGTTCTTACAGGCTAAGTTACTTATTTCTTCTCAATACAAGGCATTCAATACATGTGACTGAGTGGATGAATGGATGAACGAATGAATGAACCAGTTAATCTTATGGTGAGAAAGACTGAGTAGACACAGCACATGTGGTTCACTGTTTATCTAAGGACCTGCTCTGAGCTACTGTAAAGTGTTATATTGATCCAGTGCATTTAGAAATAAAGGGACAACAGTGGAGACAGTTTTTCCGCGAAGATTGTCTTACATCATGGCCATCACACCAACTACATGAAGCTAGTTAAGACAGCCCATATTCCTTTTGTAAAAGCGTGGCTTTTACAACATTTAAGGCAAAATGACTAGCAACCAGGACTTCCCTGGAGATCCAGTGGTTAAGACCTGAGCTTCCACTGCAGGGGGGCACATATTCAATCCCTGGTTGGGGAACCCACATGCCTTGAGGCCCAAAAAGAAAATGATTAGGGACCAGCTGTCGCACTTCCTTCCTCAATATCAGGGTATTCTCTTAAAGAAGTCAGTTAGCCTGAGCTCTATTTTTTTTTTTTTATTTTTAGAAAAGTTTAAAATATGATGGAAAAAGCTTAGTGACTTCAAGCTAAAGTGTGCTTAAATGTTGTATCAGTAACACTGTACAAACCCAGTTGTATCTTTCTATTCATTATGAATCCATCTCAGGATAAATGTTACCTTTTCTTTTTTTTTTTTAACTCCCTTTTTGACAGGGGAAAGATAATTTGTCAGGGAAAGTGGTACCAAATGGCATGTTTATTGAGCAAAAATATTTACCTAATTGTCTAGCTTTTTGGGAATCCTTGAGGGTATGGTTTCTTCCTTGGGAACAGAATGGAGTCTCTGTGACACAGAAGAAGAAAAAGGGCTTCAGTCTGGCGGGAGTTGCTTATGCTGTCTTTTCCTCCAGCTCAGCTGCACGGCTCCGGCAAAAACAGCAAATTCAACTGAGTAGTATTTTTGTTTTAAAAACATCTAAAATGCATCTCAAACCTGTATCTTTTCCGGGGAGAGAAATGTAATCCTAAGTAATTAAACAACAAAAAAATGCCTAAAACCATAGTCTACCCTGGTGCCTGTCCACATCCCCTATCAGCAGGGACCCCTCTCCCAAAGCCCAGAGCCCATGGGACTGCCCCCTCCCAAAACCCAGCCCACGGGATCTCCTCTCTCCCACAGGCCCAGCCCCACCCCCGGTCCAGCATCCTCACCGCAGGGCTCTTGCTTCTGACACAGGGCACGTGTTGGGTATAAGCTACATATGGAAAACCTAGGGGAGAGAATTCAGAAGCAGAGAAGGAGTTATCATCCCATTTAATTCCCAGAAATTTGCCCCCTGGTGCCAGGAGTCATCACAGATTTCTGAATACCCGAAATTTAATTTATGTGAGATTTTTTCTTCTCAGTGATTCAGAAAAAAAAAAAAAACAAAACTAAAATTTTCTCCAGATTGCTATTTCCTCCACATTCCCAATCTGAACTCAAAGCTTTATTCTCTTAACTTCATTTAACAGAAGATTGTGAAATACTTACTCTGCTCTCTACTCTGTTTTTACATAGATAGAATTTGAAGCCAAGGCAAGGGCTTCGAAGGGAAGGATTTGGAGGTTTTGAAAATATTTATTTATTCATCTGGCTGCTCCAGGTCTTAACTGCAGCATGAGGGATCTAGTTCCCTGAGCAGGGATCAAACTGGGGCCCCCTGCCTTGGAGCGCAGTGTTAGCCACTGGACCCCCAGGGATTTGGAGTTTGGAAAACTGACAGTTCTGAATCAATTTCAGTGTCTATAGAGAGGGACCAAAGTTGGTAAATTGCTTTTTCTCCTTGTGATATCAGCCATCTCACTGAACCTGAGAGATTGCGGTACCTCCTAGAGAAGGGAATGAGGGAGTGGAGCAAAGGGGGTTTTTTACTTAAAGAAAAAAATATGTGGAACTATCTTTTGGCTTATTGGCTTGATTTTTTGTGCTAAGCAACTACGAATTTCTGAAGAGGAGAACAAAATTCACAATATATGTACATCAAACCATTATGTTTTACACCTTCAACTGACATACAGCGATGTATGTCAACTGAATCTCAACAAAGCTTTGGGGAAAAAAGAGGAGAGCAAACAGTAGCCATGAAGATATAGAAGTACTGTCTAAAAGAGAGTGATCAATCAGCTCTGAGACATGTAGTTGTGGTACATTCTGTTTTGTTTCATTTCAAATCACATTTACAAACACCTTTAGTTAAGTGCCAGGCACTGAGTTCCAGACCAGTGTCATCCAATAGAAATATGCATGCAAACCATGAATGTAATCTGAAAGCTTCTAGTAGCCACATTAAAACGATGAAAAGGAAGTAAGTTTTGCAAATTTTCAAATATTAGAAAAATATAAAAATAACATTTCGAACTTTGGAAAACAATTCCTTTAAAAAAGAAACAGGTGATTGTGATCTGGTCCTGCTGACCTTCTGTCCCACCGTACTGCTCCCACCCCTTCCCTGAACTTCAGCTCCCCGGGGGGCTTCCAGTTCCTCCCACAACCAGTGTTTTCCCCGGGGGGCCTCCCACAGCTCGGGTCTCTGGCTGGTGTCCCCTCCTGTCCCTGTCACTACTTGCCATTTGGTAAAGAGAATGCAGTGGTCAATGGCTGGCAGGTGCTGGACAGGTGTTCAGTATCTGGGCATGCTAGCACTTGATTAAGTGGAGGATGATGTTCTCATCTGAGCACATAGATTGGATCCCAAAGGTGGAGTTTGGGGCTCCATAGTGGCATCTATGACTGTGTAGCTTGTTTTTGACATAGAACTTGAACCTGAGGGGATGAGTGAGCTCATAAACCCATCTGCACTCTGTTCACCAAGCCACGCCCCCCGGCACAGTGGGGTGTCCCCCTGAAGAAAGACCACTTTCCTCATTTTCACAAAGCTACTGAACTGGAACTAGCCAGCAGCAGCTTTGAGTCGAAAGGGGGGCTTTGGGGTTTGGGGAGAGGCTTTGCCAGCCCCTTTTAAGATACATCTTGCAAGTGTCCCCCAACATCATCATCGTATGAGTTCTGTGGAGTCGAAGAAATATGTATTTGAGTATTTGTGATCATTCTTAGGTCTTAATCTTGAGATTCCCACAGAGAGAGACAGAAAAAAGAACAGAAATATCAATCATTTCAATAAATCTTATTTTGGCCTCAACATGAATCATCTCTCCTCAAAACTCTCCTGGAATTCAGATGAGGTTCCCATGACAGCAGGAGGCATGGGCTTCTGTCTCAGAGTCTCTCAGAAGGGAGTCTTACTAAGAATTAGGGGAGGACAGAGTCCCATCCGGATGAAGGAGGCCTTCTGGACAAAGGTCCAATGGACGTAGCCATTGGATATCACTGTTCTGGTGGCATAAAACCTCTCCTACAATATCACACCCTCTATAAACTTAAGTGTGTGACTGCTCAGTCAATCAGTCATGTCTGACTCTTTGGGACCCCATGCACTGCAGACCGCCAGACTCCTCTGTCCATGGGATTTCCCAGGCAAGAATACTGGAGTGGGTTGCCATTTCTTTCTCCAGAGGATCTTCCCAACCCAGGGAACAAACCTGCACCTCTTGCATCTCCTGCATTGGCAAGCGGATTCTTTACCACTGGTCCACCTGGGAAGCTCCCTATAAACTCACACTATTCATTAAAAAATCCTACCCATTTAAGCAACATTAGACAACTTCTAAAACATCCTCTTCCCTTCTTCTTCCTTCCCATATGTCAATAGATCAACCATTTAAAAAAATTAATGCATGATATGTGCCAGCAGCAACAAAGAATGATCATCACTCTCTGGTCTCATAGATTTTAATGTAATTTTCCAAGCTGGTTTCTCCTAACAGAAGATTTTGAAGCCTGAGAGGTTCTCTGGGAATTTGGTGCTCAGATTTCCGGAATCCTTGGGTCTCCCTTAATGTTCTATAATGTGTTGCCAAATGCTGAACAAACATAGATGCAAGTCACCAGTTACACATCGAGGAGAGCAAGGTACCCAGGCCTTCCCCCAAAAGATGAAGCTACTCCTTCACTGTGCTTATTCACCACTTGGGAAGTGTATTCAGATTTCCCAAACTCCAAGTCAGTGATGCTGACCTCCAGGACATTACTTTATCAAGCTTCCTGTCTATGCCTTGGTTGGTAAGCACATCATTTAGGTTTTCTCCATTCGTTCTCTTTCATCAAAACTTCTGTACCATCCGTAGCCTCACACTTATTGGTTTACCATCAGATATTGGTTGAGCATCTGTATTAATTTTGCATTCATTTTGGATAAACAACAAAAATGATAAAACATTATCCCTACCACTTTTGAACTCATGGGCCAGTTGGAAAGAAGAAAGTATGTAAAGCATTTCCGTTCAGGGTCATAAAAGCCATCGTAAATCCTACAGAAAGATAGAAAATATAGCTATTAACTTTAGCTGAGAAACTGGGGAGGCTTCTTGGAAGAGTCCTTTTTTGAGCCGAAACTTTTTTCTTCGATATATTCTCTGTTTCTTCCAGTTCAAGCTAGTGGTGTTTCTGCTTGTACAATTTTCTTAAACCTTTGGAAACTTCCTATGAATCTTATTGTGGTTCATGACATTAGAAAAATAAAAAGTCATATCCACAAATTTCCTTGAGAATAAATCTTTCTCTACCTTGGGCTTCTGCCAAAGCTATCAAGGATTCTTGAAAGTCCTGGATTTTGTTTACTTGTTTTCATTTTTATTTTCAAATGAACAGTTCTCTAAGGCATTCCTTTAAATCTTTCCAAGGTCTTAACAGAGGACTTTACAAGTGTACTCTCACTTTTATCTTTACACTGTGCTTTTCTGAATTTTACTTTTGTCCAGAGCCGTTTTTGATTTAACGTTGCTTTCCATCTGGAGAGGCAGGAGACTTTCCAAACTCTGCAGATTCTGCCACCCTTACATTTACTTAACTTTTGTGTTTTCTTGAGCTTATCTCTCTCCCCTCAAATTTTAATATAAGCAGCAAGAAGAAGTCAGGGTGGGGGACTTCGCTGGCAGTCCAGTGGTTAAGACTTCACCTTCCAATGCAGGGGCTGCAGGTTCAACCCATGGTTGGGGAGCTAAGATCCAACATGCCTCATGGCCCAAAACCAAAACATAACAAAAAAAGCCCAGTGGCAATATTGTAACAAATTCAATTAAGACTTTTAAAATGGTCCACATCAAAGATCTTTATAAAAGAGAAGTCACGGTGACCTTTAACCCTGCCTGGAAATCACGGCTAGACCACCCAACTCAAGGGGCATGCTTTCTATTTTCCCCGTTACTGCAGGAGAGTGTTGCTAAGCGTTCTGCCTCTGCATAAAAGATCCTCTTCTCTCCAGTTGCTGATAACATTTCCCAAATTTTTCTTCAATCCTTGATAAATAGCTTTCTCAAGGGGCACCAGGTTTCTGCTGACAGCCTCCTTGAGACCCCTTGAATTTTTCACTAACTCTCCCCCTTCTCAAGGTCCTTCCAGCCTCTGTCCTCCACTATCCCAAAGCCACTCTCATATTCTTAGTTGCTTAGTGACAGCAACCATCCTACTTGTCTCTCATCTTCTGCACCCTGCATTCGGACTCCCTTGTCTATTTCCATCTCCAGCTACCTCCCATCAAGCCTGTTTCTGGTCCCCTTCCAGGCACTGGGTAGACAGTTTTCTTCTACTCCTTCTGAAAGTCTGGGAAATCACTCCAACATACTCCTCCAAAGATCAGCTCCCCAGAGGAGCTGTCTTGGGAAAGAGCTGAAAGGTAGAGTTAGTCAAAATTTTTATTCAATGCTGTCTTTGAAAACAAACGAACAAATACCTTTTCAGGGTACCACATATTTCTTCTGGAGACAAGCATCAGACTTCTGTGGGAAATGTTTTTAATTCTCTGTTTGAAAACGAAATCCAGACAGTGAGATCCAATTCTAACATTTTAGGAGGAAGAAAAAAATGTGGACTTAAATTTATATTAGACTAATATGGGTTATTTAGTCACTTAGCTGTATCCAAATCTTTTCGACCACATGGACTATAGCCCACCGGACTCCTCTGTCTGTGGGATTTCCCAGGCAAGAATACTGGAGTGGGTTGCCACTACTTTCTCCAGGGGATCTTCCCTGAATATTCATTGGAAGGACTGTTGCTGAAGCTGAAGCTCCAATAAAAGCTGAAGCTCCAATACTTTGGAAAACCTGATGTGAAGAGCTGACTCACTGGAAAAGACCCTGATGCTGGGAAAGATTGAAGGCAGGAGAAGAAGGGAGAGGCAAAGGACGATGTGGTTAGATAGCATCATCGACTCAATGGACATGAATTTGAGCGAACTCTGGGAGATAGCGGGGGACAAAGGAGCCTGGAGGGGTACAGTCCGTGGGGTCAAAAAGAGTTGGACACGACTTAGCAACTGAGCAACAGCAACAAGAATGTGTGTTATTATTGTTTTACTTTTATTTCCAAACATTAGCTTGACAGTGGAAGGAGTGTGTGACAAAGTGGAGAAGGCTGAGGACTCATGCAGAATCGGGCAAAGTTTCCTAATCCCGCAAACCTCAGTCTCTCTGTCTCTAAAGTGGAATTATGATTGCTCTTACCTCCTAAGATTGATGCTAGAATTAGAGGAGATACAGAGGATGTGAAGCAGCAGAGGTAAACATCCAGAGGATGCTCACTAACCTCCTCTGGACTCAGTAACACCTAAACCATAGAAATGACTCCTCATGGTTCCTCTGAAGCCTCCACTGGTCGTTCATGAAACTTCTGGAATCAGAAGTCTGTACCCCCACTCCCTGGGGAGCATGCGGTGCTGGGGAGGAAGTAGGGGAAAGGCCAATTCTCTCTTGCCCTCTAAGGAATTACAATCTCTCCCATACTTAAAAAGATCCCAAATTTAGGATATGGAATGTGGACATCTCCAGGGATCACATTGAATCTGTTCCCAGAGGACTATTTCAGGGAAGAAAGACCCATTTAATTGTATGACTGCCTTAAATCCACCCTTGATGTCATCCTTCTGGGCTTCTCTCCTCCCCAGCCCAAATCTTCCCCATCCTGTTTCCCAGGAGAAGACTTCACTCCCATCTCCGAGGCAAGAGGCTGGAAGCCAGTCCATCCTCTACAAACAGGAGCACGTCCCGGCTGCCACCGTGGCATCAAGCTGGGAAAAGCATGGGCTCAGGAAAAGGAGAGAAAGATGAAGGGGGAAAATGAGATTCAGAGAAGGAATCCTGGGAGAGTAGACAGGGAACAGGGTTAGGAAACACGAGGTGGCAGGAAAGGCTTAACCCAGGTGAGAAGGCGGTCTTGGGGAAGACGTGAACGAAAGCAGAGAGACAGGAGAGGAGCTTGAAGAGGAGGAACAGGAAATATACTAGAGGGAAAAGCTCTGGAAGAAGGGAGTCGGAGGAGGAGTTAATTAGACTTGTTAGAATTCCAGGAAATTCCTCTCTCTCTGCTTTTTCCATACCTTCCTCCAGACAAGTCCATCTTTTTAGATGCTTTGTCTTCTTTGCCCCTTTCTGGGTTAGCTCCATCCTGGTTGTCTCACCCTAGAAGTCAGGCAGCCTCTTAGCCAATGGAGACCCAGCCCTCGTCACACACTCCTGCATCTCACAACCCCAGTGACCTCTTTTTAGTTGGATCTTGTCCCCACCCCTACCCCCACTCCAAGCCTCATAGTGAGTCCACCTCCTCCAGGATCAGAAGTGGATCCCCATCCTGAGGATCATATCTGAACCCCTCATCGAGGTGCATGAGGCCTTTTTGTGACCCAGACCCTGCGAGCTCACAGCCTCCTTGCTCTCCACCCTCCACTCCATCCTCTCTGGGGAACCCGGCAACCAGGACCTGCCTGGCCCCCTCCCCGTCCTGCCTTGACCCTGCCCTGGCTCTGTTCTAAAAAGAACAGGTCTGGACCACCTGCGCATCTTTGAGCATGCGCGGTGTTTCCTCTTCATGTCAGATACTTTCCCCTCTGTTTCCCCAAAGAAGTCCTCTCTGGTTTTCACATTTCAGCTCGGAAACCCTCCTCTCCTTGACTCCTTGCCTGCTGTTACCACCTCCCACCCTTCCAGGCTGACCCAGGCACAGCTGCTTGCTTCCGTTTTCCTACTTACCTGGGCACCTGTTTGCCTCTGATGCTTCAGGACAGAGATGCTGCCTCAGTCGCATCTAGAATGGCTTTTGGAAGGAGTTCCACATTGACAGAGTGAGTGAACGGACAGATGGATGGATGTTCGACGCTCCTCTGGTGGCGTAGCAGAAGTGGGTGGGGGAGCCAATGAAGGAAGGGGGTTTGGCAAGGAGGAAAGAATGAGAAAATACAGAGACGAAAGCAAAGTGTTTGGGTGAAAGAAACACACATATTTTGGCAGGGGATGTTAGACCCCGGTTCCATTCCTGAGTTGGGAAGATCCACTGGAGAAGGGAAAGGCTACCCACTCCAATATTCTGACCTGGAGAATTCCATGTCCATGGACTCGCAAAGATAAGGACATGACTGAGCGACTTTCACTTTCACTTCATCAAATTCTATTTTAGGAGAGAAAAGTCCTACACCCAAGCAGCACCTCAGCTTTTTCTTCTGCATCTGAATGAAGAATGAGGGTAGGAGGGGGCCTTCAGACCCTAGAACCAGTATCACTCAGGAATCACCCCCCCTCCTCACCCCTCCCATCTCAGGGTTCACTTCCTGGGGCTCAGATGCCTGACTACTTCCTCCCCCGATACTAACTCTGTCCCTGCCCCTCTCCACCACAATCCCAACCATCACTCCCCTAGCAGAGACAAGCCCTTACAAGCCTCTCTCTTGTTCAGGATCCCCACCTTCCTCCTCCACTTCCTCCTGCCCTCTCCACCTTATCTCCCCCAGTTCATCACTTTTCCATCTCCTAGGAGCTCCCCAGGTGGTGCTGGTGGTAAAGAACCCGCCTGCCAAAGCAGGAGACATAAGAGACGCAGGTTCAATCCCTGGGTAGGGAAGATTCCCCTACAGGAGGTCATGGCAACCCACTCCAATATTCTTGCCTGGAGAATCCCATGGACAGAGGATCCTGGGGGGATACAGTTCATGGGATTGCAAAGAGTCGGACATGACTGAAGCAGCTCACGTCAACCATCCTTTGGTCCAAATTCCTCACCAAAAGTAGGCTGCCTTTCAGCTTCTTAAAGGCCCCACAAGTTCTGATAAGACAATCAGAACAAGAGACTTCCCTGGTGGTCCAGTGGTTAAGACTTTGTCTTCCAATGCAGGGGGTGCAGGTTCAATCCTGAGTCGGGGAGGTAACATCCCATATGCCTCGTAACCAAAAAACCAAAACATAAAACAGAAGCAATATTGTAACAGACTCAGTAAAGACTTCAAAACTGGTCCATTTTTTTTTTAATCTTAAAAAAAAAAAAAAAAGACAATCAGAACATTTATGAACAATCTTTAAAAAAAAAAAAACCTACAAAACATTCAGTTACCTCTGCTCAAGATTCCACTTTATGCCCCCAACACTGCAAGGCCTGGCCTGGAGCTGAAGATTAATGTCTCCACGTGTCTCAGGTCAATGACTCATGGGGTTTTATCAGCGGAGGCAGAGTGGGAAAGGTAATGGAGAGTCAGTTCAAGGGACAACCCCCCACCCTCCCCAGCCGCCTCCATCCGATCCGCTCTCCTTTGGTGCAAAGGAGCCCCGTGCACCATGGTTTATTTTTAATCTGTTGATTTTGCAATTAACAGAGAGAAGGCGCCTCTTTCGGATGGGCTGGTTCAGGGGTTCAAAGCGGCCAGCTCCCCTGACCCCTTTACCAGCCTCCGACGTCGCGGTGCGGCTGCCCAACTGGGAGAGATTTATACTTATTTTTCTATAATGGAAAACTCATTGCTGGACATCGAGTTACTCACTTAGATTTGTTTTCTTTGGAAGAAGCTGCCGGCGGGCGGGCTGGCGGGCGGGCGGCAGCGCCCCAAGCTGGGTCATTAACATGGCAGCAACAGCAACACAGACCTTTACAGCCGCTGCCTGTAAACCGTGGATAAAGTTCAAGCGTTTATTCTGTCTGAGGCCTCCCAGTGTCTATAAAAGCCCAGCACGATTATATGATCAGTGTCAAGACCCACTTTCCCCCCTTTGTGCTCCCGGGCGCTTTCCTTGCCCTGTCCCTCCGTGTTGCCACCGCAGCTGCTCTGGCGCTAATAGCAACCCAAGGCACAGACGATTGGAGTGATCCTTGGGCTTTGTTTTAAACATGGTTTTTGCTTGTGTTAACTACCGCCTGGCTCTCTGACACCCGTGAATGAGGCTATGCGGGGCTGTCAATCAACAACAATAATAATGCCATCTGGGTTTGAATAATACTAATGAGAAGAAGAAGAAGAGGGATGCTGTGTATTAACACAGCACCTTTGTCCCAGAAGCTCAGAGGGCGTTTGGGGGAATAACTCATTCATGCTCGGAGCACTGCTTGGCAGTAGATATTATGATCCCACCACGGGGGACTGAGACACGGAGAGGGCAAGCGGCTCGCCCTGAGGTCACACAGCGAGTCAGGGGTGGCACAGACCACAGTCGCTGCGAGCCCCCCAGAACCTTGGCCCTGCAGGATCACACAGGTCTGTGCCTCTGTGCCTCTGGCTTGCCACTCTAGTTATAAGAGTTGTAAAACTCAGTTTCTCCATACTCATGGGGATGAAGGAAAGGAAGAAATGGAAAGACTATTCTAGGGTGGAGGAGACCACAAAGATCGTCAGCATTATAGGAGAGCCCACCCGAGTTGGGGACAAGGCAGGGAGGGTGACTGGATGCAGGGGTACCAGGCCAAGAGCCAGCTGGGATTTCCAAAGGCGCTGAGGGATGGTGGAAGGATATTAAAGCGAGATGGATTAAAAAAAGAGAAAGAGAGATCCCCCAAGTGGGTGAAAATGTGAGCTCATCACTGAGCCCCTGGCTCTCAGAAGGCCAAACGCGGGGCAGCAGCCAGCCAGAAGAAAAGATAAAGCTGGAGACACCGAGAATTTCCCAGTTCAGTCTAAAATCCCATTCTGCACTTTGCAGGTTCCACCAAGGTGCTGGGACCCTAATCCTCCCTTCCCAACCCCTTAGTGCCCTGGGGGTTTCAAACCTGATTATCACGTCAAGTCAGTAGAATCTCTCTTAAGTTCTCTGTGCCTCAGTTTCCACCTCTGTGAGTGAGTGATAGTCGCTCAGCCATGCCTGACTCTGCAACCTCATGGACTGTAGCCCACCAGGCTCCCCCGTCCGTGGGATTCTCCAGGCAAGAAGACTGGAGTGGGTTGCCATTTCCTCCTCCAGGGGATCTTCCCCACCCAGGGATCAAGTCCATGTCTCCTGTGTCTCTTGCATTGGCAGGCGGACTGTTGACCACGGAGCCACCAGGGAAGGGAGGGCTTGTTAGAAAGAATCTAAAATGACTTTGAATGTCCATCAAAGTTTTACTTTGATTCTTTTTCAGAGGAACTATTAAGAATTTGTTACAGAAATAATGATGTGATCAAAGAGATATCCCAGAAAATCAACCTTGCAAAGCTCTGGAGCACGGATGAGACCAGGGAGAGACTGAAATTAGAGGAATCAATTTGGGAGTAGCTGTCATATTCTGGGGAGGCATAGAAAGTGCTGCACAAAATGACTAAGTGATGGACCAGTTTTGAAGTCTTCCCAAACCGCTCATCAAATCCTTCCTCTCCGGCTCCCTCTCCCTTGCAGAGCTGGGGCTGAACCTTCTGCCCTAGAAGTGCGTTATTTATGGTCTCGTCTGTCGTTAGCTTTTGTCCCTGACCCAATTTAGAGATGCTTTATCACCAGGACTGCCTCTGCGGCTCTCAAGCTTTCAAGGCAAGCGTTCCCAGCAAGAAACAGATTTACAATCCCTCCCCAGACCATCCAGGCAGAAAGCCCCTGTTTCACGTCTCTCCAGGCAGGAAGGAATTCTCCTTCTTCTCCATCCCTCGCCCCAAGTGAGGATTTGACCCTGCGTGAACTTGGGCTCCCATCTTCTCTTTCCCTCCAGGCTCTGAGCTCCTCAAAGACAAAGCCCAACCTCTGTCCTGCGTTTGAGTCCCTTTTCAGTCTAGCGGCTGCCATCCTGTCAGTGTGGGAGAAATCGGACTTGAAAGTAATTCAGGACACATTTTATTATAAGGATCTAAGATTCTTCATGTATTCAAGTATGGAATGCCCATCCTAGGTTGATGTCTTGGTGAAAGCAGCTGGTTCATGAGATTTCTCTTACAGACAGAATTTGTTAGATCCTCCCAAGGAGGCAGTGTTTGTAAGGTGGGCCTTCAGGAATAAGAAATCACCTGGATGTTGGAGTGGCCTTCACAAGAATATATGACTTCTGGGCTTCCCTGGTGGCTCGGTGATAAAGAATCTGCCTGCCGATGCAGGAAACACGAGTTTGGTCTCTCATCGGGGAAGACCCCACAGGCCTCGGAGCAACTAAGTCCTCGCCCCACAACTACTGATCCTGGGCTCTAGAGCCCATGCTCTGCAACTAGAGAAGCCACCGCAGTGAGAAGCCCTAGCACCCCAGCTGGAGAGTAGCCCCTGCTCACTGAAACTAGAGAAAAGCTCATGCAGCAATGAAGACCCAGCACAGCCAAAAATAAATAAAATTATTTTAAAAACTATGATTTCTCTATTCTCTCCTACTTTCCCCCTCCCTCCCTCTGCCCTTCCTTGCTTCACCCCTCCCCCTCTCCCCTCCATCCATTCTCCCTCCCTCCCTTCCCCCATCCTTCCATCCTTCCATCCATCCATCCTTCCTCCCTTCCAGCATCACATGATGACCAAGTGTGAGATTCTTGCACAAGACACTCTGGACATTGGTTCCTGCCCTTGAGAAGTTTGAAATCCAATGAAAGATAGACAACCATTCCTCCTTTTACTGTATAAACCAAATTTTATTGTAGGTTAAACTAAGGTACAAACCACACAGTGTGGCCTGTGGAGGAAGGAGAAACAGGATCGTGGTACTGGAGCTAGAAGGGACCTCGGGGAGTCAGCTTAGCTGAAGGGCACACAGAAGAGCTGAAGCCCCCATGGGGGTGGGGCCCGGGGAGCCAGACCCTCAGAGACAACATGGCAGAATAGCTGCAGGGAGATGTAGAAAGACAGCCATGAACCTAAATGAGGCCGGTGGCTCAGATGGTAAAGAATCTGCCTCCAATGCAGGAGACCTGGGTTTGATCCTTGGGTCAGGAAAATCCCCTGGAGTAGGAAATGGCTACACTCTCCAGTATTCTTGCCTGGAGAATTCTGTGGACAGAGGAACCTGGCGGGCTACAGTCCATGGGGTCGTAAAGAGTTGGGCACAACTAAGTGACTAATACCCTACTACATAAACTAAATAAGCCGCAGTGAGGACTTCCAGTCCTACTCATGGGCAAGGAGAACGAGTGAAGCTTTAGGAACGGTGACATGAACCCCAGATCTGATGGTGGTGGCCCATGCGGTCAGCCGGCCTTGTCCCAATGTCCTGAGGCTATGGTGCTTTCTGCACTTTTCCCTGCAGTTGAAGGACTCACTGGGCACTTCTCTGGCAGGACAAGGCCCGAGGATTCATCTGGCCTGGGGCTGGATCTGTCTGTCCTTGGAGTGTTTTTCTAGAGAACCCTCCCTCCCTTCCCACTCCTCACCCAGGGGACGGTCTTGACCTTCAGCCGAGACGGAGCTCCAAGGTCTCTGAAGCTCTGTGGTCCCTCTCGCAGACGGCCCACCACGAGGGGCAGAGGGCCCCAGGGCGCCTGCCCCCTTCTCTGGCTGCCCAGTTCTCACCGCATCACGGATTTTCCTGGAGGGAAATGGAGGAGTCCACACGCTCTTGGCTTGAAGAGATTCCACGCTGTCTGCACAAACAGAGCCTGGAGCCTCCAGGAGTGCCTTGCTCTCACCTCACCCCCAGAAAGCCTCCCTTCCCGGCCCCTGCAGACAGGCTATGAATTGTGACTCTGACCGCCACACACTAATGTACTGTGGGGCTGAGGCTTGGGGTTTCTGCCTTGAAAAAAATAAATCCCTGCCTCTCCTCTCTGCAGCGGTCATGTGTGTCTCTGAGGATCTTTGCTCCCCAGGCAGCCCTGCGCGGCGTAGACCAGGAGACTCTTGGGAGGGACCGACCTCTTCAGGTACCCAGGTGTCGTTGTGTGGTCTGCAGACAGGGTGAGCCGGCTTTCAGCAGCTCCACACACAGGACGAACCATCCACCATGCACAGACATCTTTCCACACTCTGGTCCCTCTGCCCACAATGCCCCTTCTTTCCTGCTCTGCTTGGGGAGCTCCTGTTCATTGTTCAATGCTTAGCTCTAAGGGTACTCGTATTAGGAAGACGTCCTTGGCTCCCATTTAGAGAGATACTGGCTTATCCCTTCACTGGGCTCTTTAGAGGCGCCTCACTGACAGTGCTGAGGGGACAGATTTAGGGTTGCCTGTTTGGATATCAAGGCTTCTCAGGTGGAACAGTGGTAAAGAATCAGCCTGCCAGTGCTGGAGACACAAAAGACTTGAGTTCCATCCCCAGGTCAGGAAGATCCCCTGGAGTAGGAAATAACAATCCACTCTAGGATTCTTGCCTGGAAAATTCCATGGACAGAGGAGCCCATGGGGCTATGGTCCCTGGGGTTGCAAAGAGTCAGACACGATTGAGTGACTGAGCACATTTAGATATTCCTTTCTCATCTAGACTATGAGCTGCCGAGGGTGGCCCTCAGGAGACAGTTGCACAGGCTGTGCACTGCTCAACCCTCTGGGAGGCCATCCTGCACAATTCTAAGCAGCAGCTTTGGGGATCATTGGATCTTATTGTTAATAGGGACTGGCACACAAACAAGTTGGTTTATTCAACCTCATACAGGGCCACTGCTCAGATTTTTACTCCTCCTGCCCTGGTCCCATAAAAGAGGGAAGAAACATGAGTTGGCCCAACCTCCTTGTAATGAGAAGATGCCAGTTCCCCTTGGAGACAGTATATTAGTTATAGATCTAGAAAGAAACTCAGGGTCCCAGTAAAGCCCTCAAATAGCTGATGGCTGGCCAAGGGATGTCAAAGGGGTTTCAGCTCATAAACCAAATTCAGATTCAGACAGAGTGGCTCCCAAAGAGTGTACCTGAGAAGTCCTCTGTGGCAGTGTTGGAGGTCAGTGGGAAAGAAGCCCCCATGGGTTTGTGAAGTCTGGTCCTGGAGCGGGGCTGGGAAATGGAGGCTGGTGAGCCCTGTGACTGCCACTCCTGCAGTCTGGTCCAGAAATAGTGGCAGGGAGCCGTCAAACTACATAAAAAGTGCCCCTTTTCTGTCTTGCACTGATGTTCTGGGGTACTGTGACTGGTACGTGAACTTTTGTCCTGGTGCCTCAGTTTCCCACCTATGGAATGAGAGATCTTTCTTTTAGGGTTTTGGAAAGATGAAGTAGAGGGTCGAAGGGGGTCTTCTAATTTCCCCACCCCTCTCCAGGAAAAGAAATGGACTCTTTGGGAGATGGACAGACCCAGAACCCCTTTCAGCTCATCAAACAATGTAGGATTCATGCCCCAACTTCACACCGATGCCCATTGTTTTGTCTGCCAGTCAGCCCACTCCTATATCCTGAGATTAGGAGAAAGTAAAGACGGAAGGAAAGGCAGTTACAATAATAACAGCAAAGCTTCTGACCACTTGGCATGCCATAGATGGGCATCAAGGGGTAGAGGTTGTTTGCCCTCTGTCATTGAAGGAAGGGTCGTGGGGCCGTGATCAGGACTCCAGGCTCTGGGACCCCCTTGTCTGGGCGCGATTCTGGGTCCTGATACTCCTCCGCCACGTGACACCAGGCAAACTGCTTGACCTGGCTCTCCAGTGTCCCTGTTTACAAAAGGGGCTGCCGGAGTCGTGAGGATCGAGTGAGTTAACACAGACGTAGAGAACGGACTTGTGGACACAGGAGGGGAAGGAGAGGGTGGGACAAATGGAAAGAGCAGCGCTGACATAGAGACACTACTACGTGTGAAATAAACAGCTAGTGGGAAGCTGTGTAGCACAGGGAGCTCAGCTCAGGGCTCCGTGATGACCTAGAGGGGTGGGATGGGAGCGGGCAGGGAGGCCCCAGAGGAGACATATATCTCCTCTTGGGGATATATATATATAGTTGATTCACTTCGTTGTACAACGGAAACCAACACACCACTGTAAAGCAATAATACCCCAATAAAAATAAGTAAATAAATATATTATATATGTATGTATATAAATAAATGTGTGATACTTAAAGCAGAGCAAGTTCCCAGGGTTACTGTTATTTGGCAGTTACTGTTGCCATATCAAGCTGCTTTCCCAGCCCAAGGAGGAAGGGGCCACAGAAGCACTTGAGAATGGACCAGGGGGTCACCCAGTAAACCACCATGACTCCCTCCCCATCCCACCCTTGTTATTGTTCTAATTTTTATGGCCTCAGCTCACACTCTCCTCACCTCCCACATTATCCCTTTTCTCAGGCGGTCTGCGCGTGAGTGAACGACCAGAGGCCCCCAGCCTGCTCGACTCTCTGCAGGGAACCTCCAGGCACCCGTCAGACTCAGACACTCTGTCTTGGGTGCCAACACTTAATAAAAGACCACGAGGGCACTGGGACCTGTGAGGTTTGCAAATCCCCTGGCCGATGCTATGAAGTGCTGGACTACTTCTGTGCACGTTTGCTTATTCATTATACTTTCATCAGACCCTAAGTTGACTACAACAACAAGATCTTGACGGAAACAAGAGGGAAGCTTGCTCAACCCTGGTGCAATTCCTGTGGACCAGCATCCAATGTGGAGCCCTGGGGATCTGCGTGTAGAATGCCCCTCTCGCCCCTGTCTACCTGGCAATCCGTCCCCCTCCTTTCAAGCCCAGCACAACAATGACCTCTTTTGTGAAGACTTCTTGATCATCCCCTCAGCTCCCAGCAGACTTGGGAACTTTCTTATGAATTCTTTTATCCTTTAATTTATAAGAGACTTTCTAATGATATGCTTGAATTGCTTATTACATCCTGAGTATCCTGCAGGCACGAAAATCCTCATTTACTCTGACAGCCAGAGCCTGATGTGGGTCTGCCTCACAGGAGGAGCTGACCATGTCTGCAGTGACACCTCTCTGCCCACAGTACCTCTTTGGATTTTCTAAGCTGAAGAGTTGGTTTCAGGTATGAACCCCAGGCTGCCAAAGAGATTCAAAGCAAATATGAAGGAAGATGTGTTGACAAGTATAGACCTAGAACTCCAGAAAAACTTGCCAGAAATTCCAGAATCTTTTTCTTGGCCTCCACAAATGAGGGAGATGATTCGGTCATGGTCACCTTTGGCAGTGGGGAAGGACCGGCTGGTTCTCCACTGGCCTTCAGCTTCAGGAGTCTTTAAGCTGACCTCTGAGCTTACGTGGGTGCCTGTGGGCGCCCATGGGTGACAGATTCACCCCCCTCTGCCTCTCAGTCGCCCTGGCATGCTATGATGGGTGTCCAGAACTGCCTTTCTGCCCAAGTTATAGCCTTCTTTGCAGCCAGGTCAAGTCCCCCCTCCCTGCAAAGCTGCTTCTGACCCATCATGTCCAAAGGGAACTCTTCTTTCTCTGGGCCCTGGGCAGCACAACATTGACCAGGTTTCTCACTGGTTCGGGAATGTCACAGGGGAAATTCCTTTGAGAGAAAACGTTATTTCTCTTGGGGTCCTGGTTCGCTGCTCAATGCTGAGCAGAGTTTGGGCTCCTGGTGTGTGTGTGTGTCTATGTGTGTGTGTGCGCGCGCACATGGGTGTATGTGTGTGGGGGGTGTGCATGTGGGTGTGGGTGTGCATGGGTGTATGCGTGCATGGGTATGTGTGTGCATGGGAGTGTGTGTGTGTGTGTGTGTGTGTGTTGGCACGGCAACATAACATGTATAATCCGATTCAGAGACCCTGGCGTTACATCTGGAATAAAACGAACTCATTTCTGACATCTCGCAGTGTAAAAGCACAAGGTCTCTGCCCCACTGAGGTCTCAAAGAAACAAAGCGGCCCCGCGAGCAGGGTGGGGAGCCGACATTCCTTTCCTGCCTGCCGGCGCGCCCTCCCCCTGCCCACTGCCCCGCATACAGAATGGAAACTTTCAGGGGAAAAGAATTCTGCACAGCTGTGTGAGAGACCACACAGATTCCCTACATCTGCCAGCGGCCGGTCGGTGAGCTCATTTCCCCGGGGGGCTGCCGTCTGAGCCTGTGGGGTCCTCTCCAGTCCACCCCGGGAGGGGCTGCAGAGGAAAGAGGAAGTGGCCCCAGGTGGGGCGAGACCTTTCTCACGTCAGAAGGCTCACGGGAGACGTGCGAGGGCGCGCACAGAGGGCTGCCGGCCCAGAGGGCTGGCTGTCCAGAAGTCCCTTTGTCCATGAAGGTTGAAAGGCGGTATTATCAAACGTACAATGGATTTTAAAAGAATCTTCACTCCCACCAAGTCCTCCTGCTCTCTCCCCGAAGTCAAAGTCAAGAAGCAATGGCTGGTTAGAAAATACCCTATAGAGGAACACAGTCCTGGGCCATGAAGGCTTTCTAGCACTAAAAGGAATGTTTTCATGTGTACATGGCCTATCGCCCACACAGAGACTTCACCCCTTCACTCGTGGTCCCTGATCCCCAGGTGGCCGTCTGGGAGAGGTGGGCAGGTAGCACTGACATCCACCTTGGTACCCGGATAGGTACTGATGCCGACACTGACTCAGGCAGAGCATCCACCCTGACTTTCTCAAGTGGAAGGTGAGGGTTATGGAGGCTTCCTGGGATTGCCCAAGTTCACACACCAGGACAGAGGACTTGGGCTTTTGCATTTGACTCGTAAACTCGTGTGCTTTTCCTTTCGCAAAACCATGACGTGGTGTCTTACAGAATAGCAGCTTGTTTGTAAGCTGATTTTTTCTTCCTCTCCCACTTCTCGGGGCCCCTCGTTTCCCAAATCCAACCAAGCTCTGGGATTCTTGTGGGTAGGACACAACCTCTCCCCACATTGAGTTTGGGGCCCACACCTTGGCAGAGCAGCAGAGGAGGGGGTCCAGACATACTCTCCAACCCCTTTGGAAAATTATCCTCTGGCTATGTGGCTGTGGCCCCAGAGTGTGGGGGACCAGAACATAGGAGATCGGGGTGTTCAGGCAGCCTGGCCTCTCAGGTCAAGCTGTCGGGCATCACCTAACCCGGGCCTGGGTGTTTCCACCTGTAAAGTAAGGGGGCGGGGCCAGGGGTCTCCATGGACATGCCCAGCTCCCTGGCTTCCAGTGTTCCATGACTGGACAGAGGACTGGGGTGGAGAGTTTCCCTGGAAGGAGCCTGTGCCTCTGAGACCCTTCCCTCCGCTCTCATTCTGCTGTCGGCCTGGAGCTGGCCTGGCCCTGCCTGGCTTGGGGACCCCTTTGTACAGCATCAGTTGAAGGCTGGGTGAGGGCGGGCTGGGGCCAGCAGGGGGGAGACCCACTGGGGTATTTTTTTTCAGATGCATATGTCCCCTCTCAGGCAGCCCTTTCAGCGCTCGGGACAATGTGCTCTTTTTGTCCCGGGCTCTTTCAGCCGCCTGCTCATTCTCTTTGCATCTGCTGCACACGGGACATCCCGGCTGGCAGGCGACCATGGGGACACATTGTGCTCCCTTAATGAAGCATGGGACTGGGGACATGGGGGTGGCTGGGGGCCTGCGGGGGCTAGGGTTGAGCTAGGGGCACCCCATCTTTCTACTCCAGGCTCCTGTGGAGGAGAAGGACCCTCGGCTGGCCCCTCTTTTATCTCTCACTGCCACATGGATGTGACTAACCCCATGTCAGAGGCTTTGGGGATGGAATGCCTGAGGCGGGAGTGAGCTGGAAGATGGAGGGGGTGGATTTCCCTTGAGGAAACCGAGGCACAGCTGGGCAGGCAGGAGGGAGGTCCTGGGAGAAGGGCAGTCTGCCAGGAGCACTTGACCTTCATCCTCCCCACAGCGAGATTCCCTGCCCCATTCAATATGTGAGCAGGTAAGGCAAGAACCCGGGCTACCCACTTTTCAAGCTTGAAAACTTGCTGTACTCATCACCCACTTAGGTTTCTAAAGAGTAAGTTTTGGAGCCAGGAGGGTCACGGAGTGATCTCTTGGGGACCCCTCAGGCCTCCATGTGTTCACGTTGGAGGTCTTCTCCATCCAGGTGAAGAAGAAAAAGAGAGATGGCTAGGGAATTTGCAGGAGGTGGCCAAGGACGGTACAGTGCACAGTGGCACACCAGCGGCATGGGTCTTCCCCTCACCCCAAACGTTTCTTAAGCACGCTTTGTCACCCTGCTACCCCAGCATGGCCCGACAGCAAAGAAGGATGAAATGGGTTGAGTTCCGAGGAGGAGAGGTTTTTCCTCCCTGCATGGCTTGTAGCCACACATCCGTAATCTCCGCGCCAGGAGGTGATGCTACCAAAGCCGATGCCGTCTGCACGGGAGGGCGTGGTCAGGCCCCTCCTTTGCTCCCATCTGGGTGCCAGCGGTGTAGGCAGTCCCACGTTTCCAGAAAAAGTGGCCCTGGGTCCCCTGTGGCTCTCGGGGCCCACAGGAGTCCTTCTCCCTCACTTCAGGCCCCTTTTCTACTTGCCAGAGTCACCTTGTGGATGCCCGGCTTCACTACGATGTTCCGGCCCATGCAGATGGCTTCCGGACAGTTCCTGCAACTTCAGAATTGGTCTTTCTGGTCTCCTTCCCCCCCCACCCTACCCCCAGTCCACCCCTCACTCCTCCTGGCCTGCTTCCCCGCCCACCACCCTAAAGAAAAAAGCCTGGGCCTTGTCCAACAAGGCCCCCTGTCCCCTTTAACAAGCGGAGTGTGCTGGCATTGCAATTGGTGGTCTTCTCCCTGAAGGTGGTTAATTGGTACAGAATGTAGACTTCAGTTGTCTTGCCAGCCCCGATGAAAACGCGGCTGGCAGGTAGCCGAGACGGAGGAATTTGTCGTAGGTTAGATCAGCCCCAGCTCTAAGAACCGAATGTACAGCTTATGCAAATAGTTTTGCTTAGCATGGATCCTGTGTTCCTCTCCCCCCTCAGTGCCCCCCCCACAACTATTTTTTCCCCTGAAGGGTGGGGAGGGAAGCAGGGGTGGGGGGGCCGAGCGTGAGGGGTGTGCGGACAGAGGAAGGAGGCAGAGAGAGCACTTGCTTGCCAGATCTCATTCTCCATCAGAAAGGAGCAAATTGCTTTCCCTTAAAAAAAAAAAAAAAAAAAAGGGCAGGGGAAAAAGAAGACAAAACACCCATCCTTTGGGCTAATGTACCGAGCATTTGAAAGCTGAATGGCTCAGTAAGAAAGGCCAGCCATGAGTGTATTTGAAGAGACTGTTATCCCCATCAAAACCCATTCGTACTCTCTGGGAGGCCTGTGGAGCACCTGGGTGGGGACCTGGAACACGGGTTTCTCTTCCTCCCATGATGGTGTCACCTCCCCACCCCTGCCTTGGTGTGCCGATCATGGCAGATGCTGACCCCAGCCTCTGGGTCACTCACAGGTCCCAGCAGAGAGACGACTGCAGCAGCTACTATCAGCATGTGTATCCAGCAGGCAACCCAGTTGCAAGCTGAGTGGTTCAGGATACACTGCTTAACCTCTCTGAGCGACAGTCGCCTCATCTGCAAAAACAGGGGTAGAATCGTTTCCTCAGATGGAAGTACTGTACCTGGCACATAGTGAGGGCGCAATGACTATCTAATAAGAATGAATAAAGCAAGATAACAAGAGAAGGTAATGAACGTGCTGCCTGGTGAGTCATAAGTCGTCAAATGTTGGCTGCATCTTGCCTGGCTCCTAAGGATGGTGAAAAGACCAAAAACTCATCAAGAGAAAAGTTGAATTTCAAGGTGTCAAGTTGGTTCAACCCTGGTTGTACTGAAGATGGAGGGTGGGGGTGGGACTGGGGAAGAAACCTTGAAGTCAATCGAGGACCGGGTTCCTCAACCTCAACTACTGACATTTGGGACTTGGTGGTTCTTTGTTGGTGGGGGTGGGGGGCTGTCCTGCACCACATGGGATGGTTAGTGTCCTCTACCAACTAGATGCCTATTGCAGCTTCCCTGGTTATAAAAACCAAAAAGGTCTCCCCTCCAGGCCAACTCTAGGGCACTATGGTGGGGATGTAAAATGGTACACCTGCTATTGAAAACAGTATGGAGATTCCTCAAAAAATTAAAAATAGAACTAACATACGATCCAGTGACCCCACTTCTGGATATACAACCAAATTGAAAGCAGAGTCTTGAAGAAGTATCTGCACTCTGGTGTTCACTGCATCATTATTAAGAGCAAGAGGAAGAAACAGCTTCAGGATCCATCAATAGACAGATAAACAAAGACACTGTGGTTTATACACACAATGTAATCACCTCAGCAGAGAGACTTCTGTCATATGCTACAATGTGAATGAACATGAATGAGACACTCATGCTCAGTAGCTCAGAGGCGACTGACTCTTTGTGACCCCATGGCCTGGAGCCCACCAGGCTCCTCTGTTCTTGGGGTTTTCCAGGCAAGAATACTGGAGTGGGTTGCCGTTTCCTCCTCTAAGGGATCTTCCCAACCCGGGGATCGCACCCAGGTCTCCTGCATCTCCTGCCTTGGCGGGCATATTCTCTATCACTGGGCCACCTGGAAAACCGATTGTTAACAAGATGTATGTGTGTGTGCATGCTAAGTCGCTTCTTTGTGATCCTGTGGACTATAACCCGCCAGACTCCTCAGTCCATGGGACTCTCCAGGGAAGAATACTGGAGTGGGTTGCCATGCCCTCCTCCAGGGGACCACAATACTGCTATCTAAACCTCAGACTTGACAAAGATTTCACCAATTGCCCCAATAATGTCCTTTATTGTGAAAGAAAACACAGACTCCTATTGCATTCCTTTATCACATCTCTAATTTAGTCTCTCTTAATCTGGACCAGTTCCTAAGTCTCTCTTTGTGTTTTCATGCTGTGGACAATTTTGAAGAGTAGAGCTCAATTTGTTTGTAGACTGTCCTTCAAGTTGGGTTTGTCTGCTGATTAGATTACACGTACTTGGCAGGAACTCCACAGAAATGAAGTTGTGTTCTCTTAAATATATCATTTTAGAGGCATATAAAATCAAGTTGTCCTATTACTGCTGATATTAATTTTGATCACTCTTTTAAGATGGTGTCTGCCAGGCTTCTCCACTGCAAAATGACTATTTTGCCCCTTGTAATCAGTAAGTGTCTAATGGGTAGACATTGAGAGTATATAAAATTTGAATACTCCTCAAACCTTCCCCCATTGGTTTAAGCATCCATTGATGTTTCTTGCCTAAATCAATTATTATGTTGGTGCCAAGTGGTGATTTTCTAATTCCATCATTTCTTCTACATTTATCACTTGACTTTCCATGCTAAGGGCTTCCCTGGTAACTCAGCTGGTAAAGAATCCACCTGCAATGCAGGAGACCCCGCTTTGATTCCTGGGTTGGGAAGATCCCCTGGAGAAGGGATAGGCTATCCACTTCAGTATTCTTGGGCTTCCCCTGTGGCTCAGCTGGTGAAAAATCTGCCTGCAATGTGGGAGACCTGGGTTCGATCCCTGGGTTGGGAAGATCCCCTGGAGAAGGGGAAGGCTACCCATTCCAGTATTCTGGCCTGGAGAATTCCATGGACACAGTCCATGGGGTGGCAAAGAGTCGGACACGACTGAGTGACTTTCGCTTTCACTTTCACTTTCCATGCTAAGGAAGAGCTTTTCTCTCTTTATTCCTCTCTTTCTTTCCATCCTTCCTTCCTTCTTTCTTTCTTCCATTCCATAAGCATGCGTTCTTTGTTTACCTTTTTAAAATTAATTTTGATTGGAGTACAGTCACTTTACAATGCTGTGTTAGTTTTTGCTGTACCGCAAGATTCATGGGTTCTTCATTATACCTTTAGTAGTATTATTCATTTTGATGTCAAGTAGTTCTAGATTCTGTAAGACCTTCTTTAATATTCTATGAGAAAAGAAGGCTGAACGTTACACACTTGTGTGCACTCAGTTATTTTTAAGGGGGGATGTTTAAATTGTAAATCAAATGTTGAACCACGGCCTAAAATTCACCAAGGAAAGAGATGTCATGGTTGAGTACCCAAGCCTTGAAAAAAAACAGATTGAATGCTTTGAACCTAAGTGTTTGTGTGGGGCTGGGAAAGAACAGCTATGGGAAGGCAGCCCTTAAGGACCAATGAGTTTGTGAACTGTGGAAACCTCTCTGATATGACGGGAGGTTTGAGCTTCCTGTTTCACTCAGGTCATAGCTGAAGGTTATTTATTTAACCTTTTCCAGGAGCTGAGTCTGACCGGCCGTGCAACCCTTCCACTCTCGTGTTTATTCTGATTTGTATCCAGTTGACTTCATTTCACACACCACACCACCCCCCCCACCCCCCCCGCTTCTTCCTCCACACCTGCCCCCAACCACCAGGAAACGGAGCCTCTGGCTATCACCGTGATGCTGAATGAATTATTTGGAAATAGCTTCTTCAAGCATGTGGAATGGCATTTGCAACTTTTGGAGCTGGTTCGTGTGAAAAATCCAAATGAAAATTTACTGGGTAGGAAAGCCCAAAGGTAACCAACCAAAGGGGTCCCCAACCTCTGGGATCTAATGCCTGATGGTTTGAGTGGAGCGGATATAATAGTAATAGAACTAAAGCGCTCAATAAATGTAATATGCTTGAATCATCCCCAAACCATCTCCCCCAACCCTGTCCATGGAAAAATTGCCTTCCACAAAACCAGTCCTTGTTGCCAAAAAGGTTGGGGACTGCTGCTCTATAGGGCTGCTAATGGTGTGCCCCTTGGCATTGGGCAGAACTTGAAAGTTCATTCACTGTCTACCATCATCCCACCCCACCTTTAGGTAAATCTACACTATATTGGTGCAAGCTGGCAGGGAACTGTTTCCCATCTTAAACTGGGCTCCACTAGGGGAATAATGACATGCTTGAAAACCACTTGGAAAAAATGATTACCTCTGCCCAAATCCAGGCATCTAAATTGGTTTAACCTCTTAGGGACAGGGCAGAGGACAACCAGTTGTAGACACTTAGGTAACCTGCATTTTGTGGACTCTCCAGACAGAATGAAGAAGTGGGGCATGGGAGGAGGCAGCCTCATTCCCTCTTGGTCACCTCTAGAAACTGGGCTCCATGGCCGGGCAGCACAGGAATTTGCACACATGCTCTCAGGAGACCAAGGAGCCTGCACTTCAGTGGTGGCATTTAGATGTTCCTCTGAAACGCTAATGAAGACTCAATTTCAGGATCACTAACAAAATGAGCCCCAAGGAATTGATGCCTTCCAGTTGCGGTGCTAGAGAAAACTCTTGAGAGTCCCTTGGACAGCAAGGAGATCAAATCTGTCAATCTTAAAGGAAATCAACCCCGAATACTCATTGGAAGGACTGGTGCTGAAGCTGAAGCTCCAATACTTTGGCCGCCTGATATGAAGAGCCAACTCATTGGAAAAGACTTTGGTGCTGGGAAAGATTGAGGGCAAGAGGAGAAGGTGGCCCCAGAGGATGAGATGGTTGGAAGGCATCACTGACTCAATGGATATGAATTTGAGTAAACTCCAGGAGACAGTGATGGATAGGGAAGCCTGGTGTGCTGCAATCTATGGATTTGTAAGGAGTCGGACGCAACTAAGAGACTAAACAACAGCAAAGTTCTCAGACTTGTTAATGGATCACTCCCTTGGAAGATCAGGGACAGCAGCACTGAACAAATGGCTCGAAGCACCCAGAAAGGAGTTATTGCCTCAGCTGAAAGACTTCCAGGGAGAGACAGTTCTCCGTTCTCCTCCATGGCACATTGCACTCACTTAGTTTTCTGGCCGCCAGTACATTGGCTCCATCGACCCTCCATCTCTCCAGCTGATTTTAACCTAGTTTCCAGCTCATCACCCTTCTCAAAAGAAATATCCAAAGCCCCTCACTCCTTGCATGTTATCCCCCTCTTCTTAGATGAAGGAGAAAAGGAAATTGGGGGTCAGAAGGGGATGAAAACTGATAAACAGGCTGCCAGGTCCCCTTGTTGAGTGGTTCTTGCATTTAATCCTCACAACAAATGGGTAAAGCTAAGGGAACTGAGAGTTGGAGAAAATGTGTGATTTGCCAGAGCTTTGAGAGCCAACCCTCCTCCCACGTGCTGAGCTATGTCGGATGAGTCAGAGGATGGGCTTATGGCCATAGCCTGGCTACGGGTTTTCTACACAACTTTTAGTAAATCATAGAATTTCTCTGAATCTATTTTCTCAACAATACAGTAGAGACTTGTTTGTATGGATACAAATGTATATGTAGAAAGATAGACATGACTATACATATGGAAGGGCTTTCCAGGTGACTCTAGTGGAAAAGAGCCTGCCTGCCAAAGCAGCTAAGCATAAGAGATGTGGGTTTGATCCCTGGGTCAGGAAGATCCCCTGGAGGAGGACATGACAACCCACTCCAGTATTCTTGCCTGGAGAATTCCATGGACAGAGGTGCCTGGATGGCTACAGTCTGTGGGATCACAAAGAGTCAGACATGACTGAAGCAACTTAGCATGCATGCATACATCCATATGGAAATCCAGATACATTTCATATACGTTTGTGTGTATCCATTTCTATCTATCTCTTAATCTACCTACTTAGCTATCATCTATCTCTTATATATCTATCATCTCCCTATTCTCTATCATCTATCTATTATATTATATATCTATCATCTATCTATCATCTATTATATATCTTTCATCTATTATCTATCATCTATCTATTATGTACTTATCATCTATCTATCTGTCTATTATCTATCATCTATCTGTCTATCATCTATTATATATCTATCATCTATCTACCTGTCTATCTATTATCGATCTTCTATTTCCCTCCTAGAAAGGATTTGAAGAGCCTCCATCTCCTTATCTCCTACTTTGCAGTCAACTCACTTCAATTTGCCTTCTATCTCATCACTCCAGGAAGCAGCTTTCTTTATTTTTTTTTTCTCTCTTTTTTTTTTTTCTTCTTTTTTCTTTTGGGGGGAGCAGCTTTCTTTAAAGTCATCAGGGACCTCCATGTTGCCAGGTTCAATGTATATTTAAGGAAGATCAGCTGGAATAGGAAAGAGCAGCCCACTCCAGTTTTCTTGCTTGGGAAATCCCATGGACAGAGGAGCCTGGTAGGCTACAGTCCATAGGTTTGCAAAGCATCCACCTGATTGAGCACACACGCATCATAGTTCTATTTCTAATTTTTTGAGGACCCTCCACAGTGTTAACCACAGTGGCTGCACCAGTTCACATTCCCACCAACAGTGCATAAAGGGTCCCTTTTTCCCCACATCCTTGCCAACACTTGTTATTTCTTGTTTTTTTTTTTTTTTTTAATAATAGTCATTCCAGCAGGTGTGAGGTGATACTCCACTGTGGTTTTGGTTTGCATCTCCCTAAAGATGAGTAATGTGTAACATACTTTCCTGTACCTATTGGCATCTGTGCATCTTCCTTTTGTATGGTGTAAGATAATAGTCCAGTTTGATCATCTGGCATGTGTCTGTCCAGTTTTCCCCAACACCATTTGTTGAAGAGGCTCTTCTTTCCCCATTGTATATTCTTGGCTCATTGTCAAAAATAAATTAACTGTAAACACATAGATCTATTTTTGGGCTCTCTAATCTTTTCCATTGATTTATGTGTGTGTTTTCTGCCAATACCATACTTTTTTTTGGTTACTATAGGCTTGTAGTATAGTTTTGATGAAGAATTCAATGAATAAAAACATCATGCACCCAGTTTTACAAGTCAGAAATTACGTCATTCTTGATCAATCATCACCCTCCCTCCGTATCTACTCTGTCACCAAGTTCTAAGTATCTTCTTCATGTTCATCCTCACAGTCCTGCTTGACGAACAGCACCTCTTCCCTGGACTATGCTGACCTTTCAAATCACTCTTGTTCCCCTCCACTGCAGCCAGAGTGATCTTTATGAATTTGAATCTGATAACGTCATTCTTCCAGCTTAAAATCTTTGGTAGCGTCCCTCACTCCCATTGAAAAACGCAAAATCCTTGACATGACCCATAAAGCTTTCCAAGTCTTCTCCTCCTGACTTCTCCATGCTTTACAACCACAGTTCACATTCTGTGGGCTCCTGCTACACTCCCCCTCTTTCAGCTCTCTGAATCTGCTGTAAACCCAGCCTTCCACAGGGCCTTTGCACTTGCTCTTCCTACAAACTGAATCACCACTCTCTCTTCATCTAGGCAAACCCTACCTTTATTTTTATGTTTTTTTAAGAATTCAGTTCAATCATAACTTCCTCAGGGAAGGCTTCTGTGACCTCTCTGGCCCGGCTGAATCTCTCTGTTATGTATTCTCATAGAATTAATGACAGTAGAAATTCCTTTAACCAACCTCCCCTTAACTGACTTCCAGATTCACCAACTGACTTTCAGATTCACCAGAGAGATATCCATCTCTCTGTGATTGGTATCCACAGTACTCTGAATGCTGGAAGCAGGTAGGCCACTCTTTAACACGACTGAATATTTCTGTTTCTCTTTTGTTTAGTGCTTGCTTTTCAAGAGTCATTTTTGTGCTTATTCCTAAACTGATTCAAGCTAGTTGTGTGAGTTATTGCAATTCACATAACTGAATTAAATATCATGTAAGCCAATGAAACATGAGTACAAAAAGTATTCAAATGTATGAGAACCAAACTGAGTCATTTGGGAAGACTTGACGAAGATAAGGCCCCCAAACTTGCTTAGGAGTGAGTGAAACAATTGTCAGTGTTTGGAAAGGAGATTATCAAACTACAGAAGGGTTGTGCAGGTTTCTTTTCAAGTCTGTCTTTAACTTCATCCTCCCCTTTCAAGAAATGAAAACAGGAAATCACAGACGGTGTATTAAGGGTGTGTTTTATACGAGAAAGATGGCAGAGAAAAGGCGTTGACCCTGCATCAAAAAGATGTGTGTGTGTGTGTGTATGTGTGTACACACCCATATACATTTCATGTTGAAAGTCATATTTGTGGTTTGTTTCTTTTCTTATGATTCCTTCCTCCAGATCAAAACTTCATGCAGGCAGAAACACAGAAATACCCTCATCAGGACTCATCATAGAGTTCGAGAAGCCCAGAGTAAACAAAAACGCAGGCTCTTTGTTCAAAGTGTATTAGGAATTTCAAGATGATGACACCATAGCATTCAACCAAGTGTGGGGCCTACCTCAGTGTGGGCCTGCTCAGGTCACATCCCCATGACACTGGCTCTGGTCCCCACCTCCTGACACAGAATTTGGCAAGTGCTAAATGATTCTTTCACTCAGTGGGTATTTATTGAGGGTCTTCCATGTGCTAAGCACCTCCCTAGACTCTGGAAATACAGTACAGACCAACAGAAGAAAATTCTTGCCCTCATGGAGCTTAATTTCTATTATACAGTGTTGGGAAGTCAGGAAAGATACATGATAAACAATAAATAAAATATATGGCATTTTAGGGGTTTCTCAGGTGGTGATAGTGGTAAAAAAATGTACCTGCCAATGCAGGAGACATAAGAGACATGGGTACGATCCCTGGATCGGGAAGGTCCCCTGGATGAGGACATGGCAACCCTCTCCAGTATTCTTGCCTGGAGAATCTCAAGAACAGAGGAGCCTGGTGAGCTACAGCCCATAAGGTTGCAGAGTGGGACATGACTGAAGTGACTTACCACACACGCATGTGGCATGTTAGATGGTGTTAAATAAGCAGGAAAGAGGAACAGGGAATATGACAGATAATAAATATCTGTTGAATAAATGCAATGAGCTTCTAACCAAAACTCAAAAAAGAATAAAATGGCAAAATGTCATCAAAATAAAAACCTGACCCAAGGAAAATAAGAATATAAACAAAAATCAAAACCAGGAAAAGACTCAGTCAGTGAAGTCTGAGCTACACATTTGGCGCTGGGCTTCCTTGTCACCAGAGGAAAACATGAGAGATACCACCAGTCACATCGTTCTCTCTTTTTTTAATATTCATGTATTTATTTGGCTGCGCTGGGTCTTAGCTGCTGTGCATGGCATCTTCAATCTTCGCTGTGGTATGCAGGATATTTAGTTGTGGCATGTGGGATCTAGTTCCCTGAACCGGGTTCAAATCCCTTGCATTGGGAGTGCAGAGTCTCAGCCACTGGACCACCCCACGTTGTTCTTATCATCAGAAAGGAGGAAGCACACCAGTGTCCCAGGGATAAAGAGAGATAGCAGTCTACATCTTCCTCCCCGACAGAACCAAGTGAGATGGCAGCTGTGAAAATAACCTGAATAAACGCAAAATACTAGGATACACAGGGAGGCATCACCATTAGAATTCTTTCCCAAGATGAAAGAGAAAATTTTTCATTGTGAATCTTTGTATTTCCTGGAAGGGTGCTCAGTAAATTCTCTTTTGCAGGCAAAATAACTTTCAAATCGGCTAAAGTTTAGGTGTTGGGATCCAACCATCACTTCGGCCCACAACGATTTCAACCAGTCCCTACAAGTTCCACCATCTCCCTTCCTGACCTTTACAAGAGGAAGGAGGCTGCCCAGCAGCAGTTGGGCAGACGTTAAAGATGCTCTGGGTCTCGGGAGGATGGAGGCTGGAGACGCTGAAGGCTTTTCATAACCCCAAGACCCCAGTGGGTCCATCCTCAGTGACGCAGATAGGACGTGTGAACAGAGAGACCTGGAACCAAGACAGTGCTGCTAAGGGTGGAGAAAAGGAGCCACACCATCCTCACCTTCCTGATATTTTATTTCTGTCTTCCACTTGTCCTGTTTGCCGCCCATCTCTTGGTATTTCTGGGCTCCCTTCTCACCAGCGTCACCACCATCACGGACTTACAGGAAGTCCTACGTCCTCTCCGTTTCACAGAGACAAGACAGTTCAGCCGGACAGACATAGACAGGCTGGTTTTGCCTTTCTTTGTGGCTGTTATCCTGTGTCTGTGTGTCTGTCTCCCACACACAGACACACCGAATACAGACCTGTGTGTACTGCAGAGACAGAGAAAGAGAGGGTTTGATGGGAAACCAATAAATAAAAATAACCAGCTACCTTGACTAACAGACTGTCTTTCATCTAGATGGAAAAAAATAAAACCATAAAACCTCATTAGATCAGAAGCACCTTAGTACTCTAAATGGGGCTCGAAGAAATTCATTTTGTGGCTATTTGAAACATTAAACAATGAGCCACCTGTCTTAGACTCTTACATTGCAAACGTCAAGCTCCAGAGACCAGCTACACAGCCAGAGAGGGAAAGATCTGAGTGTTTCACCAAAGATGTTGCCAGACTGTGAATCTGCTGCCCTTTGAAGGTCCCCCCTAAAACATGAACGAGAGAGCATGCCCACCAGAGACTGGTGTCAACAACTGACACAGGCCCCTTCACGGGTACCCACTGTGGTATCAAAGAGATACCTTTAATGAAAGGAGAGCTTGCTGTGAGGTTTCTATTTTAGACTTCATACTAGTAAATATAACTCTGTAGACATGGTCTTGGGGCCGGGACCAGCTCGTGCTGCAGAGGGGCTGTTTGAAGTGCACCTTAAGTGTGGTCTTTGAAGCTCTGAGCTACGCTACGTGTGGTCGTGGCTCTGCCATGGGGGAGTTGTCAACTGTTCTTCAGTGGCTTGTATAACGCCCACCTGAACAGGGCGAGGGCCTGGGGGTCCAGTGTGCTGGAATCCTGGGTGGCTGTCCTTGGTATTGGAAGACAGCAGTATCCCTGACCTCCAGCCATGAGTTGCTTGTAGGTCTGCCTGTGGTTGTGACAAAGAAGTCCCCAGGCATCGCCAAACATCCCCCTGGGGAGGGAAACTGTTCCCTGTTGAGGACCTCTGCTGACAGGGCTTCTCTCAATATCCCTCAAGCTTGATTAAGTAGGATTGTAAATTTCATTCTAAGACTCACAGATCTTGAAATTAAACTTACAGTTATCAAAGGGGAAGCATGGTGGGAAATAATAAATTAAGAGATCGGAATGAACACACATGCACTACTATGTAAGAAATAGATAACTAGAGATCAAATCAGGTGGCAGAGTAGAAGGACGTGCGCTCATCACTGCGAGGGCACAGAAGTTGCAACTAGCTGTTGAACAACCATTGATGGGAGGACCCTGGAACCCACTGAAAAAAGATACCCCATGTCCAAAGACAAAGCAGAAGCTGCAATGAGACGGTAGGAGGGGCACGATCATGATAAAATAGATAACTAACAAGGACCTACTGTATAGCACAGGGAGCTCTATTCAGTATCCTGTAATTAGCTACATGGAAAAATAATATGGAAAAGAATGTGTGTATATTATATATATATGCACATATATATAGTTGTGTTAGTCACTTAGTCATATCTGACTTTTTGTAACCCCATGGAGTGCAGCCTGCAAGGCTCCTCTGTCCATGGAATTCTCCAGGCAAGAATACTGGAGTGGGTTGCCATTTCCTTCTCCCATATATATATATATATACATACATATATATATGTATATATATATACATATATATATGTGTGTGTATATATATATATACACATACATACATATATAAACTTGAAGGGCCTCCCATAAATACAACAGTTCACCCACGTCCCTCTCAGATGTGGCACCTGAATGTGTGTTGCCAGAGACAGCTTAGACAGAATGGTATTTGGGTAATCTCATACTTTCTACTACCTTTCTAATAGTAATAAGTATTCCAATAGTAATAAGTAAACAGATGTGTGTGTGCATGCTCAGCTGCTCAGTCGTGTCCAAGTCTGTGACCACCATGGACTGTAGGTCACTAGGCTCCTCTGTCCATGGGATTCTCCAGGCAAGAATGATGGAGTGGATTGCCATTTCCTCCATATATACATACATATATACACATGAACTGATTCACTGCTGTACCCCTGAAACTAACACAACATTGTAAATCAACTCTACGTCAATAAAAATTAATATATATAAATCTAAAAATTAATTTTGTTTAAATATTTATTGATTGATATTATGATTTTTCTTTAACCTATGAATCAGTTCAAAAGGTATTAAATTCTAAATGTTGGTTGCCTTTTTTTGTTGTTCAGTCAAAGTCGTGTCCAACTCTTTATGACCCCATGGACTGTGGGACACCAGGCTCCTCTGTCCTGTACTGTCTCCCGGAGCTTGCTGAAAATCATGTCCATGGAGTCGGTTATACTATCTAACCACCACATCCTCTGCTGCCCTTTTCTCCTTCTGCCTTCAATCTTTACCAGCATCAGGGTCTTTTCCAATGAGTCAGCTCTTCACATCAGGTGGCCAAAGTATTGAAACCTTTTTTAGTTGCTTTTTCCTGGTTCATTTATGACCTACTTAGACTGTGGTTGAGGAAGGTGGGCTCTATGATCCTTATGTTTTTGGCATGTGTGCGGACTTGCTTTGTGGCTGACTGCCTTGTCAGTTTTTATAACTATTTCTTACATGTTTGAAAAATGTGTCTTCTTTTATTGTTGGGTACAAGATTCTAAACAGGTCTGTTAGATCAACCTTGTTCATTGTATCATTTGAATCTTAGACATTGTTGCCAATTTTTATGTCACCTGATCTATTGCTCACCAGAAAAGTGTATTTTAAAATCTGTAACCATTTGTCAGTTCCTCCCTGAAATTCAGCCATTTTGCTTTTTTGCATTTTGAATGTCTAGAATAAATAAATGCAAATTTGGGTTGGTTATACCTTCCTGATGAATTGTTCCTTTTATCACGATATAATAACTCTTTTTGCCTTAAGGACATTTACTCTGCTACAGCCTTATAGCTAGTTTTGTTTTGACTAGTATTTGTTTAGTATACATACCTCTTTTTATCCTTTACTTTCAATTTTTTGGAATCCTTCTGTTTTAGGTATATATTTTGAAGGCAGCATAAGTAAGTTTTCTTTCTATTGCTTTCACATTGAATCTGACAATTGTCTTTTAACTAGTGAGTGTAATCCACTTAAATTTATCGTGTTTCTTCAGACAGAAAGAACAGACTTGTGGTCGCCAAGGGGGAGGGGAGTGGTGGAAAGATGGACTGGGAGTTTGGGATTAGCAGATGCAAACTATTATATATAGGATGGATAAGCAACAAGGTCTTACTGTATAGCACAGGGAACTATAGTCAATATTCAAATAATATGAGAAAGAATGTATATAGTTATATTTATGCATAACTGGTTCACTTTGCTGCCTAGCAGAAATTAGCACAACATTGTAAATGAACTATACTTGAATAAAAGATATTTTTTAAAAAGTTACTGTGTTTCTTAATATGTTTATATTTATTTCCACCATTTCTTTCTGTATTTTCTGCTTACTCTTCTTTTTCATGCATTTTCTTCCTCTTGTCCTGTCTTTTGATCAAGACCTCCATATTTCTCTTTTTCCCTCAGTTAATTTAGAAATTACACGCTCTGTTTCTACTCTTTCAGGGGTTGGCCTGAAACTTCTGTCAAGCCAGATTCTAAGGTTAATATTAGTACCCTCTTCCTAAATAATATGATTTTGATGCTTTTGCACTGTGGTGTTGGAGAAGACTCTTGAGAGTCCCTTGGACTACAGGAGATCAAACCAATCAATCCTAAAGGAAATCAGTCCTGAATATTCATCGGAAGGACTGATGCTGAAGCTGAAACGTCAATACTTTGGCTACCTGATGCAAAGAACTGACCCTGATTGAAAAAGATCCTAATGCTAGGGAAGACTGAAGGCAGGAGAAGAAGGGGACAACAGAGGATGAGATGGTTGGATGGCATCACTGACTCGAAGGACATGAGTTTGAGCAAGCTTCAGGAGTTGGTGATGGACAGGGAAGCCTGGAGTGCTGCAGTCCATGGGGTTGCAAAGAGTTGGACATGACTGAGCGACTGAACTGAACTGAGAACATTTTAACCTGTTTTACATATTATTGCTATCCAGCATTTCAGACAGTTCCACTTTAGTTTTACACTCAAGTTTCATTACTTTCATCACTGTTGGTTTTGAACAATTAGTGCATTTTTTTGGCTTTGCCTAGATGCTTATCAGCATCTTTAATTACTATCCCTTCTTGCCTTAACATCTTTCCCTCTGGGTTCAGTTTTTTCTTCCCTAAAATACTCTAGAAACATTTTCCACAAGTGTCCTTGAACAATACATTCTTTGGGTCATTGCTTAAAAATATCTTTATTTCTTCTCATTTTTAAGTGATAATTTAAGATTGCAAAAATGAAGGCTGACAGGGTTTTTTTTCTCTAGGCAACTTAAAAATATTATCTCAGTATTATTATTTCTACTGTTGCTTTTGAGAAGTTAGTTATAAGTCCAATTATGATTTCTTTATGAGCAATCCGTATTTCTATCTCTCGTTTCTTTTAAGATCTTCCATGTCTTTTTGGTTTTTAAGTTTTGCTATGATGTTATGGGTATATGTCTCATCTGCTCTTTCTTAGGACTCATGTCCTGTCTCCGAAGATTTGTTTCTTTCACAGATTCTGGAAATTTCTTAACCTTTTTCTCTTTGGTTGCTTTCTTCCCTGGTTCTCTTAATATTCTTTTCCTGAAATTTTATTAGTCATGTGTTTCCCCTCTTTCTATTCTCCATGTCTCTTAATCTTGTGTTTATGTTTTCCATTTATGTATCTATCTGCATTTGGGGCAGATTTCTGAAATCTGCCAGTTCTTAAACTCTCACTTCAGCTATATACTGCTGTTGTTGTTTAGTTGCTCAGTCGTGTCCAACTCTTCGTGACCCCATGGACTGTAGCCCGCCAGGCTCCTCTGTCCATGGGATTCTCCAGGCAAGAAGACTGGGGTAGGTTGCTGTTTGCTCCTCCAGGGGATCTTCCCCACCCAGGAGTTGAACCCACGTTTCCTACATTGGCAGGCTGATTCTTTACCACTGAGCCACCAGGAAAGTCCTCAGCTGTGTGTAACTCATGTCAACTTCTGTACTTTCTTGTTCTAGGTTCAATTTGATTCTTCAAATCTGTCTGGGTTTTCTTGGTAGTGTCTTAAGATTTTTTTCCCGTTTTTCCCTTTACATATCTTTAACAATTTAAAAAAAACCCACTCGTTTCTAGTCTTTCTCCAATAGCTCTGTTTTCTGAATGAAGGTTCTTGGTGGTCTACACCTATTATTTTTTGCATCTGCTGATGTTTGTCTGCAGAGGGTTTTGAGATTTTTCACTTCAGAGTTGTGATATTGTGACATTGGGCATGAGAATTCTGAAGGGCTGCACTAAAGTGTGTGCCCTGCAAGGGTCATTTGTATACAGTTCTCCATGGGGTCCCAGCAGCATCATCCACCAAAGATTCTTTCTTATTATTTTGTGAAGTCGAGGGTTCCTGGACCACTCAAGTAATGTCAATGCAAACCCCTGCTCCCCTGCAGTAGAAGCGTGGAGTTGTAACTGCCATGGATGTCCCTTGCTATTTCTCAAAACTTTCAATCATACCTTCTTCATCCTTTCATCCAGGAAAAATCTTTAAGCACATCCTCTCTGCTAGACACTGTGATAGACTGGGGACTCAGTCATTATTTTGTGAATTTATTGACTCAATCAGCAATGTCTAAGCACCTGATAAGTACTAGGCATAGATAAGTGAAAGTGTTAGTGGCTCGGCTGTGTCCTACTCTTTGCGACCCCATGGACTGTGGCCCACCAGGCTCCTCTGTCCATGGGATTCTCCAGGCAAGAATACTGGAGTGTGTTGCCATACCATTCTCCAGGGGATCTTCCCAATCCAGGGATTGAACCTGGGTCTCCTGTATTGCAAGCAGATTCTTTACCGTCTGAGCCAAGAGGGAAGCCCTTAGGCATAGATAGGGTCTCTGCTTTCAAAGAGTTTAACATTAATAATATTAAGATTTAGGCAAGAGACAAGTAAACAAACAAAAACTAGTTGAGTTGATGTTTCACAAAAAACAACAAAATTCTATAAAGTGATTATCCTTCAGTTAAAAAATAAATTATTTTTGAGATCTGAAGCAAACATAAATAAATAAACTAGTTGAGACAGTGATAAGGCAAAATAATAGTGAAATCAGAGCATGCTAGAGAGTGATTATCTCGTATACATATGACGTGTAACCTTGCAGTCTCTGGCCTCAGAGCAGGTTTCCAGGGAAGCCCAGTGCTCCCCAGATGCTCTGGGTGCTGCCTACCTGTGTTCTCTGGCCAGGCGAGCCCGACATGAGCCCACAGGAGGGGGTGTGACCTGGCCTGAGGGCAGAGAAGTGGGTTCTTGGAAAGAATGAAGCCAGAAGGACCAGCGCCCCCACGGAGGTCTCTCTCTGCCGCCCTGCGTGTCACCAGGGACCGTGCCCTCACCCCGTGGCCCTGGCTGACCGGCCGGCACTGACTTCTGAGAGCACGAATATCTTGCCTTCCAGCCATTCAAACAAACCTCCGTGGCCTCCTTGGTCAGGAACTTTGACTCCCTGCTGACCTGGTTTTGAACTAGTGACCTGGAGGTGAGTGACTTCGTATCTCATTACTAATTCCTTATAGCCACAGCTTCTTCCTGCTGGCCACGAGCCGGAGGCCTGGATGAGGACAGGGGCAGAGGGCCAGCCAGGGGCCCCGGACACATCCATCCACCCAGCTCCGGCCCCTGCCATCTGGCCTCCTGCCTCCCCCCGGCCCCCACCAGGGCTCCAGCCCAGCCTGACCCAACAGGCTTTAGAAGAGGCCAAGGTCACCGTGGGCCGACCTCCACAGATGGATGCCTCCTGACACCGCAGCTGTGGTCCAGCCTGACCAGGGATGTCCAGGGGGCACTTAGGCCAGATGAGGACTGGGCCTCCACCGGCGAGGCCCTGACTATAGACCCAGAGACCATGACTTGGCTCCCCCTACCACCCGGCTCCTTCTGGACTGCAGTCTCCTCACTTTCTAGCCCCGCTCCTTCCCTGGCCCTCAAGACACCGTCAGCCCTTCCGAGTTAGGTGGTGGGGTTACGTGAGTATGCGGAGTGCTCAGAAGGGTGGCCAGCTTGCTCAGCACTGGCTGTTGCAGCCACCCGTTCGCCTGCCCACCTTCTTCAGGGGTCTGCTGTCCCCAATGGGGCCGAGGGCCCTGTGTGCTGCCCATCTGGCACGGAAGTAGCTCAAGACATCTGGGGGCTGCAGGAATGTCTACCAACTGGATTCCAGATCACTCTCCACTGACGGGAACTTTGGGGCATTGGAAAGTGGGGGTGAGTGGTGGGGAGCATCAAACCAAATCTGGCATCAGCCTGCTAACAAATAACTTCGTCCAAAACCCTAGCAGGCCAAGTAAAGTGGATGCGTCCCTCCCTGCCTGGGTCCAGCTACATTCTGGTCGATGGCGTGTCCCAATGGCAACCACATTCTGTGACACTGACGCTCTCCTGCTGAGAGATGGGGTCTTCCTCCCTCACCTGGCCTCGGGGTGAACTGGGGTGACCATCGAGGAGATGAAGCATTGTGACATCTGAGGCTGGGGTTAGTATTCAAGGGATGGGTCATCCACCCAGGAACTCTGGGCAAACAGTGGTGAGAACCATCACTGGGTGACTTTCTAGGGGATCAGCAAGGGCTAGTCCCCTCCTTTCTTAGGGCCACAGAGGAGTCTGGCCCTCTTGGACTGCAGGCTTGATGGTATCCTCCGAGGGGCCAGGCTGGAGCTGTTGGAGGCTGAGGGGGTTAGTGGTCAGAGCCCCAGAAGCATCAGTCTTTGCTCTAATGGACATTTATGCTCTGTGCTTTGACTGAGATCATTCAGCTAGGCCTAAAATACATTCTTCTTCATAGGGACTTGTGGTCCAGGGACGCGGAAGTGCCTTGTCTCTTCTAAGAATTATAACCTTAACCATCGCACGTCGAGTATGCTTCTGTAAGTGCAGGTATCACATTGCACTGGGATGTTCCACCTGTATTCTATTTCCTCCACCAGACTGTGGGCTCCTCCAAGACGAGTGTCCTTCCTCATTCATCCTGGGCCTCTCTTTGGTGACTGAGGAAGGAAGAGGTGAGGATGACCACAATGTAGCCAGACCAGGGTGGATCCAACTTTCATTCCAGGTCTCTTTGGATTTATCTCAACTGCAGTGAGGTTATTTCAGCAGTGGTCATATCCAGTGGTTTGGACACTAAACATAATCTGGTATGAAATGATTAGATTACAGTCAACATTTGCTAGAAAGATAGATTAGGGTGTGGTGTTTTAGTTCACAATAGATTAATGAAATGGTGAGACAAATACTGTATGATATTGCTTACTGTGGCATCAACAACAAGCTAGTGAATGTAAAAAAATAAAGAAGCAGACTCACAGATACAGAGGGCAAGTTAGTGGTTACCAGTGGGGAGAGGAGAGGGTGGAGGGGCAGCAGAGGGGTGGAGAATTAAGACATTCAAACTATTAAGTATAAAATAAGCTATAAGAATACAGTGTACAACTCAGGTAATAGAGCCAACATTTTATAATAACTATAAATGGAGTATAACCTTTAAAAATTGAGTTATTATATTGTGCACCTGTAACACATAAAATTGTATAACAGCTACACTAAATTAGGGGCTCCCACATGGCTCAATGGGTAAAGAATTCGCCTGCCGGTGCAGGAGATGCAAAAGACATGCGTTCGATCCCTGGGTCGGAAGTTCCCCTGGAGAAGGAAATGGCAACCCACTCCAGTATTCTCTCCTGGAAAATTTCATGGACAGAGGAGTCTGGTGGGCTATAGTCCATGGGGTTGTAAAGAGTTGGTCACAACTGAGCACGCACACAAAATATGGCACATAATTAAATTCAGAAATAAAACAGAGTGGGATGAATTGGGAGATTGGGATTGATGTAAATACACGATCAATACTCTGTATAAAACAGGTAACTAACGAGAACCTACCGTGCAGCACAGGGAACTCAGCTCAGTGCTCCGCGGAGACCTAAATGAGAAGGAAATCCGAAAAAGAGGGGACATTTGTATATGTGTGGCTGATTCATTGTGCTGTACTGCAGAAACCAACACAACGTAGTAAAGCAACTATCCTCCAATAAAAAGTTACCTAAAAAATTTAAAAACAGCAATTAATAGAAATGCAATTGATTTTTGTACATACATCTCGTAGCCTGGCTAAACACTGTTTTAAAATCTCTTTAAAAAAAAAACTTTTCCATCTACACAATTATTTTATCTGTGAATAAAGACCATTTAAATCTCTTTTTTCAAAAAATAAAAGAATAAAAATAAATTGCAGAGTGAAAGAATACAAGAATAAAATGGCCAGCTTCAAAACTGCCTGTGATTCTGTTCAGATAAAGTTAATGATGAGTAGGATTCTCTCCTAAGAGGCTCCTAAGATATGTTGCTTCTGGTTCTCTCCTACAAAGAGCTCTCTGAGAAATCATGTCTCTTCTAAACTGGGAGGGGGCATCAAGGACCCATGGGGATCACTTTTCTATCTGGTCCCTGGATGTAGAGTGAGAACCACATGCTTGAGAAACAACACATGACTTCACAAAAGGGGGCCTCCTGGGAGCCTCTAACCAACCATTTCTCTCCACCTGTCATGCGGAGATAACCCACCACTGGGTGCGCTGGTCCCAGAGCCCTGCTGAGTCAGGGCAAGCTGCTTCCCCTAAGAGGCTCCTGGTAGCTAGGCTGGCGGCAGAGCTGTCTGCTTCTCCACCCTCCTAGCATGGGAGCCGGAACCTAGAAAGAGACCCTGACAGAGCAAGCTTGAGTCAGAACAGCTTCTTTGGAACCTTCTGTAAGGGCCGAGATCACCTCCCTGTTGACAGGCTGTGGAGCCAGCAGCTGGCCGGCTGCTGAGCAAAAAAGGAGGTACTCTTCCCGTGAGCTCCCTCCAGCTGCTGCCTCCCCCTCGGCCCTGAGAAAGGATCACTGTCACCTTCCTTCACCTGGCACCGTGACTCAGATCTCAGGACACAGTCTCACTGCCGAGGGACCTCGGACTTTGCTGTGAAGGGCCCTGGCTTTGGCATCAGGCAGACCTAGATTTGCATCCCATTTTTGCCAGTGACTGCCTGTGTGACTTGGGGCGAGCTATTTGATTCTCTTTGGGCTTTGGTTTACTCATCAGCAAAATGGGAATAATAATAGTAATGTGAGGATGACAGGTACGATACTTCTAAAACATCTAATAAGATGCCAGAAATACAGCAAGTGCTAAATAAATGCTTGCTAAATAATACTGTGAAAGTGAAGTGAAGTTGCTCAGTCGTGTCCAACTCTTTGCAACCCCATGGACGGTAGTCTACCAGGCTCCTCTGTCCATGGGATTTTCCAGGCAAGGGTACTGGAGTGGGTTGTCATTTCCTTCTCCAGGAGATCTTCCCAACCCAGTGATCAAACCCAGGTCTCCTGCATTGCAGGCAGACGCTTTACCATCTGAGCCACCAGGAAAGCCATAAAACAATTCTGTAGTGCCATCCAGTTCCCTGGAGTCCTGAGATCTTTCCCAGAAGTTTGAGAGCCCCTTGGATGGGACAGGGGATGCGGAGGGGAGGAAAAGTGAGCTGGGTTATCAGCCTCCCATTAGCTAAAGCAAATGCTCTGTGGTCCGCTGTTTGTTGGACATCTGAGTCTGAAGCACGCATTCTTATCCCCTCATGCGGTAGATGAAGAAGCAGAGGCCCAGGGACTTTAGGGATGTCACTTGCTGGTCCTGGTCCAAAATGAAGCTGGAGCAGCATCCTCTGGTGTGTAAGATCACAGGTTCTGCAATGATGCTGCCCTGGTCAGGTGTCCGTTCCATCACTGCCCGCTTTGTAATCTCAAGCTTATTTCTTGTCCCGTTGTGCCTCAATTCCCTCATCTTTAAAAATGCCTGCTTCTATGCGGTCCATAGGTACAATGGAATACCACTCAACCATAAAAAAGATCGAAATACTCGGACTTCCCTGGTGGCACAGTGGATAGGAATCACCTACTAATGTAGGGGATGTGGGTTCGACCCCCGGTCAGGGACGATCCAACGTGCTGTGGAGCAACTGAGCCCATGTGCTGCAAGTACTGAGCCCACACACCTAGCATCTTACTCCACAGCAAGAGGAGCTACGGCGATGAGAAGCCTGAGCACTGCAACAAAGAGTCGCTCCTGCTTACCACAATTAGAGAAAGCCCACACAACAAAGAAGACCCAGTGCAGTCAAAAAAGAGTGAAATACTGTCATTTATGGCAACATGGACAGAACTAGAGACGATCATACTAGGTGAAGTCAGACAGAGAAAGACAAATATCATATGATATCACTTAAATGTGGAATCTAAACTATGACATAAACATCCCTGTCCATGAAACATACTCACAGACTTAGAGAACAGACTTGTGGGAAGTGGGAGTGAGGAAGAGATGGACTGGGAATGGATAGGAGACGCAAACTCGTATATATAGAATGGATGAACAGCAAGATCCTACTGTATAGCTGTATATATTATCTATATTACAGAATACCTATATTATAGGATATTCAATATAGTTGTAATGATATTCAATATCCTGTAATAAATCATAATGGAAAAGGAAAAAAGTCTGTAAAATGCCTGCTTCTAAGGGTTTTTTGTAACGATTAAGTGAAATGTTATATGTAAAATGCTCAGAACGGCCTCTGACGTAATGTTAAGCCTTGGTGATTATTTCTAAAACACGGGACTCCACTTCACAGTCTAGTAAAATTTAACAGTGAGTAGGATAATGTTGTGGAGAAGGCAATGGCACCCCACTCCAGTACTCTTGCCTGGAAAATCCCATGGACAGAGGCTCCTGGTAGGCTGCAGTCCATGGGGTCGTGAAGAGTCGGACACGACTGAGCTACCTCACTTTCACTTTTCACTTTCATGCATTAGAGAAGGAAATGGCAACCCACTCCAGTGTTCTTGCCTGGAGAATCCCAGGGATGGGGGAGCCTGGTGGGCTGCCATTTATGGGGTTGCACAGACTCAGACACGACTGAAGTGACTTAGCAGCAGCAGCAGGATAATGTTAATGTGTGCTCATCCTTCAGGGCTACCAGGATGCTTCACGAAGTGAAAAGAGCTTTGGTGGGCTGCGACCAACACAGAGAGGTGTCGCGTCTCCTGCAGCCCTGCGGGTCCCCGCTGTGGGTCAGGCACTTTTGCTCAGTGGACAGATTTAGTTGAATGAAGGAAAGCCCCTGGAAGGCAAAAAAATAAAAAATAGAAGCAACTGGAAGAAGAGAGACTATTCTAGACAATTTCTTCCTCCACCGTTATCCCCGGGGATAGATCTGTGGAGCAGGGGTATGAGAGGAGATATGATGAATGAGGCTTCCCAGGTGGCACTAGTGGTAAAGAATCCACCTTCTAATGCAGGAGGTGTAAGAGACTTAGGTTCAATCCCTGGGTCAAGAAGATCCCCTGGAGGAGGAAACGGCAACCCACTCCAGTTTTCTTGCCTGGAGAATCCCAGGGACGGCGGAGCCTGGCCGACTATGGCCCCTGGGGTCACAAAGAGTCAGACACGGCTGAGCGCACACACACATGTGGGATGCTTTGGGTGCCATTTTGACCACTAGAGGTCAGTGGACTGTTTGCTATCCTTAGAGGCTGGGTTCCCAGGCAGAGGCAATGTCCATAGCAAGGCTAGCCATGGTACCACCACCCTGTCCTCTTGCTGGACCTAGGTTTGGTCTGTTTGCCAGGAGTCCAGGTCAACCACTCTTGTTCCCTGGTCTGGTCTGTGACTGGGTAGCATTGACAAGGCATGGCTCTGGACCAAGGATGGAGAGATCCTTTTCTCCTCTAAAGCAGGCAGGCCCCAAAATTCAAGATTCTTAGAGCCCCCATTTTCTAACCAGTACAGTCCAAACTCTTTAATGGCCTCCCAAGGCTGCCTTCTCTGAATTCTGTTCTCCCACCCCCAACAGCATTTGATTGTCTAAGCCCACCTGTCTGCTCTCTCCCTTCCCATCACAAACCATCTACAAGATTCTTACTTCTTCACCAATGCCTGCATCAAACCCCATAGTTGGATGAATTTTCTCCATACTCTATCAGGCTTCCCTAGTGGCTCAGATGGTAAAGAACATGCCTGTAATGCTGGAGACCTGGCTTCGATCCCTGGGTCAAGCAGATTACCCTTGAGAAGGAAATGGCAACCCACTCCAGGATTCTTGCCTGGAGAATCCCATGGATAGAGGAGCCTGGCGGGCTACAGTTCATGGGGTCACAAAGAGTTGGACATGACTGGACGATTAACACACACTACTCATACCCAGAGCGCTCTATGATCCCTCTCTCATAACGTTTACCACGTACTGCAAGCAATGAAGCGGGATATCTAGCTGAGGAGATATCTAAGCTAAATGTAGAAGGAACAGTTTGGTTCCTCCTGACTTTACCCGAAAGAAAAAGGAGAGAGGTAACACGAAGATGGGATTGTAAGCCCCAAAATCCAACAAACAAACAAAAAAAGAACTTGGAAAACTCCCAGTCTGTCTATATTGCAAAACATAGAGTTTGTCCTGAAGATAACACTAAGGGTGTGACGAGGAGATGGTGGGTATGACTCGTGATTTCACCCAGCCCACCCAGGAGAGGCAGAAATGGAGATGGGATCATGCCAGCAGACACTCCAGGCTGACCCAAAGGGGACCAAGGAAGAGGGACGGAGTGGAATGCAGGCCACGAGACTTCCTGGATGCTACACGTTAGGATCAGAGAGGTCTTTGCCTATGGATGTGTGCTGTCTTTCCAGAAAGGGGAGGAAGGACCCCAAAGGCAATTCAGAGATGACCCCAGGGAGCACAGGGCAGGGGTTGGAGGGGAAAGGGAGGGCTAGGCTGTCTCTGCCTCTGGGTCAGAGGACTGGACCACTGCGCCCGCCGCAGAGAGTCACAGCCTGAGCCGATCCCCCAGGGAGTCACCTTATAGATGGGGCCCCACCTGGAGCCCCTGCATAGCCATGGGGTGATGTTGCCACCCTAGTAGGCCGGGATAGCAGAGCACTAAGCCAAAGAGGATTATTCTTGGGCCTTAGGATCCCATGGGATTTTCCCTGCTAGTTTTGAGACTTGCTTGGGACCTGTCATCTCTTCCATCTTTCCTATTTTGCTCTTTTGGGGTGTGTGTGTGTGTGTGTGTGTGTGTGTGTGTGTGTGTGTGTTTGGCTTTACTTTCTAATTTTTAAAAAATTTTTATTTATTTATGGCCACGCCAGCACCTGCGGGATCTTAGTTCCCCAACCAGGAATTGAATCTGCAACCCCTGCTTTTGAAGCCCAGAGTCTTAATCATTGGACCACCTGAGAAGTCCCATGTTTTGCTCTTTTGGAGGGAGGGTGTCTGTCCAATGCTTGTCCCATCACTGTGTTTTGAAAACACATATCTTGTGTGGTTTCACAGGTTCACGGCTAGAGAAAAATTTTGCCTTAGGATAACATAGACTTCAAATCTTGTTCATATCTTATTTAGAGGATATTTAGACGATACTGCCCTGCTCCCAATTCATAAAGTGAAATCCTAACCTCCAATATGATAGCATTTAGAAATGGGGCCTTTGGAATGTAATTAGGACTTCCTTGGTGGCTCAGATGGTAAAGAATCTGCCTGAAATTTGGGAGACCCAGTTTCGATCCCTGGGTTGGGAAGGTCCCCTGGAGAAGTATTCTTCCACTCCAGTATTCTTGCCTAGAGAATCCCGTGGACAGAGGAGCCTGGTCGGCTACAGTCCATGGGGTTGCAAAGAGTTGGACACAACCAAGCGACTAACATATATATATATATATATATATATATATATATATATATACATACACACACACACACACACACACACACACACATAGATGATACTGAACTTTATATATAAGAGCTGATGCTGGAATCAGCTAAGAATTCGCGGGCTGTTGGAGTGGAATGTCTGTATCTTACATGCAAGAAGGACTTGATCTGGGGAGGCAGGGGCAGAATCTGGGGACTAAATTGTGTCCCCTCTTCCAGTTCACATGGTAAAATTCTAACCTCCAACACGATAGCGTTTGGAGATGGGGCCTTTGGAAGGTAATCAGGCTGAGATGAGGTCATGGGAATGGAGCCCCTCATGATGGAATTAGTATCCTTATACAAGAAGGAGGAGACCAGGGCTCTCTTTCTTTCTCTCTCTCTCTCTGCTGTGTGTAGACCTGGAAAAACCCTACAACTGTGAGAAGTAAACGCCTTCTTTCAGACACACCACTGATGGCATTTGGTTAGAGCAGCCCAAGCACAGAAATACAACAACCAGAACGTCTTTCTGGGAGGAAACTTCACAAACAGAACTACTGGCTACACACCCCACAGTCTAGAAATCAACAAAGGACCTGCATGAGCAGAAATTCAGGAAAACGCATGGATCTTGGGAGAGAAATCAGAGGCACAAGTCACGATCCTTAGAGGGGTTAGAGATAACGTGGGAGTTTGGGTTTTTTTAAAGTGCTAAGCGATCAGGCATCTCAGATGTTTTTCAAAATCACTTCCTTTGGGAAGTCTTCCCAGCCTCCCACTCATTTCTCCCTGAAAGTTTAGCAACTTAGTCCACAGAGGTATTTCCAGAGACAAAAACATTGTCTACCTAGCTCTGTCTATGCAGAGTGGGGATGGGTGCATGTTCTTTTTTGGTCCCCACTGGAAGCCAGGGAGGGCAAAAGCAAGAGACTCCTGTTCACTCATCCCGTACAGGCAGCAATAAACTTTTGCAGTGTTAATGGCACTTTTTATTATCTTTGTTGATCCTCATATCAAACCCTGGGAAGTGGTCGGCATCATCATCCCATCTTACAGATAAGAAAACTGAGGCTCAGAAAGGCTAAGTAACTTGCCCAAGGTCATTCCATTCATAAATGAAAGAACTGGGTCCCCAGCCCAAAGCATCTGACTCTAGAGATCTACAGTCATCACTACGCAGCACAGTCTCTCAAGTAGGTATGCACGTGCACGTGTGTGTATGTGTGTGCCTGTGTGTGTGTACATAGGCATGTACATGAGAGAAAGGCATGTGGTGGAAGGACAGGGGAGTCATTGATTTCTGTCCTTTCAGACTCTGCGAGTACAAGATCGACACTTAGAGGGCGGGTCACAATTTTTATTAACAGGTTTTATTTAAGACTTCCTGGTGGCTCAGAAGGTAAATAACCCCCCTGCCAATTCAAGAGATGCGGGTTTGTCCCTGAGTCGGGAAGATCCCCTGGAGAAAGAAATGGCTACCCATTCCAGAGTATTCTTGCCTGAAGAATTCCACGGTCAGAGGAGCCTGGCAGGCTACAGTCCATAGGATGGCAAAGAGTCAGACACAGCTGAGCAACTAAGTTTTATTAATATATGTGTTTATAAAATACTTAACATTTTGAAAATCATGGATCACAACCTTGTCGTGGCGAAGGGGCTTGCGTAACTCAATGAAGCGACGAGCCAAGCCTTGCAGGGCCGCCCAAGATGGACGGGTCCTAGTGGAGACTTCTGACAAGACGTGGTCCATGGGAGGAGGGAATGGCAAACCACTAGAGTGTTCTTGCTGCAAGAACCCTGTGAACAGTATGAAAAGGTAAAAAGATATGACACCGGAAGATGAACTTGTTTTGCAGAAATGAGGACTGGGGAAGGGGTATGACACAGAGGCCTGGGGGTGGTCATTGCCATTCATTCATTCATTTCATTAATGCTCATTCAGAAAACGCTCACTGAGTCCCGACCCGGTGCTAAGCACAGCGAAGCCTCTCTGGACGCCAGGCCCTGTCTCTCCTCTTGCCCCCTGTGCCCCGGCCCCTGCCCGGTCCCCTGATACTGGTCTTCAGACAGACTCGGCGGGGACCTCCCATACCTGTGCAGACAGTCACGGCGGATGGAGCCTTTGCCCCACATTCCGCGGCAAAGAGGAAGGAATGTGCCTTCATTCTTCCCAGGCTCTACCTGGGTGTGGTGGGTGCCGCTGTCACCAGGAGGCTCCTGTGAATGAAGCCTGCTTAATCTCCTTAGCCGGACGGTGGTGTCAGCCGGCTGGGAGCCGGCAGGAAAGCAGCAGTCATGCCTCAGATTCTCCAAATTGTTGGGAGCGGTGAGTGATCCCACAATCCGAGGGGCCTGCACTGGCTTGCCCGAGGGAGGGGAGCGGGGCTCAGGGTTCCCTCTCGGTCTGCTGCTCCAGGCATGCTCTCTGAGGCCCTTTGGCCACCCCAGAGGGGCTGAGCAAATTCCCAGGACGCCAAGGAGTTGGACAGTTTCCAGGAGTGCCAACGCAGCCTCGTTCCCACTGGAGAGTGCCCCAGGGGCTTACATGAGACATCCACCAGCTCCCCAGCTCGGCCCTTGAGGCTCACCATATAACATATCCAGAGCTGTGCCTCCGTGGGTCCCTCAGGCTTAAGCAATTTGTGAGGCCCTCTTTAAGGAAAAAGACACCAGCCAAAGAGCTGGAGCCCCCCCCCCCCCCCCCGGGTCTTGTGAAGGGTCCAGGCAGTGAGGAGTCCTGCCAATCAGCTTCATCAGCATTGTGAAAAGACCCTCATTGCCCACGCTTCCCTTTTCAGTCTCTCTTGACTCCTCCGTGGATGCGTCCAACCCAGGCATCATCCCTGCTCAGGAGACATCTGCCAGACCCTGCCTGGCATCCTCACTCGTGCCTCTGCGAACTAAGTCTACATGGAAACGAGCCTTCACTCCTTGAGATACCAGATTAGCAACAATGACTCTTTTCCTGGGTGCCTCCTGTCTGTTGGCTTCATGCTAGATGCTGACCTCCTGCAAGGTAGGGAAACAGATTAGAGACTATGCTGTTCACAGCAGGCACTGAATCTCAGATGTGTCCACCTCGCTGCTGGCCAGGATGCAGGGGCAGGCTGTGTTGCCCTCTCCTGTGTTTCGTGGATCTCCCCCATCCCATCTCCCATCCTCTCCATCCTGCACACCTTGTCCTCTGCCCCCCCCTCCCCACAAAGCCTCAGCATCAGAACCAAGATGGCAGAGTGGACTCATGAGAACCCTGAGATGCTGTTGTCTGGCTCTCTGATAGCCACCTGGGCTGTCCTTTCACAGAATCCACGATCACTCATCCGTTCAATCCATTACTCATTGGAAAACCCGGGCTTCACATGAGGGAGATGCTGCTCCAGGCACTTAGGGATACAGTGGTGAGAAAAACAATCACTGTCTCTGCCTTCCTGGAGCTGAAATTATACTCAAGAGGATTAATAGACAATTAGCTCAGCTGGTAAAGAATCCACCTGCAGTGCAGAAGACCCCTGGTTCAATTCCTGGGTCAGGAAGATCCCCTGGAGAAGGAAATGGCAACCCACTCCAGTATTCTTGCCTGGAGAATCCCCATGGACAGAGGAGCCTGGTGGGCTATAGTCCATGGGGTCACAAAATCAGACATGACTGAGCGACTAAGCACAAAGAATCAGCCAAGGCTTCCTTCATGGTTCAGATGGCAAAGAATCCACCTGCAAGGCAGGAGCCCTGGGTTTGATCCCTGGGTTGGGCAGATCCCCTGGAGAAGGGAATGGCTACCCACTCCAGTATTCTTGCCTGGGAAATCCCATGGACAGAGGAGTCTGGTGGGCTACAGTCCATGGGGTAGCAGAGAGTCAGACAAAACTGAGTTACTAACGTACACACACACAAAGAATCTGTCAGGTTGGTCCTAATCATTGGGCTTCTGTTTGTTTTGATTTTTAAGGGTTACAGTAAAGGGTCGCTGCTTTACCCAAATAAGTGAGTCACTAACAGCAGAATTTCAGGCAGTTCTGAGGGAAAACCTTGGGGATTCCTTCAAGTCTCCAGACTAAGGTCACAGACAGGGACGAGCTTAGAAATGAAAAACATGCAGTTAAGAGTGGGGGGGTAGAGCAAAAAGAATCCTGATTATTTCAGTAAAAAAGCAAAGACACTGGGAGTGCACCCCACCCCAAGAGAAGCATGTGGTGACACCTCCGGGGCTGTCCCCTCTGTCACCAGCTGAGCACCTGGAGAATCAGACCTGAAGGGCAGAGGGCGAGGCCACCTGTCTGAGGTGCCTTTGGGGCCCACTGTTCAGAGCAAGTGCTGTTAGGGAAGATGCCCGTGGGGAAGATGCTCACAACCAGGCTGGAAAACATCCCACTTGAACTCAAAACACCATTCTTCTCACTGTGCCCTGCCAAGAACAAACTGCAGGCATCGCAGACATATAGGAGAGGGGGGCCCACTGAGAAGTCCCAGCCCCTCCTTCCTCCGAGCAGCCAGAGAGCACCTTTGCATCCCGCTAACCTGATTGGTCGTGAAGCCTTCAGACTCTCTCCCGTCACTTCCTGTAGATGAGGGTGAGGTTTTGTTTCTAGTAACCGGGTCTCCCCAGAGTGGGAGTCACAGTCTGTCTCTATCACAGGACAGTGGGGAAATCCTCTGATCTTAAAAAAAAAAAAAAAAAACCCAGCATGTCTCATTCCTACATCCTCAGAGAACTCCAGTGAGGTGCCATGTATGCTTCTCTGAGCTGCAAGCCTTCTAGGTTCCCACTCTTTCCAAATAGTTCCTGTGCCATTGGAGTTGGAGCCCTCCGCCTTCGATCTGGGTGCCATGCTCTCAGGAGCAGACATCAGAAAGAAGCCTTAGACTTTGCTGTGCAGTCAAAGGAAGAAGCACTGACTCCCCTGGATGGTCCCCTTGGCTGGCAGTGCCAGGAGTGCCACCTGGCAGAGAGCCCAGGGAAAGATCGCCTTCTCCTGCCCTTAATCTCTATCTACAGATTGCAGCCTGCAACCTGCCCTGCAGAGAGTGAGCCAGACAGCTTCAGGGAAGACAGACCTGGATAAGCCAGGAGCCAGAGCAATTGAAGGGCTTCCCTAGAGGCTCAGATAGTAAAGAGTCTGCCTGCCGTGTAGGAGACCGAGGTTCAATACCCAGATTGGGAAGATCCCCTGGAGGAGGAAATGGCAACCCACTCCAGTCTTCTTGCCTGGAGAATCCCATGGACAGAGGAGCCTGAGTGACTTAGCGCAGCACAGAGCAGTCAAAAGGGAACAAAACTATTCGGAGAAGCAAGGGCTAACCCCACTGTTGAGCTCTGTCTGAGCTTGAGGCTGGACAAGCTTTTGAAAAATGCCCCCTTTCTCCTTCCCAAGTTCAACTCATTTCCATCCAGTAAACTTTCATTTTCCCCCCACATTTATTCTAGTAAGCATCATGTCTGTTACATTCCAAACTGATTCTGACACATTCTCTGCCCTCAGGGAGCTCCCAGAGGGGGTGGAAGGGACAGCACAAGTGGGGTTGGCAAACTGGGATCCCCTCCACAGGCTAACATGGCCCATGGACTGGTTTTTACCTGGTTTTTGTAAAATTTAAAAGAGGAGTTGTACATTGTTCCCTGTGGAAAGTGAAAGTGAAAGTCGCTCAGTCATGTCCGACACTTTGCGATCCCATGGACTATGCAGTCCGTGGAATTCTCCAGGCCAGAATACCGGAGTGGGTAGCCTTTCCCTTCTCCAGGGTGCTCCATGTGGAAATTATACGATTCAGATCTCAGTGTCCACATATACAGTTCTGCGTGAACACGGCACTGCGCTTGGCGTCTCTGTGCCCCACGGATGCTTTCGCTCCGTGGTGCCCATGGTGAGGAGTGGCAACAAAGGCCATGCGGCCCACAGAGCCCAGATGGTTTGCTCTCTGACCCTTCACTGAATACGTTTGCTGACTCTTGGGCTAGAGTTCTACCTCCAGCAGAAATAATACAAGGTCATTTCCAAAGGTGAGAAAACGCCCATGCTGTCGAAGCATTCTTGGGTAACCTATTATTTATAACCAATACCTTGATGACTTGGTGAACTGCAGTTCTGCTGTGATGTGGGGTTTTTAATAGTCTGGGGGAAAGGACTCAGCTGCCCCCAAAGAAGTTTCTGAAGTGAGATCAGAGTGAGTCCTGGAGAGGGAAGAGCATGCTGCTGACACGCAGGGTCAGACCTCCCGGGCTCAAGTCGGAGCCCCACCACAGACGGAGGGACCTTGGACAAGATGCTCAGCTTGACTGTTTCAGTTTCATGACCTATAAACTGAGCGTAAGAAAAATATTTATCTGCCAGGGATTTCCCTAAAGAGTAGTTAATTAAAAGATTTAAAACATTTAAAAGAGTGCCCATAACTATTACTGAGAAATGTCACAACTCTTGCCTTTCTTCAAAGCTCAGGTGCTTGGAGACTGTCATTTGGTGATGAGTGATGCTGGTTCATGTTGACTATGCTCTTCTAAGGAAGTTGGTTTGCTTATCTGTTTAGACACAATCTTTGGCTGGAAAACAAAGGAATCCTCATGCATGGATGGTAGGATTGTAAGCTGGTACTGCTGCTGTGGGATACCCTGGTGGCTCAGATGGTAAAGAATCTGCCTGCAATGCAGGAGACTCGGGTTTGATCCCTGGGTAGGGAAGATCCTCTGGAGAAGGGAATGGCAACCCACTCCAGGATTCATGCCTGGAGAAGTCCATGGACAGAGGAGCCTGGAGGGCTATAGTCCATGGGGTCGCAAAGATTTGGACACAACTGAGCAACTGACACACAACACTGATGTGGAAAACAGTGTGGAGGTTCCTCCAGAAATTAAAAATAAAACTGCCATATGATCCAGCAGTTTCATTTCTGGGTATTTATCAGAAGAAAAAAAAAACACTAATTTGAAAAGATACGTACACACAACTCTGAAGCACTATTACGATAGCCAAGATATGAAAGCAAGTTGTCTGTTGGCAGATAAATGCTTAAAGATGTGAAGATATATATATGCATATATACACACACACATACACACAAATAGTATTTCATTATATACACATGTATATAGTAAAATACTACTTAGTCATCAAAAAAGAACTCTTACCATTTGTGACAACAAGAATGGATCTAGAGGGTATTATGCAAGGTGAATTGAGAAAGACAAATATTTTATGACCTCTGAAATCTGAAAAGCAGAACAAACAAAAAACAGCAAAATGAAAACAGACTCCTAGATACAGAGAATCATCAGGTAGTTGCCAGAGGGAAGGGAGGGGATGGGGGGCAAAGAAGATGAAGAGGATTGAGACACACAGACCTCTAGACAGAAAATACATGAACCATAGGGATGTGATACACCAAAAAAAGACTATAGTCAATAATACTGTAATACTTTGCATGGGGACAGAGGGCTACTAGACTTATGGTGATCATGTCACAGTACATGCAAACGTCCAATCACCATAGCACACCTGAAACTTGCATCATGTTGCCCACTGTATTTCAATGTTAAGAAAGAACATGGATACACTGTGATTACAGTGATTTAAATAAAACATGCATTTGAATAAAAAAATTGAACAGTCTTCCTCAATAAATCGAGGGACGTTAACTGGTTGTAAAATGAAGCTGAAATCCCTCTAGAGGAAAACCAGCACAAAGACATGACAGAGTTTCATCGCCTGCAGTGTAGACACGGATCGGGTTCAGCCGAGCTCTCAGCCCAGCGAGATAAGCAGGATTTGCTTTTTTTCTGTTGAACATTAAGAGAAGTTTCCGGTGGCAGTAAACTGCAGAGCAGAGGGTTAAAAGAGGAAAAGACTCATTCACCCTCATAACCAACCACAACAGAATAGAAAAGCTAGTTCGTGGCTGTTGAAAATAAATCTGATCGCAGAAGTCGGTGAAAACTGTGTTCAGAACTGCTTGATATACATAAAGTTAGACATATACACACTACAGTATATAAACAGATAACTAGTGAGGACCTACTTTATAGCACAGTGGACTCTACTCAATTCTCTGGAATGGCCTATATGGGAAAAAATCTAAAAAAGAGTAGATATACGTATAACTGATTCACTTTGCTGTACATCTGAAATTAACACAACACTGTAAATCAACTAGACTCCAATAAAAATTTTCTTAAATGTGGTTAGATACGAAGATATTTAATGTTTTCCTGTGAGTTTTCCTGTGTGTTATATCATTTTTTAACTTTGATCTAATTGGCATAAGTAGATATTAGGGTGAGTAGATAATAGAGGGGATTTCCCTGGTAGTTCAGCTGGTAAAGAATCCTCCTGCGATGCAGGAGACCCTGGTTCAATTCCTGGGTTGGGAAAAATCCCCTGGAGAAGGGATAGGGTACCCACTCCAGTATTCTTGGGCTTCCCTTGTGGCTCAGATAGGAAAGAACCTGCCTGCAATGTGGGAGACCTAGGTTCGATCCCTGGGTTGGGAAGATCCTCTGGAGGAGGGCATGGCAACCCACTCCAGTATTCTTGCCTGGAGAATCCCCAAGGACAGAAGAGCCTGGTGGGCTACAGCCCATGGGGTCGCAAAGAGCCGGACAGGACTGAGTGAGTAAGCACAGATATTACAGAGTGATTCCAGCCGGTGGTAAGACTTTCATAAAGAATGACGTTTTTGTAGAAAATGCACAAAGGAGTTGATCCCACTTTTTAAAGTTATCTTCACCTGTAGGGAAAACATGAGGCCTCTAACCACCTTGCAGGTATCGCAGTCCATTGAGGTGGGATTGCCCCCAAGTGACAGAGGCTGCTAGGAAGAAGTCCCTGGTTTCTCCCAGCCTAGCTTGGTGACCTCCAACCTTTTCAATGACTGTCATCATCCCAGTATTGACAAGGAGGGTGGTGTGTTCTGGTGAAGGCGTAACGAACATCAGCTCCATGACCTTCAACAATCCGGTTACCTCCCTGACCTCAATTTTTTCATCTGACAAAAGAGGGGAGCTGATGGCTTGAACTTTAGGCTTTCTCTGAATTTTTAGAGACCATGACCTTTCAGTGGCAAACCAGCAGCGTGACTTTAGTCATCTTTGCTACTCTATTTGTTGAACACTTCAGGGTCTAGAATAGAGACACGTGGGGGGGGGGGCGCAGCGGGTAAAATGATGATTGATAGATATTCTAACACTTGGTTTCTCTTTCTGTGAAACAGACTCAAAAGAAAGCAAGATGGTTGGTTTCACTTTGAACTTTCTACCTTCTCTTAAAAGTCTGATAGCAGCTGATGTGAACACTACAAGGTCCCTGATGGAAGAATTGCTCATTGCTGTGTCCAGGCAGTTTTCTGTATGAGTTCATTCTATGGTGACTGGGAAGAACCTGGGCAACCCATGAATGCATCCCCTTAGCTACCTGTGTGCGTGCACGCTCAGTCACTTCAGTCGTGTCCAATTCTTTGCCATCCCCTGGACTGTAGCCCACCAGGCTCCTCTGTCCATGGGATTCTCCAGACAAGACTACTGGAGTAGGTTGCCATACCATTTTCCAGGGGATCTTCTCAACCCAGGGATTGAACCCATGGCTCCTGCATTGCAGGCGGACTCTTTACTGTCTGAGCCACCGCAGAAGTCCCCCTTCACCTACTGATGGGGCCAAGTGGACAGGTGTGGGCACAGAGGAGGAGGGGCACCGGCACCGTCACAGCTCTGGAGTCCTCATCTGGCTACTGGCCTGGGAGCCAACAGTCTCTGTGGCCATGGTGGTGGCTCATCCTTTCAGCTCTTGGCTCAAGATCTCGAGAATCGAGAAAGAGAATCTGATGGGCTTAGTTTAGTTCACACACCACCACTTAGTTAGGGGTGGACAAGGGATGGTCCCCCCAAATTGCACACAATGGTGGTGGGGTGCTATGAGAAAGAGATATATATGCTGAGATACACACACGTTCACACGTGTACACATAAACCCATAAACGCCCGAAAGAGTGGCTAATAATTAGCCAGGAAGATGTGTTCCTTTTCCATCTATACCTGAAAAGGTACATACAACGGACTCAGACATCACTCTCGCGCAAAGAGGCTGCAGGATACCTTGGCAAGAATCACATCACACCCCCAGGTTCCCAAAGGAAACAGTACTTCAAAAGGAGAAAGATGAAGCTCTAATCCTCAAAACAGGTTTCTTTCTTAAAGAAGAAAAATAGAGGCCATGTCTTCTCGCTGGGAATCTTCCCATCAGAATTTTCTAGAGATCAAAACAGTGAAACGTGTTTTTCAGGAGAGTCAGCAAACTAAAATCGGACTTACCCTGCAGTTTTTTGTTTGTTTGTTTGTTTTGCTGCCCCTTTCCCCTTTATCACGTGGAGATTGAGAATAACCAAGGCCAAAACTCAGGAAATGGGGTTTCTAGGCACTGCTCATGGTGTCAGGTGGGCCAAAGTTCACAAAGCGTCGCTTCAGGTCAGTTCTTGGATGTTTCTAAGTGATATTTCAGGCAGTTGTTTCCCCAGGAAGAAGGGAGACTTTTTCACTAAGTGTTGCACAGTGCAGACTCTCAATGTGTAGGAAGAAAACGGAGGAAGGAAGTAAAGAAAGGAGGAAGGGAGGGAGGAAGGGAAGCAGGAAGGGGTGAGGAAACCCAACCTTGAATCATCAGCATCATGAGAGGATACCACATCCTACTTAGGCTTGACCTTTCTGGCCAGCACCCACGTGCAGAGATCTAGAAACAGACTTGGGGGAAGTGAGACAGAATTATTGAGGACTCCTCCCCCTCACTAGGGCTTTCTTGGTGGTAAAGCGTCTGCCTGCAAAGTGGGAGACTGGGTTTCGATCCCTGGGTCGGGAAGATCCCCTGGAGAAGGAAATGGCAACCCACTCCAGTAGTCTTGCCTGGAGAATCCCATGGACGGAGGAGCCTGTTAGGCTACAGTCCCTGGGGTCGCAAAGAGTTGGACACAACTGAGCGACTTCACTTTTCTTTCTTTCCTCCCCCTCATTAGCAAAAGTGTATGGGTCTTCACCAAGGATACGAAAGAGCATGTCCTGAGAGTTCTGCTGATCCATGATCTATTCAAAGAGCTAATGATTGCCAGGCTAACGGTTTTAGAGTAGAAATGCACAGGCCCCTTCTAATCCAACAATCTTATTTTACAAATGAAGACACTAAAGGACTAGAAACATCATACGGGACTTCCACTTTTGGCCAAAATAGAGCAGCAGGGACCATATTTACCATCTGTTCTAAAACAGATGGAAAAAAAAAAAATCCCTCTCATCAACATGTGTTTCTCTCCCTCCTCTTTGAAAAACAGCTCAGGACTGGAGCGCAGGGCTGGGGCTAGCGTGAGGGCAACTGAGGCACTTTGACCAGTGCCCAGGACGAGGCTGCCTCAGTCTCGGAGGAGTGGCACTTTGCCTGCCTCCAGGGGACAGTGGTGTGGGACTGAGGTGAAGATCCAGGTAAAGATCTAAGCTGATAGCTTGGAGCTCCACTCAACAGCTTCCTCTCATGTGATTTTGGTCTGGACTCTTATTCAGTCGCTAAGTTGAGTCCAACTCTCTGCAACCCTATGGACTGCAGCATGCCAGGCATCCCTGTCCTTCACTGTCTCCTGGAGTTTGCTCAAACTCACGTCCATTGAGTTGGTGATGCCATCCAACAATCTCATCCTCTGTTGCCCCCTTCTCCTCCTGCCCTCAATCTTTCCCAGCATCAGGGTCTTTTTCAATGAATCGGCTCTTTGCATCAGGTGGCCAAAGTACTGGATCTTTAATTTCAGCATTAGTCCTTCCAATAAACATTCAGGGTTGATTTCCTTTAGGATTAATTGGTCTACCTTTGATGAAAATATACACTCATATCAGACTCCCTGCCTCCTCCACCAAAGCCTCCCCCATCTCTCCTGCCTCCACTTGCTGCCCCCCTGCCCTGCGGGCGCCCCAGGGTGGCCGCTACCCGGAGCCCTGTCCACCGTGGCTGGGATCACCTCCCCCCACACGCTGACAGGAGATGCTCCTGGAGGACTTGAGCACCAACCACCTGGCGCTTCCTCGGACCCATCCCACTCTTTCTCCCCAGCTTCACGTGCTATGCTCAGGGCCTCTGTCAGGCCCGCGCAGCATGGACTCCAAGCAGAAAGGGACCCTGAGCAGATTGGACTGGACTGGCCTTGTCCCTGGAGATGCGGGTGTGGGGTGACAGGTGGAGTTAGTTCCCCTACATCCAGCTAAGGTTTTCTGTCCTCCTCTGCAGATAGACCCTGGTTGCTGGCCGCCCCTTACAGGTGGGCAGTGGGAGAGAATGCTAAGAGGCCAGCCGGGTGCCCCCACCCCCACTAGAAGGCTCTGTTTCCAGCAGTGGTAGGACAGCAGGCCTGAGCCTCTCTCTAGCAGTCAAAACAGAACTTGCAAAACCGAGAGCAGACAGCCTTCCTGCGTGTCCCAAGGCCCCTGGCTGCTCCTCAGGGCACGCAAGTCTCCCCAGATATCAGTGTACAGTCGGCACCCTGGGTCATTCCCTGCGTGATGGAGGGAGGGCGGGTGCCTTTCCCTTATCAAAGCCAAGGGCGGGAGTGATGATAAGGGCATCTTGGGCTGGAAAGGCCCCCCTCCAAGGGTCATCTCTGGCATCCGCCCTGCGTCCAGCTAAGGTTTTCTGTCCTCCTCTGCAGACAGACCCTGGTTGCCGGCCGCCCCTTACAGCAGCCCCTGCTCATTAACAGTCCAGCCACGGGCAGCTCCCTGCACATGGGATGGTCGGGGAACGATGCCTTTCTGAGATCTGGGTTAGACGTCACCTGCTCTCACACAAGACCCGTCTCTCTTGTCTTATCTCTTGCAGAGACGGGAACAGAGAGTCATGGGTTGGAGGAGGACCAGGGGGAGGGATTGAAGTCAAAATCAAGGCAGCCCAGTCCAAGGCTGAGGATGCTTGGCTCTGTCTAAATCCTGGCTCCTCAAAGTGTGGTCCACAGGCAGGAAGCATCTGCTCCCCTGGGAGCCAAGGAAAAATTTGGGATCCTGGGTCCCGCCTCAGACCTGCTAGTTCCGCTTCAGCATTTTTATCAAGGTCTCCCAGGGACTCATCTGCTCATTTAAGTCTGAGAAGCGCCGGACTAGGGCTTCGTGTCCTTGTTCACTGTGAGCTTCGGGGCAGGGGTCTCAACCCAGAGCAAGACTGTGTGTGGAGGTGTCAGTGTCTGCCCCTCATCCCACCCTTCCCCAAGCCTCCCAGCATGCCGGGCTCCACTCCAAAACCATCCCAGCCGTCCACCACTAGCCTCGGACCCTGCAGGCAGGTGGGAGTGGTCCCCGGGCAGTGGGTCCCTCCATCTCTGTTCCTAATGGAGAAGGTTGCCCACCCCCACGTCACCCAGCTTTGGGACTATTTCTGCACACAGCACAGGCCACTTGGTTCAGTGGGGTGGCAAGGGGTTTTGTTTTTCTTCTCTTTATGTGTGTGTGATTCACTCGGCTTGCTTCTTTTTGTTTTGAACAAGGGGTGGGTTTTGTGTCTCTGAACGACACCCTTGTGGCCCGTGTCCCCCCGCCCCACCCACCCACCCACCCCTTGGAGGAGAGGCTTCTGTTTTTGAAGCATCAGGGTTCTGCCACCCGGACCTGGGGAGGCATATTTAAAGCTGTTTAAACTGACAGACCAGGCAAACAGGATTAACTCTGTGGCCCAGAAGGGGAGGTGTGGGCCGGAGGGGGCCGCCGAACAGTTTACATGGGTGAGCAGGAGGAGGACGGCCGGCCGGCCGGGCTGGGAAGGAGCCGACCGCTCGAGGCGGCCAAGAAGTCTCTATCTGGGAGGTAGGCAGAGAGCTTGCAATCTGCCGGGTGATTGGATTAGACATGGTGTGAAATTCGGAGCAGGGCTGCACGGCTGGGGCTGGGGCCCGGGGCTGCTTCGGGGCCCCAGACGGCGCGGGGGCTCCTGTCCTGCCCCAGCGGGCCTTGGAGACGGACTAGATGGCATGGCCTCACGGGTTCCCCTGCACCCAGCCCCGTGTCTCCCCGAACCACAGAGCCTCCTCTGCCTTCTCGGGGGGCTCGGGGCCCAGGGACCCCCTATTCACATCCACCCTGGCTCAGCCGCGCTCTCAGCAGCGGAGGGGGAGGCCCCGCTCTCTTCCTTCATTTTCCTTTGTCTCGCTTCCATCTTCCTCGGGTCCCATCTCTCTCCTGCCCCATGCGGTTCACCCCGAAGACTCTGCTCCATCTGCAGCTGTCCAACACCCTGATTCCATTTGTGTTCTCCACTTTTGGAAATTTGGACGGACATCTCTAAGGATTTTGTAACTTCTCCCTGAAGTCTGATCAGGCATCCGGGACTGGGGCAGTGGGATTTCTCATCGTTGGGAGGTTGACAAGTTTTAAGCCTTTCTGGCAAAGGCGCTAACATGAGGTGCAAGTCCAGAAAGGGAAAAGAGGGCCTGGACCTCTTGGTCAAAGGGTTGGAACCGGGTTTAACGGGCACTCCCAGACCACACCCAGCAGAGTGGGAGAGTCAGCCCGGAGAGTCAGCCTCTGGTGGCCAGAGTATGGAAGCCTGGATCCCGGGCAGAGGGCTAATGCCCACCATCTCCTGGCTCTACGCTGACTCTTGTCATAAAAGGCAGCAGAGGAGAAGCCACTGCAGGAGGGTCAAGGCCCAGACACATGCCTGAGATCTTGGTTTTTCACCAGCCGAGTGGTCAGCAGAATGCAGCCAGTGAGTGACCCCAGATAACTGCTCATGGTCGGGAGAACTGCCTGGATGAGTCCCGCCCAATTTCCTGACCCACAGAATTGTCGTTTTAAGGTGCTAAGTTCTGGGGTTGTTTGTTACACAGCAGTATACCCACTGAAACACTCTGTGATTGTGTTTGTGGTCCAACACCAGTGAAACCATCACTTCTTAGCTCATCTTTCAGGGTCAGTCTATCATCTACTGTTGCGTGGGCTGCAAACCAGCCTAGGACTCTCTCAGTCCTTGGAAGAAAGGGTCACCCAGGCATTGTGATGCTCAAGGTTGGGAGAACTGCCTGATTCTGTAGACAAGATCAGGAGTGTGTTAGAATGCACTGGTGCAGCTCTGGAAAGAAGAAGTGGGTCCCCTACATTTAAGCCTGACATTATTCCATTCCATCCTCATTTCTTTGGCTCAATCCCTGCTTGCATTCCCAAGCCATCCAAGGACCATATAGTTTCAATTCCCTGCAGGTGATTTCTAGCTCATCCCAGGGTCATCATTTTCATCTGTCTCCCTAGAAACTCCTATCATTTCTCTGCACTAAATACTGGAGTTGAAGTTCACTCCATCATGCCAGCTGCAGCTGCCAGATCTAAAGAGAGCCCCAAGGTGCAGTGTTCTGCCCATGGCCATGGAGAGCTAGGTCCCGCAATCTGCTCTCCTGGGGATGCTTGCAGAGCTCTTAGCGTGCAGTTGGTGCTCCAGAGTGAGTCCGCAGGCAGGTAAACCTCCAATGGTTCAGTAACACTATTTTAAACTGTATCAGATAGTTAAAAGGCTAGGGAGAGGAAGGGAGCAAAAATAGTGTACTAAGATGAACTCAAGAGTATTAATACTTATTCTTGGGATTTGGTGGTGGTCCAGTAGGTAACATTCCTCACTCTCAATGCAGGGGGCCTGGGTTCGATTCCTGGTCAGGGAACTAGATTCCACAATCAACTGAAGATCCCACAGGCGCAACTAAGACCCAACACAGCCAAAATAAATAAAAATTTTAAAAAGAGCCCTTATTCTGGAAAAAAAAAAAAAACCCTACTTCCTATCCATAGGAGACTGGTTCTATAAACCACAATATCCTCACACAATGGAATATTAACAGCTATGAAAACAATGAGGAAGTTTTAAAAATACATTGATACGAAAAGTTAGCCAATGTACACTGTTCTATAAAAAAGAGTTTCAAAATGTGTACAAAGGGCGCTTCCTTTTTGTCTAATGGAGGACAACAATAATGTATACTTACATGTGTTTGTATTTGCATAAAAAAACACGGAGAGAACACACATGAAATTAACAACAACGGTTTCTGTTGGCAGAGCAGAGAGGAAAGAGAGACGCCAGGGTCGGCTGGTGACACGGTGAATTGATATTTACCATAAGCTTTTTCATTGTTTTGATCTTGGACCATGTGAATTGCATTACCTAATCCAAAAAAACGCTGGGGGTCGGGGAGAAAGGATACGTACTTTGCCTAACTTGATTAAAGAAAAAGCACAAGAAGAAAAACCAGGATCAGAAGCTCTGGATGGAACCATGCCTGTCTCAGTTGCCCGGGGAAAACCCCGGGATTTACAAAGAGCTTGAAAAAATCTTAGGAAGGAGGTGAGGTGAAGGCAGTGCTTTATCATGGTTTCCAAGAATCTGAAGCCACGTTGGTACTTGCGGGGCCAGGTGGGAGACACAGGCTCTCATACCTGAAGGAGGCATTAAACTCTAGGAACTGCTAGGATGGGTTTCCGTCAAGACTTAGGAATCTCATGCTTTGATTTGGGTGAGTCTTGACTGAGCTTCCAGACCCATGAGTCCAAGATAATTATTCCAGTCCACATACTCCCTAACAGCAAGGAAGAGTTCCTTTCTCCAGCCAGATCCCAATTGCAGGTGAAAACTGGCAAGTCTGAAGCTGACCTCCAGGGGTCAGGGGGCTTGTGCCTTGGGTACCAAATCTGTACAAAGTGAAAAGAGTTGTACTTGTTAAATAAGCATCCCTTTCCTTCTTTTATTTTTTAAAGCAAATCTCTTTAAAAAGTTATTTATTTTTGGTTGCTCTGGGTCTTCGTTGCTGCACAGGCTTTTCTCTAGTTATGGAAAGTGGGGGCTACTCTCTAGTCCTGGTTCTTGGGCTTCTCTTGTTGCAGAGCATAGGTTCAAGGCTCCCGGGCTTCAGCAGTTGTGGCTCAGACTTAGTTACTCTGAAGCACGTGGTATCTTCTCGAACCAGGGGTTGAACCTGCATCCCCTGCGTTGGCAGGCAGATTCTTAACCACTGGGCCACCAGGGAAGTCCCCTTAACTCCTTTTAGAAATAGAATATTACAGCTTCCTGGAGAGCAGGGACATACACTCCTTTTCCACTCCTTATTCCACTATTTGTGGAATAAACGAATGAATGAATGCATTGTCTAAAACCCACGAAATATACTTTATTTGTGAGTTGTGCGAAAAATCATTTGCAACAAGCCATCAAATTATTTTCGGAAGCAGCGAAGGTTCCAGGTTGTGTCTCACACTGGGAGGAGGTGACAGCTTTGCCGGTAGAGGGCAGTGGCGACTTGTCAATTAATACAAGCGAGTGTGTGTGTGTGTGTGTGTGTGTGTGTGTGTGTGTGTGTGTGTCTGCATCCTGCAGCTCACACTCTTCTCTGTTCCTCCTCTCCACCATCAGCTCCTTCCTGCCGTATCTGTCAAGGCAGAATGACCTGCCTTCGGTCAATACATATGCTTCAGTGATGGACAGTTGAGGTCATAGTCCTTGACCCACGAAACCCCCTTGGCTGGACTTGGCAAACCCACTCTGTGCTGGAATGAACTTGAATTCTACATTAATACCTTCTTAATAACATTCAGAAACCGTGGGGATTGTTTTCTGGGAAAGAAGATGCCGCCCCCTCCCCTCTTCCCCTGGGGCCCCTGACCCCTCTTTATCTGCTGACAGGCACCATATCTAATCTCGGGAATGAGGGGCAGCTCTGCAAGACCTGGGCGCTTTCCGGGTGGAGGGAGCGGGCAGGGAGGAGCGCCCGGCCAGGATCGCAGGCTGCTCAAATATTTAAGGGTACAAAGAAGCAGCTGTCAAGCACTTGTGCATTCGGGAGGGAGAGGGAGCCGGGTATAATTAGCCTGCCCTGGTTCCCCGCGAGGACTTCTCCCCTGGGGCCCCCTCAGCCCAACCGACTGCATGCAGATCAGCACCAGGGGAGGCTGATGGCTGGCATTCCTTTCCTCCAAAACTCTGGGAAAGAAGACTTTCCTCTCCAGGGTAATAAACGGGGACGTCCTTCACCCCCTGACTTTTTCTGGACCTCAGTTACTTCAGCTGATAAATAGGAGAACTGAATTCACCCACTCCACTTCCAACCTGACAGTTCAGTGATGGAATTGAGCGCCTTGGCCTCCGTGGTGGCTCAGCTGCTAAAGAATCGCCTGCAATGTGGGAGACCTGGGTTCAATCCCTGGGTTGGGAAGATCCCCTGGAGAAGGGAACGGCTACCCACTCCAGTATTCTGGCCATGAGAATTCCATGGACTGTATAGTCCATGGGGTCGCAAAGAGTCAGACACAGCTGAGCAACTTTCACTTTCACTTCACTACAAAGCGATGAGCCCAGTGGTACCCAGCAGAATGCACACAGGGACCCACTGGGACAAAACTAAGTCCAGAAAGTCAGCTACATGTAAAGTCGGGTCAGGCCTCCTGGGGCCGAGCATGCTATGGACTAGAACCTATAAGAAGGAGCAAGGGAGGTGTCAGACAGCAAGGGAGAACGATGACATCCAAGTAGGAATCACCCTTTCCATTTGTGTGACGCTTATGAAGTGCTTCCATGTCTGGCAGCTCACTGGAAATCTCAGGATGGACGGTGAGGTCTACTAGAGCAGGGCGGCCCCATTTTAAAGATGTGTGCCTGTATGCTCAGTAGCTCAATCACGTCCTACTCTTTGCGATGCCATGGACTATAGTCCACCAGGCTCCTCTGCCCATGGGATGTTCCCAGCAAGAATACTAGAATGGGTTGCCATTTCTTTCTCCAGGGGATCTTCCCTACCCAGGGATCAAACCCATGTCTCCTGAGTCTCCTGCATTGGCAGGCAGATTCTTTACCACTGAGCCACTTGGGAAGCACATTTAGGGTGAGCATCCTCTTCCTGTTTCTCCCATTTTCTAATTTCATAGTCAGTGCCCCTGGAATAAATGGGTAGAAGGCACTGGTGGAAACAAGGCTCCCTGGGTTCCACACAAAGATGGCAAAAAGTTCAGGTTGGGGGATTTGGGCAAGATCTTCCCCACAGGTGCCCCCAAACAACCCCAGTCCTTGTGGGTAGGAGGGGGCTTGAAAGCTGTAAGCTTGTGGGCTATAGAGCTGAAAGGCAGAGCGGAAAGGGAAGACGCCATCAGTCTTGGTTTTCAGAGGTAGAGACTGAAGGCTATTTCATGCTTAGCGTTCATCAGACTTCAACACTGAAAAAATAAAGAAACTAAAACCCTCTGTGTACTGAGACTGAAAGGAGCTACGTCAAGGGATGAAGGGCACTAATAAGTGTGGGCCAGCGCCTTCCTCCCCCCAGCAAGGAATACAGCACTCCTTAATGTTAACAGGAGTCTGTAGGGTCCTGGCTGGAAGCACTGGGTTACCTGTGACCTGGGGGAGCTGGAGAGGGAGGCATGGCGGGGGAGAGAAGCCCTTGTAAACGTGGGTGGAGTCGGCACGCCAAGTTGTGGGGGGCAAGTGCCAATCTCTGTCCCACAGATGTTTTAGAAACACGGTAGGACACTGTTAACTGGATTCATCACCCGTCTCAGGTAAGAAATCACTGAAAATGATAGTAAAAATTATTGTCCTGTTAAGGTAACTTGATATGTGTGCATGCTTTCAGTCGTGTCTGACTCTTTGCGACCCCATGGACTATAGCCCACCAGGCTCCTCTGTCCATGGGGATTCTCCAGGTAGGAATATCGGAGTGGGTTGCCATGCCTTCCACCAGGGGATCTTCCCAACCCAGAAATCAAATCCATGCCTCTTATGTCTCCTGCATTGACAGACAGGTTCTTTACCACTAGCACCACCTGGGAAGCCCCATTTCCTGGTCTCTATACACATATTAACTCACTTGATCCCCTAAATCTGGAACACATACAAGGCAGGAATTATTTCTGTTCTTTCACAGAGGAGGAAACTGAGGCCCAGAGTATTGAAATGGTTTGATCAAGGTCATGCAGCCGTACAGTTCTGAGCTGAAGTTCAAACACAGAATCCTGACTCCATCTCGACCCAGTTTTCTTTCCAGGTAAGAAAAGCTGGGAAGGGCTTCCCTGGTAGCTCAGTGGTAAAGAATCTGCCTGCCAATGCAGGAGACTCAGGTTCGATCCCTGATCTGGGAAGATCCCACATGCCACAGAGCAACTAAGCCCGAGTGCAAAATAAATAAATAAATAAAAAGAAGAGACGGGAAGAGAAAGAGGCTGAACAGCAGCCTGGCCTCCCAGCCTTCTCTGAGGGCCTTGCTGGGTGCTGCGCTAAGTCACTTCAGTCATGTTCGACTCTGTGCGGCCTCATGGACTGTAGCCCACCAGGCTCCTCTGTCCATGGGATTCTCCAGGCAAGAATACTGGAGTGGGTTGCCATTTCCTCCTCCAGGCGTTCTTCCCACCCCAGGGATCAAACTCAGGTCTCTTGCCTTGCAAGCAGATTCTTTACTGTCTGAGCCACCAGAACTCCAGGTAAAGGTGGTCCAGTACAGAGTTACTTGTGCAGTGCCCAGGCTGGGACACCGGACACAGGTTCCCCATAACTTCAAGAAGTTTGCGTGGCTTTAAGGAAGCAGAAGGAAGAGGGAAGGAAGGATGGGGATGTAGCAGAGGAGTGCAGAGAGAAATGAAAGAAAAAGTGATGGACTGACAATCCATAGTCTTTTTTGTTCAACTGAAGTATAATTGACTTACAGTATTATATTAGTTTCAGGGGAACAACATAGTAATTCAATATTTTTAAACATTACAAGACAATCACCACGATAAGTCTAGTAACCATCTGTTCCTATACAAAGTTATTACAATGTTATTGGCTATATTCCCTACGCCTGTACGTTACATCTCTGTGATCTATTTAAATTTTATCACTGGGACTTTGCACCTTGTAATCCCCTTCATCATTTTGCCCATCCCCCCTTCCCTTTTCCCTGGTAATCATCCATTTGTTCTCTGCATCTATGAGTCTGCTTCTGGGGAGTCGGGGAGGGGGGTGGGGAGTCAATGTATTTTTCCATTTGTTTTCTTTTTTTCTGTTCTACATATAAGTGGAATCATTTGGTATTTGTCCTTCTCTAACTCATTTCACTTAGCATAATACCCTCTAGGTTCATCCATGCATGCGTGCTAAGTCGCTTCAGTTGTGTCTGAGTCTTTGTGACCCTACGGACTATAGCCCACCAGGCTCCTCTGTCCATGGGATTCTCCAGGCAAGAATACTGGAGTGGGTTGCCATGCCCTCCAGAGGATCTCCCTGATCCAAGGATGGAACATGCATCTCCTGCATTGGCAGGCAGATTCTTTACCACTAGCACCACCTGGAAAGCCACCTGGGATGGACCTAGGTTCATCCATGTTGCAAATAACAAGATTTAATTCTTTTTCACGGCTGAGTAATATTCCATTTTATACACATATACTACCTCTTCTTTTATTCATTGTCTCTGGCTGGACGCTTTGGTAGTTTCCATGTCTTGGCTGTTGTAAATGATGCTGAAGTGAACACAGGGGTGTATATATCTTTTCGAATTAGTGCTTTGAAAAATTGAAAAAAAAACATTGCTGGGACTTCCCTGGTCGTCCAGTGAGACTCTGCACTCCCAAAGCAAGGGGTCTGGGTTCAATCACTGGTCGGGGAACTAGATCCCACATGCTACAACTAAGACCCGGAGCAGCCAAGTAAATAAATACTTCAAAAGAAAAAGTACTGCTAAGACTGATATCAAAGAGTGTACTGCCTATGTTCTCTTCTAGGGGTTTCATGGTTTCAGGTGGAAGAATCCATGGTCTTGGAGTTTAGTCCAACTGTGCTTTTATCTGCAACCTGGGGAAAATCACTCCATCAATCTGAGCCCCAGGCCTGCCCTGCATAAAATAAGATGCTGGAACAAATGGATCTAAAGCCCCTTCTGTCTCTAAAACCTTAGGACTAAAAAATCATCTGTGTTCACATGTACACACACACACACACACACACACACACACACAGACCATTGCACCCAGATTATGAATGTCAGTACTCATTCATTCATTTAAAGTAGTTGCCTGTTAAATGCAAAGCAATTTTAGTGCCCAGTTATGACTTAAAGATGAGCATAAGCTAGACACATATTTGAATTTCAAAGTAAACCAAATTTTTTATGTTAGTATATCAGTCTATGTGTGCCAAGAAGAGGGCTGGAAATTTAGCACAGGTTTTTAGTGACTCGGGCAGGCAAGAAATGCTGGGTCTTCACATTCATGGTAGCTGTTAACTAAGCTTCCCAGGTGGTTCAGACGGTAAAGAATCCACCTGCCAATCCAGGAGACATGGGTTCAATTCCTGGGTCAGGAAGATCCCCTGGAAAAGGGGATGGCTACCCACTCCAATATTCTTGCTTGGAGAATCCCATGGACAGAGGAGCCTGACTGGGCTACAGTCCACAGGGTCACAAAGAATTGGACACGACTGAGTGACTGGGCACACATCAGTAAGCTCGGAGAGTGTGTCCTGCACACGAACTAAACCAGGCGTCCAGGGGCACCTGAAGACACAGTGAAACCCAACACACGAGCTCGATGAACGATCTCGTGTTCCAAATTCCCAAACGAGAGCCGCGATTGCCCTTAAGACACAGGTGATCCTCAAGAAGTCCTGTGGACTTCTTCCTGCATTAGGAGAGAATGATGACTGTGGAGGGGAAGGGGTTAAGCTGTGGTGGGAGTTTGCTGGTTGGAAGGATTTTTATGAGCCCTGGCAGGGTGAACATGCCTCCTGCCCACTTCTGCCAATGCCACGGTGGAATGAAACACTTCCTTCTACACTCCAACTGCATCTCCCCTCCTAATCCCACCTCGAGGCCGGGGCAGAGGGTGGAAGCCAGGAGGGAGAGAGCGCCAGTCCACCAAGATTCACAGAGAGGTTGGGTCAGTGGTCCTGGCCCACACAGGAAATCGGATGCAGGGGCCCTGGCGCCGCCCGGGCAATCCATGAGCTCCAGGCTTTGCTTCCAACAGATGCTTGTGTTTCCTGCGATGTTTGTTTAATGGTAGAAACATTTCAGGGGAAACCAGAAACCTGGCTTCTCTGAGGCTCACCTGTTGCTTTGGAATGTATTTATTTGTACATGGGGCCCCGTCTCGGCAAACCGTTCCCATCCTCCAGCCAGGAGGCCGATGTGCTTACGTCACGGTCTCCACGGCGACGGGCTGTGATATTACAAACGGCAGATTGTGCCTCCAGGTAGATAGCGAGTGACCCTGGCAGGTACGATGGGCCAAACAAACTTCCTGTTTCCAGGAAGAGGTCTCGGGGAAGAACAGTAAAATGTGCCCTCACTCCCCACCCCCAGACACGCTCTTCTCCAGTGCCACAAGCACTTCACCATGTGAGGTCTAGTTTTTTCTCTCATTATTCTTGCGAAAGGAGGCAAAGAGTTGGGGGGAGGGGGGCAAAAGCATTTCTGCTTCCCTTAAGGATCACCAACTCCCCATTCCTCTGCCTCCATCTTACCCATAAACTAAAGACAAAGCTGCCCGTGGCACAGTCACATCCAAGTGTGGACCCTGGGGATGGAAACATGCATCCCGGGCATGGTGGTGATGAAACTTCGTGGGTCTATGGTGATTCATTCTCTAGAGAGGAGACAAGAGGGGACTTCCCTGGAGGTCCTGTGGCTGAGACTCTGCACTCCCAAAACGGGGGGTGGCTGGGTCCAATCCCTTGTAAGGGAACTAGATCCCACATGCTGCAACTAGGAGTTCACATGCCATAACTAAAAGATCTGGCATAGAAGAAGTTCAGAGGAGTTAATACAGGGGTGCCGGGGGGCTTCCTAAAGTCATCAGGGAATCAGGATCCTTCTATGTGGTCTGCTATTCTCAGAGCTCGGCTCCTGCCTCATGGCTCAAAACAACTGCTGAGCTCCAGCTCTCAGGCCAGCATCCCACCAGCAGAAACAAGGAAGCAGTGAAGAGGGGCATAGTCCTTCCCTTTAAAGACATTTCCTGGAACTTTCCCACAGCACTTTCCCTCAATTTTAGAGGCCACAAGGGAAGTCGATAAATGTCATCCTTATTCTGCTGACGTTATAGATCCTGGATTTCTGGGTTGCATTTCTATGGAAGAGGCAGGTAATGATTGCTGGGACAACTAGCAGACCCAGGTCCACTTCCTGTCCTGAATAATTACTTTTCCATCTTTGAGAGACCATTTTTTCTCATTCCTCAATGGTCAGGACTAATGGAATCTCTAAGTTCACTTCTGCTTTTCATAAAGCAGGCGTTTAAATAGGACTATGAAAGTGAAAGTGTTAGCTGTTCAGTCCGAATCCAACTCTTTGCAACCCCATGGACTGTAGCCCACCCAGTTCCTCTATCCATGGACTTCTCCAGGCAAGAATACAGGAGTGGGAAGCCATTTCCTTTTCGAGGGGATTTTCCCAACCCAGGGATCGAACATGGGTCTCCTGCATAAATAGGTCTGGGGGAGCGCAAAGTACAGCAGGTCAGGTGATTTTCTCAAAATGTGCAGCCAACTTTAGCCAAGGCAGGAGGGACACACGGTGGCCCCGACCCCTAGTCCTACAGAGCCACGGCTTTAGGAAGCTCAGCTGGGTCTGAGTCAGGAGCCAGGAAGAGAGGCTGTCACTGCACAAAGCCCTGGGAGCTGATGGATGCCAGGGACCAGGGGAGGCGTGGGAGTCCTGGCCGAGAGCAACCCCAGGAAGCTGCAGATAAGAAATCTATATCCGGTGGTGCTGCGTGCCAGCTGCACACGGACTGCAGCTCCCTGGTGCCATCATGCCCCTTGGTACCCCCCACTCTCCTCCAGGGCAAGACCTGAAGTACCTGCCCCAGCCCTGGCAGTCTCCTGCCACTTGGCAGGGAGCTTTGGATCCCGAGAGGCACACTTCACAGCCGCATCCATCCGTGGGGTCCCTGAGTTCCCAGGCAAGGCATCCCTGCCTGGGCTGGTGGCTACGTGCAGACTTTCCTGTTATCGCCCTGCATCTGGCCCAGCCCCTCCAGCACTGATGCTGCTCCCTGAGTAGGACCTGCCCTCCCACGGATGGTTCCTCCTCCCTCCCCAGGGCCTCAGGAAAGGTATTTAGGCTGGCAGTTTGCCTGCCTCCTTTCCCCGGGTGCCGGGTCCTCTGAACACCCCACAGACTGTAGAGGTGATGGTTTTGAAAGATCTTGCACATGCAGGCTTGCCGTATCCCGGGGTGGTGGGGAGGTGCCAGGGCCAGGACTAGTTTGGGCTGGAAGGTGGGGGGCCCTGGGTTCTGTTCAGGATTATGTGGACCCACAAGGGAAGAAAGGCACTGTCAAGCTCAAGGTTGACCTTGAGGAGGTAGGTAGGGTGGAGCCCGTCCAAATGCGGGGAGGGAAACTCTTTGAGCATCCATCCTTAGGAAAGTCAGTCTCCCTCCCTGGGCGGGATGCTCACCTCTTGACTTTAGACCAGGAAGTTATCCTCAGCCCCTTGCACAGGGGAGGACACTGGGGCTCAGCCATTATGAGGGGGTATCATTTCCATTCCATCAGGTCAGAGACCCTTTCTAAAGGGTTGCTGGGCCACCATCGAGGCCAGGCCTCAATGTGCTGGGTCTGCAGTGGTGAATTCCCCTTTTTTTCTTTCCTTTTGAAAAGTCCAGCGTAGGAGAGTTAACTCTTCAGGACAGTTAAGCTAAGTTTCCTTATTATCAAACAGGGTTCCCTTCTCCCTCCTCCTCCTCATCCCCTTCCCCTCCTCCCTCTTCTTCTTCAGGAAAGTGTCGCCTTTTATTTATTTTTTTATTTTATTTTTTTTTAAGTGTCGCCTTTTAAACAATGAAACCCTCGCCTCTAAGCCCAAAGTCTTTTCCGACGTCCCTGCCCAGGCACCTGTTCTTCGCTCCCCTTCCCGGAGGAAGCCCTGTGGTCAGTTCAGGGTGTCTCTTCCTGGCCCGCGGGTGCACACACAGCCCTCTTTTCCTGACAAAGCTGCCCGCCTCGATGGCTGTGTAAGTTTTGTCCCAAGATGGACAGAGTCAGACAGAGAGAGAGGGGCGGGTCTGCCCGGGGATGTCCTGTCTCCTGCTCCTCCCAGGACCTTGCCACAATTCCACAGAGGAGCCGTCTGCTCTGAAACACATCATGACTGAGTCTCTCTCTTGGTTTTAGGAAAACAAGGTACAACAGACAGACCATGAATCATGAATGGTGGCCATTAGGATGCCTGAGTTCTGCTGTTTCTTGCACGGTTAGAATGGAATCAAGAATTTTTCATGCCTTGTGTTGCCTCCACATGAAAGACAAATGGAGAATATATCTTGTGCCTCCTTGAGATTTCTAAGTTTAAAAGATTCAGGGACTTCCCTGATGGTCCAGTGGTTAAGACTTCGCCTTCATAAGGCAGGGAATGTGGGTTTCATCCTTGGTCAGGGAACTAAGATCCCACCTGCCTTGTGGCCAAAAAAACTGAACAACATAATTTTTTTAAACAAATTTTTTTAAAGACTCAAATTTTTTAAAGCTAGGAATGAAAATAGCAACAAACAATGTAAACATTGGTCTTCAAATTCAGCAATTGCAGTCCTTGGGCAGGTCATGTTTTTTGTTTTTCTGTTTGTTTAGCATCTCCAGTTCTTCCTTATCTACTTTTAAAGTAATTAAATAGATCTGAGGATTAAATGAGATGACACTTCTAAAGAGCTAGTTTGATACCTGGCACATGATGGGTATTTGGTAAACAGTGATTTCATAAGCAATCTCATTTTCTTTGAGAGAGGTATGGTCTTCCCCCAATTAGTTTAACCCAGTGGACTCCATGCATTAAAAAAAAAAAAATGAAATTCTTTCCACACATCCAGGTCTGAGGACTGTCATCGTAACCTCCAGTCTTAGCAGCAGCCTGGAAGGTTCTAAAAAATGTTTATAACAGTGGTTCATTGAGCAAGGACTGAAAATGAAGTGGACAGCTGAGGTAATTTTCCAGATAATCCCCGCCCCAAATCAGGGGTGCCCAGGCTGAGTGATCAGAACAGTTGTGTTGATTTCTGCCCCATCTTGCCCAAGGCAGACCTGCTTTTTCACAGATCCTTTGCTTAATATATTTAAAATGTATATATATATAGATACAAAATGTTGATTGACTATTCATTTCAAACTGTATGAAGGTAGCACAGAGATTCTTTGGAGGAAAGAAAGAGATTGAGTCGCTTAGCATGTGAAGTTCTAGTTTTAAAACGAATGTTAAATCCAGATCAATGATCATATTAATAATAACCTTGGGATTTCCCTGGTGCTCCCAATGCAGGGGACCCGGGTTCTATCCCTGGTCAGGGAACTAGATCCCGGGAGTTCACATTCTGCAACTAATACCTGGTGCAGCCAAATAAATAACAGTGTTTAAAAAGTGTTTAAAAAAAATCATGATAGCCTCACCTTGCAGTCACCTTTGGAAAGCCAGAAATATAGCACTGTCTGTGGCCTCTTTTTTTTTTTTTTTTATTAAACTATAGTTGATTTACAATACTGTGAATATTGTGTCAGTTTCCTGCGCACAGCTTCAGATTCTTATCCATTCTAGGTTATTACAAGATATTGACTACAGTTCCATGTGCTATACAGTAAATCTTTGCTGTCTATCCAGTCTCTTGGCTTTCCATCATGTCTCCATAAAGGGCCCAAGGCATCTAGGAGTACCACCAACTCGCATGGAGAAAAGTGAAACTCAGAGAGGTTGTGAGACTGGTTCCTCGGTGATAGAGGAAGGACTGTGGTTTCAGGTTCATCTGAGGACATCTGAGAAGCCTCCTCCCATCCTCTGGGGAATATACAGCCTCCCAAGAGAGGGTCAATGCCCTAAGGTGTGCTGTGTGTGTTAGTCCCTCAGCCGTGTCCGACTCTTTGCAACCCCGTGGACTGTAGCCCTCCAGGCTCCTCTATCCATGGGATTTCCCAGGTAAGAATACTGGAGTGGGTTGTCATTCCCTTCTCCAGGGGATCTTCCTGACCCAGGGATCAAACCCACATCTCCTGTGTCTCCTGCATTGCAGGTGGATTCTTTAGTCACTGAGCCGTCAGCGAAGCCCTGAAACCCTGACAGTCTGAAGTAATGTGAGGAAGGCTACAGGACCAACCACGCTTCCCCCTTCTCTGCCCTCTTCACCCAAGAGCGTTCCTCCCACTTAGATGCCTGAAGTGATTCATTCCTTGGAGGAGTCCAACCACAGGTCCAAGGATGCTCCGGGGCTGGCGCCTGGTGGAGCCTTGGGAGGCATCTTTGTTCAACATTCCCCATGTGGTCCACAGCCAGGTTTTAGCTCAGTTTGATTTGAGTCCTGCTTTCTTCGCTGTCCTAATCTGAAAAGGAAGGATACCTCAGAAGAATGAGCCCCAGGTGGCTGGAACCTTAATGCAAAACTGTCCTAGTTCTGAGAGATGGCCCTCGATAAAGGGGCTTCCTGATCAAATATGTGTGGCAGTGCTAACCACACTTTTCACTTTCTTGCAGATTTGCTGTTCATATTAGTGTGGGAAAAGCTCTCAGAATACTTTTTAAAAAATGTTTATGTATTTACTTGTCTGCACTGGGTCTTAGTTGGGGCATGCGGGAACCTCTTGTTAGGGCACACGGACTCTCTAGTTACTGAACTCGGGCTCGGTAGTTGAGGTGCATGGGTTTAGTTGCTCCAGGTCTGCGGAATCTTAGTTCCCCAACCAGGGATGGAACCTGAGTACCCTGCATCGCAAGGTGGATGCTTAACCACTGGGCCACCGGGGAAGTTCCCAGAATTCTTAGTAAAACTGGGTCAGCACCATTTCCCAAATGGAGTTGATCCAGAAACTTCCGCTATTTCTCCCCGAACTCCTGTTAGTGTTCCACGAAACACACTTTGGGATACACTGACTTTGTGTAACTTGCTTTCACAGCTTTCTCTGTGGGTAATCCAGAAAAGTGAGAGGTTAAATACATGATCAAGTGAAAAGTTCAACAATTTCATAGTTGTGCTTGGGACCAGCCTAAGGTCTTGTGCAAATATCATGCAGGAGATTCCCACAGACTTGGGTGCAAGTTTTCTCTATTTTCCCTATAAAGTAAGTTTTTATGCATCAAAATTGTTTCCCACAAATATTGATATTATTTGTAGGCAGTTTTACAGTTTACGAAGTCATTGATATGTTGATACAACATACAACTCGGAGGAGGAATATTAGTATCTCCATTTTATGACAAGGATATTGACTTTCTATAAACAGAGAAGACTCTTGAGAGCCCTTTGGATAGCAAGGAGATTAAACCAATCAATATTAAAGGAAATCAACCCTGAATATTCATTGGAAGGACTGATGCTGAAGCTGAAGCTCCAATACTTTGGCCACCTGATGTGAAAAGTTAACTCACTGGAAAAGACCCTGATTCTGGGAAAGATCGAGGGCAGGAGGAGAAGGGGGCGCCAGAAGATGAGATGGTTGGATGGCATCACCGACTCAACGGACATGAGTCTGAGCAAACTCCAGGAGAGAGTGAAGGACAGGGAAGCCTGAGGGTCCGGAAGACTGGGTTGTCTGCCCAGCTCTGCCGCTAACTGGCAGGCTGCCCCCGTGTGTCACAACTCCTGAAGCCTGTGCACCCTAGGGCCTGTGCTCTGCAACAAGAGAAGCCATCACAATAAGAAGTCCGTGCATCACAACTAGAGAGTAGCTCTCACTCACCGCAACCCAGTGCAGTCAAAATTAAATACATATATATTTTAAATGTTTGCTAGTATCAAAAAAAAAAAGTGACAGCACAGACAGAACAGACTGGTGGCTGCCAAGGGGAGAGAGTTGGGGAGGAATGGATTGAAAGGTTGGGATTACCAGATATAAGCTTTTATGTATAGAATGGATAAACAACCATGTCCTACTATATAGCGCAGAGAACTATATTCAGTATCTTGAGATGAGCCATTACGGAAAAGAATATTTTAAAAGATTTTATATCTAACATATAAGTCACTTTGCTATACAGCAGAAGTTAGCACAACACTGTAAATCAACTATACTTCAATAAAAGACTACAATGGAGAAAAAGAAAAGTGATTCGGGCTCTCAAAATCTGTCTCCACACTTCTTTCAGAAATCCTAGAATCCTACAACCCAACTCACAGCCCTGCCTTTGATCTCAGCCACTAGACGTCCTACAGCCCTTGAAGACACGCATTTGCTGACCTGTTGAATGCAAATGCTCCCCAGACCTTTTCATGACCTGGGTCAGGCCGGAGGTAAGAATCTCTCTGTCTTCCCGTACCCTGGGTCCCCTCCGGGTCTATACCACGCTAATGAACACCGTTAGTCAGGCATGGAAGAAGAAAGTAGATGAGGGTCCGGAAGACTGGGTTGTCTGCCCGGCTCTGCTGCTAACTGGCCGGCTGCCCCAGGCAGTTCCTTTCTCACTGAGTGCTTCAGTTCCCCTGTTAATAAGCGAACACCTTGGACTTGATTAATATTTCCCAGGAGATGTTCTGTAGGACACTTCCTCAGGAGGTTAATGATTGTTATACGATCACAGGCCCTCTGTGGTTAAGAACCTTTCAGAAACACCAGGACACGTGGGTCTCTACTGCAGGACACCTTGGACCGTGCCTCATGCATCTCCACGGGTTGATGGCTTGGACTGAACCCTTGCAGGGGGAGGGGGGGGGCGGTCCTCCCGTGACGTTAACGTTCTACAAAACTTTGGCTCGAGTCTGGAAGGATGAGCTCTGGGGTCCCTTCCAGGATGAACAGATGTGAAAAGTGGACCAAGAACTGGGCCAGAAGCCGGGAGACTTGGGTTCAAATCTCCTCCACTTACGAGTTGTGCGATGGCCCCTGCCTGAGCCTGTGTCCTCCAGGACACCTTGGGGGGCTGCGGTGAAATTATGCATGACACCTAATACCTGCCTAGGGATTCCCCGATGGCTCAGCACTAAAGAATCTGTCTGCAATGCAGGAGACACAGGATTCAGGGGTTCGATCCCTGGGTCGGGAAGATCCCCTGGAGAAGGGCATGGCAACCCACTCTAGTATTCTTGCCTGAAGAACCCTATGGTCAGAGGAGCCTGGCGGGTTACAGGTCAGAGGATTGCTAACAGTCGAACACCACTGTGCATGCACGCACACAGCACATGAAACACCTGCCTGGGATGAAATAAAGGCTGGAATGTTATTAGGATGTGGCTTTCTCACCCAGGTCTTCGTCAACAGCTCCACTGGACTTCCTTCTGAAATCGTTCTACACATCAGCCCTAAAACTGCAATTTTTTAAAGATTTTCTTTTTTTAATATGAACCATTTTCAAAAGTCTTCATTGAATTTCTTACAATAGTGCTTCTGTTTTACGTTTTTGGCCACAAGGCATGTGGGACTGAGCGACCAGGACTCGAACCTGCACCCCTTGCCTTGAAAGACAAAGTCTTAACCACTGGACCACCAGGGAAGTCCCTGAAAGTGCATATTTTCAAGAAGAGTTTGGAGACGGCCCTGACCACTGACTCACCCACTCTAGGCCATGAGCTTCGCCTCTTCTCTGGAAGCGGGTATTATAAGCAAACCTGGCACTGCACGTAGACAGGCATGCCATGTAACTCCAGGCTCGAGAGTATATGCCCCAAAGTGCCTGTAACTCCTCTAGCCAAGCCAGGGGCCTTGGGGAGTTGGCGAGGATGCCCCGGTCACCTGACAGAGGGTTCTCGGCAGGAGCAGACCGGATTGCACTCTGGCCCCAGGAATGTTATCGCCTGGCCTCCCCGGAAGGCAGATGTTTGCCTAGGCTGACCCAGGGTCAGGCACACCTGGGCTGAAGACAGCCTGTCTCTCCCCGGGGCTGAGCCTCCACATTCTGACCGGGTCAGGGTCAGGGGGTCACTGGAGATAAAGGTTCAGGGGATGCTGATGGTAGGGAGGAGGTGGATGGGGATGTTCAGTTTATTTTGCATTCTGGGAAGACCCAGAAAAAGTGTCTCCATTAACAGGTGTGTCAGCTTGGCTTGTCAAGAAGCAGAACCTCAGTAACTTAGGATCGGGTGATGCTGTTCTGAACACAGATGTTTTCATCGGGGTGGGTGAGCACAGCTGGGAACTATTCAAAGAGACTTACGTGAGCTCCGTCCTTCAAACCTCCCTATTCTAGGAGGCAGCTTCTAACATTTTCCTCTTTTGCACATGCACAGGGAGGTTAAGTAACTTGCTCATGATCCCACAGCCATTTAGTGATGACTCAGGTGAATCTAAGAAGTGGGTTCTAAAACCTGAGAGCCCACCCAGCTTGATAGCCTGCCTCTTGAAACTTAACAAGGGGCTCGCTCTTTGAAGTCCAAAATGGGGCTATAAAAAAGCAGGTTTGCTCCAACTAGTATTTCACAGAGCAAGGTGCTGTGACCTTACAAGTAGGATGGGCCAAGAAACCAGAAAAGGGGACCCAAGGCTTAGCAGCCCCATGAAGTCCATTCACCTAAACTACCCCCTCCCATTGCTTTACTTCCTGGACTTCCGTCCCCTGGGGCACTGCACCCTGAGCCTGCCTGCAAAGTCAACACCAACACCAGTGGCCAAAATAGCTACTTAAAGAGCTTAAGGGCTTCCCTGGTGGCTCAGACTGTAAAGAAGCTTCCTGCGATGCGGGAGACTTGGGTTCGATCCCTGGGTTGAGAAGATCCTCTAGAAAATGACATGACAACCCACTCCAGTATTCTTGCCTGGAGAATTCCACAGACAGAGGAGCCTGACAGGCTACAGTCCGAGGGGTCGCGAAGAGTCAGATACGACTCAGCAACTAAGCACAAGGCACAAACAGCAAGCCGTGCAAGTAGGAGACCACAAAAGGAGAGTGTTAAGTGTTCCAAAAGGAATTTTTAAAAAAGCTCCCTAGGACTTGGAACAGGAGCACCTGGCTGGGTATCTCCAGAAGGCTTCCTGGAGGAAGTGAGATTGGAACATCTGCCATCACCAAGCAGCTGTTCTAAGCTCCAGAGCCAGTCACCAACCCTCCTGGAATTCCTCGCAGGATGCGTCACAAAGTTCTGGCTCCCAGCTGAGAAACAGCAGCGCCCCCCGGGGCTGAGGCAGCCCCGAGGAGCACCGGCCAGCCACAGGCCCTGGTCACAAGTCCCAGGGGCGTATCAGAACTTCCTGAAGCAACAGCTGCCCTAAAGCAGGGCATGAGGAAGAGCTTTGCAAATTAATCCACAGGCGCTTTGCCTGCCTCTCCTCTGCAACCCCCAGGCCCAGCCCCTAGGAGATCGGCTAACTATGCAGGAAAAGACAGTGTATGCCACCTGGAGACTGGACAGCAGGGCGGGAGACCGAGGGGCCTTCTTGGGCCTCACTGCCTTGTGGCGACTTGTCCAGTTCATTCTTCCTTCGTCATCCTCTTTTGTTGTTGTTCAGTGGCTAAGTCATGTCTGACTCTTTGCCACCTTGTGGACTATTGCAAGCCAGTCTTTCGTGTCCTTCATTATCTCCCAAAGTTTGCTCAAACTCATGGCCATTGAATCGGTGATGCCATCCAACCATCTCATCTTCTGTGTCCCTCTTCTCCTCCTGTTGCAGGAAGGGGGACCCCTTCCAGGGCCCAAAACTGGGCTCTTGTCTAACACTCGGAAATGAATTGTCCGAGGAGACACATGTGCTGACAAAGCAAGAGATTTTATTGGGAAAGGGCACCTGGGTGGAGAGCAGTAGGTAAGGGAACCCAGAAGAACTGCTCTGCCACGTGGCTCGAAGTCTTGGGTTTTATGGTGATGGGATTGGTTTCCGGGTAGTCTTTGGCCAATCATTCTAATTCAGAGTCTTTCCTGGTGGCTCACGCATCGCTCAGCCAAGATGGATGCTAGCAAGAGGGATTCTGGAGTGGACAGACACGCAGTGTCTCCTTTTGACCTTTCCCGAACTCTTCCGGTTGGTGGCGGCTCATTAGTTCTGTATTCCTTATCAGGATCTCCTGCCATAAAACAACTCATGCAAATGGTTACTATGGTGCCTGGCCAGGGTGGGCGGTTTCAATCAGTGTGCTTCCCCTAATACTCCTGCCCCCAATCTTTCCCTGCATCTGCATCCTCTTCTTTCCCCCTCCCTCAACTCTGCTTGTTCTAAAGGCCCCAGAAAGACACACAGTCATGTTCAGCATTGGCCCTCATTCCTCAGGGGGGCTGCTGAAGGCAAATGCAATGAGGCCAAGTTCCAAGTTCTAGATTTTTGTAAGAAGACATGGAGATGGGGAATTGTGGAACTTCATGACTCGGACTGGGGTCCGAAGGGTGGAGGCAGAGAAGGTAAGGGGCATAGCTAAGACCACATGGCAAGCTAGTGCCCAGACCCCTGAGAAGTCCCCACACCCCAACAGCTCGAATAAGCACTGTTTCCATCCCTGATGACTAACCTGTTATTTGTCCATTTCTCCATCCCACAGAAACCCATCCAACACCCAACAAAATACAAACGCTACAACCATGTCACATTTTGTCAGGGGCCAGAGCCCTTTCTCAAATATGAATCTCCCCAAAACTAACTTCAAAATAAAACAGAACATTCTGGTACTTTTTAAAGCCCAAGCCCACTGTTTTAGGGTATTGTCTCATGTTCAACACCTCATGACCCGGGGATGCTTTAGAATCACGGAACTGGTTCATTCCCTGAGGACAGACACCCACGTGTATTTGCTGCCACTAGTGATGTGCTTCCTCATTTATTCAGTTATTCCTTTGGAAAACATTTTTCACGTGTTTCATGCATTCAGCCTGGTGGAGACGAGGACCGACACAGGCTGCAAAACAGAGAATGACTGTCTTACTGTTCTTGTTCGCGCCGGACACCGGCCCTGCCCCGTGGGCTGCTGCCCCCGGCCCCAGGAGGGGCTGCTGGGGGCCTGTTCGTGCAGCTCAGAGGATCTGGGCACCTGGCCCAGGGCCCAGAGCTGCCCGTGACGGGCACCAGGGAAGAGACTCGCACGTGGGCAGGCCCGGGAGCCACCCGCTGAGGAAGAGGAGGAGGAAGTAAAGATGGCTGCCTTCCCAAGTGGGCGGCCATTCAAGGCCCTCGGAGAGAAAGGCAGGAAGCCGTTCGACCAGAGGAAGGAAGGAAGACCAGGATGACGTGGGCCTCACGAAGGTGTGCGCCTGACCCCTCCGTGGCTCTGCTCGCCATCCTTGGAGGGAGATTTGCACAAACACTCAGGGTCGGGAGCAGAAGAAGGTAACCGGAGGCCATCTGGCTCCCCGGCTCAGAAGGACAGGAGCGGCCCCATCTCTTTCTTCTGTGCAACCAAAACAGCTTGGAGGAGGAAAGCCTTTGGAATAACTTTCATAAATGACTCAAACTAAAGTATTTAGGTGATGTGGGTGGGGGGCTCACGGGCAGGGATGGTAGCAGTGGGGGATAAAGAGGAAATAGCCCCAGGCCTTGGCCTGTCCAGGTCCAGCAACCTCAAGGTCATCCCAGAGGTCTGCCCAGGGCTGCACACAGGCGAGGCTCCCATTACTCATTAGCCAGCCTGGGCACTGGTCCCCAGGGTCCCTGTCCTTGGCCACAAACAGAGATGAAAGCCGAGCCGCCAGCTCAGGGAGCAGTGGACCTGATAGCTCAGTAGCTGTCTTGGCCACCGGCATTATCAGAGCCTGGGGCAGCCAAGCCCCCGGGGGCGGGGGAGGCTGGGCTCCCAAACACTCATCGCCCGCCCTTCAACCCCTGCCTCACCCAAACAAATGGGCAAAACAGCCACCGTGAGTGGAGGGGGCATTGTAACAGACTCCTGGAGCCAGCTCTGCAAGGACTGATGGGAAAAAAATCCTTCCCATGTCCTTTCACCAGACACGTGGATGGAAGTTTGTCCTCTCACCCCCAGGCTGAGATAAAAGGCACCTGGATTCAGCTTCAGGGAGCAGCTGTGCCCATCCTGAAGCCCTGGTCCTGTCCAAGCTCTCTGCTCACCACGCCTCCCCTCACTAAGCAGTGGGGGGGAGTGCCCAGGGTGCCATGCCCACCCACCCATCCCTCACTAGCTGAGACCATGGAAGTCCAGAAAGCAGCAGGTCGCTCCCACGATCTTGTCTGAGAGATGCAGCTGGCCCCATAAGCCCCCAATTACCCCTCCACCCCCGACTCGAAACTGGCATCAACCACATGGCTGGGCTGCCATCACGGCCCCATCAATGGAAACTGGAGGCTGATATTCTAGGCAGAGAAACCCAAGCAGAGAGCAGGAAGGGGTTCGATCCCTGGTCCGGGAAGATCCCACATGCCGAGGAGCAGCTAAGCCAACACGTTTGAGCCTATGCTCTAGAACCCAGGAACCGCAACTACACAGCCCACAAACCGCAACTAACTGAAGCCCATGTACCCTAGAGCCCGTGTTCCACAACAAGAGAAGCCACCACAATGAGAACCTTGAGCACCACAGCTAGAGAGTAGCCCCCACTCGCCACAACTAGGGAAAAGCCTACACAGGAACGAAGACCAAGATTAATTAATTAATAAAAAAAAAAAAATCTGCCTTCCAATGCAGGGGATGGGGGTTCGATCCTTGGTCGGAAAACTAAGATCCCATATGCCTCAGAGCAACTAAGCTCGCTCGCCACAACTACTGGAGCCTCCAGAGCCATGCACTCCGGGGCCTGTGTCACAAATGCAGAGGTCCATGCACTGCAATAAAAGATCCTGAGCGCTACAACTAAGACCTGAAGCAGCCAGATAGATAATAATAACAACGAGTGACTCTGAGGTGCCAGGTGTCAGCTGGGGTCGATACAAAGATCTGACCCCTGACCTTGAGGAGGTCCTGAGCTTGGGAAAGAACAGGTGACCAGACAGCACGCAGCACCGCGCAAGCTGCCCTGGGCTGAGCCCCGAGAAGCACTCTGCTTCTCCAGCCATCACGCACCTTTCACAAAGGAGGACGTGATGCTCTGCGTGCCAGCCGCCTGTCAGGGCTCCAAGTCACGCCCCAGTCTGGTAGCTGTGTCTTAGGTTGGGACCAGGCAGGGTTGACCAAGGCAGTCCCCTGGGAACTGAATTTCTACCCTTCCCAGACACCCACACAGCTTCTTTTCCATCTCCGTTGCTTCTCTGACCTTTGTGACAAGATCTCTCTTGTCTTCTGTTACCCTTGTTGCTTAAATCCATTTCTAGGGTTTCAAGCATCACTTTTTGAAAATATTTTTATTTATTTGGCTGCACTGGGTCTTAATTGCATCACACAGGATGCGTGTTGAAGCATGCGAACTCTTACTTGCGGCATCTAATTCCCTAACCAGGGAATTGAACCCAGGCCAGCTGCATTGGGAGCACAGTTTTAGCTGCTGGATCACCAGGGAAGTCTGCTCAAGCATTACCTTTACTTGCCGTCTCTACACCTGAAGCTCTAATTCACACCTCGCCTTGCACTCCAGACCCCCATTCTAACCCAAATCATTTCAGACACTTAGCACCATCCTGCCATTCTCGGGCTACTCTGTCCTAGCTCTCTTTGCCCCTTGCTGGAATTTCAACAACCTGAGTCTCCTGTTGCATTTAGTCTCTCCCCATCCCAAGATCCCTTACTGATGTCTTGTTGAGAACTCACTGTTTTACTCAAACACATTCCCTGGTCCCCTAACACCTACAGAACATGTCCTGGTGCCTCCAGAGCCTTGCGTGTTCTGGTGCCAACCTATTCTCTGTTTTCTTCTTCTCAGATCCTAGACCCCAGGCTTATACCTGAGCAGGACCCTGTGGCCTTGAAAAATCCCATGTCCTCAAAATCCCATGGACAGAGGAGCCTGGTGGGCTACAGTCCATGGGGTCACGAAGAGTCAGAGTCAGACACAGCTAAGCATGTGTGCACACACACACAGGACATCGTGGGGCCTTCCAAAGGGCCAAATCCCTCCGCCATATCCTCTGCTGTAGCTCCTCTCTGAAGGACCTAGATAATAGTATCTGATGCACATTTCCTGAGTTTTTCTCACAGATGCAAAAACCAACATCAAATGGAAGACAACTACTTGATGACCATGAGCATGTAGCCCCCAGGCCTCCTGGAACCTAAGGCTCGCTCATGTGAATGCCCGTGACACTATCCTGTCCCCTCACCATCAACCAATCAGAGAACAGTGCACGAGCCGATCACAGATCCTGGGACACCCGTGCCTCACCTGGCCTTTGAAAAAGCTGAACCCCATAAGGAAGTCTGAGTGTTTCGAACACTAACTACATGGACTTCTTCCTTGGCACCTGCAATAGACGCTGCACTTTCCTTCCCCACAGCCTGGGGCTGGTAGATTGGCTTTACTGCGCACAGGGGAGAGAGCCCAAGTTTGGTTCAGCATTGTTGTGGGAAGGGGGAGCCCTTCCAAGGCCCAAGGGTGGGCCCTTGTCTAACACTTGGAAATGAATCATCCGAGGAGACACATGTGAAAGAGGGAGACCTTATTGGGAAGGGACGCCCGGGCAGAGAGCAGGACAGTAAGAGAACCCAGGAGGACTGCCCTGTCATGTGGCTCGGAGTCTCAGGTTTCATGGTGATGGGATTCGTTTCTGGGTTGTCTTTGGCCAATCATTCTGACTCAGGGTCCCTCCTGGTGGCACACGCATTGCTTAGCCAAGATGGACACCAGCAAGAAGGATTCTGGGAGGTGATCGGACACATTTCATCTCCTTTTGACTTTCTGAACTCTTGCAGTTGGTGGTAGCTTATGAGTTCTGTGTTCCTTACCAGAACCTCCTGTTGTAAAATAACTCACACAAATGGTAACTATGGTGTCTGGCCAGGGTGGGCAGTTTCAATCAACGTGCTTCTGCTAACAGTTAATAGGATGACTCACTATTTCTTGGTCATCTCAGAACTTCTACACCTCATGTCCTCCTGGGTGTCTCTCCCCAGAGACACCCATCCCTCTGGTATGCAGTTCCTATCCCCGCAGTGGGATGGGGGCCCTGCTTCCCATATTTCACATCCTGGGGTACCTGTGTCCAGCCTTGTCTTACACTTCGGTGCCAGGGAAGGAGTCTGGGCTGTGAACTTGGAATGGGTGTAAATTCTGGCTCAGCAATTTCCAAGTTGTATGATCTTGGACCCTTTAATAGGAACCTTTTCCCCCATCTGTGGAATTGGCACCAGAATACAACCTTGCTGTGAAAGTCAGAAATAATATACATAAAAACATCCCACACAAGCAAGTGATCCATGCATGCTAACTTGCTTTAGTCATGTCCGACTCTGTGCGACCCCATGGACTGTAGCCCGCCAGGCTCCTCTGTCCATAGGATTCTCCAGGCAAGAACACTGGACTGGGTTACCATGCCCTCCTCCAGGGGATCTTCCCAACCCAGGGATCCAACCTGCATCTCTTATGTTTCCCGCATTGGCAGGCAGATTCTTTACCACTAGTGTCACCTGGGAAGCCCAAGTGTTCCATAGGCAGTAATTATTAATATTATGATGCACTTGTTTATTTCCCACATAAATACTTGGAGTTTTAGGCTGACCAAGCTCTATTTTCTTTTTTTTTTTTTGCATCAACCTCAGTCACCAACACAGAGACAGGATCACAGAGCCCTTCCCAGCAATGAGATTTGAGTCCTGACAAAACTGGAGGAATCGAGATTTCCTCTTGTCTCCTCTGATGCTCCTGCTCAGTCCCCTGGCTGGGCCCCCTGGCGCCCTGGAGTCACAATTGTTCAGGATCACACTGCCCCCCCAACTCCGCCCCACCGCCCCCACTGTCTGCCTCTGTTTCCCCAGTCCAAGTACCTCCATACCCACACCCCCTGGCCCCACGCCATACATATAAGATGTTATGTAGGGTTCCTGCATGAAATAACTCAGTTGTAGGTGGAAAGGAAGGTCGAGAGCTTCTCAAAGGAACAGGAGTCATGAATCACTCTGAAGCTGGGAGGCAACCCCAGGAAGCCGTGCCATGCAAACCACAATCCCCCAAACCTCGGTAAGAAGTGGCCTCCAACCCCCCGGAGACCTGGCAGGAGATTCCTTTCTCTCTGTTGCTTGGCACTTGGCCGTTGTCATTCTGGCCAAACCCCAGCAGCCCAGAGGCAGAGAAAAACTGAAAGCCCCAACACCCCTGCCCTAGATGCAAAGCCAGCCTGGGCCCTGTCACTATTTTCCCTTGGTTCAAACCCAGAGGGTCTTCAGGTTGTGTGTGTGTGTGTGTGTGTGTGAGAGAGAGAGAGAGAGAGAGAGAGACTTAGTCGTGTCCGATTCTTTGAGATCCCATGGGATTTTCCAGGCAAGAATATTGGAGTGGGATGCCATTTTCTCCTCCAGGGGATCTTCCTGACCCAGGGATCGAACCAGTGTCTCATGCATTGGCAGACTCTTGACTGTCTGAGGCACCAGGGAAGCCCGGGTCTTCAGGCTATGGACAGGGAAAGGTGGGCCGACAAGGCTTCTTTATCCCAGCCTGCGGTTTTTCCTAGAATCAAGGCCCCGGATGGTTCGTATCTCAGGTGGGTGTTCTGGCTAGGGGTGACACTGCAAACCCCAGTCGCGCTACGGAATGCTGGAGGCCAGGCCTTGGAGCCTGGGAGGAGAGAACACTGCTTGCAGATGCGAGCTTGCAAGAAGCTTTGATGTTCCGAGCCGGGTTGGGAGGCGTGGGAAGGGAGACTTCTGTTCCCTGGCGCTCCTGCCGGCAGAGGCTCCAGTTATCGCAAAGGCCCCAGCATAGCCTAAAGGTGCTGGCTACATACAGTCTGTCTTGGCCCAGAGTATATATCAGGGCCGGAACCAAAGAATGCGCTTGAATCAAAGTGGAAAATGAGCTGCTGTGCAGGAGAAAGCACTCCTCTCCAAAATATATAGGCATCAAAGTGCACCCCTGTCTAGCTGGGACAGGAGCCATCAAAATGCAAATGCGGGTTTTGAGAATGCTAATGTTGAAATTGGAGAACAATACCGAGACAGACTTCTTGGGGCCGGGGAGAGGGCCCCAGGGCAGGATGTGGGAGCCGAGTGGGGGGCAGGGATGAAAGGGGCAAAGGAAGCCGAGTGAGAGAGCCCGAGAGGAGAAAACAGCAGGAGTCAATTGAGGTTGAAAGACTGCCGGGCCGGCCCGGGAAAAGGGGAGTGCTGCAGGGGACGGGTCAGAGGACCTGACCGCTGACCACTGACCTGAGGCTGTGCGCCCAGGAAAGGGGAGGGGGTGGGATGGAGTGGCAGGATGCGCCTGGAGTCTGGGCTTGGACTTGAGGTCAAGGCCTGGGGAAACAGACAGAGGGACCCGTGTTTCTGAAAGGCCCATGATGCCAGGAGACGTGCTCTGCTTGGGGGCAGCTGGCCTGCGAGGCGGAGAGCAAGGGGGCCTGGGAAGAGGCCTGAGAACGGGGCGCAGGCGAAAGGCAGGCCTGGGGTTGGAGCGGCTTCCCAGGGTTAGAAGTCAGCTCTTGCCCCTGTGGACGGTCTGCATCCTCCCTGAGCCTCACTTTCTTATCTGGAAACCCGAGACCAGAGGACCCAATAAGTCAAAACTGAGCATTCCACAGGGAAATGGCTTGTGATGTTGGCTGTCAGCTTCGTAGGTTAAGAGACTGAGGCTCAGGACATCCCTGCTGGTCCAGTGGTTAAGACTTTACCTTCCATTGCAGGGGGTGAAGGTTTGATCCCTGGGTGGGGAACTAAGATCCATATGCCTTTTTGAGGCCAAAACAAAAAGCAGAAGCAATATTTTAACAGATTCAATAAAGACTTTAAAAATGGTCCACATCAAAAAAAAAAAAAAAAAACAGCCTTTTTAAAAAAAGAAAGAAACTGACGCTGAAGAAGCCTTGGAACACGCGCAAATCAGACAGCAGGGGCGGCCATGGAAATTGCATCTCAACTCTAATGTCAGACCTGTGCCGGCCCCTGCACAGAAAGCAGGCCACAGACATGGGCTGTGGGACCCCAGGGAGGCCGAAGAGTGGCCAAGACATGAAGCCCAGAGCCAGAATCAGTGAGGTCTGAGAGGGGCGCATCTGGACAGTGGAGTCCCCGGGTGGTCTGGGGGCCTGTTCTTGGGGCATTCCTCAGCACAGTCACCGCCAGCCCCGCACAGTCACAGCTCAGGCCATTGCTGTGCCGCAGCTGACCCCCGGGCAATGAGTTTGAGAAGGCAAGGATCGCGTCCCGTGCCCACCTTGGTTCCTCCAGGGCCACGCATGGCATGGGGTGGATAGTTGCCAAATGGACTCACTCACTGAACAGGCGCTGTGCTCCAAGGTGGGAATTCATAGATACATATAGCGATATGATCTTGCTTTTGGATAACTCCTTCCAGCCTTCTGAGCGGATGAAGGAAAGAATGAATGGAACCTGGGAAGGGCTAGGCCATCCTGCTCGCTGCTTTCTGATCAGAGTCAAGCCCATTCTCACGCTTCTGATCAGAGTCATCCCACTCTCTCTGTAGCACAGACCTGAGCCACGCCCACATGCTGCCTGTTGGTTAAGTGGCTGCTATCGGGGTCTCAGAGCTCTGAATCGGTGCCGCCTTTATCAAAAAGGGGATGCTCACCCTCCTACACACACCGCAGGCAGGAGGGTCTAGAGCTGTTCACATCCTCTCACCGAGACTCTCCTGGGATCAGGGACTGCCAAGGTCCCAGGCAGCAGGAGGCCAGGACAGCTGGGATGATGTTCTCTGGTGTGGAGCTCCTGGTCCCCAAGGCAGTACACTGGGGCATCACTGGGCCCCCACAGGAGGAAGTGAGGGCTCAGCTACCTTTTCAGGTGGTGCCAGAGGAAGGAGTCCATGAAAATGCTGACTAAAGGGGGCAGCTTTGTGAAATACTCAGGAGCCAAGAACACACATATTTTCTCATGGTGGTGTTGGTCAGTCACTCAGTCACATCCAACTCTTTGTGACCCCATGGACTGCAGCATACCAGACTTCCCTGTCCTTCACTATCTCCTGGGGTGTGCTCAAACTCATGCCCATTGAGTCGATGATGCTATCCAACCATCTCATGCTTTGTCACCCTCTTCTCCTCCTGCCCTCAACCTTTTCCAGCATCAGGGTCTTTTCCAATGAGTCAGCTCTTCTCATCAGGTGGCCAAAGTATTGGAGCTTCATTCAGCTTTAGCATCAGTCCTTCCAATGAATATTCAGGGTTGATTTCCTCTAGAATGAGTGGTTTGATCTCCTTGCAGTCCAAAGGACTCTCAAGAGTCTTCCCCAGCGCCACAATTTGAAAGCATCAATTCTTCGGCGCTCAGCCTTCTTTATGGTCCAGCTCTCACATCTGTACGTGACTACTGGAATCTGTACACGACCACTTGTCTCATGTAGACAAGACTCATTTTGTACAGGATAAACAACAAGGAGTACTGATGTGTTTCCCCTTCAGTGGAAACACCACAGCCCGAGGCTGTGTATGTGTGTATGTGTGAGAGAGAGAGATAGAAAGAGAGGGAGAGAAAGGACGGGAAACTTAGAGTGCATCAGGCCAGGGGCCTTTCTGGGGCTCACAGGAAGGATGAACAGAGGGGAAAGGTGGGTCGGAGCAGGGACTGACTGACTGCAGGGAAGCGGGTCTGCCCAGGGCCGAGTGTGAATGTGGAAACTGACCTGCTCACCAGGCCCTTCCTCACCAGCTCTGCCCACAAGGAATCCATATGGCAGGCTCTCAACCTCCCCTGTGTTGCCTGCAAGAGGAGTCAAAGATCAGGAGCGATACTTGTGCTGGAAGCCAGTCCAAGGGAAAGAGAGAGATTCCCCTCCCAAGGAGCCACAGAGGCCAGGATGCATGGTCACCACCCCATACCAGTTCACAGCCAGGGGGACAGTGAGAGAAGATACAGACATGTTTGCAGATGTTCAGCCCTGGATCCACGCTGGGTGTCCAGATTCCAGAGTGAATGGGAACCAGTGCAAGCACAAAAAGACCAAGTCTGGTGCAGTGTTAGGCATGGGAAAGGCTGGGTTTTACAATCTCACATGCAGTTTTTACTGGGAGAAAGTGGGAAAAAAAATAAAGAACCAGGCTTTGAAGAGTGACCAGTGTTGATGGACTCTCTCTGATTTAACAGCTTCTTGTTCTTCCTCACCATCATCCCCTCTTTCCCATCATCATCATCTCTTCTCCATCACCATCATCTCTTTCTCACCATCATCTCTTCTCCATCCTCCTCATCACCTCTTTCCCACCATGATCACCTCTTCTCCATCATCACCATCTCTTCTCTACCATCATTTCTTCTCCACCATCATCATCATCTCTTCCCCATTATCATCTCTTCTCCATCCTCCTCATCACCTTTTCCCCACCATCATCACTTCTTTGCCACCACCATCTCTTCTGCATTCTCATTATCTCTTCTCCACCACCATCATCATGTCTTCCCCACCATCATCTCTTCTCCATCCTTCTCAACTCTTCCCCATCATCTCTTTTCCATTCTCCTCATCATCTCTTCTCCACTCTGCAGGAGCCTTCCTGCCATCAGGTTGGTGCACACACTAATGTGATCATCACCCTGGGGCATTCGGTTCAGTTTGTAACTCTATGTATGTGGTGGTTGTTTGATCAGTGACTGTTTAATTGATGGTTGTACCCCTATTGGACCGTAAACTCTCTGAGGACAGAGACTGTGGTTAGTTTTACTCCCTGTTGTAGTCCCAGTACTGGACAGAGTGCCTGGTGCATGATTAATAAATGTTTACTGAATAAGTAAAAATAAAGTAACGGAGCCAGTTCATTTCATAGATGCCTCAGAGCTGGAAAGTGTTGGGACCAGAGGAGGAGCCTGGAGCTTGGAAGGGTGGACACTAGATATAGGTCACATGACTTGGCTATTGTGAGGAGCTGGGACTTGGTCTGAGTGTTATCTCCTCTCCCCTTTATGTCATTTTGACTCAGCCATTTGGTGCCAGCAACGGCAGTGTTGGCCGTGGTGGTGATGGTGGTGGTGATACTCATGTGTGTCTTAGGTGGAGACACAGAGCAGAGACTGCTTCTAGGGCACAGTTAAGGGAATGGTATCCAGAAAAGTCTCTTGACAGGTGTACACATCTCTACTGTAGCATCTTTCTCCTTTAGAAATAACCGTGGTTGGTCCCCAGACCTCACTGCCAATCCAAAGAAACAGTAGGATAAATTTGAAAATATATATTCCAGGCATGGAGATGCATTTTTCAGGCCAATTAAAAAATACAGGCTAAGCCTACCGCATACTAGAACAGACACTGAAATCAACAAAATATCAGGAGAGATATCTGAATTTTTTTTATAAAATGAACACAGTGGACTCTGCTCTTTAGTAGATAGCTTGTGGTCTCGAAGTTCACACTTACCAGTAACTTCTGGACGGGAACTCTCCTGGTTACTCTTGTGAGGCTGGTCTCATCATAACAGGTGCTGCACTCCTATCTGTAGAATGAATAAGTGAATGGAACTTTCATTAGACTAGAAAGAGTCCTGGATAGCAGAAGGAAGACCACAGCACCCAAAGTGCTATAATCATCTGTTCTAGGATTTATTTGCTATCTCTTGGAAGGCCTGTGCTTTCATTCCATTGCCTAACAGAAGACCAGAGAGAGGTTTGGTCACCTTGAGACTATCTGAATATAAGTAAGTTACCAAAGCTGTCTGAGCCTCCATGGCCTCATCTGTCAAATGGGTACAAGAATTCGTTACCCTCCTAAGATAATTTTTAAACTGAAAGTGAAGGAGTTAGTTGCTCAGTCGTATCCGACTCTTTGTGATCCCAGGGGCTATATAGCCTGCCAGGTTCCTCTGTCCGTGAGATTCTCCAGGCAAGAATACTGGAGTGGGTTGCCATTCCCTTCTCCGGGGATCTTCCCAACCCAGGGATTGAACCCAAGTCTGCTGCATTGCAGGCAGACTCCTTGAATCTGAATTCAGCCTAACATTTAGTGGCAGGCACTCTGGTAGACAGTAGGGATGTGGTACAAAAAAAGGACTGATCCCTGTTCCTTTTAGTGGAGGAGATATTCAGCAGATAAATACAAACAAAAATAAAATTACAGTTTGCAGTGTGTGTTATGATGGAAAACCATTGTGGGGGGCGGGGGGCATAAGAGAATAGCAGTGGTACCAATTCAGATCAGGATGTCATGGATGAGTTAGGACATAGCAAGGGAGAGGTGAGGTTTCCCTGACGGCCCAGTGATAAAGAATCCGCCTGCCAATGCCAGAAAACACTGGTTGGATCCCTGAGTTGGGAAGATTCCCTGGAGAAGGAAATAGCAATCCACTCCAGTGTTCTTGCCTGGGAAATCCCAAGGACAGAGAAACCTGGCAAGCTATAGTCCAAGGGTAGCGAAGAGTCCTACAGGACTGAGCAACAAAACCTCGCCTAAGGGAGAGGTTGGGGTGGTGGCTAAGGAAATGGCAGTGCAAAGGCCCTGGAGGTATAGGAAAGAGGTGGGCGGCGGGGGCGGGGGCAATAAGGCAGGGTACGCAAAAGGTTTTAAGTGTGTGCTTGTGTGTGTGTTGGGGTGGGGGTGGGGGGGCGGTTATGACTATTCCATTCACGTGTTAAGAAAACCCTTGCACTGGCTGGTGGAAAGCAGTTTGGGCTGAAAACGAAAATCAAACCTCAATGCTCCTTTCGGTGTTGAGATAAGAACCAGAATCTTAAGAGGCCACTGGGGGAGTCCAAACCTCTCGTTTTTAAACATGGGGGAAAAACGAGAATCACATTTGTGGAGGCTCCGTCAGGCTCACACGTGTATTCAGCAGTGAACTGGGAGAGACCTCGGATGTCTGACATCTCTTTCCAGATATCTGATGGGTCTGTGCCTCTTTCTGCCTTCTGAGATGGGGGAGCGATGATTGACGGTGCTCAGGGCCTGCCTGCAATCGGACAGTCTGGGCTCCCAAGGATGGTTCCCAGGGATGCGCCAGCGCCGGCCCTGGCAGCTCGCCGCAGCTCACGGGCCGCAGCTGGAACTTGAGGTTCAAGGTCCTCCCTCGTAGGCGGCTTAGCCCCCTCTCTTCAGTTCCCTCCCGGGCCCTACCTGCCTAAACACACAGCTGGAGCCTCCCATTCCGCCCCCGCCCGCAGGACAGGAAGCGAGCGGGGACCGCCACCCGCTGCGCTTCCCTAGGACCCGCGGCCCGGATAGCAACCGGCTGAGAGGCGCTGCGATTGGCTGGCCTGGCTAAGAGGCGCTGCGGTTGGCTGCACCAGGGTTAAGCGGCGCCGCGATTGGCTGGCCCGGCTAAGAGGCGTCGTGATTGGCTGGCCTCACTTAGCAGCGCGGCGCTCGTCCAATCGCGGGCCGGGCCGGGCCGCCGCCGGGCCTGGCGGCGGGGCCGCGGGGAGCGGGGTGGGACATGCCTGTGGTATTTGCTCAGAGGGGCATGACCACTTTGGGCAAGTCTTTAAATGTGAGTCAGCTTTCGGCCGATCCCTGGGAAAAATTCCTTTGGTGTTGTCAGGCAGGGTTCTCTCACTGCAGCCTTTTTTTTTTTTTTTTAACAATTCAAAAGGGATAATCCCGCTGAATGGCGAAAGGCGTTCGGACCGGTCCCCGGCTTCCCGGACAGTGATGGGGACCAGGGACCCCAACACGGGCGGGCGCCCCTAATATGCCGGGGAACAACCCAGGAGCTGGCTGTGCGGAGGATCGGGGCACCTCCCCCCATCCTTGCGACCCCAGCCCGGTCTCCACGGGGCACACACTGGTGGGGCGAGGCGAACAGCGCCCCCTGGAGTTGTGCTGGCGCCTCCCGCCGCGTGGGAAAGACCTGGCCGCTCCTTCCCTGTCCTCCCATCTCACTGTGGGTCCAGGAGTGGACCCGCGCTTAGTAGCTCTGCAGTCACGGATAATCCTTCCATCTCTCTAAGCTTCAGGTTCCCCATCCGCAGAGCCAAAGACAGGCAGTGAACTCTCATTCTTTAATTGCGAGGGCAAGACAGTTCTGCACTCCAGGCCTCCCTTTTCCACAGCTTTGAGATGAGAGAGTTGTTCTAGAAGAGTGTTTGAGGGGCGTCCCGGTTCTATGAGGGTCGTCGCGCCAGGCCATTCCTGTAACCCTCTCCCGCTGGCCAGCCGGCTCCAGCACTACCCGTGTGTCATCTCAGAGACTCGCAGTAGACAGGGTTGGGAGCACAGAGTGGGGAAAAAAAGACCAAAAAAGGCCGAGGGCTGAGGGAAATGAGCAGAAACTGGAGGGATTTATGTGCAATTTGATTTTAAATGAACGTCTTGTGCAAAAGAAGAGGCAACTTGGCATGTGTTGCTGGTGAGTTAATAGCTTAGGCACTCTTGGTCATAGGCATAAGATGCTGTGAAGACCAGCCTAGCTCCTGTGGCAACAGATTTTAAGAGAATTGGCCGGAGTGGGGGGCTGTGGAATCTCTGCCTGGGAGTCTTGGAAAGATCTGAAAGGTGCCAGGCTGCTTTATGGAGGGGCTTTGAAATGCCAGGCCTCCTAGAACCCCTAGAGCCCCAAGAGTCTACTGGGTATCTCTCTGTGTGTGTGTGTGTGTGTGTGTGTGTGTGTGTGTGTGTGTGTGTGTGTGTGTGTGTGTGTGTGTAGCAGGTTTGATTAAAGAGCATCCCATTCTGCTGCTAACTCAGAGGTGTGACCTTGGGCACATTGCTGGCCTGCTTCAGTATCCTTTTTATTTGCTGCCGGAGGATGGATAAGGCTAATTGGTCTCTTAAAATGCCCTCCAGCTCTGACACCCCATAATGAAATGGAATAATGTGGGAATAATTGCTCTGAAAGCTATTGAGCACTGGGAGTCCCTTGTTTAAACTCTACGGGTGCCTGTGTGCGTGAGTGCTAAGTCACTTCAGTCGTGGCCGACTGCGACCCCATGGACTGTAGCCCGCCAGGCTCCTCCGTCCATGGGTTTCTCCAGGCAAGAATACTGGATAGGGTTGCTGTGCCCTGCTCTAGGGGATCTTCCCAACCCAGGGATCAAACCTGTGTCTCTTATGTCTCCTGCATTGCCAGGCGGATTCTTTACCACTGGAGCCAGCTGGGATGCTCCACTGCCTGTATCTCAGACGGCCACAGTGCCTTTGCTTGTCATCAGGGTTTGCTGTGGCCTGTGAATCAGCATTTATTTTGTGCCCCATGTCAGCTCCTAGCTTGATTGTGCAGCTCTCTGCCAGTGTTCTCACTCTGCCTTGGTTTCTCCCTCTCATCTTGCCTTTTCCAATTTCCTGTCATTCAGATGGACTGTGTTGTGTTTTTGCCAAGTTTGGATTCCCCATCAGTCTGATGGAAGAGAAACCAGACTGGTTTGCCACCGCTAATTTGATCATGCGAAAAATCAAAGTTTTCTCCTTGTTTGATCTTCCCATTCTCCTGGTGGTGCTGAGCTTTGTGGAGATGGTGGGGCCAGAAGTAGGTGGAAGATAAAGGAAAAAAGAAGGCAAGGGCTAATCACAAAGGAAAGAAAAAGACAAAAAGTGTTCTTTTAAATTATTTCTCTTGTTGTTATATAGTCATGTCTGACTCTTTTGCGACCCCATGGACTGTAGCCCACCAGCCTCCTCTGTCCATGGGATTGCCCAGGCAAGAATACTGGAGTGAGTTGCCATTCCCTTCTCCAGGGAATCTTCCTGACCCAAGGATCAAACCCGAGTCTCCTGCATTGCAGGCAGAGTCTTTACCACTGAGCCACCTGGGAAGCCTAAAAATTATTTCTACCAATTCAAAAATAGAAAAGTCCAGTTCAGCTGTGATAAGGAGGGCCAGATGATCACCATATACTAAGAAAAAAAGATTTCCTCAAGACCTTGGGAGCCTAGTGGAGAGTTTGGTTCTGCTAGGGCAGGTCGGGGCAGTCTTCCGAGGAGCTGACAGCTGGGATATTTCTTAAGGATGGAGAGGAATTTGTCCTGCAGCAAGAAGCGTGTCGAGGCTGAGGGTAGGGGACAAGCAAGGCAGAGAGATGGGAGAGTGCTCAGTGAGCTTGGGTCACCTTGGAGAGGCAGGTATCAGGTGTGTTAGGAGCATAGGATGCTTGGGTGAAGATGGCAGAACCGAAATGGAAGATAGAGGTCATATAAATGGTCTTATCTGTCCTGTTAAAGAATTTGCACTTTAGTTGGGAGGAAATGGAGAGCAATTGCACGCTGTCCCATCAGTCGGTGAGATCAATGGTGAAGAGCATAGTTCAAAGGTCAGGTCATATGGTGAAATTCAGGTCATGAACAGCTTAAAAGGGGAATGAATGAGTATAGAATGAAATAGAAAACATCAAAGTCCGTACACGTAGTAAGCTCCGGTTCATGAAATATTAAACATCTTTGTGTGTATGATGATGTGTAAGTTCTTGGTCACGATACATGTGGTCCTTGTTACTGTCAGTCATGATCTTAAAAAGTCAGAACTCCATTGAATTTGCAGCCCCACTTCCCCCTAGACTAACAAGGAGAGAGGAGAGTGAGCTGGAAGAGGCAACACAGGAAGTTCTTGCAAAGGACCTGCGACCTGCATTCTCTCCCACTTGTTCTTGAGAAGGAAATTGCTTAACTTTTGAAGACAGTTAGTTGATCTCTTCCAAGGCCTCCCCTGCAGGGGACAGAGGGGACAGTTGGAATAATTGATGGCCTGCAGCATTGACAGGGCATGTAACCGGGCCAGGAGCTGGAATTCTGTTCCTTCCAACCTCTGCCCCAGGCCCCTTATGACTGAACATCCTGTGAGTTGTTCAGTCACTCGGTTGTGTCCAACTCCTTGAGACCCCATGGACTGCAACACACCAGGGTTCCCTGTCCTTCACTGTCTCCTGGAATTTGCTCAAACTCATGTCCATTGCAGAGAAGGCAATGGCACCCCACTGCAGTACTCTTGCCTGGAAAATCCCATGGACGGAGGAGCCTGGTGGGCTGCAGTCCACGGGGTCGCTAAGAGTTGGACACAACTGAGCGACTTCACTTTCACTTTTCACTTTAATGCGTTGGAGAAGGAAATGGCAACCCAGCCCACTCCAGTGTTCTTGCCTGGAGAATCCCAGGGATGGGTGAGCCTCGTGGGCTGCCGTCTATGGGGTTGCATAGAGTCAGACACGACTGAAGCGACTTAGCAGCAGCAGAAGCATGGCCATTGAGTCAGTGATATTATCCAACCATCTCATTCTCTGCCACCCTCTTCTCCTCCTGCCTTCAATCTTTCCCAGGATTAGGGTCTTTTCCAATGAGTCGGCTCTTCGCATCAGGTTACCAAGGTGTTGGAGCTTCAGCTTCAGCATCAGTCCTTCCAATGAATATTCAGGGTTGACCCACATGACTCTGGTACGAATCCTGATGGGATGACTTAAAAACCACGGTATCTTACCACTGTTCTGATGAAGCATGATGCACTCACTGTAGCCAGCACTAGGGGCCAACAGGTGTGCCCAGTTCCCAGATAGTGTGCGATCAGTGTCCAGGTACCGGTTCAATAAAGATGGGAGTTACCTCCCCACCGCATGAGTAAGAACCTTATGTTTAAAGTGTTGAAGGAGATGATTTCACAATGTCTGGTCTGTAATACCAGTGTCTTAACAGACCTGAGTGTAGGGACGTCCTGTGGGGATAATATACGTCAACTGAAAAAAATGCATAACCTAAAAGTTTTCCCTGAGTTTTCTAAAATAGAAACTTGGCCATTTTTTTATATTCAGCAAAATTCCAGAAGACATCGTCCTCTTTTACAGAGAGAGACGCCACGACTTGGATATTGATAAACATTTAGCATCTACTGAATGGTCAAGTTGAGTGTCAAAACCAAGTTTCTCGAGGTGGTAATCCATGCTGTGACCCCTGAGACACACTGTGTCTCCTGATGCTTTTCAAAACCATCCTTCTGCAAGAGCTGAGAATACCCTCTCTCTCTCTCTCTCACCCCTTCCTACCTTAGAAGAACTGGGAAAACTCACCTACTTGCTTCAGAGAGAAGGTCTACATGGAGTTGGTTTTGCACTGGGACTCACACAGAATTTCCAAAAGTCATTTGCGCAGACTCCTGCCTCTTTATGAAGTTCCCTAGCTGTGAGAAAAAGGATTGTTCTCAGTGTCACGTAAAAGAAATGAGGAAAGCAAAGTGTTCTGAATCACACAGTTCCTGATCTAAATAAACTTGAACTTTGAGGGGGACATCACTAGTGTCAGAAACACTGATCAGTTGTTACAAAAACATCGGAGTGGACCTATAGCAACCATCTTTGATGTGCATAACCCTGCTTTTGGCATAGAAGTAATTGTCTGAGGCTTAACCACCAGCTGATGGAGACACCCAGGAATAAGATGAGAGGTGGCCGGATGCACAGCGATCCGATGATGTGGGAAAGTGTAGATGTCACAACCGCCAGGTTGGAAAGCAGACTATCCTTTCCACCCACCTGACATAACAATGCTTTCCCGCTTGTCCCTTTCCTTGGAACAGAGAATCACAGAATTTCCTGAGTTGAAAAGGTTCTTGTGGGTCACCCAACACTTCCCAGCTGATGTAGGAATCTGCAGTGTCACTTCCCTTCCATTGCTCATCCCACCTCTCCTGAAACACTCCTGGCATGAGCTAATTGCTGTTTTACTCCGTTTGGGGGAAGCTTTCATGTTCGGCAGTTGAAATAATTCTCTAGCAAGCTTGATCTGATGCCCCATTTCTGCCACTCATGGGTCTACTTTCTACTCCTCAGGGTGACAGGAGTCCTGATCTGTCTTCCGTATAACAGTCCTTCAAGATATTTGAAGGCAGGAATTATAGTATTCTCAGTCTTCTCTTCTTCACGCCCAGTTTTGCAATTGTATTGCTGGTCTCCATAATGTCAATTTCACGCGTGGGGCCGATTCAGATTCAGAATAAAGGGGTGAATCCTCAGCTCTGACCATGTGCCCGATCCCTTCAAAGACAGGATCTCATTTAATTCTGCATCCAACCTTGGTGATAAGAACATTTTATCTCTTACAGAGGATGGAATTGTAGTTCATGAGGTTGGTTAGGGGTTTAGGCCAAGGTCATATAGTTAGAAACGGACAGAACTGGTCCTTGAACCTGAACCTTTTGCCAAACACATGCGCGTTATTTTTTTCCTTGATATATGAGTTTCACCAGGACAAAGGTGGTACCAGACATCCAAGGCACAGGCCCGTTCATCCTTAACTATATATAAACCCTGAGCCAAGGTGGTGGTGTCTCTCTGAAATGTCAGGTCTAACTTGCTGGACCCCTTTTCTCCCTCCCCTTCTCCCCCACCCGATTCTGGCTGTGGGTTGTAACAAGAGAAGAACGGAGGAGATAGGTTGATGGTTTCTGACTACGTTGGCTCAGGGGCCCTGTCGAAATCGGAACTGAAATCCCCCAAACCTCCAAGACGATTTTCTGTGTGCCGACCCAGAAATGGCCAGTTCCACGTGTGCATGCTCGGAGTGGAAAATATTGGAGACGTTTGTCACTTTTCCATAATATTTTTGGAATACAGGAGCCCTCTGGTGGCCAGAAGAGCAGGAGGATGTCCTCGGGAGAGATGGACCGAGATTTCCTGAGAGGACTCCTCTAAGTGATCTCAGGCTTCACTTTTGAGGTCATTCCTTTACTATTTAGCACTTTTCTTCCTATTTTCACGGAGGGTCATTTGCTTTTTATTTGCACATCCTCCCTCCTTCTTTCCCTCTCAAGTTCCTCTCCGCACCTTCGCTGCCAGCCCCAGCTGTCGCCCCCAACACCCCTGGAATCTCTCCTTCCTGCTGCCTCTGGCCTCAGAGGACCCTTTCTGAAATCTGGCCAGTTCCCCTGCGGCAGGTGCCGCTCGACAGCTGCTGCTTCTACTGCTGCTTCAGTCGTGTGGAATTCAAATCCCTGGTGGGTGTTCAGAGCCCACAGATGGATTAACTAATGATGCCTGCTCATCAGCGAGAGTTTTCGGGGGGATGCTGATCAGCACCCAGGACTCAGCCTTCTTAGACGAGCAGATGACCTTCCTCTCCCTTAGGTCCAAGGAGCTGACCACACAGCGCCTGGTCCCTGGGGTTGACCCACTGTCCAGAGCTCAGCCATTCCAGGTTTCTGTGTTCAGCTCTCTACTGCACAGAAGTCTGCTTTCATCTTATAGTTTGCGCAGAATGGCCTGACTTCTAGAAGTCCATGCCAGTGATACCAAGCAGCTTCTTGGCCTCCTTAATCAATAGAAATTGCCTAGAGGCCAGACAGTTCATGGAGTCACAAAGAGTTGGAAGTGGCTGAGCACGTGCGTGCCTGCATACAGACACACACACATACACACAGGCCAGACAGGAAATTCAAACAAGGCTTTACAGGGTCCCTGCTGCAGCAGGAGCGACTGAGAACAAGTAACAGGTTCCCTTGCTTGCTCTGGAGCTAGCATAGATTCTCATTCTTTCTCCTCATGTGGAGTGAGGATGGGGTGTGTCCAGAGGTCGGGCTGGAGGGGTGGCTTAGATGGCTTGCCCACCCTTTGGTCGTGTTCAGTGCAGGCAGCATGCACAGCCCCCCGCCTTTGTCCCCAACACCCTGCCTTCCCCCTAACTCTTCAGAAGTGGAAGTTGTATGTTTGGTCTTTCTGTATCTTGTTGTCCATAATTTGACCCAACTGTGCATGCACACAGTTGTTTTTAGTCCTTTATGACCTCTTTTGTATTTTCTTGCTCAAGGAGATGTTTGTCCAGCTGCAAGCACTGCAGCGAAGGTCCCAGCCTGTCTCAATGCAACAGCCAGCAGCAAAGCAAGACCCACAAAAATAGCCATTCCACATGTAAATAATTGGGAACTGAACATCCATCCAGAGGCAGGTGGCTTCAGTGGACTACAATGAACCACATAAAGGGAAAGGATGCTATGATAGGATGAGGCAGAGACTTCAGCTAAGATTTTCATCACTATCACCCTGACTTTTCCTGTAATAAGAGGATGGGACAGTATAAAACTTAGAAAGCACTTTGGACTCTTGGGGAAAGGAGCTCCTTTAAAATGAGCTGGCGTCTTTATTACTTTACAATGCTTGACAATTAGTGGCTTAATCATAGGGCAGTGAGCGGCCAGTCCATGACCCTCACTCTGGAGACAGAAAGCCCCCAGGGGATCCAGAATCTGTTGCAGGAGGTTGGTCAGGGTGGAACTTAGAAGCGCTTTTTCTGGGCTTATAAGAAAGTGAAGCAAGAGGAGGGCTCTGGGAGGATCATGAGATTTGGAAAGCTGGAGCTTTCTTTTTTAAAAAAATTTTATTGGAGTATAGTTGCTTTGCTATGCCATGTTAGTTTCTGCTGTATGGCAAAGTGAATCAGCTCTGGGTGTGTGGGTGCTCAGTCGTTCAGTTGTGTCTGATTCTTTCCAACCACGTGGACTGTAGCCCACCAGGCTCCTCTGTCCATGGGATTTTCCCAGGCAAGAATACTGCAGTGGGTTGCCATCTCCTCCTCCAGTGGATCTTCCTGACCCAGGGGTGGAACCTGCATCTCCAGCGCAGCTATACACAAACATATACCCTCTCTTTCTTGGATTTCCTTCCCACTTAGGTCACCACAGAGCACAGAGCAGTGTTGCAGCTTTCTCTAATCTGCAGAAGAAACAGCTGGAGGGGATGGAGAGGAGTTCAGAGGGCATAGTTAATACATTCCAACTCAAAGAGGGATGGTGCAGTGGCCACAAAATGCAGCAAAGTTTCTGCTTCTATTTGCTCTGTGGTGAGTCCTGGGGATGAGGACTGGGGCAGTACTGGAGAGTGTCCCCCAGTACTGGAGGTTGCAGAATTCTCAATTCAAAGTGTAGCTAAGTGTTATTCTAAAAGCCTACTGGTGCCTATGTTGGTCATTTTGGGGGAATATGATTGCTTTACAATGTTGTGTTAGTCTCTGCTGTAGGATGGAGTGAAACAGCTATGTGTATGCATATATCCCCTCCCTCTTGGACCACCTCCCAATTCCCACCCATCTAGGTCATCACAGAGCACCAAGCTGAGCTGCCTGTGGAAGCTGCAGATTCCCACTAGCTGTCTATTTTACACACGGTCGTGTATATGTCAACAGATGAATGGATAAAGCAGATGTGGTACATACATACAATGGAATATTACTCAGCCACTGAAAGGAACAAAATAGGGTCATTTGTAGAGATGTGGACGGACCTAGAGTCTGTCATGTGGGAGCATGTGGGTGGAACCCTTCCTTCTAGGATGGATGGGCTGGCCTCTGGGGATGTATTCCGAAGTCATTCGAGAACCCCCTGGGCCTCCTGTTTCCTGACGCCTTACAGATATTTAAAGTGCATGACGTCTAGGGGTCGGGAAGGGAAGGGTGATGCTAGAGCGCGTGCAGAATCTGGCATCTGGACCCCCTAGTCTCTCAAGAGGCTGCCCCCCCGTCACCCCCCAATAAACCACAGCTACTCTCCCACCTCTCCGGTCTGACCTGACTTACAGCAACCTTTTGGGCTCCAGGGACTGATTTCGTGGAAGGCAATTTTTCCACAGACCGCAGCAGCAGGGAGATGGTTTCGGGATGATTCCAGTGGCACTACACGGATTGTGCACTTTATGTCTATTATTATTACATCAGCTCCACCTCAGATCACAAGGCATCAGATCCAGAGGTTGGGAACCCCTGACTTACAGGATTCCCTCGAATGTCATCATGCCACCAGGAATGCCTGCAATACAGCGGCTCGTGGTTGACCGCATTCCCCTTGATCCAGTGTACATGCTCTGACCACAGCATCCTTCCCGACAGAGCCGCCGGCGGGGATGTGCTCAGCTCTCTGTCCTCCCACGAGATCTGGGGCCAAAGGCCTAGACCAGGTCTCTCAACTGTGCTTTGTCCAACAGCTCCTTCCAAAGACAGATGCTAAATCAATTATTATTATTATTATTATTTTATCATTATCCTAAAGACACAATGAAAAGTGCCCTGGATTGGAAGTCAGAAGCTCTGGTGGAGCTGGCCTGGCCCCAGTGACTTTGGTGTGGCCTTGAATCATCTCGCTTTGCTTCTCCAGGCCTCAGTCTCCAAGAGATTCAAGGAGGAGGTTTAGACTAGAGCATCTCGAAGGGCACCTCCAGCTCTGACATCATCTGCTTTCTCAGAAAGACTGTAAGTTCCTCAGGCAGGGGAGACCCTCACCTGCAGTGCTCCTGGGGCCCCTACTTCTTGAAGGTGGGGGTGGAGCAGTGGGAGATAGAGCCCACCCACCCACCCTGTCACCTTCCAGGAGAAAGCTGACTATGGCTCTAGGAGGAAGAGGCCCCACAAGAGGCTGGAGGGATTGCCAGCTCCTGTTTGCATGTCTACTGTGCACCCCATTTTTTATCTCCCTCCATCGGGAGCTGCTCAGACCCAAACACCACCCAGGATCTGGAGGAGAAGGAACGAGACGGCAGCATGTTCTTCTCACACCCCAAACCGAAAGTTGGGGCTGAGCTGTGAAGACCTGTAGAAAAATTCTCCTCACCCCTCCAGGCACTGGGATAACTATTTTTTTCTCATGAGGGGGTGAGATTTAGGCTTTTTCTATGAAAATGTTCATGTAAATGGAAAGAATAGGCTAGAAAGTTCGGGCGTGGAGCCGAGCCTTTTGTGAAGGGTAGGATTCCTCAGCTGTCATAAATATCAGTGGAAGGGGAAACAGGTGGCGAATCTGGGCTTTCCTGACACAAATATTTTAAGTGAATCATAACCCCCCTCTGTTCTTCCAACCAGTTTGTCCTCACAATGTTTTCATGCCCACAGCTTAGAAAACCAGGAGCTTTCTTTCCCCCTCAAACATAGCACATCACTCTGCTAGTGCCTGCTGGCGTTTGGGATAAATAGATTTTGGTTCGAGGAGGCGGGCTTGGGTCCTAATTCTCTCACTTTGGTAACTGATGATGAAGAAGCTGGCCCGACCTCCCGGGCTTGATGGACTGATGGTTTGTCGATGGAAATGTGTCTCGTTTTCTTTCCAACACCCGAGCCTGAGCACACAGGAGTTATGTTAGCCAGACAGGCAAGGTGGGGAGTCTTGGCAGCAGCTCTGGGCGAAACCAGGAGGACATGATGAGGCTGACTGAGAGAGGGCGTCACTGGTTTCTGATGAGGGGGTGCGTGTCAGGGGAGCAGCGCCTGAGGGAGGCCTTTTCCTGGAGGGGGAGTGAGGTCCAAAGGGGATCCCATGACCCACTGTCCAGAGGAGGAAGATGCTCTGAGAGGTAGAAAGGGGTGTCAGGTGAGGAGACAGATTGTGGGAGGGTCCTTCAGAGTCATCAGATCTTGCCGAGAGGCAGATGGTAAAGCTCATTACGTCAGCATGCACGGAGTCTGCTCACACCAGTCAGAAGGGAGAGAATTCTGGAACTTAAAGCTGCAAGGTCTCTTAAAAGTCTCTGGGTACTTTATTTTCTACACAGCAATTTGTATCTACCGGGCTTCTCAGGAGACTCAGTGGTGAAGAACGTGCCTGCCAATGTAGGAGACGCAGGTTCAAACTCTGGGTCGGGAAGATCCCCTGGAGAAGGAAATGGCAACCCACTCCAGTATTCTTGCCTGGAGAATCCCATGGACAGAGGAGCCTGGCGGGCTACATTCCATGGGGTCGCAGAGTCAGACAGAACTGAGCGACTAAACGACAAACAACAGTTTGTATCTACTACAAACTACTATGTATAAAATAAACAATAAGTATATATTGTACACCACAGGGAAATAAAGCCATTATTTTGTAATAACTTTAAGGTATAGTCTATAAAAATATTGAGCAATTATACTCCAATTAAGGGCTTCCCTGGTAGCTCAGTTGGTAAAGAATCCATCTGCAATGCAGGCAACCCTGGTTCGATTCCCGGGTCAGGAAGATCCAATGGAGGAGGGACAGGCTACCCACTCCATATTCTTGGGTTTCCCTGGTGGCTCAGTTGGTAAACAATCTGCCTGTAATGCAGGAGATCTGGGTTCCATCCCTGGGTTGGGAAGATCCCCTGGAGAAGGGAAGGCTACCCATTCCAGTATTCTAACCTGGAGAATTCCTGGAGAAGTCCATGGGGTCACAAAGAGTCAGACATGACTGAGTGACTTTCACTTTCATACTCCAATTAAATTAGTTTTTAAAATAAAGTAAATAGAAATATTGAATCACTACGTTTCACACCTAAAACTAACATAATATTGTCAATCAGTTCTATTTCAATAAAAAATATTGCTTGCATTTTTTTAGAAAGGTCTCTTGGGCCAGTGCTTTCACTTGACAGGTGAAAAAAACCAGGGTTTGTTCCAGGAGTAACTGAGTGAACCTTTTCTAGGATGGGCGTGTTTCGTACAGCAGTGTGATTTGTGGGGGAAAACATGGAATCTTGTGTCAAACTGACTGGAGTGGGAATACCAGTACCTCAGTTACTAACTGTGATCTTGGAGGATGAAAATATCTGCATCTTGGTGCTCTTGAGAGAAGTAAATAAGGAAATGTATGTGAAAGTCCCCCAAACTTGGCTTGTGCCTAACAGATTCCATCTAACGGATGGTCACAGCTCCTTTGTTGGGACTATGATGCTCTTTTCTAAATAATTTTTTTTTGGTGATTGCTATAATTTTTGGAATGGCTCATAAATTTTCCAAATTCTTTTAAAACTTTTGTCTTTTTTTCAATTGTGTACCTTTCCATATTGCACCTTTATTGCAAAAGTCAACATGCTTCTTAGAAATTCAGATTGTAATCAGTAAAACAAACATTACATATATGAATTTAAGTGTATAAACAGAAATTCCACAATATCTCCCATTATACTATTATACAAGTACACAGTTTTGTAAAAACTATAATACAGGCATACTATACCTCTCATACCATGCTCCTCAAGGCCTGTGAAATTTCTTTGACCGGGGATTGAACCTGTGCCCTCTGCGTTGGAAGGGTGGAGTCTTAACCACTGGACCACTTAACCACTGACTGTGATGCCCTTGGCTAAGAGTGTTTACTATCTTGAGAGTGAATGAGCAAACTGTACCCGAGTTGCTGCTGTCTGTCGGGCACACTCTTGTTCTATTACAGGCATTTCATTAGTCACTAAGATCATATTAGTCTAATGAGCCATTGTGAAATGATTAGCCATCATGCTAATAAATAAATAATAACCGCGGTGGTGGTGGCAGTGGTGAAACCGACTGCTCTAGGTACTGCAGGTGAAATGAGGCCAGAAAGGAGTGCCTTGGGGACCTGGTGCTTGAGTCGGCTCCAGATTTTAGCTGCAAGGGATCTGAGCACTAGGAACCGTCCGCATCACCCATTCATCAGGCAAACATTTACTGAGGACCTACTACGTGCCAGTCACTGTCCTAGGAATTGGCAACTTGGTGGTCGACAAAAACAAGATCCTTTCCCAAAGTGGAAAATCCTGAATGTAGCATTCCAGTATAGGCAATAAACCGAGAAGGAAACAGATCTGTTGTGAGGTTGTGGTCAGAAGTATGAACACCTGAGACTTGCCTGGTGGTCCAGTGGTTAACAATCCGCCTTCCAGTGCTGGGTATGCAGGTTCGATCCCTGATCAGGGAGCTAAGATCCTGCATACCTCGGAGCAATTAAGCCTGAGCGAGTGTTGCAACTACTAAGACCCAACACAGCCAAAAATAAATAAAATTTTTAGAAAAAGAAGTATGAACAAAAATGGATCAGGGCGAGGGGACAGGATGGTGGGAGGGAAGGCTGCCTGGTGAGGGACTGATTCTCTAAGGAGGTGACAACTGGGTTGAGTCCAATGAGGAGGGACATGGTCACGTGAACACCATGGGGTGGGGGCGGGGCATGGACTCCAGGCCAAGGGAGATGCTCTGATCCACAAGGAGACCATGTGTCTGGAATGTGCCTCCATCTGTGGCTAAAGGGAAATCTTCTGCTCTAGCCTGGATGCAGGAAAATGAGCAACTCACTGTTAAGAGACTTCCTGGTGAACTTAAGAGACAGGCCTGGGGCTGGGGGAGGCCTGCATGCATCTTGGGACTTTCTAAGTGATGAGGAGAGGCCATGAGGACTGCCCATGATGTGGCAGGGAGACTGAGAAACAGCCCCTGGGTCAGAACACAGAGCCACGTGGCTCTGTCTCAGTCTGGAGTCTGTCACCGTCCGGCATCCGAGGTAGGGTTGGAGGAGGAAAAAAATTGAACCTGGTATCAGCCTCCAAGAACTGGCAGCTTTCCCCAACTCCCCACTTTTCCACTAAACTTCTTGGGATCATCAGGTTTGACTTCCCAGTTGCCTTTAAAGATTTTCCCCAATAGCAAAGATTTCCCCCAATTCGTCTCTTAAAGTAGATCCAGGAGGGTAGGGGCCCTGTCCAATCATAGAATTCCCCTGGGGAAACGTCCCTGATGGTCCAGTGGCTAAAACTCTGAGTTCCCACTGCAGGGGACCCAGGTTTGATCCTTGGTCAGGGAACTAGATCCCGCATGCTGCAGCTAAAGATCCTGTGTGTCCCAACTAAGACCCGGTGCAGCCAAATAAACAAATAACTGTAACTATTAAAAAAAATTTTTTTCCCCCGGGGAAACAAAGCATTAGCACAGTGGGGCTGGGCAACCCTCCTATTTCTTCTCTAATGAGGCTCCACAAGCTTACTTCCTGCTCACCTCATGAGACCTGTCTTTTTCTTTGCTCCCCATTTTATCTCGTTCAAGCTTCCAGGACCTCCCTGGTGGTCCAGTGGCTAAGACTCCACGCTCCCAATGCAGGAGGTCTTGGTTTGATCCCCAGTCAGGGAACTAGATCCCGCAAGCTACCACTGAGATCTGGCATAGCCAAATAAATAAATAAACCAAATAAGAAATAAAAAATCTCCCATGGTTACCCTGGAAAGCAATCTAGAGGTTTGTGAAGGCAGAATGTTTTCACCAGTCATGGTCCTTTGTGATTCTGTAAACTTGTCCCTATCCACAGCCTTCTCTCTGCTAGTGATGAATTCTTCCAGATCCATTGGATAGTGACAAGAACACAGGGCCAGGGCCAATGTCTCTAATGTTTGCTAGTCATGCACCCATATAGCCCGACCTCTGGGAGCCCAAGTTTCACTCCTGCATTTGACAGGGTGCTGACGAGAGCTTAGGACGATCCAGTCAGTATTACACCCATTCTATAAGCCCTAAAGTGTACACTTTAGGAGGTTGCATTCACTCCAGCAACATCTCCCACCAACCTCCTCCTGATTGCTTGAATTGTCTCTTCCTGAAATTTCCACGCGAGAATTTTTACTCCTTTCAGTGGAAAAGTGAACAGTGGATTTGTCCGAAGAGGAAATATTGTCCCCCTCAATTTTGGTCTTGCCTTTCCGACTCTCCTCCCTTCCTTTTCGGAATCCCCGGAGTCCACTGGGTTGAGAGGATCAGGGAATAATTGGGTCCCTAGGTTCGCCCCAAGGACGTGAATATTCAGAGCCCATCTCCCTGGTCGTTTGAATCATTCCAACTCCAAACACGTGGCATGAGCTCCGGGTCTGGATTGTGCATTATAACTGGAGGCCATAGGAGTTGAAAGGTGAATGAGGGGCCATCCCCGAGCGCGGGTGGAACAGGAGTGACGATGCGCACGTCACCCATCACCGGGAGACCTTGCACCGTCAAGCAGGTGCTGGAGCTCCGCTGGAGCGAAGCGCTGGGGAATCCAGAGGTGCAAGCCGCCAAAACTGGCCAAGGGGATTCGGGTCCCCTCCTTGAGGTAGCTGCTTTTCCCCCTGCCTTTGCGTGCGGCTCCTCCGTCCTCACCCGCAGCCCAATAAAGCCTGATGGAACGGGGCAGGGGCCTTCCTTACCACCCAAGGAGAGGGTCTTATGGGGAAAAGGTACTCCATCCTGAGAGAGACAGCCTCTGGACCAGTGGCTGGGGAGGGGCGGGGAGGTCAGGTCAGGGCTTGGAGGAAGGAATGAGCTTGGCCTGGCAGAGGTCTGCCCTGTTCCCAGGGGTTTCACACCCGGACCTGCACCAGGCCACTCGGCTTGCACGAGCCCTGGCGGGAGGCTCCACTCGCCGGGAGTGAGAGAGGCTGGACCCGTCATTAAGACCGTCCAACGGGGCTCTCTGTCCTTTGTCGGGCCCGGGAGGCTCCGTGTCCCTACCCCGTCCCCCCCGCCACCACCCCCAGAGCACTGGCTCCCCTCCGACATCATTACGAAGTACATTAGCTGTGGGAACTAAACCCATTACAGAAAGGAGGGGGAGATTGGCACACCAGAAAAGAAGGCTTCTCAGCTCCAGCTAACGACTTGTGCCTGTTAACTAAAGAAGATCATTAGAAAACCCTCATCTCCTCCTCTGCTCTCCCCTGCCTCCCCGTCCCGTTCCCCACCCCGGCACCGGCCACATCCACGTCAGCGGGGAGGGGAGAGAGGGAGGCTCGCATTCCAAGATGGCTGTTTTTGGCTCGGTTGGAGGCACTGACCAAAATAAATGAAGTCCCGCTTCATAAACATTTTACAACAAAATAGACCAGGGGAGATGCTTTTATTTCCTCTTTTCCCCTTGTGATGAGAGCTTTGAATAGTTATGCCCTTAGCAACTTTCAAATGGACAATACAGTGTTAGGACTCTAGTCACCGTAGGGTACATCACACCTCATTTGTCTTCATTTCTCTGTGGAGAAATAAGCTTCAGTAAGTAATCGCCCAGTGTGCTCGACCACAGCAAAAGAAGATTTTAATTTAAGGAGAACTCTTTGGTTTGGGTTTAATTTGTCTGTATTGAAGTTTAGTTGATTTACAACATCGTGGTAGTTTCAGGTGTAAGTGCAGTGATTTGGTTATACCTATATGTGTATATATAGTCTTTTCAGGTTCTTTTCCCTCTTGTGTGTGTATGTGTTGCTCAGTCGTGTCCGATTCTTTGCGACCCCATGGACTGTAGCTCGCCAGGCTCCTCTGTCCATGGGATTCTCCAGCAAGAATATTGGAGTGAGTTGCCATTTCTTTCTCCAGGGGATCTTCCCAACCCAGGGATTGAGCCTGGTCTCTTACATTGCAGGCAAATTCTTTACCATCTGAGTCACCAGGCAAGTCCTTCTTTTCCTTTATAAGTTATTAAAAAAAACAGAGTGTAGTTCCCTGTGCTATACAGTAGGTCCTTGACGGTGAGACGCTTTTATTTCTACTATTCAGTAATGTAAATATCTGAGCTGGAAAGTCACTTTGAGAGTCATCCATTTCAGCCTGCTTCTGCAGAGGAAGATACCAGCACCCAGAGGGAGTACACGACATGCCCCACCCCTGGTGAGAGCCACACATAAGTTGTTTGTAAACCTGGGGTCTTTCCTTTCCGACAAGCTTCCTCCAGTTTGCTGATCTTCTCTTTCGATTTTCCTTCCTCCTTGGCTGTGTTCTCAGCTAGGATCTGGACAATATCTTCCAAGACATTCAGTAAAGCACCTTGGACATCAGGCCACACGGCACATGAAGCATCAGCTGTGGCCTTGCCGCTTGCTCTTCCTCTCTCCCACATTAAAAAGCAAAAACCCAACAACCACCCCCCAAATCTTCTGCGAAATATGGTTCAAATCACAGGTCTCAGGGCAAAGGTCCTCCTGAACTTTCTCTGTTGGCTCCCCACCTGGAGCAAGCTCACGGCCCCAGGGCTACCTGGACACCTCCCCCCATGCCCTTTCCAGTTCCTGTGGCAGCCCCTGCCCAGACTTGGAGCTGGCCAACGTGTCTTCCAGGGTACATGCACTTCTCCCCCTCGGAAGGTTTCAGCTCTTTCTGAAACTACTCAGTGAAAGAGGGAGCTGCAGAAAAGACAAGCCATGCATGGCTGTTCCCCGGGGCTCCTCAAGTTGTTGGAGGAAACCCCAAGACCTACTAGTAATGTAGGATGCTGAGAAAAGAGATGTTTCTCCTTAAATCAGAGCCCCCTTTTAATTTGTGTGCATGTGTGTGAGTGGGTGTGTGCATGCATGTGTGTGTGTGTGTGTGTGTGTGTGTGTGTTTACTGTACTCTCTAAAAAGGTCTGATTAGCATTTCCTTTTCAGTTGGTCCTTCTCTGTCCCAGCTGCACCAATTGTGGTCAGGAAAACAGAATTGGTGCAACAGCCATTCAGGAAAGCAGCTGAAAGGGAAAGAGTGGAGAACGGACAAGGGGGTGAGTTGTCTTTACAGCTTGAAGAGACTCCTCCAATTAAAAACACACGGAGAGAAGAGATGCAATGAGTTATTTGGGAGTAGTAGACAAAATGATGCCCAAGATGCAGGAACCTGAATTAAAGCATAAAAGGGGGGAAAGGTGGCCTCGGCTACCTATGAGAAAAAAATGAAAAAATATATAGAAAAATGCAAACTTTTTTTCAGAGCAATAAGACAGAAAAGGTATGTGTTTTGAGAAATGAATAAGTAGAGATGGAAATTTCCTTTCCCTGTTCTTTTTCTTTTTAAATGAATGCTTCCTTTAATATATTTTTTCTAATAGAGGGAAATGAAATTGTCTGGTCTTCAGCCCCCAAAGAGAAGTGACTTCTTGTGTGTGTGTGTGTGTGTGTGCATGCGCGCGCGCTCAGTCGCTCAGTTGTGTCCGACTCTTTGCTACCCCATGGACTGTAGTCCGCCAGGCTCCTCTGTCCATGGGATTCTCCAGGCAACAATACTGGAATGGGTTGCCATTTCCTCCTCCAAGGGATCTTCCCAACCCAGGGATCGAACCCAAATGCCCTATGTCTCCTGAATTGGCAGACAGATTCTTTACCACTGAGCCACCTGTACTGAAGAGTTTTAGACCTTGAGTCAAACAGACCTATGTATGAATTTCAGCTTCACCACTTACTGACTGAGCAAACTTGACCACATTGCTGTCTTCTCTAAGTGACTTCAATTTAAAAATGAGGAGATTTGTTTTTACTTACAAAACAGATACCACGACTTAGAGAACGAACTTACGATGGTTGCCAGGGGCAGGGGGAAGAATGGGAGGATGGGATAGTCAGGGAGTTTGGGATGGACATGTACAGATTGCTATATTTAAAATGAATAATTAACAAGGACCTACTGTATAGCACGGAGAACTCTGCTCAATATTACATGGCAGCCTGGATGGGAGGGGGTTTGGGGGGAGAATGGATACATGTATATGTATAGCTGAGTCCCTTCGCTGGTCAGCTGGGACTATCACAACATTGTTAACTGGCTATACCCCAATACAAAATAAAAACTTTAAAAAATGAGGAGGCATTCTTTGCTACAAAGAACAGCTGAGATGATTGTTAAAATACATGTTCAGTACCTACCTTGCAATAAGCTCTCAATGAATTCTATGAATATTACATAATGGACAGACCAGAAGATGGGAGATCTGGTGTTGAAAAATATGCACAAGTCCAAAGTTGGCTCTGTCACTTTCCAGCTCTGCGGGCCAGGATAAGTTAACCTTTCAATGCCTTGGTCTCCTCATCCATAAAATGTGGGTAAAATAACTACCTCATTATGTGGCCAAATTAGATAATTTGTATGAAGAGGATGAGCCATGTCAGGTAACTACTAGTGAAGTGAAGTCGCTCAGTCGTGTCCGACTCTCTGCAACCCGGTGGACTGTAGCCTACCAGGCTCCTCTGTCCATGGGATTCTCCAGGCAAGAATACCGGAGTGGGTTGCCATTTCCTTCTCTAGGGGATCTTCCTGACCCAGGAATGGAACCCGGGTCTCCTGCATTGCAGGCAGACGCTTTAACCTCTGAGCCACCAGGGAAGCCCAAGGTAACTACTACACGACAGTGAAAAGTGGAGGGTTAGTCTGCACAGTCATGTCTGACTCTTGGCCACCCCATGTCATGGCCCACCAGGCTCCTCTGTTCATGGGATTTCCTAGGCAAGAATACTGGAGTGGGTTGCCATTCCCTTCTCCAGGGGATCTCCCCCACCCAGGATGGAACCCAGGTCTCCCGCATTGCATGCAGATTCTTCACTTTCTGAGCCACCAGGGAAGCCCTCCGATACTACATGGTGATGATGGTGCTTCTGTTTATTTCCTAAGACTCCGGTGTTCTCCCTGCCACCAACTATGCAGGTGACCTTTAAGATGTCGTGTAGTTTTCAACGGCCTCAGTTTCCTTGCCTGTAAACAGAGTTAGATCAGTCCTGGGTGTTCATTGGAGGGACTGATATTGAAGCTGAAACTCCAATACTGATTCGGAGAGCTGACTCATTTGAAAAGACCCTGATGCTGGGAAAGATTGAGGGCGGGAGGAGACGGGGATGACAGAGGATGAGATGGTTGGATGGCATCACCGACACAATGGACATGGGTTTGGGTGGACTCCAGGAGTTGGTGACTGACAGGGAGGCCTGGTGTGCTGCGGTTCATGGGGTCGCAAAGAGTCGGACACGACTGAGCGACTGAACTGAGCTGAAATAGAGTTAGATCTCTTCCTTCATTCCAACTCTGTGATTACTTAAGCTTTCTGTTTTTATGACTTTTCTGTTTCAAAAATGCCTAGCAAATAGCTAATTGAGTTTCTAGAGCTTCTTGCAGGATAACCGAGAGCAGCCCCCTCTCCCTGGTGACCCTCTGTGCCCCACCTCTATTAAGTTTGTTTAGTTTTGACTGTGCTGGGTCTCGGTCGCTCTGAGTGGGCTTTCTCTAGTGCAGTACTCAGGCTTCTCAGCGCAGTGGGTTTCTTGCTGTGGAGCATGGGCTCTAGGTGCTCAGGCTTTAGTAGTTGCAGCAGGTGGGTTCAGAAGTTGCGGCTCCCCAGCTCCAGAGGACAGGTTCAGTAGCTGGGGTACACGGGCTTAGTTGTTTCGTGGCACGTGGCACGTGGGACTCTTCCTGGATCAGGTATGGAAACTGTGTCCCCTACATTGGCAGGTGGATTCTTAAACACTGGACCACCAGGAAGGCCTGTCTGCTCCCCTTAGCTCTCCGACTCACTGACCCTGGCTTACACAAAGAGCAGAGAGACGCCCCGGAAGAAGAAATCTTCCTGCCTGTGGTGACCTACAGTGTATTGAAGACAGAGGACGGCTAGAGATGCAAGAAAAAGGCAGGTGTTCAAAGCAGATCCATCAGTTTGAATGAAGCTGATTATAGAGAACTGGGGTGAAAATCAAGGGCTCTGAAGTTCAAGCCTGATGATGGGCTCACATTCTGCTCCAATACTGACGACAGCTGGGCCGACTCCTTCACCGTTGACGGAGTCTCGCTTTTCCCTCCTAATACGGTGAGGCTTTTAGAAATGGAATCGTTCTCGGGAGGATTAAGTAAGCTGATCCATGTAAGATGCTGGCAGGCACACTGGCTGGTATATCTGAGCCCTGGTAATGTTTGCTATTACGATTGTTAATATTGCTGCTGTTATTATCTTAGATAACTGGAAGAGCCTCACAGAAGAGACATGCCATGAACTGGGTTTTGAAGGTGGGGATGGGGAGCCCCTGAAGATATTAAAAGGGAGGAGTCAGGGAAGTGGTCAGTGTCTTGTGGAACGTCCATGTGACTCTCCTTAGAGAAAGCCAACAGCTTAGGTCTTTATTTCCTTATTTATTTTTGATTGTGCTGGGTCTTTGTTGCTGTGTGGGCTTTTCTCTAGTTGCAGCAACTGGGGGCTACTCTCTGATTGCAGTGTGCAGGCTTCTCGTTGTGGCAGCTTCCTCTTATTGTGGAGCACAGACTCAATAGTTGTGATGCATAGGCTTAGGTATTCTGCGACATGTGGGATCTTCCCGAACCAGGGATAGAACCCATATCTCCTGCATTGGCAGGCAGACCCTTTACCACTGAACCACCAGGGAAGCCCAACGTTTGTAGGTTTGAAAAGCTTCCCAGGTTTACATATGTCCCCTCCCTCCCACCTCCCACCCCATCCCACCCGTCTAGGATGTCTATGGCTGACTCGTGTTGTGTATGGCAAAGACCAACACAATATTGTAAAGCAATTATTCTTCAATTAAAAATAAAGCAATTTAAAAAAAAAAAAAAGCTTCCCAGGTAATTCTGACCCCAAGCCAGGACTGGTTTGGAACAACACAGTCCCAGGAAGAGTCATTAGTTGTGAACTCCCAGACAAGGAACTGAAATTCCTGGTCTCTGCCCCTAAGAAGCTGCGTGGCACGGGCAACCACACCTCATCAGATTCCAGTTCCTTCCTTTGTGAAACAAGGCATCTCTCGGTCTCCTCCCAGCTCTCTCCTATTCAAGCGTCTTAAATGGCTTTTCTTGGCTGAGTGAGAATCCATGACCAGGAGGTATTCGTGTTACTCATCTCTCCAGTCTGTCTCTTGGATGCTTTTCTCAAGCTGACAGGCTCTTAGTGAGCCCTCTGGGCCTTCCCACCACACCCCTCCTAGGTCACCGAGTGGATTCTCTTAGTTCATTTCCGGTCTGATGAGCCGCTACCTGGTAGCACATTGAAAGGCAGTGTGCAGGAACTTGGGTGACAATCCAGGGACTAGCTTGCTGAATGACTTGGAGCTTGGTAATTGTATAACTTGGGGCTTCCTGATAGCACATTTTCTTGAACATTTAGGATGTGCCAAGCACTGCCCTAAGAACTTTAACTCTATTACCTGGCTTAATCCTCACTATAGCAGGGTGATGTCAACATGCTTCTTCCCAGTTTACAGCTATAGAGGTACACTCTGAGGCTTAAAGAGATTAAATAACTTGCCCGAGATCACAGAACCTGTGTGTGGTGCAGGCAGGGACACGCCCCAGGCTCTGACATCAAGACTCTCCTTGGGCGGACCACGTGACCTCTTGCAAACCACAAGTCACAGAGTTTCTTTGTGCCAACGAGTGGATCACCAAGAGGAGCGCAGGCTCACTTCACATATAAGGCACTGCATTTGTTACCTCCGGTCCAGAGGAGTCTCTAGAAGCCATATACTCGTTCACCTCCCCGAGGAACCTTCCCCAACCTGCTCCAGCTCATCTTCTCCATCCTGGCTGCCTCTGACCACTGTGGTTTATTCTAATTGAGAATGTGCTCTAAGTATAAAGCACTCACCAGATTTCAAAGACTCACTATTAAAAAATATCTAATAGCACGTTCATAATTTGTGTGTTGATGACATGTTGAAATGATTATACTTGAGAAATATGGATTAAATAAAATATTATTAAACTGTTCCCCTTTTATCCCTTTTTAGGTTTCCTGCTTCAACTTCAAGATTTAAAATTATGTGCATGGCTGACATCTGTAGCTCACATTATATTTCTCAGGCCTGGAATGAAAGCACCTGCGTTTGAGACTCCACTCTGCCACATCCTGTCTGTGTGACCTTGGGCAAGTTCATGAATCCCCGTGGGCTTCAATCTCCCCATCTGGAAAATGGGGGTAAGAATGAGGCCAACCTCAATGTAAGGTTGTTGTGAGCATTTAACGACTTAAATTTCCTCTCTTGGAAGGCGTTCCACTTCCTCCTCACTTGTTAGGGTTCTGCATCTTCCAAAACAGCACGGTTTCTCGGAACTCCTGGGAACTTCACATCGTCCTTGACTTTCTTGCCTATTTAGCGGACGTTTCAGTACGCATGCCTGAAGCAGCATTCAAAGCCGTCTGTGAGTTCCTTGAAATCAGGTCCCGTGTTTTCATCACTGTGTTTTCTTTCCTGTTGAAGTCTCCCAGGGACTTAATACAGGGCCTGCTCAAAGCGGTGTTGCATAAATGCTTATTAATGGACTAATTGATTAATATGCCTGTTCTGCCCCCATGCCAGGAAGTCGGCCCTGCCGAAAAGGAAGTGATCACCTTTCCTCCAGTGCCTCTCAAGCCATCTCCCCTGGTTCTTCTCTGCAGCACGGAACAGCTCCATCTTTTTCATTCTAATCACCCTGCCACTTCTTAGGCCTTCAGAATGGATGGTGGCTTTCTTTCCCTCCACCCGCCGCCGCCAGCACGTGAATATTAAGATCAGCTATAATTTGAACCCCTGAAAGAAGTGACTGGGTACATTAAACTCTAATTGCACTGATGGTTAGGCAAGATAGTTGCTTTAATTAAGGAAGCCCTCCCTTGGCTCTTGCTGTGGTTCTGATGGTACTAGGGAGGGTGCTGCCAGTGCTGCTGGGAGGCTGCTTATTTACATGGTGTTGAAGGGAGGAATTCAGAAGCCCAGTGCCCACCCTCTGGCAGCCCCGTCTCCATGTCTGCCAAGCATCTCAAGTCTGTCATTACCCTTTTGAGAACTTACCCAGGGGAAGGAAACTTCCCCTAGCTTTGGATCCCACTTGGAGTTCAGGGAACATGTCTTCCAGGGAAAGAAAATCCCCCCAGACAGCATACCTCTGAGGGAAAGTATTCTAGCTTGGATGTCTCTCTAACTATCTAGTCTTCCCTGGGCCTGGGCAAAGAGACCTCCAACACTGATAGGGAAATTGCACCACTAACAGCCCTCTCCTTTGTATTAAACACAGCTTCCCTCAGAAACACCTTGAAAATTCTCCTTGACATTTAGGAGATGGCAACCTAGCGAGTTCTGAGCCCTTAGTATGGGTTCATGCTGAGATACCAAAGCTTCACGATGCTAGAAGGAGAAGGGGATATATAGGATGCTGGGGAGGAATGTGAGGAGCACCATGGGAAAATCCTGCCAGGTTTCCCAAGGCCAGCCCAAGAGCAGACTCTAGATGAGCTTCGAAGTGCCTGATGGGCCAGTGCAGGAGATGCTGTATTGCACTGCCCTGCTATCCATTCTAGACTAAAGGATTAACTCCCATCCCCGGTAAGGGATATAGCCATCTCCGGACTTGTCCTTGCTGAGGAGAGATGCCTCTGCCATAGACAGTCTCCCTTCCGAGTCAACAAGAGTATCAGGAGTGGCCTCATGACACAGCCCAAGTCAACCCTGAAAGGCGCGTCTGCTGGAACTGATGGACCAGCTGAGGCTTTGGGACTGCATTGCAGCCCAGCCCACTGTCTGCTCCTACCTGTTTTCTTTTCTTACCTCATAGGTGTTGATCTGAAGAGCACCTCCCAATGAATGTCCTTCCCACTATTCTTCATTTCAGAATCTGCTTCCTGGGAAGTCTGACCTTCCACAGGGGGTCCCCTGCTTGGCAACCAGGTGACATTGTGTTGGTGTCTAACACCCTTGCTACCCATCCACCACCAGTGGGTCTACATTTGCTACGCAGCCACTGCCAGGCAGTCTACACTCACCTTCCCACTGCCTGGTGGCTTCCAGGATCCGTATCTACTATTGCACTTGGTTCCCTGCATGGGTGGCCTGACATCACATCTGCAGCTCTACACGCCAACTGTGAGTTGAGTTTGCCCCTTAACAGATAAACGTATGCTGTTGGATCTCCAAGCCCTCTTACTGCATGGCCAGCTGGGACCACAGTCCCCTCCTCCACCAAGGAAGAGGACTGCATCTCCTATGCTCAATGTATCTCCCCAATGAACTCAGTTGCAGACTCATTCTTTGGGGGAATAATTGGTGCTGCCTGTCAATCCTGCTTCCAGAACCCTCTGGAACTCAGTGATGCTCTGAGCTATCACCAAAGCAAGATGTGGCTGTCAGTTTCTGAGGATGCTCCATCCCCTTCTCATTGTCACAGAAGTTGTCCTGGGCGTCCTTGAAAAGTAGCTGGATTTTAGTCGGCTTTTAAATCAAGAAAAATCAATGTATGTGTATGGTTGATTCACGTTGCTATACAACATTATAAGCCAACTATACTCCAATAAATTAAAAAAATTAATTAAAAGAATCAAGAATAGTCCAGATGTCATCTTGACTCACTGCCCAGCACAGGTCCTGAACCAATCCTGGCATTTTAGCATCTGTCATTAATCCCAAGCAGAGCAGCTTAGAGAGGTTAAGCCCACTGACAAGAACACTCAGGCAGCCAAATAGTAAGATGGAATTAGAATAAAAGGCCAAACACAGTGTATTTTGGTTTGCTCATCTAGGAATAAGCTCTTTGTTGTTGTTGTTGAGGTCGTATCCAACTCTCTGTGAACTCATGGACTGTAGCCCACCAGGCTCCTCTGTCCTCCATTTTCTCCTGGAGTTTGCTCAGATTCATGTCCATTGAGTCAGTGAGGCTATCAAGCTATCTCATCTTCTGTTGCCCTCTTCTTCTTTTGCCTTCAATCTTTCTGAGTATCAGGATCTTCTCCAGTGAGTTGGCTTTTCGTATCAGGTGGCCAAAGTATTGGAGCTTCTGCCTCAGCATCAGTCCTTACAATGAACATTCAGGGTTGATTTCCCTTAGGATAAAAATGCACATCTAAATCCCACATACCCTCGCAAATGTGGACCGATCCTCCATGGACCAGCTGCAGCATCTTCTGCTTAAGCCTACAATCCCAGGAGCCCCTATGTTTATTCTTTAGATTTTAGTAGCTTCCTCTGACTCCCATGTGTTTCCACCCAGATGGACAGGTAGGAAGTTCCTTCTGTTCTCCAACCCAAATCCTCCGGCTTCTTGCAACACCTGCCCTCCACGAAGGGCAGGGAAGAGCGTGTCCTTCATTCCTCACGGACCTGCCTGCACTTGAAATGTCAGTCCTTCCGGGGAAGTGGCTCTGCTGGTGGGTGCCTCTGTGTCCACAGCACCATTCCCCAGGGCCAAGTGCCAAGTGACGAAAGTGTCGGGGCTTTTGAAATTGTCAGAGAAACTGATTTCCTTGTCAAGTCTCGTCCTGTAGAGTTGGAGGGCCAAATTCTACTTTCGTGTCAGCTGCCACGCAGATCAAAGGCCGCTGACAAGGAGCTGAAGCGTTCGTGCCTGGCCTGCTTCAACCTTTCCTCGGCCCAGGCTGTGGAATGCTCCTGCCTCTCGGCTCCCTTGAACTCTCTTATCGATCCCCCTTTGTGGGCCAACATATGAAGGGCCTGGGAAATCATTTTGAGGGACATAACTCAGGGAGCACATTCTTACATCGGTACCAGGCAGAGGCCCTTTTCGGATGCTGCGAACTCCATCAGATAGATATCCCAAATATCTGTCTTTTTTTTTTTTTAATTTGTAAGTCTCTCTTGAGGATTTCTTGGTAGATGTTTAATAGTTACTAAACCTCCCAAAGGTTGGTTATAAAAAAAAATTGAAAGTCTCCAAGACAGCCACTTGGCTGGGTAGGCACAATCTCTGCCATTCATTATTATTGTTGCCTTTATCATTATTTTAACAAAGTATTAAAATTTGGGGGCTTCCCTGGTGGCTCAGTCAGTAAAGAATCCACCTGCATTGTGAGAGACCTGGGTTCAATCCCTGGGTTGGGAAGATCCCCTGAGGAGGGCATGACAACCCATTCCAATATTCTTGCCTAGAGAATCCACATAGACAGAGGAGCCTGGGGAGGCTGCCGTTCATGGGGTCGAAAAGAGTTGAACATTACTGAGCGACTAAGCGTACACATTAATAAAATTTACGATCAGGTGGTGGAGTTGTAAAGAATCTGCCTGCCAATGCAGAAGACACAGGTTCAATCCCTGGGTTGGGAAGATCCCTTGGAGAAGGAAATGGCAACCCACTCCAGTATTCTTGCCTGGAAAATCCTATGGTCAGAGGAGCTTAGTGGGCTACGGTCTACGGGCCACAAAGAATCAGACACGACTGAGTGACTAACACACACACACACACACACACACACACACACACACACACTGCTCCAAACAATAAAGTCTATTTTAAAAACATCAACCAGGAGGTTGGGGCCAAAAAAAAAAAAAAAAAATTACAGCAGGAGTGAGGCCCATGGAAATTGGAGATGAGGGTGAAGAGGGGCAGAGTCAGCCATGCCTCGGAAAATGCAGGCGTATTAGGAGTCCAGAACTGGGGGCCCAACTTCAGCAGTAGTATCAGAGGAGGAGATGGGGTGAGACCCCCACAGATTTCACAGAGCAAGGGCAAGTCTCCCCACTGCCCATCGTTGGGTAGGACACAAAGGAGATAACTTCTGACACCTTTCCTGCATCTCATTTATCCCAAGACCATGAGGTGAGCAAGTGCTGGACAAGTTCACATTATCAGTAACCCCAGATGTACCTGAAAGTATATGAAAGTCAAGGTTAAGAGAGTAGGTGGGGTGCAGATGAGCAGCTGTAGAAAGCATCCAGGTGTCTCAGGAAAAGGCATGCCAGACACCTGAGACTCTGGAGCGTGGTATCAGGACCATGTGCTTCTGACTCAAGAGGGACCTCCGTTGGCTTCTTAATTCAAGCTTTCCCTTTGGTCTTTTTTTTCAATTGACTGTGCTGGATCTTTGTTGTTGCATGGGGGCTTTCTCTAGTTCTGGTGCAAGGACTTCTCATTATGGTGCCTTCTCTTCTTGTGGAGCACAGGCTCTAGGGCACTCAGGCTTCAGTACTTGGGGTGCAGGGGCTTAGTTGCTCCACAGCATATAGGATCTCCCGGACCAAGGATCAAACCCATGTCCCCTGAATTAGTAGGCAGACTCCCAACCATTGGACCACCAGGGAAGTCCCTCTCTTCGGTCTTTTGGACAGTGCTAAGCATCATCCCTTGATTGCCCTCTCACCTATCCCTACTTCTCCTACCAAATACCCTCAATTTTTCTGACCAGTCACCATCAAGCTGCAGGACGAAACTGAACCAGACAGGGGAGATTCCTGGCCTTTTCTTTGAAACCACATTCAGGCACTGCTGGAGAAAACAAAATCTCAAAAATGAAAAAAAAAAAAAAAAAAATCTCCAGCAGAGATTCAGCAAAGCATTGAGACTCTCCACTCAGAAAACTTCCTTTTTACATAGCTTGACTCTGGGAACTGTAAAACCCATGGCCAGGAACCCTTATTCTTCTTGGTGGTCATTTCTTCCTGCTCATTCTCGACTCATTCTCCTCCACAGCACTCACAAGAGTGTGCTTTCTCAGTCTATTAATTCTTGAGTCTTAACAAGAGGTTGGACAGTAAATCTGTGTACAGAGGAGTCCTACATTATCTTAATCTATTTTGTTTCTGAATTTCAGGTAGCAAGTAGTGAAAATTCAGGCAGCAAGGTATGATCTAAAAATTCATCTGAATCTCCTAAGTTCTTAAGTTTGGGTAGCAAAGTTTGCTTACACCTTTGCTTATTTCTGTATAAGCGTCTCTCACTTGACAGCAGGTTCCTTGTGAGCAGACACCAGATTTCTCTTTGTTTCTGCCTGGCACATCATGTACTAAGTACTTGATAAATAAATTCTACAAAAAGGGTAGAAAACACGAGTTAGACATTCGGATGAATGAACGTGATCAGATGGGATTGGACACAAGAGTAGCAAAAGCACTGGGAAAGATTCAGAATGTGAAATGAAGTTCTCAGTCCCGGCTGTCTGTAAGAATTATCCGGGGAGCTTTTAAAACACACTCATGGTTGGGCTCCATCCTGGACCAGTTAAACCAGAATGGAGCTTTTGAGAGCTCGAAGGTGGTTCCAAAAGGAATTCAAAGTTGAGAACTATTGGTTTTGCCTAACTTGCTGCTCCTGTTGGAAAGCTCCATGGTGTGTCTCTCCTACTGATACTAAGTTTAGCCTCTACCGGTTGACACATGTTAGGAAAATCTTTCCATTCACAGACTTTTGTTTATTTGCATGGAGCCAGACAGGCAGCACCCAAGTTTGGTGAAGCATCTGGGCCATTGAGAATGTCAATACCACTCGATGACTGTCTCCATGTCATGAGGATTTACTAAGCCCAGTAGAATACTAGACGCAGCTTATGAAAGGATCTAAGGCAGAGTGCCCTGTTTCTGGGAAAGAAACAAAGCTAGGGCAGGACCTGCAAGCCTTTACAATGTGATGCCTCAGCAATCACGTGCCAAAGTGGGGATCAAGATGATGATGGGGGTTCAGAGGACACCATGAGTTATACCAGGAGGTCAGTCTTGAGCTAGACTTCGAAGGATGAGTAGGGTATTTTTTTTTCTCAATTGTAGTATTTTTGCTTTGCAATATTGTGTTAGTTTCTGCTGTAGAGCAACGTGAATCACTATATGTAGACGTGTATCCTCGCCCTTTTGTGCCTCCCTCGCTCCCCGCCCCCATCCCACTCGTCTAGATCACCCAAAGCACCGAGCTGAGCTGAGCTTCCTGTGCTTTATAGCAGGTTCCCACCAGTTCTCTATTTTACACATGATAGAGGATATATGTCAATGCTACAGTCTTCGTTTGTCTCACCCCCTCTTTCCCCACGTGTCTGTAAATCCGTTCTCTATGTCTGCATCTCTATTCCCACCCTGCAAATAGGCTCACCAGTACCATTTTTCTAGATTCCTCATACATGCTTTAATATATGATATTTGTACTTCTCTTTCTGACTTACTTCACTCTGTGTAACAGACTCTAGGTTCATTCAAATCTCTGCAAATGACCCAATTTCACTTCTCTTTATGGCTGAGTAATATTCCATTGTAGATATGTACTCCATCTTCATTATCCACTTATCTGTCAGTGGACATCTAGGTTGCTTGCAAGTCCTGGCTATTGTAAATATTGCTGCAATGAACATTGGAGTGCATGTGTCTTTTTGAATTATAGTTTTCTCATATGGTATATGCCCAATAGTGGGATTGCTGGACTGGATGAATAGGATCTGAAGAGGTGGAAGGGAGGAACAAGAATACTTCTGAGTCCAGGACTGGTAGTGTAGGACTTGAGAATGATGAATTTCTTTGACTCCCTCTGGCCCTTGAGATGCATCCAATTCTCACTGATTCCAGGTGAAACTCCAACAAGGATGCAATATCTTTTTTTGTGTGTGAGCTTATGTTTATTTTATTTTGAAAAATTCATTTACTTTAATTGAAGGATAATTGCTTTACAAATTATCCTTACTGAATATTACCCTAACCAAATGTTGAGTTGGTTTCTGCCATAGATCAACATAAATCAGACAGGTGCACATATGCCCCCTCCCTCTTGAGCCTCCCTCCCCCCTCCCACCCCTCCAGGCTGTCACAGAGCACAGCAAGGATGCAGTATCTTTCAGATTCCCTTCCTTTGGTCCTCTCATCAACTCCCCAGGGCACTCACTCCCTGGTCCTTCATATCTGGGTCTGAAACCCCCAGTCCCCATGAGTCAATGACAGATCTAGACTCCTTGATTTTACGGTGCCATGATTGGCTCTTCACTTTTTTGCCTTCAGCATCTTTGAGTTTGTTAACTGAGAGATAGTCTCTCTTATGAGTGACTCCTGGACCTCTCTCCAGCCAGGCTAGTCCATCCTTCTCTCCTTTGCACCAGCTATACCCCAGAATTCTAAGACACTGTCTCAGCCAGGGCCATGAGGAAGGTAGCAGTCAAAGTCCGACCCTGCGAGAGCACCTCTCAACCTCTCAGCATCATGGAACACATAGGAAAGATGATGATATTCATATAGTAAGTGGAGCTTCCTGCTCTCTGCAGTCTTGCAGAGCTGACTGACCCTGAGGGGATGGCTGTTTGCTCCCTGGAACCAGACTGTTGAATAGCAAGCCATGTCCCAAGTAATTCTGTTGCCAGCTGATGCCCTGACCTCTGCCAACCTCCAGACCATTACAACTGAGAAGTTAGGTATCCCCCACCTTTGGGGGAGAAAAGAGGCAAACTTTAAAAGAGATACAAACTTTAAAGCCAAAAATGAGACATTTTGGCTTCAAGAACTAGGCTTTGATCATTTGGTAGGACACAGAACACTGGTTCAAACTTGACCAAGAATGTACCTCTTGTCACAGTTCCGAGAAAAGATGGAAATCTGAAGGGTGCCCCAAACCTTGCTTCTCCTAGTTGGGGCAGGGTCCTTCTCTTGCTAAGCTGACATGTTGTCCAGCCACTTTCAGCTGCCCTCTCAGCAGCCACAGAGGAAATGCGATCAGGTAGTAGACTCCCATGCCTTGGTGGGAGCAAGACAGGACGGAGGCAGGGGCCCAGCACTGCTGCTCGGAGGTTCCATCTGGAGGACACACCAGTGTTCAGGGGTTCGTACAAAAGTTCACTGGGGCCCAGGCAGGAAGTGGGCATAAGCAGCTAAGTTGACATAGCAGGATGTTCCAAGGATGGACACAGTATCCCAACAGGTGAGGGAGAAAGGCAGCAAGCAACTCTAGAAACTTGATGCTCACCCAGGAGAGGGACTAGCCAGCACTGCCAGACCCCTGAACCTCCAAGGCTAAGAATTAGTAAGAATACAGGAACTCCGCCTTCTCCCCTATGCTACTGTCATGCTGGAGACAGCCCAATGGGAGGGATCCCAAAGCCAGAGAGAATCCCATCACCAGCCAGGCAGTCTGGATGGACTAGCCAGAGAGAGAGAGAGAGAAAGAAGCCTGGAATTGGAGAAGCAGAGAAAATCTAAGCTAGGATACCAGATGGGCGCAGAACTAAAGCAAAGATACAGTCATGAATAATCGCGTTGAAGTTTGGGGTCATGTCTTAAGTATCTCTGTGTTCCTATACCTAGCACAGAGCTGCCATGTGGTTGAGTTTATTTTTTGTAATGAAGGGATGAATATAGAGCTGAGCCCAAGGTTATAAGGATCCAATGTCTCAAGCCACAGAATCAAGGGCTGCAGGGGCTGAGAAATCAAGTCAGGTCGACTTGCTATGTATTAGAAGCCTGCCCAGGTCATCTGGAAGCAAGCTGGGCTGAGGGCAAGGAGGGCATCACCAGTCTAGAGAGAACCAGGGCACAGGTACCAGTGACAGCTCCACCTTACGGGATTCTGGGGTGCTTTACGGCTCACAGAGGACACTCAGGACCTTACCCAGAGCATCCGGCATGCACCGCCGCCTGCTCTGCGTATCCAAGAGTGGGTGAGAACTGCTCCCCATCTTCCCACCCGATTTTACTTCCTTGAGTGCCAATCAGATGGAGTGGATGCCAGTGGCTTGTTTACCTACAACACATGTGGAGTGGGAAGTCAGGAGGTGGGTAGGAGGGACCTTGGCTCCATCCGAAAGCCAACTGTGCAGGGAGTCCTGGTGGACAAGGCATGGGGGAGCCAGAATAAATATTGAACTTTCACTTTGAAACCCTGCGCCGCTGGGGCAGTCACCGTTGTGATGGGCAAGCCGAGAGGGCTAAATATTTACACTTTCTGATTGTTCCCACCAACCTGCCGCATGCTCTCACTCTGCTGAAAGTTATCTATTTGTTCATTCATTCGTTCATTCATTCACTTACCTTCTTATTTTTAAAATGTGTTTGTTCGTTTGGGAAACAGGTTGGGAGGGGGGAGGTGGCCAACTGAAGTTGAGTCAAGATTCTCTTCCATCTCAGAGAAAGGAAATAAAACCACAGATGGAAAGTCAAGGTAGAGAAAGTGCTGACTGACTTCCAAATCATTTACTCACAGTTGTTCTTTTTTTTTTAAAAAAAAAAAAAAACTTTTATTTTGGGATAATTTTAGACTTATCAAAATATTGCAAAGACAATAGAGTTCCTGTACATCTTTCAGCCAGTTTCCCCTCGAGTTAGCATCTTATTTAATCAAGCTACATGTGTCAAAAGTACTATTACCTAAACCTGGTGTCATCAGTGCCGCCATTTCTGCCATTTTTCTGTTCCAAGAGCCAATCTAGGATCCCATGTTACTTTTAATCATCATAGCTCCTTAAGTATCCTTTGATCTGGGTCAATTTCCCAATCTTTTCTTGTTTCTTATGGGGCTTCCCAGATGATAAAAAATTCACTTGCAGTGCAGGAGACCTGGGTTTGATCCCTAGATTGGGAAGATCCCCTGAAGGAGGAAATGGCAACTCTAGTATTCTTCCCTGGGAAATCCCATGGACAGGAGCCTGGCAGGCTATAGTCCATGGGGTCGCAAAAGAGTCGACACAACTAAGAGGTACATAAATTTGAGGGGACACAATTCAACTCAATGCAATCAATATGGACTCAAAGGTTTATTCTCTGGATTAGAATCTGTTGGTTTATTTCCTCAAATAGTTCCAGCTTTGTCCTCGGGGAGCTCTTCCAGCTTAGTGTTGGCATCTTTTTCATAAGTCCCCATCTTGCATTCTCTTTTCTATTTTCCTTCCTCTTCTGTCTTTTTCAGTCTCTGTCTCTGTGCGTTTTCCTTACTTCCTGAGACTAAAAGATACACCAGGCTCATTTTATATTGTCCCTGCCCCACCCCTGGAAGCAGCCATTTGTTTATACAGCCCTGATTCCTTTTATGGGAGAATGTTACTTAGAAAGATCCACGCACAGGGTGTGTTTGTTGCTATAAGAATGTGGCTGCTTCTAGGCCTTTCGACAGAGTTAGGAAATACACGTATATGTGCCAAGTGATGTACACATGCCTATCTATGTGTACTTCTGTATCTCTAAATCTCTACATGTATTGAAATAAATAAGTTCTTTCTGATGTCTGCAGCTATAACCCAGCACCCAGGACTCTAGCCTTCCCACCAATGAAATTGTAACTTCTTTTTCTGATGGTGAGAAATCTGGCTCCTTTTATCCACAGTTTATTTACTTATTTGTTCAGCCCCATATCTACACAGAAAGTAGTTTCAGAATTGCTAACCTGTACCTCTGTGAGAAACAAACTTTCCAATGAGAACAGTGTTTTGTACCGTGCCTTTTGTCTAGAGCCTTACAGCTTCCAGTTAAAGCACCATTTCCCACAGTTGCTAAGGTCAGCTCCTTCCCCATCCCCTGCTCCCCATCTTCCCACCCATCCCTCCGAACCCCCATACCCCTGGCTTCCCCCCACCACCACACTATTTCATGAGGTCGGGTCCATACATCTGCAATATGGTTAAATTCATTTGTCAAAGTCTCCATGACATTCTGGGATCCCTCAACCTCTTGGTTGATTTTTTTTTTTTTTAACAGACTTTATGGTTTAGAGCAGCTTTAGGTTCACAGGAAAGGCTGAGCAGAAGATACTGTGATTTCCCACGTTGTCTCGCTCCCACACAGGCACAGCCTCCCCGTTAACAACCTCCGGTGGTACAATTTTTATGACTGGTGAACATGCACTGACTCATCACAATCACCCAAGTCCATAGTTTGCATTAAGGTTTACTCTGGGATTTGGACTAATGTATAATGACATTTACCCATCGTTATAGAGTCATACAGAGTACTTTTTAGATAATGCAGGAAGCTGGGGATGAATTTCTGGCTCGGGAAGATCCCCTGGAGAAGGGAATGGGCAACCCACTCCAGTATTCTTGCCTGGAGAATCCCATGGACAGAGGAGCCTGGTGGGCTATAGTCCACAGAATCACAAAGAGTTGGATACGACTGAGTGACTGACGCTTTCACGCTATGGACTTGGGCTTCTAACACCAACCTTATTGAAGCATAATTTACATAAAGTACACTGCACTCATTTTGACAAATGTATAACCTACTAGATAACTACTACAATCAAGATACAGAACATTCTATTACCTCCCAAAGTTTTCTCATGCCCCTTTGCAGTAATTATCCATCTATTTCCATCTCCAGGCAATCACAGATCTTACTTTCACTATTTATTAATTTCGCCTGTTTTAGATTTCAATATAAATTAAATTATATGGTATATACTCTTTGTGTGTGGCTGCTTTCTCATAGCTCAGTGTTTCTGAGATTCATTCGTGTTGTTACATGTATCAATAGTCTGTTTCTTTTGTATTACTGGGCAACATTCCATTTTATGAATATACCACATTTTTTAACCTATTCATCTGTTGATGGACATTTAGGGTGTTTCCAGTTTTGGTTATTGTGAATAGATCTGATATGAGTGTATGAGTTTCTTTATGGAAAAATGTTTTCATTTCTCTTGGAGTAGAATTGCTGAATTGTATCGTAGGTGAATATTTAACTTTATGAGAAACTGCCAAACTTTTTCAGAGTGGGTGTACTCCTGCATTCCCACCAGCAACATATGAGAGTTTCAGTTGTTCCACGTACTTTTCAACACTTGGCTTTGCCCATTTTTTTTTTTTTTATTAAAATTTTTTTTTATTGAAGAATAATTGCTTTACAGAATTTTTATTTTCTGTCATACATCAACAGGAATCAGTCAGGGGTACACCCATGTCCCCTCCCTTCCGAAACTCCCTCCCATCTCCCTCCCCATCCCACCCTTCTAGATTGTCACGGAGCCCCTATTTGAGTTTCCTGCATCATACAGCAAATTCCCATTGGCTATCTATTTAATATATGGCATTGTAAATTTCCATGTTACTCTCTTCATACACCTCACTGTCTCCCTCTTCCCCTCCCCCTGAGTCCACAGATCTGTTCTCTAGATCTGTTTCTGCAGTGCTGCCCTGAAAATAAATTCAGCAGTACCATTTTTTTTGTATTCTATATATATGTGTCAGTATACAATACTTATATTTCTCTTTCAGCTTGAACATGGAAGCAACCTAGATGTCCATCGACAGATGAATGGATAAAGAAGCTGTGGTACATAGATACAATAGAATATTCAGTTCAGTTTAGTTCAGTCACTCGGCTGTGTCCAACTCTTTGCAACCCCATGGACTGCAGCATGCCAGGCTTAACCTGTCCATCACCAACTCCCAGAGTTTACTCAAACTCATGTCCATCGAGTTGGTGATGCCATTCAACCATCTCATCCTCTGTCATCCCCTTCTCTTCCGGCCTTCAATCTTTCCCAGCATTAGGGTCTTTTCCAATGAATCAGTTCTTTGCATCAGGTGGCCAAAGTATTGGAGTTTCCATTTCAGCATCAGTCCTTCCAATGAATATTCAGGACTAATTTCCTTTAGAATGGACTGATTGGATGTCCTTGCAGTCCAAGGGACTCTCAAGAGTCTCCTCCAACACCACAGTTCAAAAGCATCAATTCTTCAGTGCTCAACTTTCTTTATAGTCCAACTCTCACATCCATATATGACTACTGGAAAAACCATAGCCTTGACTAATCAGACCTTTGTTAGCAAAGTAATGTCTCTGCTTTTTAATATGCTGTCTAGGTTGGTTGTAACTTCATGGCTGCAATCACCATCTGCAGTGATTTTGGAACCCAAAAAAATAAAGTCAGCCACTATTTCCACTGTTTCCACATCTATTTGCCGTGAAGTGATGGGACCGGATGCCATGATCTTAGTTTTCTGAATGTTGAGCTTTAAGCCAACTTTTTCACTCTCCTCTTTTACTTTCATCAGAAGCCTCTTTAGTTCTTCTTCACTTTCATCTGCATATCTGAGGTTATTGATATTTCTCCCAGCAATCTTGATTCCAGCTTGTGCTTCGTCCAGCCCAGCATTTAGTATGATGTACTCTGTCTATAAGTTAAATAGGCAAGATGATAACATACAGCCTTGACACACTCCTTTCCCGATTTGGAACCAGTCTGTTGTTCCATGTCCAGGAACGCATTTAAGTCCATTTCAATGAGGAGGATGAACCCAGAGCCTACTATACAGAGTGAAGTATGTCCATGATTTTAATGTTTGCCATTCTAGAGGGTCTGAAATGATATCTCCCTGAAGTTTTAATTTGTACTTCTTGATGACAAATGAAATTTTGAGTGTCCTTTCATGGATTTATTGACGTTTCATATGTCTTCTTTCGTGAAGTGTCTGTTTAAATCTTTTGATCCTTTTTTATTGGCTATTTGTCATTTTGTTATATAGTCATATATTCTGTATATCAGTCCTTTGATATATTGATTGCAAATATGTTCCCTGAATTGATAGATTTTTATATACTTGCTGTATTTCAGTCCATTGTGGTCATTATTCTTTTCAATGTTCAAAAGGTCCTATTCTTGACAAAGTTTTTTTTTTTTTTTTAAAGAACACATATTTAAACCTTTTTGTATGGGAGTACGTGAAATGCATCCTTGTGGTTTTAAGCAAAATCTACTGAGCCCACAGATTTTGATAAATCATGAGTGTCATCTTATAAATACTCATGATTCCCTTTGGGTCTGATGAGGGAGAAGATACGTTCACGTCTCTTTGATAAATGATGCCACATCACCATGGGATATGATTCTAGGGAAATAAAGTTGGGTTTATAACAAACATGCCTGAACTTCCTAAACAAAACATGACTTGCTCTGCATACGACCAGAGAGATGACCAACCTATTCCAAAGACAGTAATTGACGCAACTCAGCACATTTTTGAACCTTTCTTTGGATGACCTTCAGATTCCATTTGAGTGTCTCACAAGAAAATCAACTTGTGCCCTTCAACTATAATTAAAAGCTCCTTAAATATGAGACTTGACTCTGGGCCAGGCACAGAACTAGAGGCTTCTCATTTATTATCATACTTAATCTTACACAAATCCTGGGAGATGGGTATAATTAGCTCTGTTCTACAGATTATGAAACCGACATGGATAGAGATGAAGTTACATGCCTAAGGCCATACCATCACTGGGTGGCAGAGAGTGATGTATTCAAACCTGGTACTCAGCACACCCAAGGCTCTGCTTATCACAGTATATGATGCATCCCAGCCATTACTTTTTTTTTTTTTTTTAAACTGGTTTCAGAAAAATAAAATTCACTTTAGATGGCAGAAGGTTGGTGAAGAATAGCTTGTTACACACTGTGGACTCCAAGGTGTGTTTGGACCAGATTTCAGATCTCTTCTTAGCAGTGGCAGCTCCCAGAGGAAGTGAACAGTCTCCCAGACTGACCACTTGAGAAGGATCAAGAGCAAGTGCTTCCCAGGGTCACACCAGCTCGTCCACTTCCTTCCTGTTCTATTACCTGTCGATTTTGACTCCTGCCAGTGTTTCCTGGTATTTCTAATCTCGTGTTTTTTGCAGGGAGAGGGTTTGAGCAGTTACAGATGCCAGGGTCTCTGTGATCCCTGTTGACACTGAGACATTCTATGTTGTCTATTGCCTGATTTTGAAAGTGCCTCAGGTTGCGACGTTCACTTTTTATTTTGTAGTTTTCATTTTGAGATAACTGCAGATTCACCTAATTCAGGGAAATCCGGTGTGCTTTTTACCCAATTTCCCCTAGTGGTGACATCTTTCAACGTCATAGTACAATATCCCAACCAAAGTAGTGACAGTGAGGCTGTCATGACATTTCCACTCCCATGAGGATTCTTCCCGTTGCCCTTTCTCAGCCATACCCACTTCCCTCGCTACCCCTCCCATCCCTAGTCCCTGGAAACTTCTCATCTGTCCTCCATTTCTATGACTTTGTCACTTAAAGAATACATAGACTATGTAACCCTTTGGGATTGGATGTTTCCACTCAGCAGTATTCATTCACCTGTTATATGTATCACTAGTTTGTTTTCTTCCTGTTGCTGAGTTACAGTTGATGCAAGCTTCCCAGGTGGCTGAGTGGTAAAGTGTCTGCCTGCCAATGCAGGAGAAGCAGGTTCCATCCCCTGGTCGGAAAGTTCCCCTGGAGGAGGGAAAGACTACCCACTCCAGTATTCTTTCTGTGGGAAATGCCATGGACAGAGAAGTCTGGCGGGCTACAGTCCACGGAGTCACAAACAGTCGGACAGAACTGAGTGACTGAGCACACACATATTCCATGAATGGACCACGGTTTTAAACAAGCATGGTTAAACACCGTCCGCACAATGGAACACACCTCGATTGTTTCCAGCTGGGGGCTATTACAAAGAATGCCTTGATAAATATTCACACACAAGGTTCTGTGTGGATGTAAGCTTTCATTTTTTTGGTGTAAAGACCCAGCAGTGCAACTTCTAGATCACTTAGTAGTTGCATGTTTAATGTTTCAAGAAACTGCCAAACTGCCTTTCACAGCGGCTGTGTCATTTTATGTGTGCGGTATGCTGTGTTATGCTGAGTCGTGTCCGACTCTTTGTGACCCTGTGGGCTGGATATCACCAGGCTCCTCTGTCCATGGGATTTCCCAGGCATGAATACTGGAGTGGCTTACTATTTCCTTTTTTGGGGGCAGGCAGGGGGTGGAATCTTCCCGACCCAGGAATTGAACCTGGGTCTCCTGCATTGAGGGCAGATTCTTTACCAACTGAGCTACGAGGGATCTAGTTTCTCTGCACTTTTTCACACATTATTTTTTGAAATACACTTTTAATTTTAGAATTGATTCAGATAGACAGAAAAGTTGCAAGGAGAGCACAAAGAGGTCCAGGTACCCTCACCCAGTTTCCTTGTGGTTCACATCTTAGGTTTGTGGGGTACCCTTTCCACAGTTGAGGAAACCACGTTGACACACGACTTTAAACTCCACAGTTCATTCGTATTTCGCTCATCTGTACCCTAGCATCCTCTTTCAGTTGGAGGATTCCATCCAGGAAACCACATCACCATTCTCTGTTACATCTTCTTCACCTTTCCTGATCTCTGACAGTTTCTCAGACTTTCCTTGTTTTTGATGACCTGGAAAGCTTTGAGGCGTGTTGGCCAAGTATTTTAGAGCATATTCTTCAGTTGAGGTTTGTTTTGTTTTTCTCGTGGTTAAACCAGCTTAATGGATTTGGGGGGAGGACAATCACAAAGGTGAAGTGCCATTCTCATTGTATCACGTGGAAGATGCATGCAATCACTGTGATGGATGAGGTTAACCTTAACCATCGGGGTGAGGAAGGGTTTGCCTGGGGTCGCCACTGAAAGGTTACCTCCTCCATACTTTACCCTTTGAAAGCAAATCCTCAGCACAGCTCACACTTACAGGGTTGGGAGTCAAGTTCCAACACTATGAGAAGGAAGTATCTATGTAAATTACTGGTGACTTTTCTGCACTATTTTTTATTTTGGCCATTCTGAAAATGATTCTATGATATCTCATTTTTTAATAATAAATACAAGAGTCTTTAATAAATGATACCAAGGCAATTAGATAACTATATGGAAAAAACTATACAACATTAGTGAATACAAACTATAGGCTTTTAGAAGATAAGATAGAAGATCTTTATTAATTTGCAGATGCAGAAAGATATGTTGGATGAGACAAAAATGTCTATATGTTAAAGAAAGTGTTAAATCCAAAGACAGTAAAATTTAGTGTTTCTGAATGTCTCGTGATTTCAATTTGCATTACCATAAAGGGTAATGCTATTGAAGATCTTTTCATGTGTTTAGTTACCATCCATAATCCGCTTTGATAAAATGTCTCTTGCCCATTTTCTAGTTGGGTTGTTTTTGTTTGGGCTTTTTTTGGTTTGTTTTTTACTGTTGAGTCCAGGGAGGTTGTTTTTATACATTCTAGATATGAGACTATTTTCAGATATGAAGTTTGCAAGTATGTTCTCCCAGTCTTTAGCTTGTCTTTTAGCTTTTAGCTTGTCTTTTAGCTATCTCTCAACAGGATTTTTCACAAAGCAAATTTTGTTTTAATTTTGATTCAGTCTAATTTATCAGTTTTTCCCTTTTGTGCATCGTACTTTTTCAGTGCCAGGCCTAAGAACTCTCAGCCTAGCCCTGGGTTGTAAAGATTTTCTCCTTTTTTTTTCTACAAGTTTTATAAAAGATTGACATTTAAGTCTGTGATCCATTTTGAGTTAATTTTTTGTAGAGCATGTAAGACTTACATAGAAGTTCATCTTTATGTCTGTGGATAACCAGTAGTTTCAGTACCTTTTGTTGAGAAGACTATCTTTCCACCAATTGAATTTCTTCTTCATCTTTATAAAAAAAAAAAGTTGGACATACTTTTGTGGGTTTATTTCTTGATTTTCCATTCTGTTTCATTTATCTCTGTGTCTATCTTTCTGCCAGTAACACATAGTTTTGATTACTTTAGCTGTATAATGTCTTAAAATTTAGAAGATTGATCCTCCCACTTATTCTTCTTTTTCAGAATGATTTCAGCTTTTCTAGCTTTTTTGCTTTTCTGTAAGTTTTAGCATAATACCGTGCATATACAGCAAATGCCTTGCTGGGGATTTTATATATCTGTATACTGATCTGGGAAGAATTGACATCTTTTCTGTGTATAAGCTTCTAACCCATAAATATAGTACATTTCTCCATTTATTTAGATCTTCTTTGATTTCTTCCATCAGCATTTTGTAGTTTTTAGCATAGAACCTTAGACATGTCTTGCTAGACTTACACCTAAGTATTTAATTTTTTAGTAATTGTGAATAGTATTGTGTTATTAATTTGGTGTCTACATCTTCATTGTTATTACATAGAAATGCAATTGATTTTCATGTGTTTTTCTTATGTCCTGTACATTTGTTAAACTCATTTATTAGTATAGAATTTTTTTGTAGATTGTGTTGGATTTTCTTTATAAGCAGAATTATGTCATCTGCAAATTTGGGCAGTTTTCTTTCTTTCTTTGTAATCCACATACCCTTTATTTCCTTTTCCTGTCTCATTGCACTGGTTGCAACATTAGCACATGATGTGTGAACATCTTTGTCTCGTTCCTGCTCTCAGGGAGAAGGCATTCCCATCTCTCATTATTAATAGTAACATTAGCTGTCAGTTTTTCATAGATGTTTTTTATGCAGATGAGAAGTTTCATTCTCTTTCACCACCTCCACGGGAATTTTTTTTTTTTTTAAACATGAATGGGTATTCAATTTTGTCATATACTTTTCTACATTGTTTGACAGGGTTATGTCATTTTTTTCTTCTTTTGCATGTTAATACGGTGAGTTGACTAGTTTTCAAATATTAAATCAGTTTTGCATCCCTAGAATAAACCCCATTTGGCTATGGGATATATTTCCTTTTATGTATTGTTGAATCTTTTTGGTTAATATGTTTTAAGGATTATATGTTGGAATATTGGTCTGTAGTTCTTTTTTATTTGGTAATGTTTTGTCTGGTTTTTTGATCAGTAATACCAGCTTCATAACATGGATTGGGAGGTTCTTCCTCTTTCATTTTCTAGAAAAGATTGTGTAGAATACATGTCAATTTTTCTACAAATGTTTGGTAGAATTCTCCAGTGAAACCATCTGGCTCTGTAGATTTCTTTTTTGGGAGTTAAAAAATAATTATGAATTCAATTATCTTAATAGCTGCAAGCCTCTTCAGAATTTGAATTTCATATTGGGTGAGTTGCGGTTTGTATTTTTTTTTCTGTTTTTTGGCCGCTCACCATGGCATGTGAGATCTTACTTCCCTAGCCAGTGATGGAGCCCAAGCCCCCTCCACTGTAAGCACAGAGTCTTAACCACCGGACCTCCAGGGAAGTCCTTTATTATTCTCTTGAAGTGTGTTGGACCTGTTACAGTGCCCTGTTACAGCTCCTGGTGCCCTGTTACAGCTCTGAGAGAATAGGAGTCTCTCCAAGGCTCCCCACTAGGTTCTCTACCCAGGCTTTGCTGGCCTGGGTGGAGATGGGACTGGTGTCTTTCTGTGGCTTTGGCTAGAATAGAGCAGTTATTGCTCTATTCTAAAACTTATCTGAAAGTTTTCTGTATTGTTACATGGCCCCTTTCCTGGTCCCTTGGGTAAACAGATTAAGTTTTATAGGGGCTCTGCCTGGGTCCGTTGATGTTTCCAGGTTGCCAGCTTCTTCAGTTCCAGGTCTGGGATATTGAAACAAATAATAATAATACCACCACCACCAACAGCCAGCACCCAGGAAGCTCACCACTGTGCCATTCCTTGGGTCCAAGGTCCCTAACAGACCTGCCTCCTCTGCACTTTTCAGAATCTTCTCACGTTTGTTTTACACGTGATGTCCAGGGCTTTCCACTGTACTTAGTGGGAGAAATAGAGAAGACTATGTCTCTTCCATTCTTGTGAACACACAAGTCGAGACTTTTCACTGTTAAGTAACCAGACTGGTGTCGCCTAGAATCTCTTACATTAAAAAAGTTTATAGTTAAGTCAAGGAAATGCAATTAACACCCAGGAACAAGGGATCCATATAAGACCAAATTTAATTTAGGACTAACTTGGGCTTCCCAGGTGGCACTAGTGGTGAAGAACCTGTCGGCCAATGTAGGAGATGTAAGAGATGTGAGTTTGATTCCTGAGTTGGGAAGATCCCCTGGAGGAGGAAATGGCAACCCACATCAGTATTCTTGCCTGGGAATTCCCATGGACAGAAGAGCCTGATGGGCTAGAGTCCAAGGGGTTGAAAAGAGTTGGATACGGCTGAGCAACTGAACATAAAGCACACATGATAAATCATATTTTAAGGAGGAAAGTGGGAGGGAGGCTCAGGAAGGAGGGGACGTGTGTGTGTGTGTGTGTGTGTGTGTGTGTGTGTGTGTGTGTATAGCTGGTTCACTTCATTGTACAGCAGAAATACAACATTGTAAAGTGATTATACTCCAATAAAATGATTTTTAATAAAAGTAAAGAAGAATGTTTACACACGTAGAGCTGATTCACTTCACTGCACAGAAGAAATGAACACAACACTGTAAATCAATTATACTTCAATTTTTAAAAAACGAATTCACTTCAAGCAAAAATATTCTCAAGTGGCCAGGCTACCGGGAAAGTCCAGGGATCCAAGTGGCTGAAATAAAGGGGAGAAAATATTGGCTGTTGCTTCTCTACAAGCTCCCATTTATCATCTGAGCTGGTTCAGCCCGAGATACGTTCTCTAACACTTCAAACCCAGGACCCTAACGAAGTTCAACTCACAAAGCTCTTTCCTAGTCATGATCCCACTGTGGGCCCCAGAGAGGTCGGGGTGAAAGGCTTTCCCATCACTTTTCAGGTGAAGTGGAGCAGACACGGCTGGAACACACCTGGCTGTGGCCACACCATGGGGGGCCGGGACCCTCGACCTTCTGACCCCAACCCCACACTCCTTCCTCAACACCGGCTACCTAAGAACAAGTGACGTCCTTGTAAGTTTCCTAAATGTAAGGAGCACATGTCTGCCTCTGTCGTCTCGTGTGGTCCTGTCACAGACATTTTATAGCTGTGAACTCTGCAATGGGAGGCGGTGCGGAGCTGGAGGCCAGCGGGAAGACCATGATGAGGCCTTTAAATAGGGCTGCAATGAGGCCCATCACACATTCACACGACGATCCAGCTGTGGGGTGCTCCATGGAGAGGAAACCCAAGCCGGCTAGGGCTGCCAGGCCAGGAGCACGGGTGGGTGCTCCCTGTTGCTCTACGTCCCTCCACCCACCCACAGGGCCTGGAGGCTCCTCCCACTCCCCGTGGGACCACAGGCGCCCCCAGCAACCCCGATGTAAATCACAGGAAGGAACAGAAAGTTTCCCGTGGGATTGCCCCGAGAAGTGTTGTCTTTTCCCAGGAAATATATTTGACAGCAGATAAAGGGCTGTACTGAAAACAAACTTCCCGATGCTGTGCTTGCTGTCACTGCTTGCACGTTCCCTCTCTGCTCCCCCAACTCCCTCCCCACCCCCCACACTCATGCATCTGAAAACACCACACTGGAAAACTCCCTTTGGGGGAGATTGGCTTTCTGGAAAGCCTCCCTCTCTGGAACTACCATCCCCGCTGGTTACCTTCTGGATTCAGCCTCCCTAGACCCCACTACCCCTCCCAATGGACCAAAGCCCTAGCCTTGCTCACAAGGATCCCAGGGAGGGACATCTCTTGAGACAAGCCGCCTTTGGAGACTTCCTGCGAATAGTGACCTCGATGCCTAAGAATGTGGGGCCAATCCTTAACTCCTGGCCCAGTTGCAGCCAGTGTCAAGGGCAACAGAAGTGGCAGCCAGCCTCCTCCTGGCCCTCATGGAAGGAGCTCGCCCAGCAGGCCGCCCAGGCCCCCAGCATCCCAGCAGGGTTGGGGCAGAGACTCCACCTTGCCTGCCCTTTCCCATCCCAAAGATGTGGAGGAGTGTCAGAAGATAAACAACCAACTTCTAGAGGAGTTCCACTGGGACCTCAGAATAACCAGTTTGAGTGTTCTGTGGCAAGTAGGACAAGAAAAGTCCATCTCTGCTTTTTTTCCAAGAAGCCCTCCTAGGTCTGCCCACCTCACAGTGAACTTCTCTTTACATGTGGAATACTTGTCGCCTGTGTAACTCATACATGACACGTGGGGACATTTGCTTGTTGATGACATAGTATCATCATTCAATAAACTAGCATTTACCTGGCAATGTGCTGGGTATTTTGTGTATATGCTTTTATTTTAATGTTCCCAACTTCTCAAGAAGTAGATCTTACGGGCTTCCCTGGTAGCTCAGTGGTAAAGAATCTGCCTGCCGATGCAGGAGACTCAGGTTCGATCCTTGGGTCAGGAAGATCCCCTGGAGGAAGAAATGGCAACCCGCTCCAGTATACCTGCCTGGGAAATCTCTTGGACACAGGAGCCTGGCAGGCTGTAGTCCATAGGGTCACAGAAGAGTCAGACACGACTTAGCAACAACAACAACATCCCAAGAAGGAGTATTTATCATCCCCACTTCAAAGATGAGCAAAGTTAAGGTTCAGGATCATTTGGTTTCCCAATGACACACAGACCAAGGTTTGAGCCCAAGTCAGTGATGGAAGTTTTGGGGCCAGCAGTGTGGGTTCTATAGCTCTGCCAAGGAGGTGGGGTCCTCACCCCTGCAGTGACTTCCTTCTGCTTCCCAGATCTGGGCTGTTCTTCCTGCTGAAGAGGGGGTGCAAGGACCAGAGTGACTCCTTTGGTCTATAAACCTTGCCATGAGCAAACTGCGCAGCCAGCAGGTGACTTGTGAAGACCTGAGTCCTCTCTCTGCACGAGGGCCCCACCTCTTCCTCCTCCAGGCAGCCCTCCCACGTCTGAGCTGGGACAGCTAGTGAAATGCAGTTCCCCTCCATTCATGAAAAGGGCCCCAGCTGAGTCCTAACAGCAACCCAGGATGGCTGTCCAAGAGGGCTTACAACACTCTCTGGATCCCTTCCGTGCTGAGAAACCCAGCTGGCTGACATTCTTCTCCCAGTGCTCGTAAAGTACAATTAAGAGGAAAGGGCCTGGCACCCACCACGGGCTCGGGGTGGAGCACAGCCCAGCTCTGCAGACACTGCCCAAGGCCCTGGGCGACCTCCCCATTCTGCCCCCCTGCACCCCTTTGCCCCAGATGAAGGGCTCCTCCCCCTACTTCCCAGTTCGGTGCCAAAACGCTGTGGGGCAGTGGTCGGACCCTGGCTGGTTTTGGTTTCATTTTTGCAATCTTACAAAGGAAATAGTAGAATTTTTTTTAAAAAATTAGAAAAACGGGGATCGGGAGGTGCAGATTTAACTTCGGGTGAATGAATGGTTTTGCTGGTTTCAAATCCTGCCTCTATTTCTGAATCTGTCAAAGAGGGGGAAAGCCCAGCTCTGGACCTCACAGTATGTTTCGAGGCAAAATGAACAGTAAGGTAATGGCCCTCCGTGAGCCCCCAGTTTCCAGTTTCCTGTGAGCCCTGAGAGTCAGCGTGTGAATCACAGCCCTGGGCTGCTTCCCCACCCACCAGCGGGAGGGCACTTAGGAATCGGAGGTTAAAAAATTACCCTGAGGAAACCATAATTAGTAAGACAGATCTTCTCTGAAGACACACATCGTCGACGTTCAGCGCTCAGGGCAACCTGAACTTCATTTGACAAAATGATGCTAACGGTAAATAGAAATCGTGTTCAGGGGTTTTCCATTCCTTTAGCACCTGGAGTAGGGCTTTCCTCATGGCTCAATTGGTAAAGAATCTGCCTGGAATACAGGAGACCTAGGTTCGATTCCTGGGTCAGGAAGATTCCCTGGAGAAGGGAAAGGCTACCCAGTCCAGTATTCTGGCCTGGGAGAATTCCATGGGCTGTATAGCTCAAGGGGTGGCAAAGAGTCGGACACGACTGAGGGACTTTCATTTCATTTTCCGCACCTGGGGTGGGGACCTGACCAGGTCACAGCGTCACAGAAACCCCCTCTCCCTGAGGACCACCCTCTGTAAGGATCAAAATATTGTCCCATAAGACCCCTGTGGAGGAGAAGGGAGGCGGGATCCTTATCCTAATTTCTGCAGACTTGGAAACTGGGAACAGAAGGACAGTAAGCATCTTTGCCAAAGTCACACAGGAAATGGAACGTGGAACTGAAATCCCATTCAGGTTCTCTTGACCCCTGATAGGGAGTCATGTGCCTCAATGACAGTGAGCTCAGAATTTTAACAGTCCCCATGTCTAAATAGGATACAGGATCTGCTTGTCACAAAGCATAATTAGAACAGGAAAGGGGCCCCTAAAAATAGCTCCTGGGATTTTGCAGTAAATAGTAAAAAAAAAAAAAAAAAAAGATGAAAAATTATGCTACAGATTATGGAAGTATGCCCTGAAGAAAATGAAATGGGTGTTGTACTTGTCACTACATGTAAAATCACAGAATAAATAGTGAATGAAAAATTGATTTGCTTGGGCATCATTTTTCTAGCATGATTTTATAATGGCACCATGAAAAATTCATTTCAGTTAACTTTTGCCTTTCAAAACGAAGCTGTACAGAGAGCCCCTTCATTGCTTATCTCAAGGGCTCTTCCTTCATTCTTTGATATGCAAAGCTTTCTCTTTGGAAGCTCAGCCCCCTCTTTGTGGGTGGCCCCTTGGCACCAGCTAACAGGCTAACTTAGTCATGTCCTCTCCCCATGGTGTCTCTACCTGGGATCTGAGTGGTTCTCCAACATCCCTTTAGTTAACCTGGTTGAATTAATCATCTTTTGGGAGATTTGTTGTTTTATTTTGTGAAAATATACTTGTATTAAATAGGGTGTTCGGTATACCTGAAACTAACAAAGTATTGAAAATCAACTATACTTCAATTTTAAAAATAAAGTAAGATAGAATAAAATAAAATTTAAAAAAGAAGGGATGCTTGGAGATGGATTAATTTGAAAAGAGATCACTTGTGTTTTTGTGCTAGGATGATTCTCCTCCTTGTTTGTCTAACTCAAGGCAGCTGGGGTAGACAGGACAGTTTTTCAGATAACAAGGGCTATTCCTCGATGTGCCTTCTCATTCCTGGCCAACCCCAAGGAGGTCTGGCTGGTTGGCTTATTTTTGACATGAGTCATGTGAGCTTCTACCAATAGTCCACGTCCACTCTGGCTCTGCTTTGGAGCCTGAATAATTGAGGTATATTCTCTGCAGGAGCAGAAGTCCTTGGCATTCCTGCTTTCTTTGCCGTGGACATCACTTCCAGGCTGAAAGTCTATGTTCCCTTGGTAGCCCTGCTATTTTCAACAGTCATCCCCTTTCGGCCATTAGGCCAGGTGAGGACTAGGGCCACACAGGTAGAGAGAGGGAAGATGGAGTCTTGAAATTGCAGGCCAGAGGGTAATGCCCCCTCTCCACCACTTCATCCATTCATCCACTCATTCATTCACTTGTTCCCTCATTCATGCAATGAATATTGGTTGAGTGACCTGGAAGGAAGCAAGTGGTTTCCCCAAGTCAAGTGGCATTTCATCTTTCATTCATTCATGTATTCAAGTCATCACCCATTCGAGAAACACGTATTAAACAGCTAGTAAGCGGTAGGCATCATTCTCAGTGATGCGAGGACAGAGATGAGCATGGCATAGTCGTTATATCCATTTAACTTAAATTTGGGAGACAGATGATGGTCAGAGCTGCACAACAGTGTGAACGTACCTAGTGCCACTGAACCATGCAGTGAAATAGGTTAAAACAGTATGTTTGTATGTTATGTGACTTTTACCAACATTAAATTTAAAAAGAGAAAAGATATATACACAAGACTGTTACTATTAGTAGTTGCAAGTCATTACATTTGGAAAATGTATTATTACGTATAAGTATCTTCTTTTGTCTCCCAGTCATTCTGCAAGGTGAGTTTGGTTCGAATGATTATCCTTTGATTTATAGACAAGAAAACCGAGATTCAGAGTAACTCACTTGCATTTGGCAGAGGCAGGTGCCTCCTCCTTGACTCCAGCGATCTTTATAGAACAAGTGTTAACCTTAATAAAAATACCAGAGTCACTATTCAGCCATAAGAAGGATGAAGGGTCAATACCTGCTACAATACGCGTGTACCTCAACACGATGCTGAGTGAAGGAAGCCGCTCACCAAAGGCCGTGTGTTGGGTGATGCTGTGTGTGTGTGGAATACCTGAACAGGCAACTCCATAGAAACACAGAGCAGATTGGCAGTTGCCAGGGGCTGGGGCTGGGGAGGAATGGGCAAGGGCTGCCTGGTGGTACCTGGATTTATTTGGCGGTGATGAAACCATTCTGGAACTAGAGCGAGCTGTGTGGCACCATGACGTGGATGAACTAAATGGCCACTATTGTTTACTTCTCCGGTGGCCCAGATGCTAAAGAATCTGCCTGAGATGCAGGAGACTCGGGTTCCATTCTTGGGCAGGAAGATCCCCTGGAGAAAGGAATGGCAACCCACTCCAGTATTCTTGCCTGGAGAATTCTTTGGACAGAGGAGCCTGGCAGGCTACTGTCCATGGGGTCACAAAGAACTGGACACAACTGAGTGACTAACACACACATTGTTCACCTAAAAATGGTTAAGTGTATCTTCTGTGAATTTCACTTCAATTGAAAAAACGATGTCAAGGATGCTGTGGAAGAGATAATAGGAGCTGGGTCTCAGCAGGGCCAAGGGCCAAGGGCAAAGCCCCACCTGTGTAGGTCATGGTGACTTTCCTATGATAACCGACCTCCCCTGTGACTGAGGACCTAAGTCGGGTGTTCCAAGTTGCTTCTTCCCAGGTTCTCACGGCCCCCTGGGCTCCTCCACTGTGACACTGACTATGTTGGACTAGATAAAATTTTTTTTTTAATCCCTTGGTCTTAATTGAAGGAATTAACCTTGGGTTGGGAAGATCTCCTGGAGAAGGAAATGGCAACCCACTCTAGTATTCTTGCCTGGAAAATCCCATGGATGGAGGAGCCTGGTGGGCTACAGTCCACGGGGTCACAAAGAGTCAGACACGACTAAGCGAATTCTTTATCACTGTCATTAAGCTATAAATGCTGATGGATAAGATAGTCTTACTAATCTTGGAAACTTGGCTACCTTTGATGGCTCTGCCTCTGAGAAGCTGAACCTGTGCCTATGGATAGCATCTTTTGCCTTTTAAATAAGGTTCTTTTAAAAATGAACTTGCTCCCTTGTGCATGTTTATGGGCTCTTTGGGTGGGGAAAAAGGAACTCCCCAGACTTTAAACTTTGTCATGGAGGCAATTTTTTAAAATAAAGTTTTACATATCTGGAAAAAAAAAGTGGTTAGATGTCTATCTTCCTCCTTCACTGTTAAGCTTCATGAGGGCTGGACTATCTTTCTCAGTACCCATCACCATAGTACCTGGTACAGAGCAATGACTAAGCAGCAGCTCTGGTCCCAGCACCTTCCATCCCATATTGGCTGTGCTTTTTCATCTCTCTGGACCTCAACTCCTAGACTTAAGCCCTTCGGTCAATGGTATTCCTCAACCCTCCAGACGCAATGTGGACCGTAACCCTGTTGGTGTTGCCCCGATGTCCATGCTACTGGGCATTTCATCATTGCCAAAGATTCCATTTGTCCTGTACAACCAACACCAGCACATTATTTTTGTGGCATCAGCAGGAATATTCTTCTAGTAGGAAGTATTGCCACCTCCCACTGTCTTCACTGGAGGAAGAAATAGCAAGCCACTCCAGTATGCTTGCCTGGAGAATCCCACGGACAGAGGAGCCTGGTGGGCTACAGTCCATGGGATCACAAGAGTATCGGACACAACTTAGCGACTAAACCACTGCCATCACCACCACTGTCTTCGTGAGGACGGAAGGAGCAGTGGAGACAAGGTATTATTTCCATACGTTCTGAAAGAGTTTTTAAACCTCTTCAAAGAGCTGACAGTGAAAAGTGCCCAGGCCTTGGACACCCTGGCCTCTGCCTGGGCACAGAGCTCTTTTCTGATTTGTGTTAGGACTTAGTCTCACAGCAGCAAGGCAGGGCTAACCTCCCTCATTTTATAGATGGGAAAACGGGGGCCAAGACAATGGACTCTGATTCGTCGTGAGTTAGTGACCCGAGGCCGTGCGCTGGGCCCACCCCTGGAATGAGCTGCTGAGTCAGGCTCCGGGGGTCTCTCCCGGCGGTCCTAGGCAGCCGGGGACAGTCACCATCTGGAACGGGTTATCTTCCCTCCTGCCTGGAGGCCGGAGGATGGACTCCATGACCCCTGCAGGTCCCTTTCTTCCCTGGGCCTCTCCAATTACCTTCTCTGGTTTCCAGCAAACATGCTTTCTCTGGGGAAAAATGAATCCGGGGATCCAGCTTCCCTGGGGAGTCTGTAAATGATTTCACTTTCCAGTTTGGGGAATCTGAGCTCCATGAGAGAAAATGCCCAGGGCACTGTCAGAAGGAAGCATTTCAACAACAACATGCTATATATTTAGATTCTTCCTAGCAGCCCCTGCTCCCGGTGGTGCAGAACTAGCTGGGAGGCAAACTCAGATCCTCTTCCTGGGCCCCGGAACCCTCCCAGGCTGTAAATCAGTTCACTTCCCTGCTGGCCCCAGAGGGCCTCCGCTCCCTTTGCAGACTCTGGGCCGAGAGCCCTGTCCCTCCCGCCTGGCCTGGGTGCTGGGGGCTGGTGCCGTCCACAGTCCTTGTTCCCTGGGGGACTTCAGCCTCTCATCCTTTGAGGGGGCAGGCCATATTTTTTGTGTATCTCCCCCCCACCAACCCCGCCCCCATTCTCACTTCTCTGAATTCCTATTTCCTGAACCCAGTCTGAACACATGGCCTGGCAGAGGCTTTTCCCAGATGCTTTGGGATTCGTGATGATCATGACTTCAATTTCAGCTATTTCCCAAATATCTGTTTTGCTGAGAGCTTTATGTGCATTGGGCTTCCCTTGTGGCTCAACAGTAAAGACTCCGCCTGCAATGCAGGAGGCGCAGGAGACGTGGGTTCGATCCCTGGGCTGGGAAGATCCCCTGGAGAAGGAAACGGCAACCCACTCCAGTATTCTTGCCTGGAGAATCCCATGGACAGAGGAGCCTGGCGGGCTACAGTCCGTGGGGTTGTGGAGTTGAACACGACTGAGCACGCATGCATTGCATACATTATTTCATTTACTCTCACAGAAACCATGTGAGCTTCAGAGACTTCTGGAGTTGTCCAGGGTCACCCAGTTGGGCCTCGCCTGGTGGCTCAGTGGTTAAGAACCTGCCTGCCAATGCAGAAGACATGGGTTCGATCCTTGGTCCAGGAAGATCCTGCAGACCAACTAAGTCCGTGAGCCATAGCTACTGAAGCCTATGCACCTAAAGCCTGTAGTCCACAACGGGAGAAACCCCCATGATGGGAAGCCTGTGCATCCCAACTAGAGTAATCCCCGGTGGCCACAACTAGAGGAGAGCTGGAGCAGCAATGAAGACCCAATGCAGCCAAAAATAAATAAATAGAATTTTTTTTTTTTTTTAAAGATCACCCAGTTAGCAAGTGGCAGAGTGAGGGTTACCATCTGGTCTTGCCCGACTCCACACTCGCTCTCTTTAACACTGAACCCGGAGGGGTAATTACGGGCTTCGCAGAGAGTCACATATCATTTTGACACCAAAACACTGGCATTTCCCAGACCTTTTCTGGTTTGCTTTTTTATATATACTAAAAGTCTCTAGTTGTACAGTTAACTCCCATCCCCCGGGTTCAACAATGATCAACATTTCCCCACACTTACATCTCCCCATTCCTCTTCTCTCTCTCTTTTTTTTTTCCTACAGTACATTAAAGAAAATTCCTGACATTTCATCATTTTGCCCCTAAATACTTCCATATGTAGCTCTAAACAGGGGGGAAGGCGAGGGAAGGAGGGATTTCTGACCGAATCACGAAACCAAACACCTAACAACAGGTCACACTTTCCGAATATCGCCAAACACTCAGTTGAACTCTAATGTCTCCTCGTGTCTCAGAAAATGCCGTTTTACATTTGACTTGTCTCAAGAAGGATCCAAACAAGATTCGTCTACTGTGTTTGGTTTGATGCCCCCTTTGTCTCTCCATTCTGACTTGAATCCTCTTTTTTCTTTTCGGCATCATCGGTTATGAAAGAAACGGTGCCCACTGCCATGGATGTTTCACTCCCTGGGTGTGTGGGGGTTACTTCTTTGTGGTGCATTTGACTTCTTCTTTTATCCCCTGTACTTCCTGTGGAGTCTAAATTCAAAGACTCGGGGAGGTGCGTGTTTCAGCAGGAACACCACTCGGATGGTGCCGTGTACTTATGAAATCACTTCAGGACAGAGGGTCCGTGGTGCTCCCAGTTTTAGTGCTGAGAACCATTCACATGTTTAGATGGTTCCCAGATATTTCAATGGCTTATAGAGACAAGAGATAGGCTATTTTTAAAATTTTGTTGAAGCATAGTTGATGTCCAATGCTGTATTAATTTCTGCTGTGCAGCAAAGTGACTCAGTTATATACACATGTATTCTTTTGCACATTCTTCTCTGTTATGATTTATTAATATCATAGCATATTGAATATATTTCCCTGTGCTATATAGTTGTTTTGCTCAGTCCCTAAGCTGTGTCCCACTCTTTGCCACCCCATGGACTGCAGCACACCAGGCTTCCCTGTCCTTCACTATCTCCCGGAGTTCGCTCAAACACATGTCCATTGAGTCGGTGATGCCATCCAACCATCTCATCCTCTGACACCCTCTTCTCCTGTCCTCAATCTTTCCCAGCATCAGGGTCTTTTCAAATGAGTTGACTCTTTGCATCAGGTGACCAAAGTGTTGGAGCTTCCACTTCAGCATCAGTCCTTCCAATAAATATTCAGGGTTGATTTCCTTTAGGATTGACTAGTTTGATCTCTTTGTTGTCCAAAGGACTCTCAAGAATCTTCTCCAGCTTCACAGTTCTAAAGCATCAATTCAGAGACAGAATATTTATTTATTACAATGTTTCGGCCATACCAAGTGGTATGTGGGATCTTAGTTCTCTGACCAGGGATCAAAACCATGCCCCTTGCTCTGGAAGTGCAGTCTTAACCACTGGACTGCCAGGGAAGTCCTGAGGGAGAATATTTAAATCCTTCATTGTCATAGACCATCTGGACTACCTGCTGGCTTCTCTTGTGTGCCAGGTTTGAAGGTGAAGCCTAGTAACATGGGAAAGCTAAACTTTTCTGGCTTCAAGAGGGCTGCACCTGTGGGATCTGAGAGCCTGTCTTCCAGAGGAGAGAGGAGTCACTCTTAGGTGTGGAGGATTTGCCCTTTAATAGATTTAGGAATCTTCTCCCTGGAGTGTTATTCTGTGGGTGTGGTTCACAGCCATGAGCTAAACAAGCCAGGAATTAGAAGGTGCCTGGCTGACACTGGCAGGGGAGACAGGAAGGATGAGCCAAGTCAAGAAAGGCAGGTGTGGACCCCGTGTGCTGAGGGAGATGCTGGAGGAGAGAGCTTGAGGGGAATACTGATGCTCTTGGGGAGAGTGAGCAGGATACGAAAGACAACAGAACCTGGAACAAGGAGTTGAAAAGACACCGTGCAAGGAACTTCAGGCAGAGTGAGGAAGACCAGCAAATCATGAGGAGAGGGAGGTTATTTGTGAAATCCAGCTCAAAGAGTCTTAGAGTCAAGGAGTCCTCAGACTGAAGGGACTCTGGGATAGCCCACTGTATCAGGAAACAAAGGATGTAGGGACCATCAAACCAGCAGCCACTGCAGCTGCCCAACCGTGCACCCTGAGGGGATTCAGGATGCAGAAAAGCAGGGTCCTGGTACCAGGTAGCCAAGATGCACATCAAAGGCATGATTTCAGTGAGCCCAGACTCTTGCGTCTTTCCAGATACAAAAAAGCACTAGACTCTAACTCGAGGTGTCTGGTTTTTCTTTAACAGTGATCTTTTGATGTGGGTGTTTATACCTGGGACACAATTGCCTTAACCCATCCTCTTCACTCATCCAGACTATCGGTCTTTAGTCCTTGCTAGCTTACTCACCACCACCTCAGTTCAGTTTAGTTCAGTCATTCAGTCATGTCTGACTCTTTGCAACCCCATGGACTGAAGCACGCCAGGCTTCCCTGTCCATCACCATGAGTTTGAGCTTGCTCAGACTCATGTCCATTGAGGCGGTGATGCCATCCAACCATCTCACCACTCGTCTCCTCCTGCCTTCAATCTTTCCCAGCATCAGGTTCTTTTCCAATGAGTCAGTTCTTGGCATCAGGTGGCCAAAATATTGGAGCTTCAGTTTCAGCATCAGTCCTTCCAGAGAATATTCAAGACTGATTTTCCTTAGGATGGACTGGTTTGATTCTTCTTGCAGTTCAAAGAACTCTCAAGAGCTTTCTCCAACACCACAGTTCAAAAGCATCCAGTTTTTGGCTCTCAGCTTCCTTTTCACCACCAACTACACACACACAATTTTTTTTTAATTGCATATTCTCTTTCATTTGTAAGTTAACATCCAAAAGTTTACATCAAAATTTAATATGTAGATTAAACCCTGCTGGTTCAGTAGTTAAGACTCTGCAGTTCCAAGGCAAGGGGCATGTGTTTGATCCCTAGGCAGGGAACTAAGATCTCACATGTCACGCAGAGTAGCCAAAACATAAAATGAATTAATATGTAGTTAAAGTGGATGCAATTTCCAGAGTATTATAAACATTTGCAGTTTAAAATAAAATTCTTTGATCAGACTTTTGCATGCTTGCCATGGAAAAGAGTTGTCACAATTATTTGATATACATCATATATTTTTTTAAATGTATAAGCAAATTTTTTAAGTTTGTGAATCTTATATTGTATCCTTTTCCTTTTGAAATTGTATTTCTACTTTGCCTCACTTGCTGTAATTCAACAAAAATATGTCTAGAATTCCAAAGCTCCTACAACTGTTATGTCCTACAATCGTCCAAATTTTGTTCTGTATTAATAATAGGTTTGAATAAGAATTATTAGTAGTACACAATTAATAAAAACAGTATAAAATATCACATATTTTGATAAGAAATTTTAAAATATAGAATAAAGCATACTCTGGGTCATAAAACAAACCTCAGCACATTTAGAATAATTGAAATGGTATAGAATGTGATTTCCATCTACTGTGGAATTAAGCTAGAAATCAATAACAGAAAGATAACAAGAAAATACCAAAACACTTGTGCATAGCCCATGGGAAGAGAGGAAGTCTCAGAGGAAGTCCAAAAATACATTGAACTGAAAGGAAATGAAAATACATCATCGCAAAAGTTACGGAACACAGCCAGGCAGAGAGGAAAGTATGTGTAATTAATGTTTATATTAGAAAAGAGGAAAATTCCCGTATCAATAACCAAATCTCCCATCTTAAAAGCCTAGAAAATGAAGAGCAAATAAATCCAAGGGTGAGCAGAAGGAAGGAAATCATTAAAGACAGTAGTAAAAATAAATGAAATTTCAAAACAGAAAAGAGAAATTTAAAAAGAGAAAATCTGTGAAATAAAGAGATGGTTCTTTGGAAAGATCAACAAAATTGATAAGCCTCCAGCAAGGCTGACCAAGAGAAAGGGAGAGAGAAACAGAAATGACCAGTATCAGGAACGAAACTAAAGTTGTCACTACAGAGCCTAAGACATCAATGTGCTACTAATGGAATTCTACAATCAGCTCTACTCTTGGTAAACCTGACAACTTGTATGAAATGGACCAATTCCTCAAAAGACACAAGCTTATAAATAATTATAAAAAATAATTATAACTCACCCAATAGGGAAGAGATAATCTAAAATAACTCTATAACCACTAAGAAAATTGAATTTGAAAATTTAAAAATAAAAAATAAAAAAAATCTCAAGGCCCAGATGGATCCACTGGAGAATTTTCAAAATGTTTAGAGAAGAATGAATACCAGTTCTATACAATCTCTTTCAGAAAACACATTTCCATTTATTTTATGAAGCTAGCACTATCATGATAGCAGAACCAGTATAAAAAACACACAAAACAAGGAAGAGTATTACAGATCAATAAATCTCTTAAATATGGATAATATTTCTTAATAAAATATTGGAAAACAGAATTCAACAATTATAAAAAGAGTTTTACACTATAACCAATCTGGGTTTATTTCAGAATTGCAAAACTAGTTCAATATTTTAAAATCTATCAATCAAAAACAACAAAACATAGCCAAGATTCGAGGCTTGAAGGCTTGATCAATGGCTGTTTATTATTTTAGAATAAAAAAGGCTGTTTATTATTTCCCTAGTATACTTCCTTATTCAGGAAAATTGGGAAGACTCACACTTGGAAAGTTTTGTTGCTATTTTTATAATAAACATATTAATAAATTCATTTTATTAAACTTTTAAAAAATTCATCATCAGTGTAATCAACCATATCACCTAGTTAAAGAAGAAAAATTATATGATCATACTAACCAAAGCAGAAAACACATTTTACAAAATTCAGCATCCATTCTTGATAAAATCTCTCAGGAAGAAAAATATAGGAACATTGTAGAGAAGAACTTCCTTAGCTTGATGAGGAACAAGCTACAGCTAACCTTATCCTTAAAGTTTAAAAACTAAATGTTTTCTCCATAAAATTTGGAACAAGGCAACAGCTTCTGCTTTCACCACTTTATTCAGTATAGTGCTGCAAGTTCTTGTCTGGGCAATAAAGCAAAAAAAGAAAAAGAGATAAAAGCATGTGGATCAGAAAAAAGAAATAAAACCATCCCGATGCAGATGATACTATTGTCCATGAAGAAAATCCCAAGGAATCTACAAAAAACTCATAGGACTAATAAGGAAATTTGGCAGGGTCACAGGATATTAGATAAACATTCAAAAATCAATTAGTTGTAGTCCCATATACTGGCAACAAACAAATGGACACAGATACAAAATGTGAAACCATATTACAATTGCTGAGAAAGCTGAAATATTTATGTATAAATCTAATGAAATATGTATAGGACTTATACATCTAAAATTATACAAAGCTTATGAAAGAAATCAGTAAGATTTAAATGGAGAGACAGGTTGTGTTTATGTACAGAAAGACTCCACATAGGAAATACGTCAGTAGTTCCCAGACAGGTATACATGTTCAACACACTTCTCAAAACCCAACAAGATGTTGGATAAGATGATTCTAAAACCTAAATGGAAAGGCAAAGGAATTAGGAATGCCCAAATAATTTTGAAAAAGAATAATAAATTGAGAGAAGTCAGTCTAGCTGATTTTAAGACTTATTTATAGCAACAATAAATCAATAATTAGGACTGTGTGTCATTAGTGAAAGAATAGAGAGATGAATGGAACAGAATATAGAAACAGACACACACATATGTCTTCCTTTTGACAAATGGGCAAAAGCAACACAATGGAAGAAAGATAGCTTTTTCAACAAACGATGCTGGAGCAGCTGGAGCCATGGACATAAAAATAAACAAATGAAAATAAAAACTCCTCAACATAAGTCTCATATTTTATACAAAAATTAACTCAAAATGGATCCCAGACTTAGATGTAAATTATGACTACAAATTTTTAAGAAAAAAATAAGAGGAAATCATCAGAATCTAGGCTAAGCAAAAGAGTTCTTATGCTTCACACAAAAAATATACTTGGTACTAAAAAACCTGGTAAATTAGATTTTTTCAAAATCTTAAACTTTTGCTCTGCAAAAGATCCCATTAAAAGCATACAAGTCTTGCTGACAAATACTAGTATCTAGAAAATATTTTTTTTAAAAAACAACTCTTTTAGAAAAGTAAAACTTTTCTACTTAACAGTAAAATAAAAGCAAATAATCCAATTAGGAAAAGGGCAAAAGACATGAAAAGACATTTTACCAAAAAGACTATATAAATAGCAAATAAATACATTGAAAGAGATCCAATATCATTAGCCATCATGGAAATGCAAATAAAATCACAAGTTATCATTATGCATCCATCAAAATGGTTAAAACAAAATATAATTGAATCAATAAGGCAAAAATATTCTTTCTCACCACTCTAATTCAACATTATAATGTAAGTCCTAGCTAATGTAGAAAAGACGAGAAAGGAAGTAAAATGTATACATATTGAGAAAGAAGAACTAAAACTTTCATTGCTTGTAGATAACACAACTGCCTATGTAGAAAAATCCCAAAGAATTAACAGCAATAAAAACAAAAAAACTTCAGTAACTAATAAATAATAATAGCAAGGTTGCAGAATCTAAGATTAATACACAAAAGTTCATTATCTTTCCTGTATACCAATACTGTTTGGAATGTAAAAATTAAAAACCTACCACCATTTATCTTAGCACCTCCCCCCAAAAATGAAGTATTTAAGTATTACTCTTCTAAATGTATGAGAGAGCTATATGAGGGAAAGAACAGAATTCTGATGGAAGAAATCAAAGAACAGTCAAATAAGTGGAGACATATCCCAAGTTAGATATGAACTTGATATTGTTCAGATGTCAAAGTAGACAAATGAGCTGTAGATGCAACACAACTCCTATCAAAATCTCAGAAGTTATTTTGTGATTATCAGCAAACGAATTCTCAAGTTTTTATGGGTCAAAAGACCCAGAATAGCCAACACAGTATTAAAAAAGAACTACATCTGAAGACAGACGCTATTCAACTTCAAGACTTACTATAAAGCTATAGCAATCAAGACAGTGTGGTATCGGTAAAAGTATAGACAAATAGATCAGTGAAACAGAATAGAGAATTCGAAACTAGACACATACTGATATAGTCAACTAATCTTTGACAAATGACTACTGGAAATTTAATAGCGAAAGGAGGGTATTTTCAACAAATAGTGCCAAGAATGACTGGACATGCAAAAAAATTAATCTAGACACAGTCTTTATGCAAAACTATAAAACTTCTAAAAGATAACATAGAGAAGACCTTCATAACATCCAATTTGTCCTTGACTTTGAGATATAACACCAAAATCCAATCCATGAAACAAATACTTAATAAGTTCAACTTCGTTAAAGTTAAAAACTTCTATTCAGTGAAAGACACTGTTAAGAGAATGGAAAAAACAAGTCAGAGGCTGGAAAAAATCTTTGCCAAACACACATCTGATTTTTTAAAAATTCTGTTACCTAAAACATAGAAAGAATTCTTAAAACTCAACCATTAGAAAACAAGGGGAAAAAAAAAACAATCAAAAAGTGGGCACAAGATGTGACCTCACCAAAAAAGATTTACAAATTACAGATAAGCATAAAAGTTGCTCCACGTCATAGATCATTAGGGAACTGTAAATTAATAAAAAACAGGTACTACATACCTATTCCAAAGCTGACAACAATAAATGCCGGTAAGCAAAGAGCCACAGGAGCTCTCATTCATTGCAAATGAATGAAAAATGGTGCTACCACTTTGTTAGACAGTCTGGCAGCTTCTTACAAAGCCAAATGTAATCTTATCATGCAATCCATGATTGCGCTCCTGGGTATTCACCCAAGTGAGTTGAAAATTCATGTCCACAAAAAACTCTATGCCCATCAACATTATTTACAATTGCCAAATGGTGAATGTCCTTCAATAGGTAAATGGGTAAACAAACAGCAGTACTTCTATACAATGAACTATTATTTAGCATGAGAAAGAAAAGTCATTAAGCCATGAAAAGAAGTGGAGGAGCCTCAAAAACATGTTGATAATTTTAAGAAATCCAGCTGAAGAGGCTACACACCGAATAATTCTAACTATATAATTTTCTGGGACAGGATTGTGTGGATGGTTAAATAACTATGCTCCATTGATATCATGAACTATCACTTAGCAATAAAAATGAATGAACTATTGATACATGTAACACCTGAATGAATCTCGAGAGAATATCGCTTAGTAAAAGTCAATCCCAAAGGGTTACATAGTGGCCGATTCTGCTATATATTAATATTATTGTTGAAATGACAAAACCATAGAAATGGAGAACAGATTAGTAGTTAAGGAGGAGCAAAATGGAAGGGAAATAGGTGTGGTGATAAAAGGACAACAGGAAGAATCCTCCTTGTGATAAAAGTATTCTATCTCCTGACTTCTAGATATGACATGTCATGACACTGTACGACAGTGTCCAAAGACGCTACCATTGGGTAAAAAAGGTACACAGGATATCTGTGTATCATTTCTTACAACTGCTTGCCAGTCTATTTTCTCAAATTGTGTGTGCTCAGTCACTCAGTCCAGTCGTGTCCGACTCTTTGCGACCCCATGAACTGCAGCCTGCTCTCTCCATGGGAATCTTCCAGGCAAGAATATAGGAGTGGGTTGCCATGCTCTCCTCCAGGGGATCTTTTCAATCCAGAGACTGAACCCAGATCTCCCACATTGCAGGCAGATTCTCTACCGTCTGAGCTACCAGGGAAGCTCTTCTCAAATTAAAAAGTTTAATTAAGAATTTTTATTAGCAAATTATCTCAATAAAATGAATATGGCTTTTATTTTTAATGACCTTATATATCCATTTGTGATATTACCTGTTATTAGAATTAGGCAAGGAGCAGTATCCATTCCATTCCTGCTTCTCATTTTTACAGAAGAAATGCTGGGAAACTTTGTCCACATAAATCATTTGGAAGGAGTTTTATTATAGCAATATGATTTAACTATCTGAACTCTTTCCAAGTTCTATGCCAAAAATAGCATACTGCTCTATCATCAAGAATTATTTTTAATCATCTATCAGCTGACAACTCCATTAGGTCCTCTTCTGATATCACTGAAAGCAAAGAATCAGAAAATACCTGACTTAAAAGTACCTATTTTTGAGTCTATGTAGTCATTGTGCGCGTTAAGTTGCTTCTATTGTATCTGACTCTTTGTGACCCGCATATTACAGCCCGCCAGGTTCCTCTGTCCATGGGATTCTCCAGGCAAGAATACTGGAGTGGGTTGCCATTTCCTCCTCCAGGGGATCGCCCCTATCCAATGATCAAACCTGTGTTTCTTATGTCTCCTACATTGCAGGCGAGTTCTTTACCACTTGGGAAGACACTGACTTTCTCTAGTTCTGAACAGTCACTTAAAATGCTTTACTCATCAAAAGATTATTACTTATCTGTGTTATTCTTTTTCTTAAAGGTATCTTTTAATTTGATATGCCTAAAGTTAGATAAATTGAAATATTGTCACTTTAATATATATTTGCCAAAACTTTTTTTATAAAATTATTTTATATCATCATAGGCTTTATTTTTATTGTCAAGCTCTTAGAAGCTGCAGATTTAACATATCAATTTACAAACAACATCCACAATTTAACCTAATAACTGAAGGCAGTCATCATCTTAAAACGAATCATCCAGAGTAGATTTATTCTCTATCCAAAAAAAAAAAACAAAAAAGAAAGAAGCCAAATATCTTCAGAAGTAAAATAGCCCATGAGAAGATGACAGATGGAACCCACATAAAGCAAAAGTACCACACATGAATCGTGGTTAAGAAGATGGCAAATATATTTACCCTTCTAATTGGAAGGATGTTTGGAGACTATTAGTAGGGGTGAAGGAACTGGAAATACGGAGTCCCAAAGATACGAGAGATTTCAGGAGCAGTTGCATTTGTTTCAGAGATTCAGAAATGGGCAGTCCAATGGGTTAATTTATACTAAAGTGTTAATGGCTTACAACGGTTATGCACGTCACAGATTCCTTTCAGCTCGAAGGCTCTGTGAAACACTATGTATATTATGGAATCAAAGTTTTTAAAAGGACTTTAAAAAAAAAAAAAAAGGAAAATGGAAAATGAGAGAAAAGGAGTAAGGGAGATGACTGGTCGTCCTCACTCAAGCAATCCAATCAGAAAAGTCGGGGCAGTAGCAATAATTTACCGAGCACACCAATAGGGCCGATAGATACCATCTGCCAGTAGATGGCGGTCTTCATATTAACTGCCTACTCACTGGGACAGCCCTCCTTTCCAGCGGATTGTATTCATAAGGTCAGTTGGCTTCAGGCACAGGTAGAAGGGGAAACTACCTGCCCAGGGTGAAAGGGAGAGCCCTAGGTGAGCTCTCCGCCCACTCAGAATGAACTCCTTCTCAGACCCTGCCATCCCTGTCTAAGGTTCAAATTTATCCAGCCCTTTGGGGAGGGGGTGGCAGATGGCAGGCAGGAAGGGAGCCGCGGTTAGTCATTAACACTTTAGCAGGAACTAATCTGGTATATTAACTCAGGAGAGAAAGGACCTCAAAAAGGTATAACTAAAGAGTGGTAAGTTCTAAAAACAGAATCTGTGCAACTTTCGTGGTTTATTAAGTAGGAAACTCCATGCGTAAGCTGGAGTGGTGTATAGGCACTGGGTGCCTTTAAAAGAAGAAGAGATAGGAAGAAAATTAGTGGATTGGAACAGGTTGAGTTTGCCTAAGCTCAGACCTGAACTCCTCACAGTGTATCCTTCAGTTCCCATCTCAAGGTGAGACCTGAAACCCCCGAGGTTTGCCGAAGAGCCTGTAAAGCTCCTTATACCTTAGCCGGGTCCAAAGCCTAAACTGTTTCTGTCACTCTCTATCTGATGCCCATAGCCCTGGATCTGTCAGGACCAGCACTGTCTTCATTTCTAGGACAGTCCAAGATGTCAGGGGACACAGACAAAAAGGAGTTATTCAGAGAGGGACCAAGATGGTGAGGAGCTTAGAACTGGTCCAGTATCTATCTCACGGTAAACTGGAGAAAACCCGCAGTCAACAAGACTCCAAAGGCTGTCATGTGGAACATGCCAGAAACATTCTGTGCAAACCCAAAGGTAGAAACAGATTTATAGAGAAATCAGTCATAATGAAATGTAAGGACACTTTCACCTTCTGTGGTGATGATTATGGAAATAATAATATGAATAACTCACACTTACTGAACCATCAGGTGGTGTCAGTCACCAGGTTTCATGTGCCTGATATCATTTCATAATGACAGCCTTCCTGTGAAGTGGGTCTTATTCGTATCACATTGACAGGACAGGAACCAGAGGAGCTAAATAACATACTCAGGGGCCTGAGAATTTGACCCCTGGGGAGGTTGTCTCCTTAGTCTGACGGACAGCAAGTTCTCCTCCACAGAGGCTCTGAAACATAAGTAGGGGACACCTCGTAGGAATGCTGTAAAGGAGACTCATTGGATTGGATGACCCTACATGTCCTCCCAACCCTTAGGGCATATGAGTTCCTTCAGTCATTCAACAAATATGCCTGGAGTGCCAGGCAATGTCCTAGGAACTAAGGAACTCCCTTACCAAAAGGAGGAGGGGTGGCGGAGGTGGAGGTGAACTAGTAAGCAGTTGGCTTTAGATTGACTTATACACACGATGGGTACTGTGCGCAAAATAGAAAACTAATGAGAATCTGACGTATAACACAGGGAACGCAACCTGGTGCTCTGTGGCAACCCCTATGGGAAAGAAATTCGAAAAAGAGGGGATATATGTGTACATATATGTACACATATATGTGTACATGTGAATCACATAAAGTGATTCAACTTTGCTGTATGACAGAAGCTAACGCTACCCTGTAGAGCCACTATGCTCCAATACAAATTTAAAAAATAAAAAATGAACCATAATGGTGATAGCTACTCTCTTAAAGAAGTGGGAAAGTGTTATGAGAAAACCTAACAGGGGTAGTCCTCTAGTCTGAGGAGGTGACTTTTAAGCTGAAGTCTGAAAGTAAGTAAGACATACTCAAGCACAGAAGTGGGGGAAGGGAAGGGAGGGTTCCAGGCAGTCTACGCAAAAGCCCCAAGGCTCAGAAAAGCCACTGTAGCTGGAGTCGGATAGAGGGAGAGACTGCTGATGAGAAATATTGCCCACGAGTGAGCAGGGGGGACCACAACCTGCAAGCAGTTAGGAGCCGTGTGAGGCTTTATCCTCGGAGCAAGAAGTGGGGTTTCGAAGAGTTTCAAGCAGGAGAGAGAAATGCTGAGCTCCATTTTCAAAGACCACAGTGATGGCTGTACGGGCACTGGGATGCAGGATATCAAGAGGAGGTCGGTACAAGCATAGGAAAGTGCCCCCTTTCCAAGGGGTTCCAGCCACGGGACCAGGCGCAGGTCTCCTCCAGCCTGACCCACTAATGCTATCCTGTCTGGTCAACACTCTGCCTGAGACCTTCCAAACTGCCTTCAGCAATTCCAGAAGAGTGTGGAGCAGGGCATGCCTCAGGGCTCAAGCGCATCCTTCTCTAACCAGGACAGCTGTCCTGAGGTCAGACCCAAGTGTCCGCCTCCCACGCTGCCCATGACTGTGGGTTCCTTCCCCACCACCCACAAGGATAGCCAGGCAGAGGCTGGGGAGTCAGCGAGAAGGAGAGTTCAAGCTTCCAGAAAAAGTCCCAAGTCAGATCCTTATTCTAAACACCCAGAAGAGCTCAGAATGGATGCGTATTTCATGCTGAAGAAGTGAATTATGGTACTGTTGGGCCATGTGGCAGGCAGAACAAAGTATTCTGAATTAGGAGAGCCGGTCCATTCCTGGTTTCTCCTCTGACTTACGACTTCCTGGGTGGCCTTGGGTAAGACTTCTGACCTTTCTCTGCTCCCTCACTGTCAAAAGGAGATAATAGTATTTGTCACGTTTATCTTGCAAGAATATGCTGTAAACCTCGAGCTGGAGAGAAAAGTGCTCTGAAAGTTCAAATCTCGATACAGAAGGGAGGCAGTGGGGGTATCAGGAAGTGTGATGAGACAGCAGAGCTGGTGAAGAGCCAGACTTTGAGCTGCCCATGATGGCATTCAGGACTTCCCATTGGAAGTCAAGCCCATGTATTCTAGTACTTCTTCATAGAACCTCAATCTCCAGTATCCCCGAAAAGTTCTTTTCCATCACTTGTCTCTCACCTGCTCTTGCTCCCGCAAGTCCCCAGAGTTTCCAGACCTTTGTGAGACACTGCAGAAGTAGCTTCAATCCAGTTAAAAGAGCCTATTCCCTGCTAAACTCAGGTAAGCAACCCCTCAAATACAGCAGGCAGCTACTATATCTAAGCCAGTGTTGCAGGAGAGGACTTCAATGATACGGTGTGGGACATGATTGAGCTGGACAGTGAGTGCAGTAGAAGTTATCATTGCGATGCGTATTTTCTAGAAATTATTGAAACCTGACTGCTTTGGTTTAAGTAGCACTTCCCATCCTCCTTCACTCCAGACACATGTCCCTGTTTCCTTTTCTTTAAAGACTCACCATGTCTAAACTAGTTAATTCATGTCTTCATTGTTTTTCCACTAAAAGGAAAGTGTTTTCAGTCGGGAGACTTAGGTTTGTCTCAACACTATGTCTCCAATACCTAAACACGTGTTTGGCACACAGTAGGTGCTCCTTAAGTATTTGATAGAATGAATCTTGTTTTTTCTTTACTGTGTAAATTATTATCTTTGCTTACCAGAATACAAACTCCATCAGAGTAGGGACATTGGCTCTTATTCTCTGTTATAGCCTCAACACCTAGAACCCCAAGCACTTGGAAAGTATTTGCTGAATGAGTGAATGAATGAATGCTAGTGATAACTATAGCCTGAAGAATGCAGGAAGACTTCCTCAAGGAAAGCAAACTTGAGCTGGCCTGGGGAAGATGAGTAGAGTTTGGATATTATCATCATTTCAATCTCGTTATTCCAGGAGCACTAATATTCACAATAATGAGCTAGCATATATTTGTTAACTAGCTTGAGTACTTGCTATGTGTGAGGCATGATCTTGGGGCACTTTATGACCATGTTGTATATTCCAGAGGACATATTTGGACTAGTTTGTAAGTCAATCTGAAATCATTTTCTGAGTTTAAAAAAAAAAAAATTCGGTCTTGACACATTCTTGTCGTGGAAGTCAACCATTGTTCCGGGGATGTTCTGAACAGCTGCAGTCCAGAGGAAGCCAGAGGAAGCTCCCTCACCCGCCTCCCCCGCCTGCTGTTGAAGCAGCTGGGGGTTAACAGAGACCACCCCAGACTCTGCAGCTATCCGCAGCTGTTTGAGCCCATGGAAATTCCGCCGCCTGTAGCGTCCAACAGATGAGAACCAAGGGAGGGGACATGGCCACTGGGATGACCTGTGTGTGTCCAGCGGAATGTGGAGGAAGCTTTTTAATCCCTAAAGGGCAACCAGTTAGTGTGGCTCAGAGAAGAAGTTGTAGCAAGGACTTCTCTGAACCGTCCCTACCTCCAGATCCCATCAGAGCTGCCTCACTGAAGGGTGGGGAAGGTCTAATGGCTTAGCTTCAATAAACCCTCAGTTTACCTACTTCTTTCAGCCAAATATTTAGCATAGTAGGATGCTGGAGCTAGAAGGAGTCACAGAAGTTATTTAGATCAAGCCCCTCATTTGAGGGGACCCAGAGGGACACCAGGCTTCCAGGTGGTGTTAGTGGTAAAGAATCCTCCTGCCAATGCAGGAGATGTAAGAGACACAGGTTCGATCCCTGTGTTAGGAAGGGTTAGGAAGATCCCCTGAAGGAGAGCATGGCAACCCATTCCGATATTCTTGCCTGGAGAATTCCATGGACAGAGGACCCTGGTGGGCTACAGTCTATGAGGTCACAAAGAGTCAGACACGACCGAAGTGACTTAGCATGCATGCACGCTGAAGGACACCATCTTGCCCAGGCCACAGAGCCAGCTGATGATAGCTGAGTCAGTCCTCTTAATCCATGACCCCTGCTCTTGTGTGAGTTTTGTTATGAATAGGTCTTTGTAGTATTATTACTAACAGTTCTGCTGTTTTTATTTTTTGCAAGTAGCAGTAATTAGTATGTAATTAACAAATAATGCTATTATTAATAATAGTATCATCATTTGAAAAATTCTATGTCAGATTTTTAGTGCTAAGCTTTTGGTTTTTTAAAGTTTTTTTTTTTTGTTTTTTTTTTTTTTTTGATGTGGACCATTCTTTTCAAAGTCTTTATTGAATTTGTTACAATATTGCTTCTGGGTTTTTGGCCAAGAGGCACATGGGATCTCAGCTCCCTGACCAGGGATCGAACCTGCCCCCCTTGCATGGGAAGGCAAAGTCTTAACCACTGGACTACCGGGGAAGTCATGCAAAGGTTTTTATTTAACATTAACACATTTACGATAATACCTCTTCATTTATTCAGAATGATGGGAAATTTCAGGTTGGCTGAGGGGAAGACCTTGTAGAAATGATGATTTTCCTATAGCTTAAAATGCAAAATTACTTTGAACACAAAACCAAACACAACTCATTTTTTCTTGGGTGGTAGCACCATAGAGTAGAAAATTCTCAGACTTTGGAAATGAAAGATCTATATCTTATTCTGGATTCCACTGCCTTCTAAATGCTTGACCTCAGGCAGTTGGCTTCACCTCTCAATGTCAGGTTCCCATATTTAAACTGGGAATAAGCAACTGAATCACCAGTTGGAATCAAGATTGCCAGGAGAAACATCAACAACCTCAGACATTCAGATGATATCACTCTAATGGCAGAAAACAAAGAGGAACTAAAGAGCCTCTTGATGAGGGTGAAAGAGGAGGAGTGAAAAAGCTGACTTAAAACTCAGCATTTAAAAACCTAAGATCATGGCATCCAGTCCCATCTCTTCATGGCAAATAGAAGGGGGAAAAGTAAACAGTGGCAGATTTTATTTTCTGGGGGCTCCAAAATCACTGTGGACAGTGACTGCAATCACAAAATTAAAAGACGCTCGCTGCTTGGAAGGAAAGCTATGACAAACCTAAACAGCATATTAAAAAGCAGAGATAACACTTTATCGACAAAGGTCTGTATAGTCAGAGCTACGGTTTTCCCAGTAGTCATGTATGGATGTGAGAGTTGGACCATAAAGAAGGCTGCCTGCTTGACCTCTGGGACTTACCCAGGAGGCAACGCTTCTGTATCAGGTCAGCATGGCCGGCCAGCCAGCTCTTTCAGCATCAAGCAGGTGGCTGGAGGGTATCTGAAGATGGTATTACAATGCTGCTGGGTTCAATAAACTGGGCTTAATGCGAGATGACACAATACATGAGAATGACGATGTAAAAGAAGCCATAAGAAGGCTTCCTGAGAACCTGTATAACGACAGAGTGTTTCGCATTAAGAGAGCACTGGACCTCAGTATGAGGCAGCCGATCCTGCCTAAAGAGCAGTGGACAAAATATGAGGAGGATAAATTCTACCTTGAACCACATCTGAAAGAGGTTATTCGGGAAAGAAAAGAGAGAGAAGAATGGGCAAGGAAATAATTTAGCAGTCTAAATCTGTGGATACAGCTGTTCTCAAGTATTTTTATGAAGTTGGTTAAACCTAAAATGTACAATGTAGAACTATTTGGGCTGTAAATGTATTACTTTAAATAAATATCATAATTATTGTTGGAAAAAAAAAGAAATCTGAGCACTGAAGAACTGATGCTTTTGAAATGTGGTGTTGGAGAAGACTCTTGAGGGTCCTTCGGACAGAAAGGAGATCAAACTAATCAATCCTAAAGGAAATCAACCCTGAATATTCATTGGAAGGACTGATGCTGAAGCTGAAGTTCCAATATTTAGGCCACCTGACACAAAGAACCGACTCATTAGAAAAGACCCTGATGTTGGGAAAAATCGAGGGCAGGAGGAGAAGAGGGCAACAGGATGTGATGGTTGGATGGCATCACTAGCTCAATGGACATGAGTTTGAGCAGACTCTGGGAGATGGTGAAGGACAGGGAAGCCTGGCGTGCTGCAGTCCATGGGATGGCAAAGAGTCAGACATGGCTGAGCAACTAACAACAACAACCACAATAACACAACTGAACCCATATGCTTTGGACCATATTTCCCTGCCATCCTGACCACAACAACTTGGAAAGGATATGGGCCCCTGCGGTCTCCTATCGAAGGCTAGCTGCTTGAAAGTCAGGCTGGACACACCGACTCTAGACTGGGTAGTCACTAACCCATGGGAGCCTCTGGCAGGACATTTGAGTGTGAGATACTGAGAGGACATCGAGAGTGAGGTGGTTCAGGAACTCAGACACAGAGAGAAGGGAAACCATGAGCAAACAGGACCATCACGGCTCAGGAAAGGAGACTGGAAAAAGCAGTCACAAGGCAACTGGGCTCCATCCAGATAGATGGTTAGGAGGTCAGAAGAATTTGCAGAGAGAAGGCAGGAATGGGACCAGCAGCCAGAGAAGCCCCGAGAGGTGGACTTGGAAGAAGATGGGGAAGGAGAGAGACAAAATCGTGAACACCAGCTGGAAGAGTGGGTCAGTGGCTGTGGAAGAGATGTTCCTATAGGAGCGGCAAGGTCCAGCCTTGCTCTAGGGCCCCTGTGACCCTAGACCCTCCGCCGGCAGCATATTCCTGCACATCCTCCAGCCTCAGCAAATTTCAGCCACTGCCTTTTCAAAGAGCAACTGATGGAGAAAGAGTAAGACCTGCCCTTCCCCTCTGGAAGAGCTTCATGTCTCCTTCTCATAAAACTGGAGCTGAAAAAAAAAAAAAAACTGGAGCTGATAAGGAGCATATGAAAGAGAAGAGCTAAACCCACGGGCTTCGAAGCTGAGCAGAGATGGGCTCAATTCCCAGCTTTGCCATTTGCTCGGCATGCAAGCTGGGAAGGATTTCTTGATCTCTCTAAGGCTCTTCATCAGTGTCTGTAAAAAAGGCACAGTGATAGGGCCGGGCTCAGGCGGCTGTGAGGATTACGGGAGATAGAGCGGCTTTCATGATCACAGCCCTCAGACCAGTGGGCATTTCCTCACATCACTGCCGTCCTAGCTCACACTCCTCAGATCCTCTGCACTGCATGTGTTGGGTGGGTGAGTGCATGAGGTGGGGGGAGTGGGGAGTCGGCAAGCAGAGGAGGGAGAGTGGGGACCAGGAGAATGGGTCAAGAAGGATGCTCCAGTTATCCCAGAAGAGGTGCCCGGAGCCCCACTTGATCACAGGAGAACCCCACCAGCCCCTCCTGGGGTCCATTGGCATCGGTCCACCCTCTCCCATGAGCAGCATCCTTTCTGTGCTCCAGGGAGGACCTAGAGACAGGGACACTCCAGCTGCAGGGGAGTTCCTAGAAAGTCCAATGGAATCGCTGTCATTCCTCCGCTGTGAGTCATCAGCCCCAACAAAGCCCACTGGTATTTCCGAGTCTGTTCCCAGTGCCCGGAGCTGGGCCCAGCGGCTCGGCAGCTGCGGGGAGTGGAATGCAGCTCCCCCCAGCACTGTGTCCTGGGTTTCGTTTTCGGGAAAGGCTCGTGGCCCCCGGAAGTGGGGAGGCACCCTGAAGGTCATCTCATCCAGGCCCCTGCCTCTGGGCCCAAAGATCTTAAGACCTGGGGTGTCAGGGGAACCCCTCTGATCCATCCAAGGGTGTGGACCAGGGGAACCAGGGTGGGGACAGGAAAATGATGTTCCTTTCTCCGTTGTCTCCTTGATCTTCCATTAGAAGGGCTGCAGGAGATGGGGTGGGGGGAAGGATATCACAGGAAGAGTAGCTTAGCCCCGAGGGTGTGTCTGTCTCCTTCCTCTTCTGTTTTGGTGGCCAGGCCAGGCCACCCCTTCTTCCCTGTCCATGCAGGCCATGCATCAAAAGCCTGTGTCAGCCCTGTGTCCTGGAAGCTCAGGCTGTCCTGGCTCTGTGGACAGCGGCTGCAGTTTTTGGTGACAGTACCTGCGGCCAGGATGGGTACTGGACAGCCAGCCTCTGCTCTCTGAGTCACGCCAGCACCCCTGCGGGAGGTGTTCTCATCCCATCTTTCCCAAGTACAGCAAATTTCAACAACTTCATCAAGATCTGCAGCCAGACTTCCTAGGACTGGGGTGAACCCTCTGGAACCAATTTTCAACCACTGACAGCAGCTTCAGGGGCACCCGGCTCCTCAAGCATCTCCCACCCGAAGTCAAAGAACAACAGCCTCTCAGGCCACAAGCCACAGCCCGCTGCCCCCCAGCCCCGGCAGGAAGGACTTGATGTGTCCCCTCTGGACCGTGAGGCTCATCCAGCATCATTTAAGGCAGGTGAACCCCTCCCAGGGTGCAGCCCCTGGCCAGAGCAGGACCCTGTGGGGAGTGCCTGCTCTCCTTTTGAGTTTCCTGGGCAGTAATAGCAGCCTCCCAGGGAGGGAGGCATTGTTGTGGGGGACCCAGGGGTCAGTGCCCCCGCAAACCTGGTGTCCTACCAACACTCTGGTCATCTGCATTTACCAGCTCACAAAGGAAGATTCTTGTGAGCACACAGTTGTCTGTGGTCAGGGGATGATCTCCAACTGCTCCTCGTTCCTGGGCCGGCAGCCAGCTCCCTTGGACGGTCAGAGGTGAAATCTGAAAGCTGGTGAATGAGAGAGCGGAAGTCCGGCCGGGCTGTGCTGAGCCCATTCATGAAAAAGGTCTGGTCTCACTTCCTTATTGCCAGGCGTGGTGTGCGTGTGTGTGCACGCGCTCCGTCGCTTTCCACCTCACTTCTTCCCACCCTTTGCTCTTGTCTTTCTTGTTTTGTTTTTTTTTTCCGCTCTCTCCACAAAAATCTGAAGTTCATCTTCAGGAAACTGCCAAAGAATGTGTAGCTGGTCTGTGGTTTGCGAAAGAAAGACAGAAAGAAATAAAGAAGAAGGAAAGGAGGGAAAAAGAAAAAGAGATTCATACAAAGGTATACTCTCTTCCTCCATGTAAACCTCTCTCTCTCACACACACACATGCACACACACACACACACACACACACACACAGCATTCAGTGTCATGTTTGTGAGAAAAACAAAAACAAAACAACATCCTCCCCAGGTCATGCTACACCCGCCTCGCAGCCCCTCTGGCTTAAGGTGGAGGAAGGTGAGCTCTGCTGGAGGGTCTTCCCATCATAGGTGGTCAAGGCTGACCCCAGGAGAGCTTCTCTGAGGTTTAAGGCAAGGCTTTCCCTTTGGGGAAGAATTCACCTCTGCTCTGCTGGGCCCCCCTCCGTGGGTCTTGTGGTCTCCAGTGGGACATGCCTGTCCCTTGTGGCCTGACCTCTGACCTCACTGAAGGCCCCAAGAGGCTGTGAAACCGAGGCATCCTTATCTGTAAAATGGGGATGATGATACTTGTCCCACCTTCCCAGGTGGCGGTAGTTGTAAAAAAGTCTGCCTGCCAATACAGGAGACAAAAGAGATGTGGGTTCAAACCCTGGGTCAGGAAGATCCCCTGGATAGGGGAATGGGAACCCACTCCAGTATTCTTGCCTGAAGAATCGCATGGACAGAGGAGCCTGGCAGGCTACAGTTCATGGAGTCACAAAGAGTCGGACATGACTGAAGTGACTTAGCACACACATAATTGTCCCTCTTCAGAAGGCTGTGGTGATGATGGAGACAACCCACAAGAAGGGCCTCCTTCACACCATGCCCTTGATGCGAACCGCGCCCGTGGTTGCGGACCTGGGACTCACTGCACCTGAATGTGACCCCCTCTGCTCCCCAGCCACACCACGAAGACCCGCAAATGGAGCTGGGCGTTTAGAGTCTCAGGAGGTATGAAGGAGCCTCCTTGGCCTTTAGAGATAGCAAGCAGGAGGACCAGCAAGAAAAACTGCATGCCCAGCTCAGCTTGGTCCACTCTCTGATTCACAGGAGCCTCACAGCCCCTCAGGTGAGAAAAAAAAAAGATGGGTCTCAGGAGAGGAGAGGAGACCAGAGGCCCCAAGATGATGACCCAGTGCTGGAGGTTTCAAGCCCAAAGCAGGTTTTGGTTGTTCTCTAGCCGAGAAGAGCTTCCTGGGCGCCCACACTGATTTCAGAGTCGCCGGGAGGAGGTGCACCTGCCCTCCAGCTGAGGCCCCCCCCATGCTGCAGCAGGTGGTGGGCCCCTCGGTGCTTCCCCGCCTGCGAAGACGCCCCCTGTGCCGCTGCCCCGTGAAAACTCCCTCCCGCTGATCCTGCACATTTATGACACTTCTTCACCCATGAAGTCCTCGGTGGGGGAGTAACATCCTCTGGGCAGGTGTGAGTACTCTCCCCATGTTACAGATGGAAAAACTGATGCCAGGGAGATTCTGCTGGTGAACTTTGAAGGTGCTGGACTCTCCAACCATCTGTCTCTGCCTCTCAGGTTTTCTTCAAGCGACACAGATGTCACAAAGAGCTACTCTTCTCTTTTTTTTTTTAAACCATTTTAAAAATTGAAGTAGAGCTAATTTACAATGTTTTGTTAGTTTCAGGTGTTTCACAAAGTGATTCAGTTATGCATATATATGTGTGCATCTATATACATATTAATCGCTTCCCAGGTGGCTCAGTGGTAAAGAACTTGCTTGCTAAAGCAGGAAGTACAGGAGACACGGGCTCGATCCCTGGATCTAGAAGATTCCCTGGAGGAGGGCATGGCAACCCACTCCAGTATTCTTGCCTGGAGAATCCCATGGACAGAGGAGCCTGGAGGGCTGTGATCCATGGGGTCGCAGAGCCAGACCCAACTGAAGAGACTTAGCGCACACACACATATACATATACATTCCTTTTCAGATTCTTTTCCATTATAGGTTATTGCAAGATATTGAGGAGAGTTCCCTGCGCTCTACCATAGGTCCTTGTTGTTCACCTATTTTATACAGTCGTGTGTATATGTTAATCCCAAACTCCTAATCAATCTCTCCCCACCGCCTGCTCTGCCCTGTTTTACCGCAAGTTTGTCTATGTCTGAAAGTCTATTTCTGACAAAGAGCTATTCTTAGCCTCTCCTCTCCTGAGTTAGTCTTCACTGAGATGGGCAAATCTTCTACCCACGCTCCAAGTTCCCTCTCAAGGGGGCTCCTCCAGGAAACCGGCTGTCCAACCCTCGGTGTGGCCACACAACTAACATCGGCGGCTCCTAGAGCTCCAGCGGGCAGAGGCTCCAAGAGGCAGATCCGCATGGAGGAGGATGGGTTCCCAGCGAAGGAATCTGTCCCTCTGCCTGATTTCCTTCCCTCTCCCTGCCCCCGTGTCGCCGAGCCCTCCATCGATGGTGAGAGAGAGGAAACATCTGGTCCCGGCTCGGCTCCTCTGCCCTCGAGGCAGGGGGGGCCCTTGTAGGAAGAGATGGTTGGAGGTCTTGCAACCTTGAAATAAACCAACGGTTCAGCTGCAGTTCTCCCCCCACCACTGTCCCTTCCTCCACCCCCACCTGAATACTATCCATCCCTCCACCCCCCACCCCCACCCACCATCACCACCACCCAGAGGGCAGCTGTTGCTGCCACTTACAGAAACCATGACCAAAGAGGGGGCTCCAGGGTGTCTCTGCCAAGATGACAGACACTGACGGTCACAGGGCCAGGTGAGACAGCTTCAGACACACTTCCAACCTCCCTGAACATGGTCTCCCTCCAAACCGCCTCCTCCTCCCCTTGCCTTCTCTAATCCTAATGGACTTGTCTTTCCTGGAACATTCCCTCTGGGCCAGGCACTTACACATTATCTGATCGAATCATCATAATAACCCTGGCAAGGTCGATACTCATCCCCTTCTTATAGGTGAAGGGATAAAGGCACAAACAGCTTCAGTAACTTAGCCAAGGTCACACAGCTGTAAAGGGGGAGAGCTCAGATTCAAGCCTTGTCATTCTCCTAAGCTTATGTTTTCTGCATCAACGCCAAGCAATCGCTCAAAATACTCCCTCGATCTTCCTTTTCCTCCCAGGAAACCCTCCTGTATTCAGGCACCCACCACCATCCTTTGACAACTGGTGTTTTTCAGCCATCTTCTGCCTTACTCACCAGGAATTCTTCGTTTGTTGATTTCAATCGTTCATTCATAACCTAAGTAAAGACTCCATGTCTACATGCAGTCAGCACGTGCTACATACAGAGGAACAGCATCATTCTTAACTTCCACTGGATGCACAGTCCTTAGGAAGCATGGCCAAGGGGGCAACACACACAGTGAATGGTCCCAGACCCTGGAGGAAGGGAGACCCCTGGTTAGCTCAGACCTGTTCTTACCTTGGGGCTTCCCAGGTAGTGCAGTGGTAAAGAATCTGCCTGCAATCCAGAAGAGCCGGGTTCAATCCCTGGGTTGGAAAGATCCTCTGGAGGAGGGCATGGCAACCCCGTCTAGTATTCTTGCCTGGAGAATCCCCATGGATAGAGGAGTCTGACGGGCTACGGTCCACGGGGCAGCAAAGAGTCAGACACAACTGAGCGACTGAGCATGTCTCAACTTCCTGCCTCATGGTTCTTTTTGTGGTTTTGAAAAATAAATAGACGGTAAGTGCCAAGGGTGGGTGGTCTGCTGGGGTGGCTGTTCAGAGCAAGTCCAGGACCTGGGGCCTGCTGGGTGACACGTGGCCTTGTTGCACTGCTGAACTCAGGCAGGTCTTTGGGTGATGGCTGGGAACCATCCTCAGCCCAACGAGAAACGGACTGAAGGCTTGGTGCTGCTGGCACAGGGGCAGTGAACCTAAGAGATGCTGAAGAAGGCAGACAGTAGGCGGCAGAAGCTGTGGTTTAGGTCTGTAGCTGTGTTGAGAATTTACAGAAAGATGTCAGGGCCTCACTGGAGGAGGCCCTGAGCGGCTGGCAAGGGATGAGCCTGGATCCCGCAGGCCACGGAGAGGTCACAGTTCACAGGGCATCATGAGCTTGTGTTTGGAGAACTGGAGGAAGGAGGGATGGGCTTAGAGGCTGCCTTGTGGTTACAGCGTCCAGAGGTTCTGGTGCCACTGTTTCTGGGCAGTATAATCATGCCTGCACGATGCTGACCACACACACACACACACACACACGCACACACATATACACACAGACACAGACACACATACGCACACACATGCCAAGAACCTCAGTCAATAACTTCCAGGAGGAATGAGAAAGCCCCTGATCTACGTGGAAAGAGAACAGTTATCAAGAACACACCATCAGTGGCGGGAGGCAAGTTGGGCATGGAGATGCCCCCCTTCTGGTCTGCCCCCAAGAATGTGGAACAAAAACCGCTCTCGGAGGTTAAAAGCGTGACACGAACACACACTGCCGTAGTGCAGAGCCTGCAGTGACCTTCAGGAGAGAGTGACTCTCTGGGCATCCAGCCTCCAGCTACAGAAAATGTGGTCAGTCCTAAGGAGCAGACAGGTCACAGCAGTGCAGAAAAAGGAGGCCTAGGGTGGATGCAGAGTACTGGCCTGGAGAGAGCATCTTGGTGTTAAAGGCAGTTGTGTCTTTCTTGTGGAGATAGATGCATCGAATTATCATAACACAACAGCAGGAGGCATCCTCATTGTACAACTGACCTGTGGGTTTTCATTCGGGATCCACCCACCAGCCAGGTGAGTGCGACCTGACTCCCCGAGGACTTTATCCCCGGAGTAGCATGGGTGTCAGCCCAAGCAGCTCCATGCAGGTGTCCAGAGCTGTCTCTGATGGGTGAGATGGGCCCGTCCACTCTGAGACGCCACCACCAGGAACTGGTCTTCCAAGAAGCTCCCCCGCCACCTTGTCTGCCCTTCCACTTAGGCCGTCAGACTGTACTTCTCTATTTCCAAACACATCAGAATAAATCAAAGTCCTACAGGTTGGGTGGTTACTATGTCCATTTTTATCAGCAAGGAAATAGAGACTCAAAGGAGTCATTCCCTGACCCAGAGGGCACTCAGCTTAGTCAACCAGCCTGGATTCCAGACTTGAGCTTAGTCAACCAGCCTGGATTCCAAACTTGATCTGACTCCAAATTGCATGTTTTTTCTATTACCGTGTCCTCCCTGCCTTCAAGGACACTCCTCTCTAGCTTGTCTTTTTTTTTTTTTTTAAGATTTTTTTGATGAGCAGAGCCAACTCATTGGAAAAGACAGATGCTGGGAAAGATTGAGGGCAAGAGGAGAAGGGGGCGACAGAGGATGAGATGGTTGGATGGCATAATCAACTCAATGGACATGAGTCTGAGCAAATTTCGGGAGATGGTGATGGACAGGGAAGCCTGGCGTGCTGCAATCCACGGGGTCACAAAGAGTCAGACATGACTTAGCAACTGAACAACAACAACAAATTTTTTTAAAAAGTCTTTACTGAATTTGTTACAGTATTACTTCTGTACCACATTTTGTTTTTTTGGCTGCCAGGCATGTAGGATCTTAGCTCCCTAACCATGGATCAACCCTGCTCCCTCTGCACTGGAAGGCGAAGTCCCAGTCACTGAACCACCAGGTAAGTCCCTCCAGCTTGTCTTTAAGTAAGAAATTGTGACCAGTGGATAAGGTAAGGGTCAGTATGGCCAGCAGCCTGGGGGTCTCCCACTGGGACCAGTTGCCATCTTCAATTCCAAGGGAAGGCTGGGGAAGGCACCAAGCTGCCTCTGCACCTGCTTAGCAAAGGAGCATGAAGAACAATGCTTCAGGGTCGATGAACAATGTCAGCCCTTCTCTTCTGTGCCGGATCCCATGCCTTTGATCACCCCAAATTCCCCCAAGTCCCTCCTACATGGATGATTATTCCAAGCCGAGAAGACAGGGTTAGTCTTTCCCTTCACCCCTTTCTCCCAAATAATATAATCCTATTTCAACAATCTTGTTCCATTTCATTTCTACCTGAAGACACATTCCACTGTCCAAACTTGAGGTCACTTGTGTGCGTCTCTCAAATTCTACAGAACACCCTCACTCTCAAAAGCTACTTGCTTTTAAGCATAGCTTTGACATTCATGGAGGTAGCCTCATAGCTCAGTTGGTAAAGAATCTGCCTGCAATGCGGGAGACCCTAGCTCGATTCCTGAGTCCGGAAGATATGCTGGAGAAGGGATAGGCTACCCACTGCAGTATTCTTGGGCTTCCCTTGTGGCTAAGCTGGTAAAGAATCCACTTGCAATGCAGGAGACCTGGGTTCAATCCCTGGGTTGGGAAGATCCCCTGGAGAAGGGAAAGGCTACCCACTCTAGTATCATGGACGTATACAGTCCATGGGGTCACAAAGAGTCAGACACAACTGAGCGACTTTCACTTTCACTTTGCTGTTCTTAGAGGCATCCTCTGTAATCTATCCTTCCTGTCTTTAAAAATCAGGGTAGATGAGGTCCAATTTATATGCAGTACAATTACCCTTTGGGGGTTTAGTGTTCTAGGAATTTTGACAACTGGATGGATGGTGTACCCACCGCCACAATCCAGATGAAGGACATTTTCATCTCCTCCCCCCAGATTGCTTGTGCCTCTTGTGAACAAATGTGCCTCCCCACCTCCGAGGTTTTGGCAACCTCTGATTTGTTTTCCAATACCTGCAGTTTTGCCTTTTCCAGAATGTCAAGACGGAAATTTTTCATATTTTACTGTTGAATATGTGATTACAAAAACTGAGTTTGTGCATACATGTGAGCTCACGTGCCCACGAGCATGGGCCACAAAACCCTTATCAGGTTAAGGAAGTCACCTTTGGTTCCTAGTTGAGAAGGACAAGAGCTTTTTATGGTAAAGCAAATACTGTATGTTATCAAACACCTTCCGTCTCTACTGAGATGATCATTACATTTTTTTTTCTTTTGATCAACTGTTAGGTAGTGAACTACTTATAGACATTTTCTGATGCTGAACCAGTTTTGACTTCATGAAATGAATCTAACTTGGTCATCATTTGTTATCTTTTTTTATTTGGCTCATTTTCATTGGTGAAATGGTTCTGTGATTTTTTTTTCTCTAGCAACTGTGTCTGATACTGGCATTAAGATTATGTTGGGGTGGGAGGGGGGATCAGAATGGGGATTACATGTAAATCCATGGCTGATTTATGTCAATGTATGACAAAAACCACTACAACATTGTAAAGTAATTAGCCTCCAACTAATAAAAATAAATGGAAAAAAAAAAGATTATGTTGGCCCCATAGTACATCTTAAAAAATGCTCCTTTTCTTCCACCATATAGGAGTGTTATAATAATATTGAAACTATCTTTTTCTCTAATATTTGGTGTACTGATCTATCAAATAGTGGATATTTTTAAGTATTCATTACCCCAATTTAAAGGTTTTCCAAGTCCACTTTGGCAATTAGTATTTTGCTGGTAATATGTATGGGAGTTTGTGACATTGTACAATAGGCAATGATCAAGACCATCCCCAAGAAAAAGAAATGCAAAAAGACAAAATTATTGTCTGAGGAGATCTTATAGACAGCAGAGAAAAGGAGAGATGCTAAAGATAAAGAAGAAAAGGAAAGATATACCCATTTGAATGCAGAGTTCCAAAGAAGAGCAAGGAGAGATAAGCAAGACTTCTTCTGTGATCAATACAAAGAAATAGAGGAAAACAATAGAGTGGGAAAGACTAGAAATTTCTTCAAGAAAATTAGAGATACCAAGGGAACATTTCATGCAAAGATGGGCACAATAAAGGACAAAAATAGCATGGACCTAACAGAAGCAGAAGATATTAAGAGGAGGTGGCAAGAATACACAGAAGAACTATACAAAAAAGATCTTCATGACTCAGGTAACCATGATGATGTGATCACTCACCTTGAGCCAGACATCCTAAAATGTGAAGTCAAGTGGGCCTTACAAAGCATCACTATGAACAAAGCTAGTAGAGGTGATAGAATTCCAGTTGAGCTATTTCAAATCCTAAAAGATGATGCTGTGAAAGTGCTGCACTCAATATGCCAGCAAATTTGGAAAACTCAGCAGTGGCCACAGGACTGGAAAAAGTCAGTTTTCACTCCAATTCCAAAGAAAGGCAGTGCCAAAGAATGCTCAAACTACCACACAGTTGCACTCATCTCACACACTAGTAAAGTAATGCTCAAAATTCTCCAAGCCAGGCTTCAGCAATACGTGAACCATGAACTTCCAGATGTTCAAGCTGGATTTAGAAAAGGCAGAGGAACCAGAGATCAAATTGCCAACATCCGCTGGATCATTGAAAAAGCAAGAGAGTTCCAGAAAAACATCTATTTCTGCTTTATTGACTACACCAAAGCCATTGACTGTGGGGATCACAACAAACTGTGAAAACGTTTTCAAGAAGGGAATAGCAGACCACCTGACCTGCATCCTGAGAAATCTGTATGCAGGTCAAAAAGCAACAGTTAGAACTCGACATGGAACAACAGACTGGTTCCAAATTGGGAAAGGGAAAAAAAAATAAATTGGGAAAGGAGTACGTCAAGGCTGTATATTGTCACCCTGCTTATTTAACTTAAAGGCAGAGTACATCATGAGAAACGCTGGGCTGGATGAAGCATAAGCTGGAATCAAGATTGCCGGGAGAAATATCAGTAACCGGGCAATTTGATCTCTGGTTCCTCCACCTTTTCTAAATCCAGCTTGAACATCTGGAAGTTCATGCAGGTGACACCACCCTTATGGCAGAAAGTGAAGAAGAACTAAAGAGCCTCTTGATGAAAGTGAAAAAGGAGAGTGAAAAAGTTGGCTTAAAACTCAGCATTCAGAAAACTAAGATCATGGCATCCCATCCCATCACTTCATGGCAAATAGATGGGGAAACAATGGAAACAGTAGCTGACTTTATTTTTTGGGGCTCCAAAATCACTGCAGATGGTGACTGCAGCCATGAAATTAAAGACACTTGCTCCTTGGAAGAAAAGCTATGACCAACCTAGACAGTGTGTTAAAAAAGCAGAGACATTACTTTGTCGACAAAGGTCTGTCTAGTCAAAGCTGTGGTTTTTCCAGTAGTCATGTATGGATATGAGAGTCAGACAATAAAGAAAGCTGAGCACCAAAGAATGTATATTTTTGAACTGTGGTGTTGGAGAAGACTCTTGAGAGTCCGTTGGACTGCAAGGAGATCCAACCAGTCCATCCTAAAGGAAACCAGTCCTGAATATTCATTGGAAGGACTGATGCTGAAGCAGAAACTCCAATACTTTGGCCACCTGATGCGAAGAATTAGCTCGTTGGAAAAGACCCTGATGCTGGGAAAGATTGAAGGCAGGAAGAGAAGGGGACAACAGAGGATGAGATGGTTGGATGGCATCACCAACTTGATGGACACAAATTTGAGTAAGCTCCAGGAGTTGGTGATGGACGGGGAACCCTGGTGTGCTGCAGTCTGGGGACACAACTGAGCGACTGAACTGAACTGATGTCTTTTTCGTTTAATTTTTCAAATTTACTGGCAATAAATTACTTATAATATTCTTTTGGAGGTTTGCTGCTGCTACTTCAGTAGTATTCTAATTTTCAAAGACTTCTATAACAAAGCACCAGAAGCTGGATGCTTTACAACAACTAAAATTTATCATCTCTGTTCCAGAAGCTACAAATCTGAAATCAAGGTGTCAACAGAGTTAGTTTCTTCTGAGGGCTCCAAGGGCAAACCTGTGCCATGCCTCTTCTGAGGATTGTTGGCAGCCTTTGGTGTTCCTTGGCTTGTAGACACATCGCTCCGATTGCAACCTTCATCTTTCCATCATGTTCTAACTGTTGACTATGTTCACGTCTCTTTCCTTCTCATGATGACTTCAGTCATATCAAAGTCCATATAAGGGATTCCCTTCTTATAAAGACACCCAGCCTGCTCTATTGACCCTATCTTAATTAACTTGATTACAGCTGCAAAGGTCCTATTTCCTATTAAGTTTACATGAACAGATACTAGAGGTTAAACATATCTTTTGGGCAAGGGAACCCAATCCAGCTCGTAACAAGTAGTTAAATCCTCTCTCTCATTTCTAATGTTGTCTGTGCTTTTTTTCCCTGTATTTCTTAGTTATTCTTGCTGGTAGCTCTCAACTTCATCAATCTTTTGAACACGCATCTATCTTCTAGCTTTGCTAATCCTTCTTTACCTCTTTTTTCCTGTTTCATTAGTTCTTCTCTTCATCTAATACAACTTTCCACTTTTTAAAAGCTTATTCTTTTATTATAATTTCTTAACTTGGAAGTTTACCTTCCTGCTAGTCAGACTTTCTTCTCTCTTAAAATTTAAGTGTGTAAACTATATATATTTTTCTAACCACTTATAACCACTGTTGCAACCTTATTCCCTACATTTGGGTATGCAATATTATCTTCATAAATGAGTATTAAGTATCTCTAATTTCTACTGTGATTTCTTCTTTGACCCTAGAATTATTTAAAAGTATATCTTTAAATTTCCAACTACAGGATTATTTTTTAAAGTTATATTTTGCTCTTGATTTCTTAATTTCTTTGCAGTTGTAATATGTAATCTACGAGACGCGGATTCTTCTAAACTTTTTGACACTTGGCTTACGGCGTAACATGTAGACAATTTTCTTAAGTGTTTCAAGTAAGCTTGGGAAAAAATCTCTCTTTTCCATTTCTTAGGCATAGAATTCTGTATATCAATATATCCATCAGCTCAAGTTTGTTAATGGCATTGTCCAAACTTTCCATATTCTTTTATTCTCCTGTTGCTTGATCTATCAAATCCTGAGAGAGAATACTAAAGCTCCCACTGGGGTGTGAATTTGTCAGTTTTTCCCTGTGGTTCTTACAGTTGTGTTTTATCTATTTTTAAGCTACATTACTGGTTATGTGCAAGTTTAAGATTGTTATGTCTCTCTTGGGAATTGGACTTTTTAGCATTGTGAATATCTCTCTTTATGTCTAATAAAGATTTTTGCCTTATAGTAAATTTTGTCTGATAGTATTTCATCTTTTATTTCTTTTTATCAAGTAGCTCTTTTCCCAGGCTTATGCTTTCACTCTTTTAGCTTCTTTATGTTTGAGTTGTGTCTTGAGAGCAGCATAAATTAGATTTTTAAATCCAGTCTAACCACATTTACCTTTTCGTGGAAGAGTTTACTTTAACAATTATTTAATTTCTTTTAATGTAGTCTATTTACGTTTCAGTGACCACTAGTACAGTTGGACTTATTTCTACCATACTGTTCTTCATTTCTTCCCCATATCTTTGTCTTGTTTCATCTTTTAAAAATTTATCCAATTTTTCTTCTACTAGTTTCAACATTTTATTCTTCCATGTCTATTCCCTAAGTGGTTATTAAGCTTAAAACCAACAGTTAACTTCTTACTCATCTCCTGATCAATACAAGGACCTTAGCATGTTTCAACTTTAGTCATACCTCACTCCAACTTATATGCTTTTCTGCCCTATTTTAGTTCTGTTTTTTCTTGAACTCCACAAACTCCACAACTTAACCTTCTACAGTTTCATTGGTGCTGGCGGAAGACGTGATACGCTGGGTCAGAGACAGCGGGCTTTATTTTCTTGGTGCACCAAGTCACATAAGCATCACAGTCACCGTGGCTCCACTTCCCCGTCCCACAGGGGTGACACAGGTGACTCACAAGCAGTGGATTTGTATGGGAGGACTCAGGAAATACCAACCTCTTACAGATTTGCATGCAAGTCTGCCCAAACACTGGCCAGAAGCCTGGACTGGGATGTATTTACACTGCAGAAGACAGCAATCCTGCGCTCTGAAGGTAGACATCCTCTTCATTACCCAAGGCTGTTTGCTATACAATCATTCTTAAAAAGATGTGCTCCATTGCTTCAGTAGTGTCCGACTCTTTACAACCTGTGGACTGTAGCCTGCCAGACTCCTCTGTTCATGGGATTTCCCAGGCAAGAATACTGGAGTGGGTGGCCATGCCCTCCTCTGGGGGACCTTCCCCACCCAGGGATCAAATTGCCTCTCTTGCATCTCCTGCATTGCAGGTGGATTCTTTACCACTAGAGTCACTGGGGAAGCCCATCTTTAAAAGATAATCCCAAACAAAAGTCAGTCCATACCTTTCTTCATGACATGTGCAGAAACAAGAGAGACCATGGGAAATTGTCTCCAAACAATTAAAAATGAGAAACTAAAAAAAAATAAAAAATAAATAAAACAAAATTAGAGGGTAGGGAACTTCCCTGGCAGTCCAATGGTTAAGACTCTGTTCTTCCACTGCAGGAGGTACAGATTCGATCCCTGGTTCGGGAACTAAGATCCCACATGCCACAGAACGGCCAAAAAATAAAAATTAATTTAAAAAGAAAAGGAAATGGGAAATCCAATCACAGAAAATTTAAGGGACTTGCTTACACCGTAGTGAAAAGAATCACAATTAAAAATCCAAGTCGCCTAAATCCCCAGCTCCATCCTTAGAATCTTTGCCCAAAGAGGACCATCACTGAATTGTGCTTCCACTTTATACAAATTTTCAGACTAAACAGGACCTTGTTGTTTCATCATCTGTCTAGTTCTCAAAGACATATCCCCTTCACAAGGCATTAGCTTGTTTTCCAACTACATAGCAATCAGTTTCGGGTAGTTAACTAAGAAATTAAAGTGTTAAAACATTATCTTGTAAGTATAACGGTGTCTGTGTGGGTTCTAGAGAGTCGTTTTTCAAATTGAGACCACCTCCAACATCCAGATAGATACTGTGAAGTGAACCAAACTGATCCACCTGAACATCCGTCTCCTGCTATAACTCCTTCTTCAAGAAATTCTCTCCCACATGATACGTCTTCCTAGATTTGAAATTCTTAAGCTCCTACTTTCCAAAAAAAAAAAAAAAAACCTTCTGTGAAAGGAAAAAATAAAAATCATTAAGGGAAGGAAGGAACAGGGAGGAAAATGAACTGAAGTCAGCCATCCTCATTCTCAAAAGGTCAACAGGGCTGCGGCCACCGCTCCTGAAAACAGGACTTGCACCCAGGCCTGCTGTGGATAAATATTCAACTTCCTTCCGCAGTGAAATCACCGAAAGAGGAAGCTTGGAAAATTGACCTCAAGTGTTTATGTGGCCTGGGTCCCCTCCTCCAGCAGAGAAGACGCTGTGAGATCCCTGTGCAGAACTGCTCTTCTCCAGACCTGGGCGGGGGGTGGGCACGGGTGGGGGCCAGGGCGATAGAGAAGGGAGAGATCTCTGGGTCTTGCTCCCAGAGTTGCCTATCACTCAGGACAGGGACGTGAGAATTTGCATTTCTAAGAATGTCCTAAGTGATGCTGCTCCTGCTGCTGCTGCTTAGGGGACCACATTTAGGGCAGGAACATCCTTATCTTTGAGCTTTCCTGGTGGCTCAGAGGGTAAAGAATCTGCCTGCAGTGCAGGAGATGTGGGTTCTATCCCTGAGTTGGGAAGATTCACGCAGAGAAGGAAATGGCAACCCACTCCAGTATTGTTGCCTGGCAAATCCCATGGACAGAGGGACCTGGCGGGCTATAGTCCATGGGGTCGCGAAAGAGCCTGCCACAACTTAGTGACTAACACAACAGACACCCTGATCTTCACAGCCCCAGGTCCCAGCACTAGGAAGGCGGTCATGGGACATTGGATGAGCGTCCAAGTTGCAAGCTCCTTTATTTTACCTCCCTTGATCTCAAATGTCCTCATCTGGGTAAGAGTCTGCCACGTAAAAGGAGTGTGAAGGCAAGACTTCAGGGGGCAAAGCATCTCAGGTGTTCAGACGAAGAAATGTGCCCCTGGGGCTGACCTGGGGTTGTGGGTCACACTGCCTGTGAGTCTGTCCAGCCTTGAAGAAAAGGAGAACTGAGTGAAGGAGAAGTGAGCAAGGAACAGGCCGGCATCTGGAAGTGGGAAGACCTCAGCATCCGAAACCGCGGAGGAAGAAAAGGGAACCGGCCTGGACCTGAGCAGGGGTCACAGCCCCAGAGCCTGGGGGACAAGGCTACAGAGTCAGAGGCTGCAGATAGGAGGCTCAGGACCCAGAATTTAAGACCAGGAAGGAAATCCGAGGCTGGCCAGCTCTCAACTTGACCAGCACAGCTGCCCCGAGACCAGAGCGCCCTGTCCACCTCTCCTGGCCCATCCCTCCAGCTTGCAGCCGCTTCTAGACGCCAGCTCCTGGGGAGACGGCTGTTCCTTCCCCTTCCTGAAACAAACTGCTTGTCCGTCCCACCACCCTACCACTCACTGGTCCTGCAAGGGAGGCCCTCCGGGGGTGAGACACACACACAACACATCTCTAGATGCACAAGTTACAGAATCCTCTCTCTCTCTCTTCCCCTCCCTTCCTTCCCCCTCCAAGTGCCCTGACAATGGCCCCAGCTGGCCAGCCTGCTTCTCTCTCCTCTCCCCAGCACCCACATTCCCCACACCTGGGACAGTCGGCCTGTTTCCATGGGGTTCTCCCCAGGATGGGGACCAAGGTAGACCTGTCTCACACACACACACACACACACACACACACACACACCCATCACCACGACAGCAGGTCATAGCTTGGGGGAGGGGATGACAACCCGGTAGACTGCAGTTGATTTGCAGCTCCTTAGAGGACCCAAAACTTTTTCTGAAAGAAAAAAATGCAGAAAGGCCCCAAGTCCTGATTGGCCAGTGGCCGGGCTCTGGAATGCATCGGTTACCGTATATGCTCACATAGAAGATGCCGCTGCAGAAGGAATGTGGCCCGTGAGCCAGGCCACGTGGAGTGAATGTGGCAGCAACCGCAGGCTGGCTTCTCCACGAAGGACCCTCCCTTCCCAGCCTCTGTGCCCACAGCCGTGACCAGGGCCCTGGCAATCTCAGTCCTGCTGGGGCCCCGCCTTGGCTAGAAACCAGGCTAACCTATGTCACTGACCAGAAGGAGAACGAGGACTTCTCCGATGAATCTCCTTGAGGCTCCTCATTTAAATACACAGGACTGTTTTTCCCAGGGCTTCTTCTAGGCAAGTATATATGGTATTTCATGTGAGGAATGTTCTATTCACAATCTCCTACCTTTTTGGTTCGGGAAGGGATTAGAATGACCTTATAGCTGATCAGTTCTCCAGTGCCTGGAGCACTCCTCCCCCACGACCTCCAGCCCCCACCCGGAAACCTTTCTCTCCTCCGACGCACCCCCCCACCCCTTTGCCCCCAACTCAGCAGCACAGGCTCCCACCCCCACCCTGGGGCCAGGAGGGCTGAACAGAGGACCAAAGAGAGGGGAGCAGGGAAGCAGAGGAAGTTCGTGTCTGAATGTGCGCCCCAGTTACATTCCAGAGGCAAACAGAAAGTAAAAAAGAAAAAAAAAAAATTAAAGTTAGGTCACTGCTGTTTCCTATTACCCATGCCTCTGCAGTTCTTCATTCATACCTTGCTGATGGATTACCCGAGAGCCAACAAGGCACCCCAGGACAGAAGTGGGGAGGCTTGGAGAGGGTCATCGTCTGCCCTGTTCAGTTTTCAGCAGATGACTAGAAGGATCAGAGAGGTTCAGTGACCTAACTAGGGTCACACAGCCAGTTCCTACAGACCCAGGACTAGAACACAGGTCCCTTAAGACCCTTAAGACTGATTCCTTCAGTGCCCACCCTTGGCTTCAATTCACATGCCCCATAAGCATAAGCCTTCATTGACTGCCCCTCCTTTCAGACAGCCCTGTGGGCTAAGCCAGTGGTTAGGTTGTTAGCGGGGTTGGGGCGGGGAGCCGGGAGCGGCTTCTGATGGGCGGGCTGCTAATTGCTGTCATGTCGGTGCAGACCCTGACCACGTGCAGACCCCCTTGAGCACCGAGGCAGCGACAGTCTCACAATGGAAGTCTCACAATGACAGTTGGCTGCACAAACCCAGGGCAGTTGAGGGGAACTGAAATTTGATCTTTTTCTTTCTTTCTTTTTTTCTCCCCCTCCAACCTGGTCTGAAAGAGCCAGTGAAATCCCCAGCCAGACACACCGAGCAGCCTCTGAATCATTGAGAAGCACAGGGGAGGGTGGAGCCCATCCCTGGGCGGTTTGGGGAGCCCCCCCCCCCCGGCCCTGCCCCCTTGCTGTCTCTGGCACAGGGTCCCGTGCCAGCCCGGCTCCCCAGCCATGGTCCCTGTCCGCGTGCACTGCGTTCCGGACGTGGGAGCTCCGGGCTGTCACACACCCGCTTCCTCCTCTGCCTCTCACCGCCAGCATCCTCGGAGGGGCCAGCACAAGGTTTCCATTAGCGAAGCACATTTTTGTGCTATGGATATTGAACCGGGGAGGAAAGAAAGCAGACTGTTGTCCATGATGGATGGGTTTTCTAGAGGGCTTCCCAGGGTGGTCCTTAAGGGGCCAGGATGGAGCCAAGCAGGCTTCACAGCTTCACAACATGCCCTTGTTCGGGTGCGTGTCCATGCTGGGGGTCTGTCTGCTCTGCCCCCGGCTTCCCCCACCTCCAGCCAACATCCCTCCCCCCCTTCCCGCCCCCTCCCCCCAACATCCCAACTTCCAGTTTATCTGAGTGTAAAACTCCTTCTCAGTTCTCCTTTTAGAATCAAAAGTGCCCTGTCCCTGGGCTTGCTCTGTATTACGGATATGTCTATCCCAAAGTGGGAAGGATGGCATGGGGACCCCAGCTTGAGAAACATAGCCTGATAATCCTGCATTTAAAACTATCTCTATCTCCCTTTCCAGAATGCTGAGGTTTTCTTACGCTTTATAAGGATGCTATTCCCATAATCGTCACCCTTATCCACACACAGTCCAGATGAAATGGGATGGATGAACCATAGGCCCATTTCAGGGTTCTCCATGACTTGCATGATGCCGAGAACATAGTGAGTGGGAGCTGGATAAATGATTTACAAAAATGACTTGAGGTCTATGGAAACCTAGTTTATAAATCCATTTCCCTCAGCTCAGTTAACTCCATTTTTAAATTTTATTATTTTATTTTTGAAATATGTATTTATTCGGCTGGGTCAGGTCCTAATTGCATCATACAGGATCCCTTGTGGCTTGTGGCCTTAGTTGCTCCTTGGCATGTGGAATCTTAGTTCCCTGTCCAGGGATCAAACCTGCTTCCCCTGCTTTGCAAGACAGATTCTTAAACACTGAAGCACCGGAGAAGTGCTCCCCCCACCCCCTTTTTATTTTAAATAGAAGAAGGAAATGACCTTTGGGAACTTGAGTGGCTGAGTGAGGAAGCAAATCCAGTCCTCCCAGAAGTCCCGTCCAAGTCCATCTCGGGGCACTGTTGGGGGAACTTTGAACTACTATCTTAAGAAGTACCTCTGCCCTCAGGGTGCTTTCAACCTGGCCAGGAAGTCAGAATATACGGAGGAAATAATAAAGGACAATTCAGGGAAGTGACAGTGAATAGTCCAACACAAAACTGCTTCGGGGACAGATAGTGCTTGAAGACGGGAATGAATCGAGACCCAATTCACTGAGAAAAAAAGCTGGAAAGGCTATAAAGGGAAACGTCTACCCAAGGTCAAATCACTGAAGACAAAGGCAAGTTCATCAAATCTTTAATCCTGCGGAAGGACTTTCAAAGAGCCTTTGGGGACAGGTGAAGTGGCCGACAAGATGCCTGGACCTCCCAGGAGAAGCCTGAAGATCAGTGCCCACATCCAGCCTTTTGTTCTTTAGTTCTTTCCATCACTGGGGCAAAAGAACTCTAAGTCACGGAGTCTTTTGCAGCATCCAAAAGTCCATACTGTCCAAGTCTCAGAAATTTACGTATTAGAGGCTCTAAGAAGTTCTAAGGGCAAAACCAAAAGCAAAGAACAGAAAACCCCAAATCAGGAAACCTTTAATTCAGTGTTATCGGAGCTTCCCTCTCCGATCTTCAGAACCGTCGTCTCTGCTGCCTGGTCCCTAGGAGAAGCGGAACACTGAAGAAGGAAGCCTTTGTCTGGGGCAGTTTTAGGGACTGACCCACCAGCTGCCTTCCCAAGGGGCTCCTCAGCTCTCAGATCCCCAAGCTCACACATAAAGACAAACCCATATGTTCCTTTCCTTCTGGAAGGAATCTCAGCACTCCCCACCTACCTCTGCTCCCACACCTGCCTCCTGGGTGTGTTGTGGGTCTTCTCCCCAGAGAGTTGCCAGAGATCGAGTCTCATCTAAGTTTGCCCAGGGCTTAGCATGGAGCTTGGCTTGCAAAACGTAGGTGTGTAAACAAGTGGGATGCATTGCACCTGTGAGTAGTTCTAGTGCTTTCTTTTTTCTTCTCCCCAAAACCCCAGCTCCACAACCCTCCCTCACTGAGAGACTGTGTCTGGAGTCTCCCCAAAGATCAAGCTGGGAGGTACTGAGATCCCCCCACCCCACTCCCTCCCTTCACCCCAACCTTTCCCTGAAGCCTCTGCCCTAAGACCTCTGTGTCCCCAGTTGATGGGAAGGCAGCCTGTGCCCCACCTCCTGCCCCTCCTCTCCACACTCCTCCCCACTCCTCCTTGTCTTCTGCCTGCTGCCTTCTCTCTCACTTCCCACCACCCCACCCCAGCCAGGCTTTCTTTCCCTCTGTGGAGCTGTCAGCCCAGCTGCTGGCTCCAAGGAACCTCTGTTTGGCTGGGCCCTGGGCCAATCCCTTGCCTCCAGCTGCCCGATTCAGGATGATCTAAATCAGAGATGCTTGTGTAGGCCTAGTGTCTTCAGGGGATGCTCTTCCCTGGTCTTTTGGGCTAAAAAGCACCCTCAGAGAATAGCTACATCTGACCAGTGGGGGCACCTCTGACCACAGCCACCAGGGCCAATAGCTCTGCTAATCCAGAGTGGACGAAAGTTTGTAGGGGTGGCTTTGGAGAGGGTCTTGGCTCTCTGTCAGGAAGAGGGCATCCTGCTTCTTCCCGATAGCTCAAGTGGTAAGGAATCTGCATATAAGAGATGCAGGTTTGATCCCTGGGTGGGGAAGATCCCCTGGAGAAGGACATGGCAACCCACTCCAGTATTCTTGCCTGGAGAATCCCACGGACAGAAGAGCCTAGCCGGGGTGGGGGGTACAGTCCTTGGGGTCACAAAGAGTCAGACATGACTGAGCACGCACACATACATACATCCTGCTCCTTGTCACTGAAAGAGGCTGGTTCCAGGAATGGCCCAGGATGGTCTTAGAAGATCCAGATGCGAATCAGAGAAGATGTAGGGAAATGCTAAGGCCCCATCCTGTGTCTGCACCCCAGCTCCTTTCTGCAGGCAAGACACAAGGGAGGTCCAGGAAAAGCGCTGTGGGACCTGCTGCTGGGGCAACGAGGCAGAGGATGAGGCTGGGGTGGGGGTGGTGTGCGGGGAGAAAGGCATGTGACCTGCTAACTACAGCAGCCGAGGGGCCCCACAGCCCCCCCGCCAGGTGAAGGAGCAGGAAACAGGGAAGTCTCCAGGTCCTGACATGTGGTTGTAATGATCACAGACCCCATAGGCGCCTAGGGACCTCAGAGGTCATCTCCATCCTCCTGCTTCCGGGCAGGGCTGTATCTAAACTAGTCAAGATGTGCAGGCAGTTCTGTTTGTAAAGGTCCTTGGAGAAGGGGGGAAATGAGCTTCCTTTCATCAAATATGAGGCTTGGGGATCTCAGTGTTGACTTTGCCACCATCATCCAGAAAGGTCATACTTTAGAAAGACTACGTCAGAAACTGCCTCATGACTCAGCTGGACACTGGGATGTGTGGGTCCTGGGTCTGGAGAGGGCTGGGACCCACCTCCCCTAAGTTTCCCAGGCCTGGGAGTGCCCACTGCCCGGCTACATCCCTCCAGTCACCCTTCCGGCTCTCTGCTCATTTCAGCGAGGCATGCGGGTGGTTAGAAGAGGAGTCAGCAACACAAGCACCCTGTTATTGGTGCGATGCTTGCTCATAGCTGCTATGGCTGCAGCTCTCAGTGGAAAAGAAAGTCTGTCTTTCAGTTTCTTTCTTAAGAAGACCTGTTGTCCAGACTTCCCTGGCGGTCCAGTGGTTAAGACTCTGCACTTCTTAATGCAGGAGCCGTGGGTTCGATCCCTGATTGGGGAACTAAGATCTCCACATGCCACCCAGTGTGGCCAAAAATTTTAAAAAGAAAAAAAAAAAAAAAGACCGTTTGTCTACCATCCTGTCCCAAAGGCAGAAAGGGGGTTAGGGTGAGTGTCCCAGCTGGGATGTCTTCCCTGACCTGTCTTGCCTTCCACCTCCTCTCTGACTCCCCAGCCAGGCCATGATAAGTTCCCACCCCCACACCATCTTCTGTGTGTCCCCCATAACCACACTGGCTGACCTTTTGGAGGGGCAGTGGTGTGATACAGAGTAACTGTTAGGGGGTCCCTGTGGGGTGGGCTTCCCTGGGGGCTCAGAGGGTAAAGCGTCTGGGAAGATTCCCTGGAGGAGGAAATGGCAACCCACTCCAGTACCCTTGCCTGGAAAATCCCATGGACAGAGGAGCCTGGTAGACCACAGCCCATGGGGTCGCAAAGAGTCAGACACGATTGAGCGACTTTGCTTTGCTTTTATGGGATGGGCTTCCCTGGTGGCTCAGACAGTAAAGAATCTGCCTGCAATGCGAGAGACCTGGGTTCGATCCCTGGGTTGGGAAGATCCCCCGGAGAAGGGAATGGCAACCCACTCATGCATTCTTGCCTGGAAAATTCTATGGAATTCTCCAGAGGAGCCTGGAGGGCTATGGTCCACAGGGTCACAAAGAATTGGATAGGAGTGAGCGACTAACATTTTTACTCCATGGGGTACCCATATAATTTAGTACCTAAACCAGAATGCCATTGAGGTTGAAAAGGCTGCCATTATTGATGCAGGACGCCAAGCATAAATCAGAATTCCACCAGGTCAAGTGGAGTCCTCGATCACCCTGGCTAAGGGTTTGAATGAAGTCCCTACAACTTATATTATCTGATCCTGAGCAACTGAATTATTTTGAGTCTTAGGTTTCTTATTGGTAAAACCATGGAAGTCCACGTGATTGCACAGTCAGACACGACTTAGCTAGTGAACAACAACGCTGATAAAACATACTAATGTACAATATCTACCCCCTAGGCAGGGGCAGGATCTTTGAAATACATGAGTCATTCAAGATGTTTGTTAAAAACTAAGATGCCCAGGGACTTCCCTGGCAGTCTAGGGGTTAAAGCTCCACACTCCCAATGCATGGGGCATGGGTTCAATCCCTGGTCAGGGAACATGGCGTAAGACCCCATACACTGCATGGTGCAGCCTAAACATTTTTTTCAATTAAAAATGTAAAAAAAATTTAAATAAAAAATTTTAATTTTTTCATTAAAAATCTAATAGTTTTATTTTTAAAAATTAAAAAAGAATGAAGACACCCAACCCAACTCCAGTAAATTCTGACCCGCTGGCTCAGAGTGTGGCCTATGAACCTGTATTGGGATGGGTGGTCCGTAGTTCAAATTTTGAGAAGCCTTGCCTTTGAGTCAGAGTAAGGACAGTGAAAATGACCTAAGTAAGGCGCCTGGCACAGAGCGGCCACCAGGAGGGCTGCTGTCATCCCGCTGTATTCTTGCCTTTTTCCCTTCCTCCTTCCCCTCTACCCTGTGAGCTCCCCTGGGCTAGGGTTGTGTCTTATCAGCTCTGCAGACACAGTGCCAGCCTGGCACACACTGGCTGCTAGTGATGGCCTAGAGCTCCTTTTGGATGTCCATGTTTAGAGGACAGGGTTTTCCCAATGGCTCAGCAGGTGAACAACCCACCTGCAATGCAGGAGACTCCGGAGACTCGAGTTCAGTCCCTGGGTCGGGAAGATCCCCTGGAGAAGGGAATGGCAACCCACCACAGTATTCTTGCCTGGGAAATTCCATGGACAGAGGAGCCTGGCAGGCTACAGACCATGGAATCAGAAAGAGCTGGACACGACTGAGTGAGCACACACACACGGGTAGAGGACCAAGGAAGATGCCTGCCCACCATCACCCACAGGCGTGGGTACCCACAGCCCCCTCGGGGAGATCGCCGATCTGCAGAGGATGGACTTCCGTGCAGTTGGCCTCATGCCCACCGCTTCCCTCCCAGCTCCACCCTCAAGCTCAAGCTGAACAACCTGGGCTAGGGTGGAGCCCAGGTTTGCTGAGAAATCTGGCTGAGAGATTTGACCGTTAAATGAGTTTCATCCCGAAATGACTTGGAGTGAAAACTGAAAGTAAAACTCAAACCACCCACTTCCCCAGCGAGTGCTGATCTCAGCGAAGCTGCTCCAGGCTTGGAGGCCCCGTACTGCCTCTCCCTTCCCTGCCCGAACCCCAACTACGCTGAGCACCACACCCCAACACCCACCTCTGCCCATGCAGGACTCAGAGGCTGGGGTGTGGTGGGGGACACACCCCTCCTCACAGAGCGGACATGCAGATTCCTTATCAACCCTGACTCTTTTCTATGCTTGGACTCTCTTTACCAAATGAGAAGCCGTTCTTCCATTTAAAGATGCGTATCAGGCACATATCATGGCCATTATGTACTGAGCTTCAAACTATGCTGTCCCAACAGCAAGCTGGTACCACTTAAGTCAAAAACAGAAACAGGACTTTTAAAAATGCAAAAATAAAATTCCTTTATTTTTCATATGATTAAAGAAAGGTTGTGGCTTCCGAGGTGGCACAGTAAAAAAATCCACCTGCAATGCAGGAGATTTAGGAGGTGTACATTCAATCCCTGGGGTCAAGAAGATTCCCTGGAGGAGGAAATGGCAACCCTCAGTATTCTCGCCTGGGAAATCCCGTGGATAGAGGGGCCTGGCGGGCTACAGTCCATGCGGTCATAAAGAATTGGATATGACTGAGGGGCTAACACACGCAACACATAGGGGAGTTAGTCTGTGCAGTGGGATTGCCCCCGAATGCACACTGTTCCCTGAGGCTCCAGGAGGTTGTGTAAACGTACCCAAGTTCACCCAGCTTGGTGGTAGTATGGGGAAGAGGGGCAGAGACAGAGAGCAAGCAACCTACCACCGGTGATCTGCAACCAGGGTGCAGGAAAAACTTCCTAAGAGATCTGTGAGCCTGGCCCACCTAGCAGAACCAATTTCCTGGCCCTCAACTTCCAGGTGCTCATCTCCGCCTGGATCTGCCTACCTCTCCTTCACAAATGTCCATCTCCCACTTCACTCTCGTCTACCTGCATCTCACTATGTCCCAGGCATAAGCACGCATAGAAGCCTTCTCACCCAAGGCTCTCACATATTTATTTTAAGATCCATGTTAAAAACTGGGGTGTTTTTTTATCTGTCATGGAATATATTTAATTTCAGTATATTATCAAGCAGTTACAGGGATAGTGACAGCTTTTTATTGAATAACCTCATCTCTTCTTTCCTCCTACAATCGTCAAACAAACAAACAATCCAGGGCTTTTCTGGTGGCCCAGTGGCGGAATCCATCTTCCAGTGTGGGAGAGGCAGGTTCAGTTCCTAATCGGGGAACATATTCCCACATGCCACAGAGCAGCGAAGCTGGGTGCCACACTGAAGACCCAGTACAGCTAAAACAAAGAAACCTTGCCCCCAAAAGAAGCCCATAAGGGCAAAGCTGGTGGGATATCAGCGTGAACAATTAAAGAGACTGTCACCTCATATCATGCAGGGGATGTAACTCGTAAGTTCCCGCCTCTTCCAACAATCTATCTTAAAATCAGAAGTCAGAGAAGAGGACTGTCCCAGGGACGTGTGCTCACACCCACCTGTTGGGCTGGCTCACGCTCTGTCACTTCCCTGTAATGGTAATTCCTGGATCACGGTCATTTTCTCTGGTCATCACATGTACTCCTCCATTCTGGAGGTATACCATGCAGTGAAGATGGTTCCCTAAGCAGCTCCTTTCCAACAATCTTGTCCACTACCTACCCCAACCCCTTAGTCCCATACTCGGACACTAGACCTCGTTCTACCAATAATTTCAATTCCACCATAATCTCAGTATCTTGCATTCCACACCTTCATTCTTTGCCCCTCTAGAACCTCAGCTCCAACCATCTTGGATTCCCAGACCCTCATTCTCACTGGCCTCACTCCCTCACACTTTCTTACCTGCCTTAAATCCTCTGCTCAGTCCTGATGATGACTCCTTCGAGTATATCCTCAATTCCTTGCCCCACTTTGCTTTATCCCAGCAAGATATGAGCTGAGAAGCATCTGGCTGGGGTACCGAGACCACCGCATAGGTATAGGAGAGTGTAGATATTCTGGGTGCTTCTCAGAAGCACTGGGACTCTCTACAGCCACAGGGAATACAAGGCTCCAGCTGGCGTGACCAGAAACCCAAAGCAAAGGGTGCTCCTTGAAGGAGTCGTGGGTGTGTGAGGATTTATGAGGAAGTGGAGAAGTTCTAGGAGAACCAGAGAGCAGCGTTGAGAGAGTCCTCTGAAGCACAGTCATGTGCAGCCAGATCCTGGGGACTCACCGTGACGACTCGCTCCTCGCGGCTCTGGACATAGCAGCCACTCCTTCCGAGTTCCCGAGAGAAAGAGTCCAACTGGGTCACAGTGCACCATCCCACGCAGAAACTGCCCTGGGACAGAGGCTCTTCCAAGCCACCTGAGAGGAACCAGGACTCGGCGTGGCCACTAATCCTCCAATCAGGGGTCTGTGACCTGGACGGCACGGCTCCGGCCCTGGAGGGCGCTGACTGTGACCAGGGCGAGTGGTCCTGACCACATCCTCATCACACTGACTCACATTTGATTCTGAGAACGGGTTCTTCATGTCCCTCGTCCAGGAACCCCAGGCAGCCGCTGCTAAGGGGATTTCGATGGTGGTCCCCAGGACTTTCAGACTGACTCACCCTGTTGGTCCTACAACACTGACCACACGCTGATGTCATTGCAAAGCCTGCCAGGAGACTAGAATGAAAAACTTATGCCCTGTTCCTGACTTCAAGTTTTATTGTCATGGAAAGTACATTAGGCTTTAAAGCAAGAAGGATTGAATTCATATCCTGGTTCTGTCTGGGACTAGCCATGAGACCTCTGGAAGCTGATGTGAGCTCTCTGAACCTCGGTTTTGTCATGTGTACAATGGGGAGAAGGCTGTTCACCTCTCTGAATCTCAGGAGTTTCAGCTTCCTATACTCATCTCACTCCCAGTATGTGTGTGTTTCTTCCACCCCAGATCCCCCCACCCCTGCACCCATGCAGAGACACAAATCAATCCTCATTAAATACTCTGTGCTGTACTTTTTCTGCAGCTAAAAAGCTCAAGAACTAGACTTCCCCCGTGGCTCAGTGGTAAAGAATCCACCTGCCAATGCAGGAGACACGGGTTCGATCCCTGGTCCAGGAAGATCCCACATGCTGTGGAGCAATTAAGCCCGTGTGCCACAGCAACTGAACCTAGAGCCTGGGAGCTGCAATTTCTGAGCCCATGTGCTGCAACTACTGAAGCCTGCTTGCCTAGAGCCTGTGCTCTGAAACAAGAGAAGCCACCGCAATGAGAGGCCCATGCATCGCAACTAGAGAGTAGCCCTTGCTTGTCGTAACCCGAGAAAAGCCCACACAGCAACAAAGACCCAGCACAGCCAAAATAAACAAATAAATAAAAGCTCAAGAACCTCCACTGCCACTTGTCCTAGAGTCAGAAGGTCTGGGATGGAGTCTCAGCGCTGCACAAAGTGGTATGCGACCCTGATGCTCCCACTCTGCCCTCCAAACTCCCACTTCCTTCTCCAAAATAGTGGGGACCCATGGGTTAGATGGCCTTTTGGATCCCTGCAGCTCAGCGTCCTCAGATCCAAATACTTTGATTAATTCGACCTCCTTCCTCTAAACTTGAGAAAACTACTTAAGTCGCTCCACCCAACGTGGACACAAAAGTTAGGAGGGGCCTCGGGAGCGAAATGCACATGGGTTGGGGGAGAGGGAGCGAGAGGGGGCCTGAGCTGTTTTCAAATGATGAAGACACATAGAACTGCCTCCCTACCGCATCCTGGGCTGCGGTCCGCCTGCCTCCAGGACACCTGCCAACAAGTCCTACCAGCCTGGAAAGGACAGGGCAGATGAGGCAGAGCCTCTGTCCTCCCCTTAACCCACCGACTGATGGAGATTGGCCTTCGCTCAAGGGAAACATGACCCAAACAAGTCAAGGTGGTTGTAAGACCTGAATCCCCTTCTTGCCCTGCAGTCTGGAGGTGTGAACTTCAAGGCAGCTCTGCTCCCATGCTGCCCCTGCCTGGTTCCAGGCTGTGATGAGGAGGAAATGTGATAAAGTGGAGGATGCCCCCCGTCACTGCATCCCCTGCACACAGGGGCACCCTCCCAGCTGAGACTGACTTCCCAACCTGAGTGTGAGCTTCCAGACATGGAGCTGAATCCTTCACATTTTGGTGCAGCCTTCTGACTCACCAGACACGGCGCTCAGCTCTTTATACATCATTTTCTCATTTAATCCCCACCCATAACATTATGGGGTTATTATTTTCATTTTCTAGATGAGGAACTAAAACTGGAAGTTAGGTCACTTGCCCAAAGACCGGTAGTTACTAAATGGCTGAGCCAGGATGTTTCTCTAAGCTCATTTCGAAAAACCAGTTACTTCAAAATTTGTATTACAAAAGTTCATGCCAATGAAGAGCCTCCTCTCCATTCCCGTGCCCCATCACAGTCCCTTCCTCAAGGCCACCAGGATCAACCTGTTCTTTTACATCATCCTCTAGATACTGCCTGCATATACATTCTAACGTGCCCCAATATTGCTTTGTATGCATGCATGCATGCTCAGTCGCTTCACTCAAGCCTGACTCTTTGAGACTGAAGCCCACCAGGCTGCTCGGTCCATGGGATTCTGCAGCAAGAATACTGAAGTGGGTTGCCATGCCCTCCTTCAGGGTATCTTCCTGACCCAGGAATCAAACCTGTGTCTCCTGCATTGCAAGAAGTTTCTTTACCGTGGAGCCACCTGGGAAGCCCCATTGCTTTGTCTACTCCTCACCCCAAATGGTAATGTCCCGTTGTTCAGCACTTTGCTTTTAAACTGGGTAAATATCTTTTTAAAAATTGGGGTATAGTTGCTCTACAGTGCTGGGCCAATCCCTTGTGTACAACAAAGTGAATCAGCTGTATGCGTACATATTCCCCCCTTCCCTTTGGTGCCTCCTCCCCACCCATCCCATCCTATCCCTCTAGGTCATCGCAGAGCACCCAGCTGGGCTTCCTGTGTTATCCAGCAGCCTCCCTCTAGCTATCTATTTAACACAAGATAGTGTAAATATGTCAGAGCTGCTCTCAGTTCATCCCACCCTCTCCTTTCCCTCTGTGTCCACAAATCCTACTCTACATCTGTGTCTCTCTTCCTGCCCAGCAAGTGGGTTTACCAGTACCGTTTTTCTAGATGTCATATGCGTTACTATACCTTTGTTTTTCTCTTTCTGACTTCCTTCACCCTGTATAACAGGCTCTAGGTTCATCCACATCTCTACAAAGGATCCAATTTCATTCCCTTTTAATGGCTGAGTAATATTCCATTGTGTTCCTTTGTCAATGAACATTTAGGTTGCTTTCATGTCCTGTCTATTATAAATAAAACTTAATAAATATCTTAAGGGTGATTTCTCTCTCTCTCTCCCTCTCTCCATCTCTCTTTCCATGCCTGGGACTTTGCAGCTGGATTTGTTCAGAGTCTGTCTCTGCATGGCTGCCTTTTGTTATGGTGGACATGGGAGGTCGTGAGGCAAAAAACTGGAAGCAACTTAAAGATCCTGCAGGTGGCCTCCTCCATCAATAGGCAGGTCCCCCCAAAACCCAGAGCAGATGACCTCATTAGACCACCACTGCTGGCACGAGCCCAGGAGACTTTCAGAGTCAGGCTCTGTCTACTGCCAAGGATGGTCCAGACCCAGAGGTGCTGGTCAGGACCATCAGACCAGTGTCCAGGACTGCAGCATCTTGGGGAACCCCTCCCTGACTTGATTTCCTTTCACCAGAGAGAAATCTGGGTACAGATTTCTGCAGTTGGTCCTAACCACTGGGGAAGAGCTTTGAGTCCAGGAGCACTCATTCCCCAAGCCTCAGTTCAGCCTCTTTAATCTGCCCAGTACTCACCTCCACATGGGTTAAGGGACTTTAACGCCAGTCCCGGGGGAACAGAAGAGAGTCCCAGGGAGATGACTGGATGACCAGGGGGTTGTGTGGGGGATCTGAAGTCCCCTTAACCCTCTGGGCCTCCACCCTCCAAGTTTCCCCTATTTACATTGTGAAAAATAAGCTATGCTTGAAGGAAACTTCCACAGCATGAAGTTCAAACAAGTTTTAATGTAAATCTTCTTTCTAGAACAGAGAGAACTATGAGTGGACCGCATTATGCCAGTTATATCATGAAGCCAGAATGTCCAAACACCTGAAGGATAGACCAGTCACTGCTTTTTCCAGTGTGGTTTCAGTTCAGTTGCTCAGTCGTGTAAGACTCTTCGTGACCCCATGGACTGCAGCATGCCAGGCTTCCCTGTCCTTCACCAACTCCCAGAGGTTGCTCAAACTCATGTCCATCAAGTCAGTGATGCCATCCAACCATCTCACCCTCTACTGTCTCCTTCTCCTCCTGCCTTCAGTCTTTCCCAGCATCAGGGTCTTTTCCAATGAGTCAGTTCTTTGCATCAGGTGGCCAAAGTGTTAGAGCTTCAGCTTCAGCATCAGTCTTTACAATGAATATTCAGGACTGATTTCCTTTAGGACTGACTGGTTAGATCTCCTTGCAGTCCAAGGGACTCTCTAGAGTCTTCTCCAACACCACAGTTCAAAAGCATCAATTCTTCAGTGCTCAGCTTTCTTTATGGTCCAACTCTCACATCCATACATGATTACTGGAAAAAACATAGCTTTGACTAGACAGACCTTTGTTGGCAAAGTATGATTTAGGGACCATTTTATCTAGAGATCAAGGATGGCCTAACACTCAGTAGTTCCCAGACTTTTTACCCTTGATAAACTAGCATAACTTCACCGCCAAATTTGAGAACCAAATAAAAAGCTGATGACTCAGCATCTTGCCAAATAAGAATATGAATTTAGGGAGGCACAGATGTAGAAAGACTCCTTGCTGTGACTATTGTTTCACAATGAAAAGATCTTCTGAAAACAAAAAGTAAAGCAATCTAAGAACAAAGATACCCCTTCAAAGAATGTTTTCCTTTTTCTATTGCCGTGGAGTTGATTCACAACGTTGCATTAGTTTTGGGTGTACAGCAGAGTGATTCAGTTGTACCTACATATACATATTCTTTTCCATTACAGGTTATCATAAGATATTAAGTTTAGTTCACTGTGCTATTTGGTAGGTCCTTATCGTTTATTCAAGGAATGTTTTCTACTCACACGCATGCGTGCTAAGTCTCTTCAGTCCTGTCTGACTCTTTTTGACCTTATGGACCACAGCCCTCAAGTCTCCTCTGTCCACGGGATTCTCCAGGCAAGAATACTGGAGTGAGTTGCCATGCCCTCCTCCAGGGGCTCTTCCGGACCCAGAGATCGAACCTGCGTCTCTTATGTCTCCTGCGTTGGCAGACGGGTTCTTCACTACTAGTGCTACCTGGGAGACCCACACACGTAGTCTTTGTTCTCCCTCAGACCAGCACAGTTTCTTCATGGACCGTCAGAGATCCATCATGGGTCCTCACTTAGGAGTTAATGAACTTGATGATGAGATGCAGGCATGCTCCTCTTAACCAATGGTGTCTACTAGTAGTTTCCTTGAATTATTCTTGCATCCTAACCTCCCTCCCTCCTCCCCTCATTCCTTCTTCCCTTCCTTTTTTCTCTCCTTCCCTCCCTCCTGTCCTTTATAAACGTTTCTCGAGCAACTACTATGTTCTAGCCATCTTCCTACCATCTTTTCCTCTATAGCAAATGTTTTTATAGTACCAAAGAGCTCCCCAACACCCGATCAAGAGGAGCCCTTGAGGTTGGAAAGAGAAGCTGGTTGGTTTCGATGGAGTTCTTTCTGACCAGGAGAGCTGGAACCACAGATGTAGAATGGTAACCCTCAGCCAGAAAGGAAAAGACCCTTAACTTGACTTTGGCTGAGACAAGAGCCCTTTCAGGTCTATTTTGAGAGATTTGAAAAGCGTGCCTGCACCTGGGGTTTGGTGCCCAGAGAGACCCATCCCAGGAAGCAGGTTGCACTTCCCCTGTGTCCACCTGGCTGAGAGTTCACTTCCACCTGCACCGGCTCATCACCTGCAGCAACAATATTGCTGGAGAGTTTTAACATCTCCGGAGGCAACCTCAGATGTACGATCACAGGACCTAGCTGTCCAGGTATCTCCTGAAACGTCCATCACCACTTTGGGTAGGGTTCTATTCCCAAGTTACACACATTGTGCAGGTCAGCTCTACCCTTCTGTTTTTAGCCTATTACTTTTAGTGCACAGTTTTGCAGAATGCAAGGGTTTTCAGGAATGCTCAGGCTATGTTATAGCACAGAACCTTGTGGTAAATTAATACTACTGATCTTTAACTATATGTGAAACTGTAGAACAATCATACCCACAGGACACTAAGCTGCGGTTAAAATTTTTAAAATGTAGAGCTGTGCGGGGAAAATCCCCATAGCAGAGTAAGTGAAAAAAAAAGAAAAGCAATTTGTAGAACAATATATGCGGTGTGATCTATTCATGGGATGGGGGGATAACCTTCAAAACAACACCCTTTACCCCCGATGGGTACATGTATTACATATGTCTGTAAGTTAAAGGGAAACCTCTTTCTCTCTATTTTGGCAGCTTCAGGTTTTAGGTGCAGTGTGCAGGATCTTTTTATAAAATTAATTAATGTACGTATTTATGGCTATGTTGGCTCTTCACTGTTGCTTGCGCTCTTCTCTCGTTGCAACAAGCAGGGGTTACTCTCTAGTTGCACTGCACAAGCTCATCATTGAGGTGGCTTCTCTTGTGGAGCACGGGCTCTAGAGCACTTGGGCTTCAGGAGTGGCAGCTCCCGAGTTCTAGGGTGCAAGGTCAGGAGTTGTGACACACGGGCTTAGTTGCCCTGCCGCCTGTGCGATCCTCCCAGACCAGGGACTGAACCCACATCTCTTACATTGACAGGCGGATTCTTTACAGCTGGACCACCAGGGAAGCCCATTGCTTATGTATTTAACAGCTAATTGAAACATAATAAAAAGAATTCAAATACTCCCTCTTCATCCAGAGATTGGAATTAACAAGGTCTTTAGTGATAAACCTTGATGACGGCTCCTGGGGCCTAAGTGGGGAGGAGAAGGGGGAAAAAATGAAGACACAAGGGGAGCAGAAGGGGCTTCCCTGGTGATTCAGATGTTAAAGAATCTGCCTGCCATGCAGGAGGCCAGGGTTCAATCCCTGGGTCAGGAAGATCCCCTGGAGAAGGGAATGGCAACCCACTCCTGTATTCTTGCCTGGACAATCCCATGGACAGAGGAGCCTGGTGAGCTGCAGTCCATGGGGTCACAAAAAGGAGGACACGACCGAGTGACTAACACAACTCAAAGGGGAACAGAGCTCTGATTACTCTGAGTGACAGGTGACAATGACTTCCTAATTTTACAGAAACCAAGCATATTTTGATGGCTGTAAAGGGCCATGGGGGCGAGGGTGGAATTCCCCAGAATAAAAGGCCACAGCCATTAGTGGACTTTCCACCCCCGAAGCCACCTTCCGCCCAACATCCAACATGGGGATGAGCGAGAGAAGGATGCAGGAAGTTGTTGTGAGTGGCCCTGGATCTCGGTGCCGGGGCAGATGGTCAGAGGGCCTTCGGAGGGGCCACAGACTAGGGGATTTCCTGGGGGTGGAGTCTCGGGTGAGGCCCCCAGGCTATTCTGAGTGTCCCCCCCCTCCCTGCCGCCCCAGCTCCCCCACACTGGTTCCAGGAAGCCTCCCTGGGATTATCAGAAAGTTGCCATCTTCAGCTGTGTTCAGCAGGAGTGGAGGGGGTTGGAGGACGCAGGCCACCTGGTTGTGAGCTGAAAGAGCCCAGAACCAGGAAGCAGCAGGACGGCCATCCGAGGGGGTGGGGTGTGTGCGTGTGTGTGTGTGTGTGTGTGACTCTGGACAGTGCACTCAACCCCCTGGGCACTGCTGGCCCCCCCTTTCCATGTGTAACATGTAAAAATGGGATAGTATTTCATCTCAGGGCAACTTCCAAAGGCTGTGGAGAAAACAATGCAAGATAAGGCATGTGAAAGCGATCTGTAAACTGGAAGGTGCAGTGAAAATATAAGTGACTCATTTCTGTCCAGATGCAACTCAGACGTCACCTCCTCCAGAAAGCCCTCCCTGGTTCCCTAGCCTAGCTTTCCTGTTGTTGTTCGGTCGCTAAGTCATGTCCGACTCTTTGCAATCTCATAGATGGAAGCATACCAGGCTTCCCTGTCCTTCACTATCTCCTGGAGTTTGCTCAAATTCACGTCCGTTGAGTCGGTGATGCCATCCAACCATCTCATCCTCTGCTGCCCACTTCTCCTTTTGCCTTCAATCTGTCCCAGCATCAAGGTCTTTTCCAGTGAGTCAGCTCTTTGTATCAGGTGGCCAAAGTATTAGAGCTTAGGGGTTTCTATTCTTGGAACTCTATGGCTCATCATGTGAACTTTGGTTTTAACTCATCTGTCCTGTTAGGAGTACCCACCAACTCATCCTTGCCACAAGCCCTGGGATGCTGACAATTGTTATCATTTAGTCTCTAAATCATGCCAACTCTTTGTGACCCCATGGACTGCGGCCTGTCAGGCTCCTCTGTCCATGGGATTCTCCAGGCAGGAATACTGGAGTGAGTTGCCATTTCCTTCTCCATGGCATCTTCCTGACGTAATCTGTGCTTCTTTCTGTTCCCTGAGTATATGTTCTTCATGTGCACCCCCATAACCCAGATCCTAACTCCTTAGATATCAGGAGCCTTGTCTAGCAATAAATCAGTAGTTTTAAAAATAGATGGTAAGGTTAACACAACTGGAATTTAAAAAACAAAGCACTTAGTAGGGGAAAGTAAACCCTCTTGAACTTAAGCACCCACACACAGACACACACTCAGAGCTCCCCAAGGCCCTGTCAAGTCTTAGGGTACAAAGTCTGGTCCCCATGTCCAAATGCTTCTTCTGGGACAGGCCCACAGACTGTGCCTAGTTGAGTCTCTGGGAGCTTTTCAAGACTCTGGGGAAAGAGCCAGCCCCTGTGTACTGAGGATCCACCCCAAGGCAGAAGCCTCCCACTCCTGCTGGGCAAGGCCAACAGCCCTTCAGAGCGACTGAGAAGAGAAAGGGTCACTCTGGCTGGAGGAGAGGGGGTGCTCTGCGGAGGAGGGGTGGTTTGTGGGGCCCCCAGGGACAGTAGAGGTGACAAGCCCAGAGCATGCTGACAAAGAGAGGTGCAGCTGTGAATACAGGCTGGATGGGCAGAGCTGGGCTGGGGAGAACCGTGGGACACTTTGGGGTGATTCGCTTTCAAAAAAGCTTCTGGAGTCTGGAGCAGGAGACTGCCCTGAGAAGGATACAAGCGAGGGATCTTGTGGGGAGCTGAGCGGATCCTTGGAGGAGAGACACAGGACAACATGCCAGAGATCATCCCCGCCACCCCCTCTGGCAGGGGTCCCGTTAAACACTGAGAGCTCTTTGGGGTGGGTGCTGCTGCTTCATGGCCCCTGACAGCTGCCAGCAGAGTCTCTTTGTGACCCTCGTTCACCATGTATCCTAAGGCAAGCTGGAGACCTTTCGCCTGTGTTACTAGGCACCTTGATAAGCAGTTCTTAGCTGCACAGTGGACCAGACAAGGTGATGCTGGAACTACACTCTTAACACAAGGCATTTTCAGATCGCCTGCTTTCTTCCCAGCCAAGCAGACATAATGGGCATCTTACTCATTTTAAATGTTAAATGGAGATGCTGAACTTTGGGCGCCCTCAGTTCAGGATGATGGTGGGATAGAACAGGAAAAAATCCTCAGGTCCCACAGGCCCAAAGCCTCTGCGTCCCAAACACCTAAAACATCTCTAAAATCCACAACCTCAAAGCCTCAGAGCTGCTCCTCTGCTGGGCTTTATAAACTCCTCGCCTTCCTTTCCCAAGCTTTCCCCATCACAGGCCACAGCCCCAGGGGAAAGTGGGAAGGCAAGAGTGCCCGCACCCCCAGCCCCAGGGTGAAGCATCACGCCCTGTGTCTGAGGGTGTATGCGATCTGGGATCACGTGTAGGGCTGGCCCTTGGGCTCACCAGCAAGCTTGGTGTGCAGAGGTGCTGTCTGTCTCAGTTAACCCATCCGAGACTTGGAAGAAGGTGAAATCTAGGGCGAATCCAGTGGGTCAGAAAGATGGAGGTCCACAGCAAGGCAAGGAATACACAGAACACAGACGTCCACATACACACACACACACACACACACACACACACACATACATGCACACGCACCGTCCATCACTTGTGTGCCTTATGGAACTTAAAAGAGAAGCAGAATGAAAGACCCAATTGCTCTCTCAACAATGTGGATGTGTCTCACAAAGGAACTCTGGAGCAAGTGAAGGCAGATACCAAAGACAACAGGCTCTATCTGATGCAACTGAGGCTGAGCCCCAAACAGGCCAAAGGAACCCATGCTATGAGAAGTCAGTGGGATCGTAACCAGCGCTTCTGACATTCCCTGGAAGGGCATGAAGGCAGCTTCAAGGGGGTACTGGCGATATTTTGCCTTGATATCAGAATCAAGGGCAGTTATCTGAAGGTGTGCACCTTGTAAAAATTAAGTTCATTTATAAAGTGGACACATCAGACTCAGAATATATAAATTAAGTATATACATAGAGGCATTTATTACATTTACAGTTTACAATTTGGACATTTTTGTAAGTGTTTCTTGTGTGCATGCTCAGTCACTCAATCATGGTTGACTCCGAAACCCCACGGGCTATAACCCACCAGGCTCCCCTGTCCATGGAATTTTCCAGGCAAGAATACTGGAGTAGGTGCCATTTTCTCCTGCAGGGGATCTTTCTGACCCAGGGATTGAACCTATGTCTCCTACATTGTCAAGTGGATTATTTATCGCTGTGCCACATGGGAAGCCATATGTGTGTGTGTGTGTGTGTGTGTGTGTGTGTGTGTAATACTTCTACAGATAGTAGTTGTATTAAGAGAAGAGATAGACAAGCCACAGCCTGAAAGAAAATCTTTGCAAAACATCTAATAAAGGACTGGCACATAAAACTCTTAAAACTCAATAATAAGAAAACAAATCACCCAATTAAAAATTGGGCAAAAGGATCTGAACAGACATTTTATCAAAGAAGATACACAATTGCAAATATGTGTATAAAAAGATGCTCATATCATATGTCATTAGGGAATCACATATCGAAACAGCAGAGAGACACCATTGCACGCCTGTTAGACTGACTAAGGTCTGAAGCACTGATGACATCCAACGCCAATGAGAATATGGAGCAACAGAAACTCTTGCTTGTTGCTGCTGGGAATGCAAAATGGTACAACCACCTTGGAAGGCAACTGGGCAAGATCAAAACTTAAACTCATACCATGTGATCCAGCAATCTCACTCCTTGGTCTTCTCCCAAACGAGCGGAAATTTTATTTCCATGCAAAAACCCAAATATTTCTAGCAGCCTTTATTCATAATTACCAAAACTTGGAAGCAACCAAGATGCCCTTCAAAAAACGAATGGATAAACAGACACTGGCATATCCATACAGTGGAATATTATTCAGCACTAAAAACAAATCCACTATCAAGCCATGAAAAGACATGGGAAACCTCAAAAGTATATTGTTAAGTGAAAGAAGCCAATCTGAACAGGATACACAATATGATTTTGTCTATATAGACATTCTGGAAAAGGCAAAACTACAGAGATGGTTAAAAGATTGGTAGTTGCCAGTGACCAAGGCAGGAATAAATAGGTAGCACACGGGGTTGTTAGGGCAGTGAAACTATTTTGTTTGATACTGTAGTGGTAGAAATAGGTCATTACACATATAAAACCCATAAAATGAACAACAGGAAGAGTGAATCTTACTGTAAACTGTGTGTTAGTTAAGAAGGTATCAATACTGTCTCATCAATTATAAGAAATGCACCACAGTAAGTTAAGATGTTAATAATTGGGGAAACTGGAGGCGGGAGTGGTGGGGTATATGAGAATTTTTGTACTTCCCCCTCAATTTTTCTGTAAGCTTGAAATTGCTCAAAAATATCTGTGGATTTTTTAAAGATATAGTTAAAACAGAAATAAACTGACAGACATAGAAAAAAAAAAACTTATAGTTACAAAAAGGGAAAAAAGGATCAGGGATAAATTAGGGGTTTGCGATAAACAGATACACACTATTACATACTATATAGTGATAGACTCAATAAAATAGATAAACAACAAGGACCTGTTATATAGCACAGAGAACTATATTCAATATCTTGTAATAACCTATAAGGGGGAGGAATCTGAAAAAGAATCAGCTCAGTTCAGTCGCTCAGTCATGTCCAACTCTTTGCAACCCCATGGACTGTAGCACACCAGGCTTCCCTGTCCTTCGCCAACTCCCGGAGCTTGCTCAAATTCATGTCCATTGAGTCAGTGTTGCCATCCAACCATCTCATCCTCTGACATCCCCTTCTTCTCCTGTCTTCAATCTTTCCCAGCATCCGGGTCTTTTCCCATGAGTCAGTTCTTTGCATCAGGTGGCTAAAAAGAATCGGTATATATGATATCAGTGAATCACTTTGTTGTACACCTGAAACATTGTAAATCAAATATGCTTCAATTTTTTTAAAGCAGTTGCATCACTTGAGATAATGCTTAAGCTTTCAAGACCTTCATTTCAGGTTCCTTAACCTATGAAATGAGGGGTTTCCCAGGTGGCACGGTGGTAAAGAATCCACCTGCCAGAACAGATGTGAGTTTGATCCCTATATAGGGAAAATCCCTTGGAGGAGGAAATGGCCACCCGCTCCAGTATTCATGCCTGGAAAATTCCATGGAAAGAGGAGCCTGGAGGGTTACAGTCCCTGGGGTCACAAAAGAGTCAGCCACTACTGAGCAGGCACACACCTATGAAATGAGAGAGTTTGACAAGGTGAGTCTCAGAGTCCCTGGAGGAGGATGCCTATAAAGGTGGGCAGACCGGCCATTGTCCATCTCCCAAAGTCATGCGTATTACAGGCAGCCCAGGATCAGCACGCTCACTCAGGTGGTTGGAGACCCAGTCCCTGGGCCGGATGGGCTTCCAGGAAAGGGATGTTCAGGGCAGAACCAGAGGGGACCCAGGGCCCTGGGCTGCTGGAGGTGGAGGGTCACCTTCACTACAGGAAGAACTTCAGAGCATCCTTAAGGTCCCTGCAGGGTGCTGAGGGGCTCTGCTGGAGGCAGGCAGCTTTCACAGAGCAGCAGCCCTGAGACTTCTGTCCTGAAGAGCAGGCAGGAACCCTCTGTCAACAGAGGACACACTGCGGAGGGGGCAGAGGTTTGGCACAAAGCGAGCAGCTGGGCCGATGTCACAGCTGCAGGAGCGGTGGGCCTGTGAGGCCCCTAGGGGTTCCGTGGAGAAGCCGGGGGCGCCCACACCCACATGCAAACCCAGACTCAGCCAACCCTGGTCAGAGTCTCTGTTCCCCACCTCCAGAAGCAGGTCACACCGCACCAAAACCAGGCCCATTTCAGATTCGGGATCTCCAACCTCAGCTCGGAGATTCTTTTTCGTTTCTCAGTTTCCTTGACCCCTTTCTCCCCAGCAGATTTTTCAAACTTGTGCTGAACCTCCTGCAAGCTGCCTCCCCACCTCCCACATTCGGGGGCCCCTCCCCCGCCTCACCTGCAGCCCCACCCACTGCTTCCTCCTTCCTGCTCATCACGCTGGAAGGCAGGGCCCCACTTGTCTCACAAGGATTCTTGCATCCCTGCCCTGATTCTGCTGCCTCCCGGGTCTTCAGCATGAACGTGTCCCCTTCCTGTCCATCTCTCCTTTGGCCCCCTTCCTCAGGACCTCTCACTGGTTGACTCCCTTCCTTGACCATCCATCAGGAGGGCTTCTCTCTGATGACCGCTCTCCCTACACCCTCTCTAAGTGACGCCAGCAGCTTCCCTGGTCTCACTGATGTGGATGCTGTGGATGCCAGGATGTGAGTACCTAAGGCTATGTCTCTTCTCTGAGCATCAGGTGGGTCCGTCTGACTCGTCCTGGTCACTGCAGTTAGAGGCCTTTCCTATAAAAGCCCTTGTTTCCAAGGACCCACTCCCACCTCCCCCACGGAAGGGATACATCCAGGGAACCTCACTGACACCCCAGAACCCTGACCCTCCTAGGCACACCCATGCAAACACCAAGGTCATAGCCGATTGGAGCCAGTATAGAAATCTGACTCTCTGTTTTGAAAATAGGAGTTTGGAGATGCAGGGAAGAGATCAGAAGGCGAAAGACACTTGTTCTCAGCATAGCTACTGGCAGGATGTCCGTGCTCAGTACCTGCCAAGCCACTGCTGTTCATCTTTCCTTTTCTCCTCTGAAATGATATTCCTCCTCCAGCTGCCCGCCCCGGAAACTTTTCATTCTCTCCCCTCGTTGCGCATCTCCAATCAACCACTGAAATTGCCTCCTGGCCAGTCTACTGCCTCCAGGCTGTGCCCCCATCATCCTCCACGTGAACCCCGAGTGCTTCTGGGTCACCCTCTCACTGAGCAAACCGTCTCTCCTGACTCACCAGCCCCTGCTTGACCCAGCCCTGACGCCTGCTCGGTGGCACTTCTGGCCATCCCTCGCCTTGCTGTGGACGCTGCAGCCAGTGCGCCGTTTCCCAAATTCTCTGTTCTCTCTCACCTGTGGACTTTGGGTGTGCCTTTTTGAGGGCTCTGCCTGAACATTCTTTCTCCATCCCTTTTTGGCTGCATAATTCTTTTTTTTTTAATTATGTATTTATTTATTTGGCTGCTCTAGGTCTTAGTTGCAGTACAAGAACACTTTAGTTGTGGGATCTAGCATGTGGGATCTAGTTCCCTGACCAGGGATGGAAGCTGGGTTCCCTGCATTGGGAACTTAGAGTCTTACCCACTGGACCACTGGGGAAGTCCCTGGCTGTACAATTCTTGACCAACCTTTCAGTTACGCCCTTAGCTGTCTCTTTCTCGGGAAAGCTCTTCCCAGTGTCACCAGTCATGGACCGGCATGGCAGCCTGCATTCACTCCATCACACCACCCACCACACTCCCCGAGAGGTCCCTCTGAGTTGTTCTGACTCCATGCTGGACTGGTAGCCACTTGGACAAAATCCACCACTGAGTTTCATGGCCCTGGCATGAAATCTGGCACATCAAAGCTGTTGAATGAACGAATGAATGAATTTGTGAGTGCCTTATAAGTATTTATCACTTGTTATAGGCCTTGAAGGCTCAAAGATGAAAAATAACACCCTGCATTGGAAGGGGAAAAAAAAAGAACTTTGAGGTAGACCAATAAGGAAGCGAGTAAGTTTGACAAAGGGTTATAAATGCTATGAGAAAGCATGATGGGAGAGGTGGAGACAGGCATGGAGAAGGATGGGATCAAGTCTACCATCTCAAGGGGTGCTTGAGAAATTCTTTTTCCTTCTTTCTTTTTTAAATTTTCCATTTTGAAATCATTTAAGACTTATAAATATTGCAAAAAATAGTACAGGGTTCCCTTCCACCCTACCCCTAGTGCTCTCAACTGTTGACAGCTTAAATAACCATGGTTCAGTGACCATAACCAGGAAGTTCACTTTGATATGATGCCATCAGCTAATTATAGACCTTATTCAAACTTCACCAATTTGATTTACTCACATCGTTTTTTTTTTTAGGACCAGGGTCTGATCCTGGATTCTACATCCTATTTAGTTATATTTAGTTGCCTTAATCACCTTCAATCTGGTACATTGTTCTTAGTCTTTTCCTTACTTTTCTTTCCTGTTTTCTTTTTGTTTTTGTTTTTTATTTGTTTGTTTGTTTTCTGACCCTGACAGTTTGAAAAGTATTGGCTGGTGATTTTGTAAAATGCCCCTCTGTCTGGATTTGTCCAGCAGTTTCTCATGATTTGATGGAGGCTGTTGTTTTGGGCAAGAATCTCACAGATGGGACTCTATGCCCTTCTCAGTGTATCCTACCCCTATCAGGGTCTTTGTGATGTTGCTGGCTCTCATTCCTGGTGATGTTAACTGCAGCCACTTGGTTGAGGTGATGTCCAATAGGCCTCTCCACGATTATCATTTTCCTTTTGTGATGAATAAATCTCTTGTGAGGAGATAGTTTGAGACTCTGCAGATATCCTGTTTTCCATCTATTTTCACATCCCACATTCAGCATCCACCCATGAGACATACTTGGCACAATCATTAATGGAGTGTTGCCTAATTGTCCTTTTTCCCCCTCTCTCATTTCTTCTACATTTATCAATTGGAACTCTCCTATGAAAAAGAGCTGTTCCTTTTTTCTCCCTTTGTGTATATAATTTATTCAATTATTTAGATCAGCATGGACTCATGAACATTTATCCTCTTCTCTTCTATGGGTTATCACTCATTTTTATTATTATTTACTTTATTACTCAAAACTTCTCAGCATGGGACTCAAGGATAAACCTGATCCTTTCCTAAAAGTCATCATAGTCTCATAGTTGAGACAGCTAATCAAAGACTGTCAGAAGGCATAAGGTCCAGAAAGCAAATACAGAAACCCACTGGAAGCCACCGTTATGTAATTTTCTACTATTCTTGGTCATTTAGGAGAAGTGATTCTCAAGAGATGAGTAGGTGCTTCCCAGCCAGAAAAAGGTGGGCAGGACAGGTCAGGGAAGTAGCTGCAGCAGAAGCATCCATGTGCAACAGCCTGGGTACCGCAGAAGAACAGGGTGTTCCGAGTGGCTGAAGCAAAGGGTTTGCACATGAGCCGGGCAAGATGTAAATCTGGAGAGAAGCAGGGTCCAACTCCCAGAGTGGGCGGGGGACCCAGATGCCTGACTCCGGGCTGTCGTTGACACTCTAGGTGGGAAGTCACTGACAGGGCTCAAGTAGCAGAATCACATGTTTGGTGCAGTGATTTTAAAAAAGGCTTTCTTTCTCTGTGAGAGAGAGAGAGCTAGGAGAGTGTGAGGCTGCAGGTGGGCAGTCAGCTACAGGACCAGCACCAGAGTCAAGCTGAAAGGATAAGGGTCTGAGGAGTCAGCGGTGGAGATGGAAAGTGGAGGCAGGTCTGAGAGATGGGAAGGAAGTAGACTCAAGTGTGTTCCGTGACCAAATGTGGGGAAGCTCTGGAGTGTCGGGCTGATAGTGACATAATTTGTTGTTCAGTTGCTCCATCGTGTCCAACTCTTTGCAACCCTGTGGACTGTAGTATGCCAGGCTTTCCTGTTCTCCACTGTCTCCTGGAGTTTGCTCAAATTCATGTCCATTGAGTCAGTGATGCCATCCAACCATCTCATCATCTGTCGCCCTCTTCTCCTCCTGCCCTCAATCTTTCCCAGCATCAGGGTCTTTTCCAATGAGTCAGCCCTTCGAATGAAGTGGCCAAAGTATTGGAGCTTCAACTTAAGCATCAGTCCTTCCAGTGAATATTCAGGACTGATATTTTTTAGGATTGACTGGTTTATCTCCTTACTGTCCAAGGGACTCTCAAGAGTTTTCTCCAGCAGCACAGTTCAAAACCATCAATTCTTCTGTGCTAGCTTTCTTTATGGTCCAACTCTCACATCCATACATGACTACTGGAAAAACCATAGCTTTGACTATACAGACCTTTGTTGGCAAAGTGATGTCTCTGCTTTAAGGGGTTGAGATTTAGAATAGCCACTCTGGCTCCTGCATGCAGCATGAAAAGAGAAAGCCCCACTGCAAGGCCCTTTCATTGGTCCAGGGGAGATAAAGACCACTTGGGATGATGGCAGGGGAGAGCGAAAGAAGGAGTAGTTTAGAGAGATGCAGAGGAGGGAAAACCCACAAGACTTGGCCATGGATAGGATGCTCGACCGAAAGAGAGATATGTATGGAGGAAAACTCCAGGTTTCTGGAATCGACAACAGTTGACACTAACTGAGCACTCAATTTATGTCAGGCACAGTCCTAGGGGAGAAAAAAAATCACACAAAGACACACACACAGTTTACACGTGGGGTACCTCTCGGGATACATAAGAAACTGTTTGTAAATGTTGCCTTAGGGAGGAATTGAGTATCTCTAACAAAGATCAAAATACTATCTAGTAGGACTTCCCTGGTGGTCCAGTGGTTAAGAATTCACCTGTCAATATAGGGGACACGGGTTCAATCCTTGGTCCAGGAAGACCCCACATGCCACAGGGCACCTAAGCTCATGTGCCACAACTATTGCAGCCCATGCACCCTAGAGCCCATGCTCTGCAACAAGAGAAGCCACTGCAATGAGAAGCCCACACACAACTAGAGAAAGCCCAAGAACAGCAACAAAGACCCAGCCAAAAATTTTAAAAACTAAAATAAATATTTAAAAAAAAAATACTGTCTAGTAAAACCCTTGGAGAACTGGTGCTGAATGTTTTCTACATGTGTGTTTGCTAATACTCACCTTCAGTTTGACTGACTGAATCCGTACAATCCACACTGAGTGTTGCAGCTTCAGGTTCTGTGTAGGTAAAACAGGAGGAGAGCAGAAGACATATTGTCCCCTGGCAAGCAAAGGCAGAAAAGAGGGAAGACCAACCATCACACTCAGCTCCTTCTTCCAGAGCAGAATCAGCTCGGTCCCTCACAGAGGTGGGCGGGGTTTGGAGCAGGAAGGTGCCACCTCCATGGGCTCCCAGCTAACATTCCCAACTCCTGCTCACTGAACTGGGTGAAATAACCCACTGAGCTTATGGTGGGTAGGAGTTGTGTGTCCTTCCAGGTCTGTTCGATCTTGCTCCCACCAAGTGGAATTTTCCCAACATCAACTACTGGTCCTTTGGGGAGCCTCCTAGAACCACAGCGGGGCAAAGCAGATTTGGTTGCCTGAAGGTCAAAAACAAAACAGGATTAGATATTTCAATTGACTCCAAGGCCAGTCCGTATCTAAGCTGGAAAATGGACTCCCTACCCCATTTTCCACCTCAGATTATGAAGCACCAAGCAGCATGATAGAGCTCATCAGATATACTCCATATACTCCAATACTTTGGCCAGCTGAATGCAAAGAGCCAACTCATTGGAAAGACCTTGATCCTGGGAAAGAGTGAAGGCAAAAGGAGAAGAGGGCAGCAGAGGATAAGATGGTTAGACAGGTAGCATCGTTGACTCAATGGACATGAATTTGAGCAAACTTCAGGAGACAGCAGAGGACAGAGGAGCCTGGCAAGCTACAGTCCATGGGATCGCAAAAAGTCAGACATGACTTAGTGAGTGAATAACTAAATGGCAATATAAAAATACTCCATGAAATACCAACACAGAGAAGCCTCAGACTTGAATATAAATTCATTCCCATGGTGAATTTCTGATCCTGCTCAGCCACAGCTCAGGGGCTCTGAGGGTCTGGATGGAAATGGGGCCACCACCTGGACCATCTCTAGTGGGGAGAGGCATGGACCCTTCAGTACCTTATAAGGGATGCTCAGAGTACCAAGTCTCTCACGAGACTCAGCTTAAAAACATCCTAAGAGCTAATGTGTTGAACCACAGATGAATGACATACCATCTACACACCCAGGAAATCCCCAGCTCTCAGGGCAGGTGTATGAGCAAGAGTATGTTCCCCTAGGCTCTGTAGGTGATGCTGCAAAGACCAAGAGAGAGACTCAAGCGAGGGAGAAAGGAAGATGTGGACCAAGAAAACCATTTCTATTCTGCCAAGATGCTAGTCAGGCGATGGAAGACAGGGATCTGGGGTCCACTTAAACTCAATAGGGTCAAATCTCCCCCTACTTTTACCACTGGGCAAGTGCCATATAAGGGGGAAGGGGCCATGCACAGGGTCCCCTCTCTGAGACAGCAGGGTCTGAGATGTAATTGTCTTCATATTATTGTTGTTTTTTAGTCGCTCAGTCATGTCTGACTCTTCGTGACCCCATGGACTGTAGCCCACCAGACTCCTCTGTCCATGGGATTCTCCGGGTAAGAATACTGGAGTGGGTTACCATTCCCTTCTCCAGGGGATCTTCCCGACCCAAGAATAGAACCCGGATCCCCTGCATTGACAGGTGAATTCTTCAGCACTGAACCACCTGGGAAGCCCCCATTGTCTTCATGTAAGTTAGCAATCTGCAGTGATGCTGGCTCCAGTGACCAGGTCTTCTTCTTTGAGGTACCTTCATTTCCCAACTAGAAGTCAGACTCTCTGAATGTCCATTCTTTCCGGGCTCCAGTGCCTCCTCCCCCTCCTGAGGGCATCTCACCACAGGGCATCCTTGCTGAGACCCCAGACTGTCCCCTCAAGAAGGTGGCTTTCTTCCCTCATCCCCCTTGTGTTCCAACTGGAGGATCACTCAGGCAGAATTCTGAACCAAAGCCGGATTGATGGTTCTGCTCCCGTGCACTTCTCAAGATGCTCTTCTTTGTAGATCTTTTAAAAATATCCACCCTTTGAAAATCATTGCTTTCCCTCAAATCTTTTCCTGCAGAGATCAGATCGTTCACCTGTGCGTTCTTCCCCTCAACTGTCCCTGGCTTCTTTCAGGCAACCTCAGGTTCGTATCAGTTGAATCTGCTTTTTTTTTAAGTTGGCCCTTTATTTCATATAGAGCCTGCCCTTTCTTGTGTTTTCCAAGAATTGTTTTCTGAACACAATCCTCCAGGGCCTTTTCTTATGGGATTTCCCATCACGGGAGATACGAAATCATTCATTCTGGGTCTGTTCAAAGCAAACCGCTGTTTAAACAAATCTTACTAAGCTGGAAAATCCCACTCAGAGGTCTTCTCCCATCAGTCCTGTCTCCTCGAGTCTGGGCTTGTTCCGAGCTCGTCCTGCCCGGCTGTTCTGTCATCCGTCCCATGGGTCCTGCGTTTTCCTTCAGCGACCAAATTCCATGAATGTCTCAGGTGTTCTCTTAGGCAGAGGTATTTCCTGGGTCACAAAGTTCATGAAACGTTTTGTTGGTTGTTGTTTTTTTTTTTTTTTTTTTTTTAGCATTTCACACTGATCTTTCTAGTCTCTCACTGTCCAAAAAACTTCAATTAATTTATGTATTTTTAATTAGAGGATAATTACTCACACTATTGTGTTGGCTTCTGCCATACAACAGCATGAATCAGCCATAGGTATGCATATGTCTCCCTCCCTCTTGAACCTCCCTCCCTCCTCCCACGCCATCCCATCTCCTCTGGATAGCTTCATCCAAAGCTTTTTTTGTCCCATCCTTTAAGGGGCTGTTGCCAGTTGTTCTTACGATGTACGCTCACACTGTGGCCCTCCTCCCAGCAGATCTAAAAGGACAGACACTTCTCAGATTTTCCTGGATCCTGGTTACCCCTGGGAAAGTCATTGCAGTCTGCTTTCTATAAAATGTTGCTTCTTTTCTCTGCTGCTTAATCTTACTGGAATTTGAACACCATTTCTGTTCTAGATCCATCTAAACTAGGTTTGTCAACATTGTATAATATATCATCTTTACCATCTGAGCAACCAGGGAGGCTCAATCTATTACTATAGTTTCATAAAAAATATTTTAAAAAATATGTCTGTCATTTCAATTTCCCCCGTAAGAACAATCAATATTATATTTTCAATAATATTGATGTATTTCTCTCCCACAAACTTAGAGGACAGATTCTCTTTATGATAAGACTTCATTCCTTTCATTATTTTTTAAAAATAAAATCTACTATTTTTCTGTAAAAGGAAGCCACAGGCGGGGTGTCTGAGGTTCAGAGCTGTAGTCAGAGTATATCAGTAACAAATCTGGAACCACTTTGAAATCACATATGGGGGTTTCTCTTGAACCTGTGGGCAAGTTACAGGAATTAAAATCTAGTTCCTTTGTAGTTTTCTCTCTTGCTTCTGAAGACAATTTAAAACAATTTAAAAATTTTTTAAAGTACAGAACTGGGGGGTAATTTACCATATGCCATCTACAGTTACTGACCACTAACACTCTAAAACTCAAAACTCACTCTGCTCTGTGAAACAGACAGAATATCAGCTTAAAGTCCTGGGCATCCTGGCTCTGAGAACTTCCCGAAGACCACTCTAAAAATGTCCTGCTCCTTTGCATCAAAGCCCCCATGAAATGCTCTCAATTCCCTTTAATCAAACACTTGCCTCCTTCTTAATCTTCCCTAATGCCTCCTTTTCACCCAATCCTTGCTTCTGCCTCTTAAGTCCGTCCTGAAGCCACCTCACTTGCTGGGGTCCCCAGCCTGCCTCCATCCCAGTGTAAAATGGCCAAGGAGCCTCTGGCTGCCATGACCGGCTAAGGGAAGAGTCCCACACGGTCCCTGCTTCCTAATGCTTAACTCTCCCACCCAGGGCATCCCTGTGAAAAACTCAGTTTCAGGGGCTTCCCTGGTGGCTCAGCTGCCTGCCAGTGCAGGAGACACCGGTTCGATCCCTGATCCAGGAAGATCCCACACGCCTGGGAGGCACAGCTCCTGAAGCCTGAGTGCCCTAGAGCCTGTGCTTTGCAACCAGAGAAGCCTCTGCAATGAGAAGCCCGAGCACCGCAACTGGAGAGCAGCCCCTGCTCACTGTAACTAGGGAAAAGCTCATCGGCAACGAAGACCCAGCACAGCCTAAAATAAATAAATGAAATTTTTAAAAACTCAATTTCATTATAGAGCAGAGAGAATGAATAATATGTGACTACGCACAACCATGTGAATGATCTCATAAAAAGCTCTTCATGTTGTGGGAAAGAACATACTGTTTCTACTGTGTGATTGTATTTATAGGAATGTATGTGAATTACAAAGCAAACGCAAAGCTCTTTATTCTGTTAGTGGTCAGGATGGTAGCTGGGTGATCATAAGTGGTATGGAGGGGGTTTATGTGGTGTTGGTAATGTCCTTTGTCTCGTCCAGGTGCTGGTTACATAAAGTGTCCAGTTAGTAAAATTTCATCCAACGTCCAACTGTAACATCTGCACGTTGATAAAAGGTTACTTTTTTAAAAGTCATCAAGGCCAACTATATGACATCATGTTAGCATTGTGACAAATTGCCAAGGTCAACCCCCCATTCCCACCCCAAGGGTTGCAGTTGACAAACCTAGCACCTTGCCTCCTGGCCATGCCCAAAGGCCCCATCCATACAGGTCGAGTGCTCCACAAATGACAGTTATTGTTATTTGTTTTTCAATGTTCTCTGCTCTTCAATGAGATGATAGGGTTTGGGGGAGTATGTTGGGTTGAAGAGTGCACCCCAAAAATGATATAACCAAGTCTTAGCCCCCAATACTTATGAAAGTGATCTTTTTCAGAAATTAGGTCTTTGTGAATGTAATTAAGTCAAGGTCTGAGATTTACAGTACTCCCTAAATCTAGTGAACAATGTTCTTATAAGAAAAAGGAGAGAGAAATTTGAAATGCAGAAAAAGAGGCCCAAGGAAAAAAATCACATGGAGATGGAGGCAAAGGCTGGAATTCTGCTGCCACAAACCAAGGAACCCCAGGAGCCAGCAGAAGAAACCAGGAGAAGCAGGAATGACCCTTCCCTAGAGCCCTCTCAGGGAGCATGGCCCTGCCAACACTTTGATTTCAGACTCTTGACCTCCAAAACTGCGAAAGAATACATTTCTGTTGTTTTAAACCCATCAGTTTGTGGTCATTTGTTAACGATAACCCTAGGAGACAAATACAGCCCTAGGACCAAACATTTAACACTCCCTTATTCCTACACTTTTTCTAAACCGATAGACAAATTTCTGACTCTAAGAGATGGGTGTCAAAATTCTGCCTGGATTAGTCATGAAACCACAGTAGATGGCATGATTGAACACATGCCAAATTAGCTTATTAATAACTGCCTGAGAATTGAATTGAGTCCTCCTGGCTCCAGACCTCCCTACCACAGGCTAGACTCTGCTCTAAAATGTTTGCAAGACAGGTAAGGTCACATTTTATCTAAAAGGTATTCAGCATTTGTTTAGAGACCCTAGGTGCTTCCTAGGGGGCGTGAAGGTGGGAAACAGTAAAGATACTGTCTATCACAGAGCAAGACAAATACTAGATGATATCACTTAGGTGTGGAATCTAAAAGAACCAAACTCTTAGAAACAGAGTCAAGGGGTGTTTACCAAGAACTGGTGGGTGACGGACACAGGAAGATGTTGGTCAACAGATACAAACTTTCAGTTATAAGACTAAAGTTCTGGGAATCTAACATACAGCATAAGTATAATAGTTACTCATACTGTAGTATGCATTTGAAAGTTGCTATGAGAGTAAACTGTAAATGTTCTCACCATGAGAAAGAAATGGTAATTATGTGACATGATAGAAGTGTTAGCTAATGGTGTGTTGGTAATTATCTTGCAGTATATAAATGTATCAGAACAACACAGACACTATGTGTCAATTATATCTCAAGGAAGCTAGGAAAATAAGATGTTGTCCATCACTCTGCAATTCAGCTCTGGCCCCATACTTGCACAAACCAGGAAGAACTGAGTAGTCTACAGTATCTATGATCTTTGCAGGCAGATTATTAAATTGTTACTTGGATATGTCCCCTGGGGGTTCACACAAATATCCCCCAACTGGCTTATTCTACCCACTCTTACTGCTCTCCCTAAGGGGTATTATTACTGAAGCAAACAACATTCTGTTTTGCTCTATATCACTGTTGTTTGAATGCCTCTTCCAAAATGTCATTCCCTGACAGCAGCTTGCCCAGCCTGTCCCCAGTCCTGCTCTACAGCAGAAACCAGTGAAGAGATATTGTCTTTCAGGTTATATAGTCTTACTATCAGCCTGCAGGACAGAAAAAAAGGCTGGATATAATCTCTTGTCTGTTACTTGTGACAAGAATTCTCACTTATTTTTGGTTGCATTGGGTCTCAGTTGAGGCAGGCGGTATCTTTTGTTGTGGCACAAAGGTTTAGTTGCTCCGTAGCATGTGGAATACTAGCTCCCCAACCAGGGATTGAATCTGTACCCCGCAGCATTGGAAGCATGGAGTCCTAACCCCTGGACCATCAGGGAAGTCCCTCCCACTTCTAATATTGCCAAAGTAACCAGACCCAGAAAGCAGAGGCGACACGTGACAGGGAAGGACCACCTTTGGTTAAGCCCCTCTTAGGGGCATGTCAACCTTTCCCAGTGCACATTCTTGCTGACAAGCATGTGACCCCATCCGGAACCACCTAGCCCAGACAGCCTGCCACATTCCAGAATTACTTTTTTCTCTCTTTACTTTATCCCCCTTCTTCTTTCAGCTAATTGTCTGGGTAAAAAATGTCTGGGCAACAGTTCAACTAATCCCCTCTGAGGTACCCTATTAGTGAAGATATCAGTTATCTTCCTCAGGGATACATACATTTTAGAAGAAGGTGATTGAAGAGAGTAAGACCTGAAAGCAAAGGAATCAAAGTTGAATGTTGCAATTTTAGCCAGCTTGAGTGAGCAGAAAGATTTTCCTTCCTCCCTCAAACTACACTGTGTAGCTGAGCACTGACACTACAAGCCTACAGCGGGGGCTATTCAGGGCACACGCCTCTGTAAGACGTAGAAGTCACCATGGAAAGTCCCACTTCCCATCACAGAGACACATGCTGGAACATACAGGAAAGATGAGAAATTAGACATGACAGGCAGTCAGGCTCCCCATACACCAGAGTAAGGAATTTACACTCTTTCTTACAGGCACTGGAAGCCATGAAGGGCTTTACCCGAGGGAGCAGCGTGGTCAGCTTTGCCTTTTAGCCAAACCACCACATGGCACTGCGCAGGATGGATGCAATGGAGTCGGCGGGCTCAGCTGGGAAGCTGTGATGTGGTCCATGTAAGAGACACGAGGCTCTGAACCAGAGCAAAGGTAGTGGAGCTGGAGAGGAGGGGAAGGATTTGAGGACACTGGGGAAGGGTGGGGAGCGGGGAAAGCAGCAGTCCCAGATGACCGAGGGGATCCAGGCAGAGAGGGCAGGAGCCTCGCACACACCAGTGCTCATAAAGAGGGGAAGAGGAAACCAGGTACAGAGAAGCCAAGGCAGCTACCGCTGTGAAATTCAAACATTTCTGTTCATGCAGTCCTGGTACTTTGGTCCTTCAGGGTACATGCAGGTTTCCACAGGGCACGTGAGCATGGATCACCTGAAAGTTGTCCATCTCCAGATCCTCCACTTCCTCAAGTGAATTCAACCTACTGCAGATAGAAAATATTCAGAAGAACAATTCCAGGAAGGTCCCAAAAGCAAAACTTGAATTTTCCACCTGTGTGCAAACACTTACATAGCATTTTCAACTATTTACATATAATTTATAGATAATTTGGCCTTCCCAGGTGGCTCAGTGGTAGAGAATCCACCCGCCAATGCAGAAGATGCAAGAGACACAGGTTCGATCCCTGGGTTGAGAAAATCCCCTATAGAAGGAAATGGCAACCCACTCCAGTATTCTTGCCTGGGAAATCCCATAGACAGAGGAACCTGGAGGGCTACAGTCCATGGGGTCACAAATGACTTAGTGACTAAACAACAGATCAATTACTTTGTATTAAGTATTATATTGTAATTAGAGATAACATAATGTACAGGGAAGCTATGCCATAGATTGTCAGGAAATACCAGGATCACAGCTTTATCACGGTGAAGGGGAAGGAAAGGAAATCAGTCCTAAGTATTCATTGGAAGAACTGATGCTGAAACTGAAGTTCCAATACTTTGGCCACCTGATGTGAAGAGCCGACTCATTAGAAAAGACTCTAAGGCTGGGAAAGATTGAAGGTGGGAGGATAGGAGGACAACAGAGGATGAGATGGTTGGATGACATCACCAACTCGATGGACATGGATTTGAGCAAACTCCGGGAGATGGTGAGGACAGGGGAGCCTGGTGTACTGCAGTCCATGGGATCGGAAAGAGTCAGACACAACTGAGCGACTGAGCAACAACAGCAAAAACAACAGGCCATTTTATGTAAAGGATTTGAGCTTCCCCAGATTTTGGAACCCAGGGAGAACCGCCTTATCTAAAATCATAGAAAAAAAATTCACTTCAATTCATATGTGGCAGAGAGACAAAACAGGATGATCACTAGAACATTTTCAGTCATAAAAATAATCATGCCCAGATAAACTTCTGTGGAGTTCAAGGTGAAAAGTGATCTCTGTAAAACTCTCAACTCTTAAGAGCTTATACATGGACATTTTAAAGTAAATGATGATTCGTATCAAGTAGCTAGATTCTCTTGGAGACACTTCAGAGTAACATCGCACATTTCAGCGTCAAAGAACTGTCGACATGGCAGAAGGTACATTGTTTACAGGCTACGACCACTTAAACTTATGATGAGACATTCCCGATGCTTGATGGATCATCTCCAAGATGATGTTCTAAATGATCTTAGAGGGGCACACAGGTCAAGCCTGGGTCCCCCACCCCAGAGCTGTGCCTCCCCAGGGCTGTCTTCAGTGTATCTGAACTGGGAGCCCGCCTGGCTTCAAGTTGCACTCGGGTGCCCAGCACTGTCCATTCCCCTCCTGAGCTTCTCTCTCTTTCCTGGCTTTCACACCCTTTCCAAGTGAGCGTTTTCCTCCGCCACATGCATCCTTTTCCCTGGCCCCGGTACCCTGATAGCAGTTGCTGTTTGCAGGCTGGGCATTGAGTGGATGCAGAAGGAAGCCCGCCCCTCCGCTTCAGCCCTCCCGCCTCTCCTCCCGGGTCCCCCACTTCCCCGAGGTCACCACCCACCCTGTGTACCCTCCCCAGCCTCCCTCCTCTCTTCCATCAGCCCAGTCGCCTCCAGCCCTGCCTTCCCTTCCAGGTGCCCAGGGCCCAGCCTCTGGACCTCCTTCCCAGGAGAGCTGACGGTGAGCCCGAACAAGCACACACCCCAGATCAGTAACACCAGCCCTGCCCAGCCAGGTCCTTCCCGCTCCCCAGACATCTCAGTCTCCCTGGCCTTTCATCTTGCAGAGCAGTGGGAGGGAGAGGATGTGACTTCATCAGCCAGGCATCTGAGCCCAGGGGTGCCCAGAGCTCCCACCCAGGCCTGCCCCCCGCACCCCTCTCTCCATCTCCGAGCCCTGCTGCGGACAACCAGGGGCTTTGGCTTTGAAGGGAGGATGCTGCATTTCTGAGAAAGGGACAGACTGGGGAGGAAATGGACTTGGCTAGACGTGCACTTTATGTAAAACATCCCCTCCGCTGGAATCCCATGCACAGAGCTACACACACTCACTGCCACAGGGTGCAGCCTTGCAGGAACACACACACACTCACACACACACACACACACACACACACTCACACACACTCACACACACACACACACCCCCAACTCACTCCAGCCCCAACCTGATCAGAAGAAATGAATTAAGATGAAAGCCCTTAGTATTCTTCCTCATTTCCTCCTCGTGGCATTAGCAGAGGTCACAGCAGAAGCTTCTGAACTTCAAGGTGCCGGTGAGAGAAGGGATGGGACCAATAGGACCAGGAGCGCCCCCCTTCGGAGCCCCCAGGCTCCCCCTCTCCGGCTGACTGCACGGGGGCTGCTGGCTGCACCCCTTTCTTTCCTCTCGCCCCCACAGAGTGCATGGTCTCCACTTCACGCCTCCTCCCTGCACTGGGGCTTACTGCCTTGGAGGTCTTCAGCGTTTCCAGCCCTCCAGAATTCTTGGCGTACATACAAGTGCCTCATGGAAGTGTGACACACTCGTGCACACTTCTGGGGGAGGGGACAGGAGCAGAGGGGCGAGGCTCAGAAAGGGCAGAAAGGAAAGGGCCCTTTCCAGTTTCCAGGCTGTCACCCCGTCCATGGCCCCCAGCGGGTGGGTCCCCGGCGGTGAAGCACCTTTCCCAGGGGTGGCTGCTCCCTCCCTGCCCGTCCTCAGAGGGCTGTGGAGAGAAGCCCAGGGACCTCTGGGGTCTCTCCATCTAAGAAGTTTGCAGAGGCATCTTTGCTGTGTCTGAGGCGTGCTTCATGCCAGCCAGTCACTCCTGTCACCCCATCTCGAGTGCCCTCTACCCCTCCACACCCACCACTGTCCCCATCACCCTGTGGACTCCTCACCCTTAAGATCTCTCTTAAAGGGGCCTCCTCCAGCCACGCCGTGGAAACTTGCCCTCTCCAGGAAACAAATCACTCTGTTTATTTCCTTGCAAGCATTTGTCATTATCAGGCTCGATTTTGCTTACTTATTTGCTTGTTATCTGAGCAGCGCTGTCAGCTCTCCACACGGAGACCCCCAGATTGGAGCTCCCCAAATGAAGTGGTTTGCAGTCTCACTCACCCTTCTTGTAGCCCCAGAGTAGGTCTAGCACCCAGCAGCTACATGTGTGCTCAGCCACTCAGAAGTGTCCAACTCCTTGTGACCCCATGGACCGTAGCCCTCCAGGCTCCTCTGTCCATGGGATTTCCCAGGCAAGAATACTAGAGTGGGTAGCCATTCCCTTCTCCAGGGGATATTCTCTAGCCGGGGATGGAACCTGGGTCTCCTGCTTTGGAAGGCAGGTTCTTTACCACTGAACCACCTGGGAAGCTCACCTAGTAGCTACATATTTGTTCATTAAATGAGTGAAGGAAAACACTCTCGGTGCTGGTAACCTGTGTCCTTCCATCTTAAAGACTTTCCAGTTAAATTATTATTTATAATGTATAAACATAGATATTAACATAGGACATACATTGGATACATTATACAATTATATGTATGTATAATAAGCAAATATGTCACACGTACTTGTCAACATCTGCCTTCTGAGCAACTCGAGAGCGTTGCACAGTCTGAGCTCTTGCTGTCACTCAGCATCTAGCCCAGTACCCAACACAAAGTCAACAGTCTAGAGTTTGTATTGCCATATGATGATGAACAAAACATTTTATTTTAATTAGGAGGAGAGTGATGCATCTTGCATTTGCTCAGTTCCTGAAATACTGCTAAGTTCTTCCACGTCTGATTCATCTCCATAATTCTAAAGGTCAGCACACGGCAGGGGCGGTAGTTTGCTCACTCAGTCGTCTCTGACTCTTTGTGACCTGATGGACTGCAGCCCGCCAGGCTCCTCCGTCCATGGGATTCCCCAGCCAAGAATACTGGAGTGGGTTGCCATTTCCTTCTCCAGGGGATCCTCCTGGATCCGGGATTGAACCCCGCGTCTCCTGCTTGGCAGGTGGGTTCTTAAGCACTGAGCCACCTGGAAATCTCCAAAAGTCAGCATCAGTTAGTTCACTTCAGTTGCTCGTTCTGTCTAACTCTTTGTGACCCCATGGACTGCAGCACACCAGGCTTCCCTGTCCTTCACCATCTCCCAGAGTTTGCTCAAACTCACGTCCATCAAGTCAGTGATGCCATCCAACCATCTCATCCTCTGTCATCCCCTTCTCCTCCTGCCTTCAATCTTTCCCAGCATCAGGGTCTTTTCCAATGAGTTGGCTCTTCGCATCAGGTGGCCAAAGTACTGGAGCTTTATGTATTGGGAAATTCTATTTCCATAAGTCCTTTCACCTATGCAATTAGGATGGCCTCATGCACCCTCTGCTCATGGCTTTTCTTCCGAGGTTTGTATTGTGCTATGTTCGCCTCTCCCACAAGATACAGTTCATACCTCCCTTCCTTTGAGTACCTCTCTTCCTGATAACTTGAGCAGAAACGTCACTTCTGAGACCACAACCTGATTGTACCCGCATGCACACTTTTATCAAAGCTCGTCACATTTTACTGATTTGCCTTTGTGAATGTCTTCCCCACTGGATCCTACATTCTCCTCAAGGTAAGAACTATGTATTGTTTATTTACACGTCTCCTGTTCCTAGCAGGGCTCCGTGTACCTTTTCTTGAACTTGTAGGCATACATCAGCCAACAGCTAACTGATTTGCTTCGCCATATCACAAAGGGCATAAGGATGATACCCAGAAACACAGGACAAACCAAAGTCCAGAAATCCATTTTCAATAAGATCTAAGAAAGCATATCCCATTGGGAGGGCTGGGTATGTCAGTCTCTGCTCGGGGACGTGGTGTGGTCATGAGTGTTAGTGGAGAGTCCCATGTTCCTCGTGAGTTCCCCAGTCACTCACTGCCTCCTAGCCCACCTCTCTTCCTTTCCTGGGCAACACTAGGTGCCCCAGCCCGGGAGAGAGACTTGACTTTCAGGTCCTGGGAGCACTTAAATAGGACCATAGGACTCAAGGAAGATTTCCATGGGGAAGTGATGATTAACATGAGACCCCACGGACTTCCCTGGATAGGATATCCTATCCTATCCTGTGGATAGGAATCCAGTGGACAGTGGATAGGAATCCACCTGTCAGCACAGCAGACACAGGTTTCATCCTCGGCCCTGGAAGATTTCACATGTTGTGGAGCAACCAAGCCCAAGCACCACAACGACTGAGCTCTGTGCTGAAATTATTGACGCCCGTGTGCCTACGTGCCTGGGCTCCACAACAAGGAAAGCCACTGCCATGGGAAGCCAGTGTGCCTCATTGAGACAGTAGCCCCCGTTCACCACAACTAGAGAAAGCCTGCACGCAACAACAAAGGCCCAGGGCAAACATAAATAAATAAACATTTAAAAAAACCATTTTGAAAACAGATGAGACCCAAGGAAAAGTTGGAGGTGGCAAAGAGAAGGGAGTGAGGGTTTTGCAGACAGAGGGGACAGTACCCGTAAGACAGCAGTGGTCACTTACTGCCGTGGAGGCCCCGGGGAGTGGAGACCGTAGCAACCAGAGCACTCATGCCTCAGCCAAAAGGGGCAACAGGCTGTGGCCACACAGGAATGGGGGAGGGGGGGTGTTAATGTATATTCCAATTTTTTAAAGAATCTGGAAACCTGGACTTTTATGAGAAATTCTCTAGTTTTACATGTCGGCTCAACTTAACAAAAATATTGTGTGTGCCAAATAAAACACACCTGTGGGTTTAATGGGCCAGTGGGTAGCCAGTCTGGGGGCACCAGGTTAAAATGTGTACAAAGGGGCCTCAACGTGCAAAGACAGAGGCTAAAGAATGAAAAAGACCATGTGGCCGTGAAAGCCTGTGGAAGGACTTTGTCACCTTGTCTTGTCTTTACTTTTTCTTTTCTTCTGCTCTCCGCTCTTCTCTTTTTTTCTCACGCAACTCTTCTTATTTCTTTTTTTGAAATTGAATTATGGTTGATTTATAGTGTCATGTTAGTTACAGGTAAACAGCAAAGTGATTCATACATATATATATATGTAGATAGATAGACAGCTTTTCAGATTCTTTTCCCTTATAGGTTATTACAAGATATTGAGTTGAGTTCCCTGTGTTACACAGTAAGTTCTTATTGCTTACCTACTTTATTTTTTATTGACATATGCAGTACTGTTTATAGGATAGATGGGTAGTGGGAAGCTGCTGGGTAGCATGGGAAGTTTACTTTGGTGCTCTGTGACCTAGAGGGGTGGGATGGGGGGAAGGGAAAGGCAAGAGGGAACGGACGTATGTACACACACGGCAGATTCAACTCACCGTACAGCAGAAACCAGCACAACACTGAAAAGCTGCTACATGCTGATACATTTTTTAAAGCTTATCTATGTTATATGTAGTAGTGTATTGATGTTAATCCCAACCTCCTAATTTATCGTTCCCCAAAGAATCTTAAGGTGAGCAGGATTGTATTTCAGGAAGCCTATTCAGGTTGCAACATGAAGAATCCATGGGAAGGAACCAGCATGTAAGGAGGAAGACCAGTTACCAGATAAGTAATGTGACAACACAGGTAGAAATGTAGCAGCCTGGTCTCGGTCCAGGAGAAGGATGGGGATGGATGTGTTTGAGAGATTTTCTGGGTTTCGAACCACAGGATTTTCTGTCTGAATGATGTTTGAGTTTCTGGCTTAGACACCTAAGTGGTTTTTAGTGTTATTTATCAAAAGAGAAAGCACAAGGGACTTCCCATAGTGGTCCAGTGGTTAAGACTCTGCACTTTTACTGCAGGGGGCAGGGGTTCAATCCCTGGTTGGGGCACTAAGATCTCATATGCCACTCAGCTGAAAAATAAAAAGAAGAGAGAAAACACCAAAGGATGACCAGGTATGGGGGTGAGATGAGTTTAACTTTGACCATGTTGAATATAAGGTTTTGGCACTTCCAAATGGAAATTTCCAGGGGATGATTTCAAAGAAAGAAATCTGTGTTAAAAATCTAGATTTAGGAGTCATCGACAGGTGATAGTAAAGCCACGAGGGAAAGTTGAGAACCCAAAGGGAGACTATGTAGGGTGAGAACAGAAAAGGGTCTGGAACAGAACCCGTTTTAGGGTTGAGTGGAAGTGAAGAAGTTGCAGGCCCATCAAAGAAAAGTCAGAAAAGAAGTAAGAAAACCAGTAAAGTATTGGCATGTGGTTTCATGGAATCATGGAGAGATGTACTTTCAGGATCAAGTGGACAGCAATGTCAGATGCTTCAGAGATACCCACTGAGAACAGGAGAGTGCCCATTGAATTAGTGACAGGGAGCCTAATGGTCATCTTGGGGACTGCAGTTTCACTGAAGTGGTTGGGATGAAACCCAGCTTGCAGGGCACTGAGGACCCAGTTGGGCTTGAGCAGAAGGACACAGTAGGTTTGGACAGCTCTTTCCAAAATGTTGGTTCTGGATAGAGGAGAGAAAGATAAGTCTCTAGAAGGGTGTGAGAGTTGGACCAGAAAGAAGGCTGAGCGCGGAAGAATTGATGCTTTTGAACTGTGGTGTTGGAGAAGACCCTTGGACTGCGACAAGATCAAACCAGTCAATCCTAAAGGAAACCAACTCTGAATATTCATTGCAAGCACTGAAGCTGAAGCTCCGATACTTTGTCCACCTGATGTGAAGGGCCGACTTATTAGAAAAGACCCTGATGCTGGGAAAGATTGAAGGCAGGAGGAGAAGGGGATGACAGAGGATGAGATGGTTGGATGGCATCACCGATTCAAGGGACATGTGTTTGAGCAAACTCTGGGAGTTAGTGAAGGACAGGGAAGCCTGACATGGGGTGGCAAAGAGGTAGCAACTGAACAACAACAAGAGTGTGTGGGACCAAGGCGTTTTTATATATAGGAGAGAACTGAACATATTTTAATCTTTATGAGTCTTCAGAGCAAGAGAAAGAAGTTGAAGAAATGAGAACAGAGAAGTCATCAGTGGTCCATGAAAGCTAAGAAGGCAGGTGACAGAGAGCCCCCAGAAAACAGGGAGATCCTTAGATGGGAGCAGGAGAGTGTGTTCAAGCAGGTGGTGAACTGGCTGTCTGCAGCGAGCTCCACTCACGGGCTTCTCTTTTTCCCTCTGAAGTTAGAACTGATAGCATCAGCAGAAGAGGAACGGCGCACGTGGAGGATTCTAGGGGTTGAGGGGAAGTGACTCATCTCTGAGCACATCTGCAGAGAAGGTGACTGCCTTGCCCTGGTTCCCACACTCGGTGAGCTTGGGATTTTGTGTGTGTTCTAGTGATTCTTCTTCACTCCTTCAAAGGCCAGTTGCATTTCTAACTGATGGTCCACGGGCAGATGCAGCCCTTCCCACACCTTGTAGGAAATGCCCTGGACTGGAGTCTAGGGGCCTCAGGAGGATCCCATCCCTGCCACTCACCAATCTGGATATAAGGTCGAAACATCAGGCCACGAGTGGCCAGTGATGAGCTTGATGCCAAATAAAAGGGGAGATGTGTGTTTGCATGCTCACGTAGCCAAGCACACGCTCCTGATTTACAACTTCCACACCATCTCCAATGTTGTTGTTTAGTCGCTCAGTCGTGTCCAACTCTTTGAGACCCCGTGTACTGTAGCCCACCAGGCTTCTCCATCCATGGGATTTCCCAGGCAAGAATACTGGAGAGGGTTGTCATTTCCTTCTCCAGGGGAATCTTCCCAACCCAGGGATCGAACCCGCATCTCTTGTATTCGTAGGTGGATTGTTTACCACTAGTGCCACCTGGAAGGGTCTCACATAAGGCTGCAATCAGGGTCTCTTAGGAGGTGTTGTCCATGACTGGGGTCTCTCTCACCTGCAAGCTTGGCTGGAGAGAGATCCTCCTCTGAACCCATAGCCACCATTCAGCTTCTCTCTGACTGTGGACCAGAGATCACCTTCAGAACCCTGCCGCGTGGGCCTCTCCAACAAGGTAACTTGCTTCTCCAATGCACACAAACCACAAAGGTGATGGTGTCTACTAGCAGAAGTCACAGTCTCTTGTAATGGAATCACAGAGTCCATGTCCCTTCCATATTGCCACATTCTGCCAATCAAAAAACAAGTCACCGGGGACTTCCCGGGTGGTCCAGTGGTTAAGAAACTGCTTACAATGCAGGGGACGTGGGTTCAATCACTGGTTGGGGAACTAAAATCTCTCGTTGTTTGTTCTTGTTGCTGTTCAGTTGCTAAGTCGTGTCTGACTCTGTGACCCCACGGACTGCAGCATTCCAGGCTTCCCTGTCCTCCACTATCTCACATGCCTCTGAGCAGCTGAGTCCATGCCACAACTAAGACCCAGTGTAGCTAACTATATGAATTAATTAATTTGTAAAGCCTATTTAAAAAAACAAAAAGTCACCAGGTCCAGCCCAGGTTCAGGGGACAGAGTTATACAAACGCATGAAAACCAAGAAGCAGGCATCATTGAAGCCACCTTTGAAGTCTGCCTACTACAAACAGGCTCCAGATTTTCACTCTGAAACAGAGGTTCAAGCCAAGTTTAATCATGTTTGAGAAAGGCAGAGTGGCCTGAGCTGATATTTGACTCCTAAAGAATAACAACTCATAGACAGGACCATATGCCAGTCACCACCCTCAGCTATGTACATGCACTTCTGATTTGCAAAACAATGTTTCAAGTGAAGTGTTTTCACTATGCAAATTTAGGATGATGAAAACAAGTTTTAGGTTAAGTGAGTTTGTCCAGGGACACAGCCATCAAGTGGCAGAGCTGGGTCACAGACAGAGCCGGTCTGCTTCCACACCATGAAAACCAGCTCTGAGGAAACCCCACTCAGCCAGGTCTGTGTCTTCAAAGCCTCACCTCTGGATGCCAACACCTGCATTGGTTAAGAATGAGTTTGGCTTTAATAGCCAAGAACCCATTACACCAGGGTTTCAATAAGACAGGCTTCGTTAAAAGTCCTTAGGGCTATTTTATCTATAATAGTATACACATGTCCAATTCTTTGCAACCCCATGGACTGTAGTCTGCCAGGCTCCTCTGTCCATGGAATTCTCCAGGTGAGAATACTGGAGTGGGTTGCCATTTCCTCCTCCAGTAGAAGATCTCAAGAAATCTAAAAACAGTGCTCACTTCGGCAGCACATATACTAAAATTGGAACGATACAGAGAAGATTAGCATGGCCCCTGCACAAGGATGACATGCAAATTCATAAAGTGTTCCATATTTTTCTTTCTCCAAAGAAGACATACAGATGGCTAACAAACACATGAAAAGATGCTCAACATCACTCATTATCAGAGAAATGCAAATCAAAACCACAATGAGGTACCATTACACGCCAGTCAGGATGGCTGCTATCCAAAAGTCTACAAGCAATAAATGCTGGAGAGGGTGTGGAGAAAAGGGAACCCTCTTACACTGTTGGTGGGAATGCAAACTAGCACAGCCACTATGGAAAACAGTATGGAGATTTTTTAAAAAACTGGAAATAGAACTGCCATATGACCCAGCAATACCACTTCTGGGCATACACACTGAGGAAACCAGATCTGAAAGAGACACGTGCACCCCAATGTTCATCGCAGCACTGTTTATAATAGCCAGGACATGGAAGCAACCTAGATGCCCATCAGCAGATGAATGGATAAGGAAGCTGTGGTACATATACACCATGGAATATTACTCAGCCATTAAAAAGAATTCATTTGAATCAGTTCTAATGAGATGGATTAAACTGAAGCTCATTATACAGAGTGAAGTAAGCCAGAAAGATAAAGAACATTACAGCATACTAACACATATATATGGAATTTAGAAAGATGGTAATGATAACCCTATATGCAAAACAGAAAAAGAGACACAGATGTACAGAACAGACTTTTGGACTCTGTGGGAGAAGGCGAGGGTGGGATGTTTCGAAAGAACAGCATGTATATTATCTATAGTGAAACAGATCACCAGCCCAGGTGGGATGCATGAGACAAGTGCCTGGTGCACTGGGAAGACCCAGAGGGATGGGATGGAGAGGGAGGTGGGAGGGGGGATCGGGGTGGGGAATACATGTAACTCCATGGCTGATTCATGTCAATGTATGACAAAACCCACTGCAATGTTGTGAAGTAATTAGCCTCCAACTAATAAAAATAAATGAAAAAAAAAAAGAAATCTAAAAACAAACTGCTAAAACTAATACATGAATTTAGCAAGGTTACTGGTCAATATACACAAATACTTACATTTACCTGGGTTATATTTTTAAAGATTGTAACATATTTTAATATATAACATTCAGGTATGATCTAAATCAAATCCCTCATGATTATACAGTGGACGTGACAAATAGATTTAAGGGATTAGATCTGATAGACAGAGTGCCTGAAGAACTATGGCGGAGGTTCATGACATTGTACAGGAAGCAGTGATCAAGACCATCCCCAAGAATAAGAAATGCAAAAAGGCAAAATGGTTGTCTGAGAAGCCCTTACAAATAGGTGAGAGAAAAAGAGAAGCAAAAGGCAAAAGAGAAAAAGAAAGATATACTGATTTGAATGCAGAGTTCCAAAGAAGAGCAAGGAGAGATAGAAAGCCTTCCTCAGTGATCAATGCAAAGAAATAGAGGAAAACAATAGAATGGGAAAGAATAGAGATCTCTTCAAGAAAATTAGAGATACCAAGGGAAGATTTCATGCAAAGATGGGCACAATAAAGGGCAGAGATGGTATGGACCTAACAGAAGCAGAAGATATTAAGAGGAGGTGGCAAGAATACACAGAAGAACTATACAAAAAAGATCTTCATGACCCAGATAACCACAATGGGGTGATCACTCACTTTGAGCCAGACATTCTGGAATGCAAAGTCAAGTTGGCCTTAGGAAGCATCACTAAGAACAAAGCTAGTGGAGGTGATGGAATTCCAGTTGAGCTATTTCAAGTCCTAAAAGCACTACGAACGTGCTGCACTCGATATGTCAGCAAATTTGGAAAACTCAGCAGTGGCCACAGGACTGGAAAATGTCAGTATTCATTCCAATCCGAAAGAAAGGCAATGCAAAAGGATGTTCAAACTACCACACAATTGCACTCATCTCACACACTAGCAAAGTAATGCTCAAAATTCTCCAAGCAAGGCTTCAACAGTACATGAACCATGAACTTCCAGATGTTCAAGCTGGACTTAGAAAAGGCAGAGGAATCAGAGATAAAATTGCCAACATCCGTTGGATCATCAAAAAAAAACAAGAGAGTTCCAGAAAAAACATCTACTTCTGCTTTATTGACTACATTAAAGCCTTTGACTGTGTGGATCACAGCAAACTGTGGAAAATTCTTCAAGAGATGGGGATAGCAGACCACCTTACCTGCCTCCTGAGAAATCTGTATGCAGGTCAAGAAGCAACAGTTATACCTGGACATGGAACAACAGACTGGTTCTAAATAGGGAAAGGAATACATCAAGGATATATATTGTCACCCTGCTTATTTAACTTCTATGCAGAGTACATCATGTGAAATTCCAGGCTGGATGAAGCATAAGCTGGAATCAAGATTGCTGGGAGAAATATCAGTAACCTCAGATACGCAGATGACACCACCGTTATGGCAGAAAGTGAAGAAGAACTAAAGAGCCTCTTGATGAAAGTGAAAGAGGAGAGTGAAAAAGCTGGCTTAAAACTCAACATTCAGAAAACTAATATCATGGCATCTGGTCTTATCACTTCATGGCAAATAGATGGGGAAACAATGGAAATAATGAGAGACTATTTTGGGGGGCTCCAAAATCACTGCAGATGGTGACTGCAGCCATGAAATTAAAAGACGCTTGCTCCTTGGAAGAAAGCTATGACCAACCTGACAGCATGTTAAAAAGCAGAGACATTACTTTGCCAACAAAGGTCTGTCTAGTCAAGGCTATGGTTTTTCCAGTAGTCATATATGGATGTGAGAGTTGGACTATAAAGAAAGCTGAGCACTGAAGAATTGATGCTTTTGAACTGTGGTGTTGGAGGAGACTCTTGAGAGTCCCTTGGACTTCAAGGAGATCCAACCAGTCCATCCTAAAGGAAATCAGTCCTGAGTATTCATTGGAAGGACTGATGCTAAAACTGAAACTCCAATACTTTGGCCACCTGATGTGAAGAACTGGTTCATTGGAAAAGACCCTGATGTTAGGAAAGATTGAAAGCAGGAGGAGAAGGGGACAACAGAGGATGAGATTGTTGAATGGCATCACTGACTTGACAGACATAAATTTCAGTAAGCTCTGGGAGTTGGTGATGGACAGGTAAGCCTGGTGTGCTGCTGTCTGTGGGGTCGCAAAGAGTCGAACATGACTGAGTGACTGAAATGAACTGATAACATATAATATGCTATAGCTATATATTATGAAATATAAATATATTCATACATATATTTATAATTATTTTAACTATGTCTTATTCATAATGATGCAAATAATACTTTATATATATTATATACTCTATTTCTATATTTTCCATGTACCAACAGTGATCAATCAGAAATTAAAACTAAAAAGCACTCATTTACCATGGCATTAAAAAAAATCAAATTCCTGGGAGCAAATCTAACAAAATATGGAAAAGTGCTTGACACTGATAACTTTTTAATATTTCTGAAGAAAAAAAGAAGACCTGAATAATTGTAGATATAAGCTAAGTTCATGGATTAGAATGCTCACTATCGTTAAGATGTCAGCTTGTCCCAGATCAATCTATGGACCTCTAGAGTCAATGTAGTCCCGGTCAGAATTCCAGCAGCAGCCTTTTGGAAGAAACTGACATTCTCATCCAAACATGTACATATATGACTGACTTCCTTGTCTAGCACGTCATTAATTTCTCATCGTCATAAAGTTGTCAAGATAGTTCATCTGTAGATTTAATGTCATCCCAATAAAAACATCAAAAGGGCATTTTTTTCTGGAACTAGACTAGCTGGTTTTAAATTTCATATGGAATATTACCAAGAACAGCCAGGAAAAGTTTGGGAAAATTAGAGTAATAAGGAGGATTGCTGCTGCTAAGTCGCTTTAGTCGTGTCCAACTCTGTGCGACCCCATAGACGGTAGCCCATCAGGCTCCTCTGTCCCTGGGATTCTCCAGGCAAGAGGCTATCATATATAAAAACTTATTCTGAGTCCTCAAAAATCAAAACAACATGAATGGAAACAAAGATCACTAATACCAAGTACAAAATTCTGAAACAGATTTAAGGTTTCATGAGAATTTTGCATAATAAATTAAAGTCTTGGCTCACAGGAAATCCATCTGAAGAAAAAAATAGAGGTGAGTTTACTTCACAACTGATGCCCAAATAGATTCTGATAGATGAAAGATTTAAATGAAACCACAAGTTACTAAACGTGAGAATAATTTTATAAGCTAATATGAGAGAAAGTGTGCTACAAAATCTAAAAGCATAAAAGAAAAGAGTGATGAATTTTATCCTGGAAAAACTACTTACAACCTCTGTGAATCACAGATGCAATTATCAGAACAATAGTAACAACACCTCAGACAAACAGATAAACAACAAACTGGGACAAATATTTGTAACTCATATGACAGGCAAGTGCTACATTCCTTCATATAAAGAAATAAAAGTAAGAGAAAATTTAGTGATCTAATGGGAAAATGAACAAAGAATAGGAGCATACACAGATAAGATAGGTCACAGAAAAAACAATACGGATAGTCCCCAACTTAGGGCGGTTTGACTTACGATTTTTTGACTTTATGATGGCTTGCTTTCAGTACAGTATCCAATTCATTCAAGTCATTATGTGAGACAGTCAGCACTTCATCACAAAGTAGGCTTGTGTCTGATGGTTTTGCCCATCTGTAGCTAATATAAGTGTTCTGAGCACTTTTAAGGTGAGCAGGGCTAAGCAATGGTGCTAAGTAGGTGAGATACATTTTAATCTTATGAAATTTTCAACGTATACTGGGTTTATGGGGATATAGCCGCATCAGGAGTCAAGGATCTGTAGCCTTTGAACGTATGAAAAGATGTTCGACTCCATTCATTTTAAGAAAAATGCAAACATAAGGTACAATGAAATTCCATCTTTTCACCTGTAAGGTTGGTAGATTTTTTTTAACTTTTATTGATGCATAGTTGATTTATAATGTTGTGTTAGTTTCAGATGTACAGCAAAGTGAATTAGTTACACATATACATATATACTCTTTTTAAGATTCTTTTCTCATATAGGTCATTACAAAGTACTGAGTAGAGTTCCCTGTGCTATACAGTAGCTCTTTATTAGTTATTTTATGTGTAGTAGTTTGGGTATATTCCAGGAGTTGGTGACGGACAGGGAGGCCTGACGCACTGCGGTTCATGGGGTCGCAAAGAGTCGGACACAACTGAGCGACTGAACTGAACTGAACTGAGTGGGTATATGTCAATCCCAATCTCCCAACTTATCCCTCCCCTGCTCCTTTCCCCCTGGTAATCATAAGTCTGTTTGCTACATCTGTAACTCTATTTTTGTTTTGCAGGTAACTTCATTTGTACCCTTATACTTTCGGTTCCACATATAAGCAATATCATAGGATATTTGCTTTTATCTGACTTACTTCGCTCAATGTGAGAATCTCTAGGTCCATCCACGTTGCTGTGAAAGGAAGTAAAGATTTTCTTAATTTGATAACTGCTAATGAGAAATGTGAGAAAACAGGCATTCACATATTGCTGATATTGGTCCATCTTCTATGCCATGACACTTGCCAATTTCTGTCAAAATTACAGATTCACGTACCTTTTGAATTAATTTCATCTCTAGGCATCTAACCTCTAAATATGCCTGCACATATGAAAAATGACTGTCAGGAACACTCACTGTTTGCAGCAAAAAGCTGTGATGTTAAGTTGGAAACAACATAAAGCCTTTACCATCAGTATCCATTTTGATATATCCATGTAACGAAATACTATGCATCAGTTAAAAAGTGGGTGGCAGCTGTTTATCCCAATGCAGAAAAATTGCTAAGATACATTATCAAGTGAAGAAAACAAGACAAAGAACAACGTATACAATATGCTACCACTTGTATTAACTTAAAATATGTTGTGTGTCTGGTGTGTGTATGTTTGTGAGTGTGTGTAGAGGCCGGTAACTGAGGGTACCTCTAAAGAAACGATCCAGGTAGATGGGGGCCAGGAATGGACAGGAAGACTTTCTTTTCAGGAAATATCTATCTTGTATACCATGAAAGTACAGAAACTATTCAATAAATAAATATATATTCAGTGTAGAAAAAAAAAACCTTGAGGAAGAAGAATAATACTCTCACCACCAAAGATACTTTAACATGTTTGTGATTACCCTCCAGCCTCTTTTTGTTTTCTGAGCATGTTATTGTTTTTAGTGGTGGGTGTGTTAACAGCACACCCTGTCTCTTCTTGGTTTTCTTCCTTTATTATTTTATAATGAACATTTTCCATTTTGAAACGTATTCTTCTAATACGGATTCATACAGATTTTCCCGTGTTCAAGCAGGGGCGGCATTTTTTTTGACCATCACCTTGTGTATCAATACATACAGCTCTGCCTTATTCATTTGAAACTGCTGTGCAATATTCCAAGATGTGGGGCTGTCATTTTTTTTTTACATAACCGTGTACTGTGTTAAAGAGAGCACTGTGCCATCCGCGTGCGGGAGCTGCCAGCCCTCCGGTCCATGTGCAGTGATGCAGTGTTCCAGGCTCACGGGCCTCCTCGCAGGCTCCACTCTCAGTCCTACAAGACCACCCAAGGGTTAAGGACCTCTCTCCTGGTACTGTGAACCCCTACACTACCTTTTCCTTCACTCCACACGGTCTTGCCCAAGACTTCTTTTTCAGCTGAGGGCCATCTGATTAGAGCTAAGGTGCTAATAACTGGAATGAAGGTCATTAAATAGGACCAGATACAATCTGCATTTAAACAGGGGCTCCCCAAGGGCCAGAGGTTGGAATGTCAAGCATCTGGGTAAGACCAGAAGAGTGAAGCTTGAAGAAGTGTCCCTTCCCTTAGGTAGCCTCCCCACATCTCTCTGGGGCTTCCTAGGTGGCTCAGTGGTAAACAAAAGTGTTAGTCGCTCAGTCATTGCAAGCCCATGGACTGGAACCTGCCAGGTTCCTCTGTCCATGGAATTCTCCAGGCAGGAAAACTGGAGTGGGTGAGCTGTTCCCTTCTCCGGGGACCCAGGGATCGAACCTGCATTACAGGCAGGTTCTTTACCCACTGAGCCATCTTCAGGAGAGGTTAGGAAAAGTCATGTTCTAGCTGGGCCCAGTAGTCCCTCCAACAAAACAGGGATTCAGTGAGTCAAGATAGGAGGCTGGCTGCTGAGGGGCCAATCAGTAGCCTCAGCTTACATACACTTCCACAGAACTGTCCCCTTTCTGTTGTAACACTTCCCCAAGTTCAAAGCTACACCCTCATTAGTTTGTTTGTGTCTCATGTTAGTATCTGCCTTCCCACCTGGCTATAAACTCCATGAGGGCAGAGTCCACTTTTGGTTTTGTTCATGACTGAATTGCCAGTGCCCAATGTAGCCCCTGGCACCTGCTCTACAGATATTTTTGAAAAGAATGAATGAATGAGGAGCATTAAAGAGAACAGAGGCATTTTCTTCCTACAGGCATTTCTAGCTTGACTTTCCAAAGGTGACTCTGTAGGAATGAGAACAAGGTAATGGCTTATTTCTTACACATCCAGGATTCTACTGGCACATGGAAAGAAGCCTGGGACCAGAAAGCAGATTATGGCCTCCCCAGACGCTGCCAGCAAAGACAAAACATCAGTGGCCCCAGATGTTTGAATGGGCGACTAACTGGTCCTGGACGCTGATCGGTCCTGTTGGCTCACTGTGTGGTATTTTGTAGTCAGCCTGACGTAAGAGGCTAGAGGTGCGTGAATTCCTGACCTTGTCACCTCATTCCCATCCAAGGCTTGACTTGAAAATGGAAGATTAATACTCCTGAGAGGCGCACCTTGTCCAGAAGCTTCGGCCACATGGAATCTACAGAAGAAAAAGTCAAAATGGTAACTGTCCAAAAAGTCTCTTCATAAACACGCACCATGGGAAGTAAATCCTAGACTGCCCTGTGAGAAACCTTAGCACTGACTTTGCCAATCGCTCTGTCTTACAGACAAGGACACGGAGGCTCATGAGGGGCTTCATCCCACAAGCTCAAGGCAGCATGATGCCAAGACCCCCGGCTTCACACTGAGCCACTCAGGACCCTCAGAGCCTTGATGCTGGGGGTCTGCCGTGAGAGCTGGGACTCCTCCCCTCCCCCCACATCTCTGCCCTCATCTCTCCAAGGATGTTAAAAAACCAAAACCAAAATAAAGCCAGAAGACAGAAGTGCCCAGCAGTTCCCTGGCAACTCTCTATTTTCAGCCCTACAGACTCTCTAACAAGAGATATGATTCTATTGTCAGATCCAAGGACAGCACACCTGTGGCTCTGGGCTTGTCCACCCACATGTCAATAGACTAAGCAGTCTCTCCAGGCACGGACTCATAAGCAGAGGCTCCCCAGATCTTGCTCTCAAGTAGCTTCAGTTCTAGGGAGACTTCCGGGCTGGTCCAGTGGTTAAGACTTCACCTCCCAATGCAGGCAGTGCTGGTTCAATCATCGGTCAAGAAGCTGAGATCCCACATGCCTGGAGGCAAAAAAAAAAAAAAAACAAATCCAGAAAACAGAAACAATATTGTAACAAATTCAATAGGGACTTTAAAAATGGTCCACATAAAAAAAAGAAAAAGAAAAGAAACTTCAGTTTTACCCCAGCACACAAGACCCAGGGCCGAAACAGATGACGGTGGGTGGAAGCAGTGACCTGACCTGTGTTCAGAGAGGGCTGCCTTCAGCGCACCTCACTCTGGGATGCCAGGGACACCCCCTTGGTGGAGGTCAACTGATTGCTGCAGAGTGTTTTCCTCTGAAATTCTAAGTCCAGGGGTCCTGACATAATTCTGTACTTAATCTCATTAGTTAAGTGTTCGTTGCTCAGTCAGGTCCAACTCTTTGTGACCCCATGGACTGTAGCCCACCAGGCTCCTCCGTCCATGGGGTTTTCCAGGCAAGAACACTGGAGTGGGTTGCCATTTCCTTCTCCAGGGGATCTTCCCAATTCAGGAATCGAACCCGGGTCTCCTGCATTGCAGGCAGATTCTTTACCATCTGAGCCATGACTAATCTCATTACTGTCTAATAAATGCTTTTATAAGTCAGTATTTCTTGATGGACTGCCTGAATGGATTAATTAACAGCCCACATGTCATAACAACCTGTGAGGAGCTGTTACAGAAAGCTTCAACCCAGATTGCTGTAATTATCACGTATTTAGGTCACACTAGTTCCAGGCACTCTACATACATTAGCTTTAATCCTTACAACAAACACGCCAAGAAAGTATTTAAAGAGGAAATCATTTGCCCAAAGGCATGCAGCTTCCTAAGCATCCAGATAGGACCTGAACTCAGTTCTGCCGGCTACAAAGTCTACACAGTCTTTGTTTTTCCAACACCTGCTAACCTTCCAACTCTGCAGAACAAGCCTGTCCACACAGACATGGCTAGCCCCGTCCTTTCCACTTTGGAAGTCAGACAAAAGGTGCATTTCTGGTGTTCAGTCTAGCACTGGAGTGTGTACTCAGTCATGTCTGACTCTTTATGACTCTTTATGACCCCAAGGACTGTGGCCCACCAGGCTTCTCTGTCCATGGGATTCTCCAGGCAAGAATACTGGAGTGGGTTGCCCTTTCCTTCTCCAGGGGACCTTCCCGATTGAACCCTCATCTCCTATGTCTCCTGCATCGCAGGTGGATTCTTTTACATTCTAAGCCATTTGGTGCTGTTTTCTGGGCCAGTAGACAAGTGGTTATTTGCAAGAGCGGGCACTTAAGGGTTAGGGTAGTGTGTGGGAAGGATACTGACCTCTGCAAACAGATAGGCAGCAAGCAGTGGGCGTTTGGAATCTTCCCACCGGGGAGGTATGCTTAGAGTGATAGAACTGCTTAAAAAAAAAAGAGGCCAAGATAAAAGGGATTTCTCATCCTCTTTACAGACACTGATCTGTTAGGCTTCCCTAACTCGGAAGACAGAGGCCGATCTTTCATGTGACAGATTGTTTAGACAACCTTGCCTCTCTGGTGGAAAGGGTCCTGGGGTTAAACCTCCTGTAAGGACTCTCCCACCGTCTCATGTGGCTTGAATCACTGGAGCGGGACACAGAGATTGGTGTCAGCATGGAGCCAAGGATGCACAGAACAGGGGAGTGGGAGGAAGTGGAGGGGAGGTGTGGGAGAACGAAGGGGAGGGGTGCAAGATTCCACTCGAACCTGATACAGAGTTATCCATCAACCTCTGTCCTTTCTGACTCCAGGCTGTTTACAAAACCCTCACCCTAGTCTGTACCGGGCTGCCTAATACAGTTTTGTGCTTCCTCCTTGAGAAGAAGGCATGGGCTTCCCTGTGGCCCAGTGGCAAAGAATCTGCCTGCCAAGTCCAGAGATGCAGGATTGATCTCTGAGTCGGAAAGATCTCCTGGAGAAAGGAATGGCAACCTACTCCAGTATTCTTGCTTGGAAAATCCCATAGACAAAGAAGGCTGGAGGGCTATAGTCCATGGGGTCGCAAAAGACCTGGACATGACTGAGCGACTAAACAACAACAAGAAAGCAGAGCTTTTGTTACAGCAAAAATGAAAAAACTTCACAAAGCCTACATGCAGGACACACCCCTGCATGTGTCCTAGACCTGGGAAGCTGGACCTGCAAAGATGTGAAAATTCAACATCCATGAAGATTGGCTGCTTCCTGTAAATATCCTCAGACATTCTCTCTCCCATCTCCCTCTCTCCCCCTCCACTCTTTATGTGAGTTTATCTATGGGGTGGGACCCCCTGAGTGTTGAGGGACTTACTGAGTTCAGAGCCCCCAATTCAAAATACAAAGTGGTGAAGAACTAAGGTTGGCAAAAAAAAAAGAAGAAAGAAAGAAACAGTGTGGAGAAGGAAATGGCAGCCTACTCCAGTATTCTTGCCTGGGAAATCCCGTGGACAGAGGAGCGTGGTGGGCTGCAGTGAAAGTGAAAGAAAGTGAAAGTGTCAGTTGTTCAGTCATGTCTGACTCTTTGCGACCTCATGGACTATAGCCCACAAGGTTCCTCTGTAGCAGATTCTAAGTCATTTCACAGAGATCTACATCCCTGCAGGGCTTCTTAGGGGAAAATGTAAGGGAAGGTCGGGGGAACTGCACTGAAGAGCCACCAAGACCAGTAGCCTCAGTGCTGCACAGAAGCCTGCTCCCCTAAACCCTATTCACACAAAGGGGCCAGAGACAAGTAAGCCAGCTGGTCAACCCAAAGTCAGAAGCTGGGCATCTTACTCCATCACAGGATAAGTGGTCCCTGATGGCCTCAGCACCAGCCTCTCGTCCATGAACCATCCTCATCCCACCCCCCTCACACAGTGAATGTGTGCTCAGGGAGTGCAGATTCATTTTGATATTTAATATGACCTTAAAGAAAGCAGCTGAAGGTAGGTCCCCTGCCTATCTCCAGGGGAAAACTCAAAATTCTGAAATATTCTAAGGCTTTGATCAGGAATACGAGAGAATCTCAAGTGACCAGTGAACTGTTGGAAGCTAGAGCATTTGGCATGTGTGTATTTAAAAGAATATAGTTGTAAACTCTCTTGTACAAGGCGACCATCTCCCCTTGCACTCTTGGCTCCGGCAGCTGCGGGCGTGAGCCCTGAGAGGTTGGCTGATGAGGCAACACCGTGCTCTCTTCCTGTTGCCCGATGGCCCGCTGGCTCCTGCAGTGGGCGAGGAGGCTACCAGGGCTCCAGGCTCAGCAAAGCACCCCTCATGGATTTACTTTCTGCAGGAGCTTGAGCTGGCAGAACCCCAAAAGGATTTTGCCCCCAGCGTGTTCTCTGATTTTCATACCTTTCTGGATTTCAAGGGTAATGCAATTTGAGGGTGTCCGATTCAATGAAAATAGCTCAGCAAAGTCTGGTTTGTGAGAGCTATTTGATGACTGAGATGCTGAGATCCCTTTTTTTGCTCATAGTCTTCTGAGCCCATCTACTCTAAACCCTTACCCTGGTTGGAAGCTGGAGAGACACAACCCACGTTATAGAGGAAAATGGAGCCAAGGCATGGTGAAGAAGTGTATCTAATTCTTCAAAATCTCCCATGATTCTTTTTTTTTTTTTTTATGTCACACCAGTCGACATGAAAGATCTTAGTTCCCCAACCAGGGATCGGATCCTCATGCCCCGCAGTGGAAGTATGGAGTCTTAACCACTAGACCACAGTTCATGATTCATACGTCTGTTTCACAGATGGGAACACTGAGACTCAGAAAGAGCCTTACCGTTTGTAGGTGAAAGAACAGAGCTATGAATAGGACTCACCTGACTCCAGAGACTGCCCTTCCCACTAGACCACATCATATCCTTGGGAAGCAAGCTACCCAGCCCCAGGGATCCCAGCCAATACCTCACGCTTCCCCTGGTTCTAGCCTCTGATTCCCCATTCTAAAGCCCCCTACCAGCAAGAATCTAGAAGGACCATCTCCCAGTTCCCAGCAAAACAGCTCTGATATATACTACACTTTTGGCATTGAAAGTTTTCGATGTCCTGGGACTTCCCTGGTGATCCAGTGGTTGAGATTTCACCTTCCGATGCAGGGGGTACAAATTTGATCCCTGGTCAGGGGGCTAAGATCCCAGGTGACTTGCTGCCAAAAATAAATAAATAATAAATAACATAAAACTGAAACAATGCTGTAAAAAATTCAATAGAATTTTTTATAAATGGTTCACATCAAAAAAAAAAAACTGCCATGTCCTTAGCTACTAATCCTAGTGGCTTAGGGAGTAAGTGGTGTACACGCTCTGTACAACAGTGCCGTGGACATCTGATTGGGTCCCAGGAGGCCAGCCCTCACTGTATCTGCCATTGAGGGGGGCTGTGTCATGCCAGGCCTCAGGTTCCCCACCTGTAAAACAAGAAGACGGGGCTGCTGACCTCAGAGAATCCACCCTCCTGACAATCTGCCAGGGTATGTCAACATAACCACCTTGGTGCCATAGGACCACGCTGAGCTACAGGACATGTCAAGACAGAACAAAAAGTGATAGAAAGCATTAGTCACTCAGTCGTAGCCGACTCTTTGTGACCCCAGGGACTAGAGCCCCCCAGTCTCCTCTGTCCAAGGAATTCTCCAGGAAAGAATATTGGAATGGGTTGCCATTTCCTCCTCGAGGGGATTTTCCCGATCCAGGGATAGAACTCGGGTCTCCTGCATTGCAGCTGGGTCCTTTACCATCTGAGTCGCCAGGGAAGCCCCAAGAAGACAGAGTGATCTGGATAAGAGAGAAGGGCTACCTGACACATCACTCGACATGGCGGGAATTCCAATTTCTTTCCTGTAAAACATACACCCATCACCCTAGCTAGGAAGGACTTCCTTGGGATGACAAATCCAAACCTCTAGGGCTTTTTTTTTTAGCCTGGAAAGACACAGCTGAGAACAGACATGAGTCTTGTGCGGAGCTCTAGCCGGGAGAGCCAGCCAGAGCGGCCTCCTTGGCGGAGCTGCCAGCCTCCGGTAAGATAACATCTCTGAAAGCATTTTGTCAGCTGTTTGGTGCCAAGGCAAGGACAAGGGATTTGAATTGTGTACAGGAGCTGGAGTTCCTCTCTTGAGACTTTAAGGATAAATAAAGGCAGTGTTACTTAACACTGGAAGGAACAAACCACCCAATGGACAAGAATACAGGCTGAGAAGTACCACCGACTCCAAACAAAACTCTAAGATGTTTCATGAACATCAAAGGCTTTGAAGTTAAAATCCAGGGACCCCTCTGTGGCTTACTCCAAAATAGAGCTCCTCTTCCTCTTTCTCATCATCAGTCTATAGACGCACCCCTGGTCTCATCCTCAGCACCACAATGGGCATTTCAGGGCAGTGTTACCCCCATCTTCCAAGTGAAGAAACTGAAATTCACAACAGTTGCAAGCGTTGTCAAAGCCACACATCTAGCAAGCGGTATAGCCTCCGACTTGAGCCAGAGGTCAAGGTCCTTTCTGCTATTAACTTAGCTCACCCCTGGGATTCGTTCTTCTTTCATTTATGTGTTCATTCATTTAATAGACGTCTAGGAAGTAGCTTCAAAACAAAAGAAACAGGAAACTGGAGGATGTTTTCTTTCCCATCTCCTGGCAAGATTGGGACATTTTCAATGGAAACAGTAACATTTTGTCTCTGTTCTAAAATCACGTCTGTCATCTCATTGTCTTCACTGATTCTCTTTGTAGCGGAGAAGTTCTTAAAGATCCCCCCTTCTCTCTGGCTGGTCCCCTGCTTCTTCCCAGCTCCCTTCCTGGGTTCAAACTTCACTGACCTTTCAGTCCTTAATGATACCAGCCAAGCAAATGCTTTCTCAGGGCCTGCGTACAAGCCATTTTTCCCATGCACAAGTGTCCACATCCTTCCCATCATTTGGGTCTGGACTCAACTGTCCTGGCCTGGCTTCTGCTGTCTGACCTGTCACACGACCTCGGCATACACAGCCCTGTCCACCACGGTGCCCTTAACTTTCTTCATGGCACTTACCACTACCTAAGGTTTTCTAATTCATCTTCACTTGTTTGCTGCCAGTCTCCCCCCACCCTCAGGAAGGAGAACACCAGAAGAGTGAGGACCTTGTGTGTCTTGTTCACCAGAGATACCTCCTGTCCTGTGTTTAACACATAACAAGCTCGTGGTAAGTATTCATTGAATAAAATCGGTAATTACTGGTCATGGTGTCAATATTTACTCCACTGCATCCAACTGCACTGTTTATACCACAGGGTCATTGTTATAAGTTGTAGATGAGGGACCTCCCTGGTGGTGGTCCAGTGGTTAAGACTCTGCCTTCCAATCCAGGAGGTGTGGGTTCCATCCCTGATCGGGGAGCTAAGATTCCACATGCCTCGAGGCCAAAAAAACCAAAACATAAAACAGAAGCAATACTGTAATACATTCAATAAAGCCTTTAAAAATGATCCAGGTAAAAAAAAAAATTCTTTAAAAAAAAATTATAGACGAAAAAAAGAAAAGCCTTCTTTTCACTGAAATCAAATAGGTTCCAGGGAAATCTAATCTCTTCTAAGGAAAAGTTTCAGCAACCGTCAGATCCACACACACACACGCACACACACACACACAGTATGAACCTCAATTAGAAGACTCCCTTTGTCCTTATATTGTTTGTTTGTTTACACATGACATCAATTTATGAACAGTTGCTTCAGCTTCCAAGCTGGGAAAAAGCATCAGTAAGTTGAAGGCTGTGGACAGCACCTCTTCTGAGCCACCATGAAGCAAAAATTCTGGACAGCTCACAGAGGGGGCTATGTTGTCCAGTTAGAGCCGACATGTCTACCTCAGGCTCAGAACTAGCTCCAGCGCCTCCTCTCTCTGAACTTTTCCCTCACAAACCATCTGCTTTCCTCAGTTATGTATCATTCTTATTCTTCCCTCTTCCCTTATCTCACATGCTCTGATGAAAGGAGCCGAAGAACTCATGCACACTAAGGTGTAAATGATATGCGTATATTCATATTCTTTTTCAGATTCTTTTCCACTTATAGGTTATTACAGAACATTGAGTACATATAGTAGGTCCTTATCGGTTATCTCCTTTATGTTTAGTGGTGTGTATCTGTTCATCACAACCTCCTAGTTTATCCCTCCCCCCACTTTCCCCTTTGGGAGTCATTAGTTTGTATTCTATGTCTGTGAGTTTATTTGTTTTAAAAATAAGTTCATTAGTATCTTTTTTTTTAGATTCCACATGTAACCAACACCTTATGATATCTGTCTTTCTCTGTCTGGCTTACTTCACTTAGGATGATCATCTGAAATGGACATTGCTATTTTCATTTTTCAGAAGAGGAGAAAGCGAAGGCCCATAGACATAAACTAACGAGCCCAAGTTCAAATAGGCAGGAAACAGTAGAGCCAGGATTCCTTCTGACTCTGAAGATCTTGATTTTCCCTGTAGCTTCCTTCTTCACATGTGTGAGTCAGAGTAACCCACTGAGGTATGAGCTCTTAATTCCCAATATAACATATGCACTTACATGTTTAACTTCCCAAGTTAGAAGTGAAGGTCCACACTAAGTGCTGTGTCATTTGCGTGAGTGTTTTGGAGTGGCTCTCCTGATTGTAATTTATTTATTTATTTTTCTTTATATACATAATGATAAAAAAAAAAATAATGGTGTAGATAGTCATTAATTTTAGCCTTACTTGTACAAGAATTTTCTATTCCTTATTCATGATACTCGTTTCTTAAAGAAATGTTTACCTAGCAGAGACTGAGTACCAGATGCTACCGGTAGAAGGAAACAGAAGTAAAGCCCAACAGCCTTGCCTTCGAGGAGCTGACATTCCAGCAGGAGATGGAGAATAATACAACAAGGAAAACGCAGACTAAGTCAGGAAACACTGTTGCCTGAAATGAAGCAGGGGGAGAGCGTGGAATGCCGGGGTCCAGGCTGCAACGTTAACGCCTCTGCTCAGAGGAGGTGTCACCAAGGTGTCTGGGGTGCAGCTGGAGGTGAGGGAGCCACGCAGGGTGGCTCTCTGGGGAAGGCTCATTCCAGGGTTGGGGAACGCAAGGACAAAGTTTCTGAGACGGAGTATGTCACAAAGACAAATGAATTTTATGAAAAATACCAGTCTGATAAGTTGCTTGTGTATTGTAAATGCAAAAAAAAAAAAAAAAAAGGAGGTGAAAAAAATCTTTCAATGTATCTCCTACAATGGAACCAGGATCAGTGGTTGCCCCTGGAGAGGGGGTGGGCACTGCTGGGAGGGTGGGGGCTTCTGTGTAGACCCAGGTGGGGATTAAATGCTTGCAGTCATTTGCTGTCCACCTGCAATCTGGGTTCTTCACTCCGTGAAGTTATACCTGCATTTTTTTCAATTTGTTTTTTTTATTATTTTTTGTATTTATTTAGCTTTACAATGTCTTGAGAGTCCCTTGGATAGCAAGGAGATCAAACTAGTCCAATCCTAAAGGAAATCAACCCTGAATATTCATTAGAAGAACTGATACTGAAGCTCCAATACTTTGGCCACCTGATGAGAAAAACCAACTCACTGGAAAAGACCCTGATGCTGGGAAAGATTGAGGGCCAGAGCAGAAGGTGGGGGCCGGTGTGGAATACAGGATGAGATGGTTGGGTGGCATCCCGATTCAATGGACATGAGTTTGAGCAAACTCCGGTAGATGGTGAAGGACAGGGAAACCTGGCGTGCTGCAGTCCGTGGGGTCGCAAAGAACGGGACACAACTGAGCGACTGAACAACAACAATGTTGTGTTAGCCTCTGCTGCACAGTGAAGTGAACCAGCTCTATGTGTTCATATATCCACTCCCTCTCAGACCCCCCCCTCCCATCCCCTCCTCATCCACTCCTCTAGGTCATCACAGAATACTGCGCTGAGTGCCCGGGGCTATACGACAGCTCCCCACTAGCTATCTATTTTACACATGGTCATGTATATGTGTCAATCCCAGTCTCCCAATTTACCCCACCTTCTCCCCACCCCATGTCCACACATCCATTCTTCTGTCTGCATCTCTATTCCTGAGCGTAAGCAGGCTCATCGATGCATTTTTTCTAGATTCCACATATATGCGTTAATGTACAATGTTTGTTTTCCTCTTTCTGACTTACTTCACTCTATATGACAGACATGAAATCCATACACATCTCTCAAGATTTTTAAATTTAAAAGCAGAGAGGGGTCCTGGTTTTTCACTCCAGTCTCTGAAATTACTTATGTACAAGCTTCATGACTTCAGGATATTTAGTGCACATTGCAGGATTTCTCCTTTGTCATCCCTGCTTCAGAACCGCTCAGAAAAGGGACAGCTTCATAAGAACAGGGTTCAGGTCCTTGCTCTGCCACTTGGGGAGACTGGATGATTTTCTCTGGAACTGAATTTCTAAGCTATGAATCAGGGCTGGAGGGTAGCATTCACTTAACTGGGTTTGGGGAGTTGCAGGGAGGTTAGTTCTGACTCCATGTTGGAACTGTCTCTTAGATTTGCTTTCCCTGTTGCTTTTGTTATTATAATCTTACCTAAAGGCCAGCCTCAGAGAAGCCTGCCCCTCTGCCTGTTAAACTCAAGTGCTTTTGTTCAGAACCCTGTCCAACTGAGGATGGCAGGAAGGAAGAAATTAACACATCCTCCTGCCTGAGGCTTGCCATTCTAGGAGATATTTGCAAGACTAATCGCCTTGTTTCCTCACCTTCCCCCGTCTCTGATCCATAAAAGAACCCAGCATCCAGACTCTGACAAGATGGTTCTTTATTCGGTTTTCTGAATGAAGTCATATTCCTTGCCTCAACACCTCATCTTTTGGATTCACTGGCCTGTCAGTGGGGTGAGCAGATAGACACAAGAAATCATCTGGGAAGTTTATCCTTGAAAGTAAGACCAAAGACATCTTACTTAAGGTCATAAGTTGGGGTGTAGCCAGTTCTTGCTGGGAAGTGCCTTCAGGGACTCCTCCTTGGGCTTTGCAGCTGTTTGCATTCTGCTATCTCCCTCGGCTGCATATATTACAATTATTTTGCTGTTGTTGTTGACTCACATCTGACATTTTGTGATACCATAGACTGTAGCATGCCAGGCTTCCCTGTTCTTCACTGTCTCCCGGAGTTTGCTCAAACTCACGCCCATTGAGTCGGTGATGCCATCCAACCATCTCATCCTCTGCTGCCCTCTTCTCCTCCTGCCCTCAGTCTTTCCTAACATCAGGGTCTTTTCCAATAGTCAACTTTTTGAATCAGGTGTCCAAAGTATTGGAGCTTCAGCTTCAGTCCTTCCAATGAATATTCAGGGTTGATCTCCTTTAGGGTTGACTGGTTTGATCTCCTTGCTGTCCAACGGACTCTCAAGAGTCTTCTCCAGCACCACAGTTCAAAAGCATCATTTTTTCAGCACCTAGCCTTCTTTATGGTCCAACTCTCACATCTGTACACGACTACTGGAAAAACCATAGCTTTAGCTGAATGGACCTTTGTCGGCAAAGTGATATCTCTGCTTTTTAATACACTGTTTAAGTTTGTCATAGCTTTTCTTCCAAGGAGCAAGCATCTTTTAATTTCTTGACTGCAGTCACCGTCTGCAGTGATTTTGGAGCCCAAGAAAATTCAGTCTGCCACTGTTTCCACTTCTTCCCCCATCTATTTGCCATGAAGCGATGGGACTGGACTCCATGATCTTAGTTTTTTTAATGTTGAGTTTTAAGCCAGCTTTTTACTTGGGATCTTAGCTCCCAGACCAGGGATCGAACCTAAATTGCCTACATTGGAAGGTGAAGACTTAACCACCAGACCGCCAGGGAAGTCCTTTAATGGTTATTTTAAAACTAAAGAACAAATCAAGAAAATCATGATTCTTGCATGAGAATTATGGGAAATAATCTTGGGGAATAAAAGGAGGAAGTGTAGAAACTATATCTATCCAAGGAGTTAAATACACTAAGGATACCAAAGAATGTGTATCATTCAACCAAACACTGAGTGAACTGAGCTAGGCGTACTTAACTCTCAAGCTTTGTGTCCTTCTATGTTATTATTGTTGTACCTTTCAGGATAGTTTCAGCTGCTGGGAAGAAAGGGGATGATGATCACCTACAAGAATGCTGCCCTGATCCATTCACTCAAAAAAGCACTTATCAGACACTTTTACTGTGACTTTGGTTTATTCAGAGCACTGCACTTGACCCTGGAGAAAGTTCCAGGACCGAGGAAGTAACGATTTCCCTATTAATTCCAAAACTGAGAAACATAGACGGAGATGAAGGTGAAATATCTTGGTCTTTAAATGACTATAATTATGGTACCATTTCCAAAACACACCTATTAAAAAGGCAGGTTTATAGGAGGGAGACACACACTTATAAAGTAGTTGATAAACAGAATGTCCGTTTATGCTATTATATATTTATAAAATGAGTCCCGACCTGCTGTGGAGAGACAAATAATTGGAGAGGACCTCCCTCCTGTCGGAGCCCAGCGCAAGCTGTAACAGCAGCCCAGCGTTTAGAGCCTCTTGACGCGCCCCGGGAACATGTTGTAAAGTGCACTTTCCTGATTTATTTAATAAAAGCAATTCTTGCTCATTATTCCTCTTATTATCATTGGTAACAATAATAACAGGGTGTTTGAACATGTTACTTTTTCTCGGGGATTGGCCGGAAGGGCAGGTTTATTACTCATCTAATGGTGAACCAACTGGTGTGAGCCTGGGTCGGAGAAGATGCTGCCGGAAGGGCAGCGGGCGGTGGGGGTGGGAAGTGTGCAACCATCTGTGTTGTTACTTGGCATTATGATGCTGAGATGGTCCCGCTGGTTTCTTGGTCACTGTCTGGAGGCTATCAAACACCATGTGAGGAACAGGCTCCAAAACTTTCTGTGGTCTTGGCTTTGGAAACCAGTACTTGGTATCATGGAGACAGGAGCCCAGGTGCGTTCTGTGACATATAAGTGCCATGGTGGCCTCCTTCATTAGACCCTTGAAGAGATGGGTTAACAGAAACAGCCACAACATATAAAGAAGATTGCTGTTGCTTCTTTAGTCACGAAGTCATGTCTGACTCTTTTGTGGCCCCATGGACTGTAGCCCACCAGGCTCCTCTGTACATGGAATTTTCCTGGCAAGAATACTGGAATGGGTTGCCATTTCCTTCTCCAGGGGATCTTCCCAACCCAGAGATCACACCTGGGTCTCTTCCTTTGGCAGGCGGATTATTTACCACTGTGTCACCTGGGAGGCCCCCATAGACAAGATTGTTGTTGTTGTTCAGTCACTAAATTGTGTCTGACTCTTTGCAACTCCATGGACTGCAGCACCCCAGGCTTCCCTGTCCTTCACTATCTCCCAGAGTTTGCTCAAACTCATGCCCATTGAGTTGGTGATGCCATCCAACCATCTCATCGTCTTTTGCCCCCTTCTCCTCCTGCCTTCAATCTTTCCTAGCATCAGAGTCTTTTCCAATGAGTTAGCTCTTCGCATCAGGTGGTCAAAGTATTGGAGCTTCAGCTTCAGCACCAGTCCTTCCAATCAATATTCAGTGCTGATTTCCTTTACGATTGACTGGTTTGATGTCCAGGGGACTCGAGAGACTTCTCTAGCACCACTGTTCAAAAGCATCAATTCTTTGGCACTCAGCCTTCTTTATTGTCCAACTCACATCCACACATGACTACTGGAAAAACCATAGCTTTGACTAGATGGAGTCAACAAAGTGATGCCTCTGCTTTTGAATATGCTGTCTAGGTTTGTCACAGCTTTCCTTCCAAGAAGTGAGTGTCTTTTAATTTCTTAAGAAGATAAATTTTTTTAAAAAGATAAATTTCTTTAAAAAATAAAGAAGATGGAGCCTCTTACTTTGGATATTGTTACCTGAAATACAAGGGTGGCAAAAACCATCCGATGCTGAAGCCAACTTCGTCCTTGTAGGAGCAGGAGTGGAGATGTTCTACCTGGTGTGAACTTAATGATTAGCAGTTTTATCAGGTGCTAGAGGCTGGGACGGGCTCACCACCTGTAATCTCACCTGGACCAGGTATCTCCACTCTCTGTCAACCATAGATGCAGCTCTCCAGGCTTGCAAAGCAACTGGACACCAGGAAGGCAGGCTCAGCACTGACTGGGGTTTGAAGTTCGCTCTTTCATTTCCTAGAAGGGGAACCTTTGAGAAGTTACTCTAATATTCTGAGCCAAATTTTCCTCATCTGGAAAGCATAAACTGTAACACCAAGCCTGTAGGTCCATGATGTGACGAGTACAAACCCTGTTAAAAACCCAGCAGACACTGCACTTTATTAAAGGAAGTCATTCAATGGCTAAGTCAAAGAACTCTCTTGGTAAATGTCATTTTGCACTTGAAAATACATGGGTAATTTTCAAATATCTTTTGATATTGATTTCTAGCATAATTTCACAGTGATAAGAGATCAGACTCTGTATGATTTCTGTACTTTTAGACCATGAAATTTTTGCACTTTATGTCCCTGGATACCTTCTAGTGTCTCCAGATTTATAGTCTCTGGGAACTTGAATTTGTATCCTGTTTTTGTGTGAAAATTATATAAATCTCTATATTGAACTGGTTCATACTGCTTTTCAGGTCTACTGTATCCTTCTACTTCTCTGTCTATCCATTCTATTAATTTTGAGAATTAAATATATCAAATTTGATATATCAAAACTCCAACTAAAACTTCTGACCCATTGCAAAAGACCCTGATGCTGGGAAAGATTAAGGGCCAGAGGAGAAGGGGGCAACAGAGGATGAGATGATTGGCTGGCATCACTGACTCAATGGACATGAGTTTGAGCAAGCTCCGGGAGATAGTGAAGGACAGGGAAGCCTGGTGTGCTGCAGTTCATGGGGTTGAAGAGTCAGACATGACTTAGTGTCTGAACAACAACAAAATAATAGTAATATATTGTGGGACAATATGCAACTTTGTTCTGTATTTTTTAAGTCTCATTTAGCTGTTATCATACATTCATAATTTTAAAAATAAAAAAAGAAAGAAAACAAATAATTAAAGGAAGCCATTTCTACATCACCCTACTACATCCCTTGTTCCCATTCTTATCACAATCCAGCCCACATGGGGCTGTGGCTTCCAGGCTCCTGTCTGCTACTGAAAGTCAGAGAAACTCTCCTTTCCATATTTTGGTAAAGGCCAGAACAAGGATAGAAAATTGGAACATGTTCATTTATTTTCTCCCAAGGAACTGAAAGCTCAGTAATCAAAACATTGCTTTACTGGTGTTTAAAAACTGAACCGCGGGCAGCTGTACACGAAGAAACTGAGGTTTGCAGGAGTAATGGGAATTGCTGAAGTTCATGTAATAAGCCAGAGCTGTTATCCAGGGAGTCCCGGGATTGTCTGTCTTCCTCTTAGGGCTCTTTTCACTCTTACTGTGTTCGTGAACAAGGAAATCCTTTTTGCAACATGAGGAAAATGAACTGGAACTAGTATTGATTAAGCAGAGCTTCTTACAAGGCACTTTCACAAAACTATCTCCCGAATTTTGTGCAATAGATATTACTGTTAGCATTCACAAATGAAACTGAAATTCTGTGATGCTACCGAACCTGTTCAGAGTCACGGTATCCAAATAAGCAGAAGTCAGGTGGGTGTGGCCCCAACCATCCATTCCCCAATTATACATTCTTCTTATTCTTGAGCATGCAACATGAAAACTTTACGAGTATTTTTCAGAAAGTATACTTTCCCACCTTCACTTTCCTCACCACCTGCCCCCTGCATCTTTTCTCCCAGTCCAACCACTTTCTGTTTTTCAAATCCTTGCTCCACTGTGAAGCTTGTCTTGATCAGTACCTTTCTTTTGGATCCAAGGAATCCTGATTCTTCACCTCCTCTACCTGCTCCTGTCACTCATCTGAGAGCACGAGATGTGAGGTGTGCACTTGTAGACTTCTATTTTATCACATGATGTTAAAACCTAATCCCCTAGGAAGGATAACCCGAGGTTCACGCCCACTGTTTAAGTTCATGTGACCTGTATGTTGCGTGGGCCAAGCATGTCCAAGGAACTGTGGGTAAAGGGGAGGCAGGAAAAAGTGAGTAAAAGCAGGAAGGGGTCTCTCATCACCTCCTCACTGACAGGTGAGGCAGACAGGATAAGCAGGTACCAGCCAAAGCAGACGGTTCCCATGACTGAAGCATCCTGGTTCTGACTTCTGAGAAGTCAGCCTTGAAGCTTGTGTGGTTGGGGAGTCCTCTCTAGGAAAGGAAAAAAAATTACAGAGCCTTAGAAGAAGCCCGGGGCGGGGGGTGGGGGGGGGTGCAGGCACTAAAGTTCATGCTCCACAGTCTCTTTGTAGTCCGTCCCCAGGTAAGATACAGTTCCCTCTGGCTCCCCTTTGAGAAGTCTACCTTGAACCAAGGGCTGAATTTGGAGGCTTAGCCCACTATACATTCACAACACAGTCAAGAAGGTGTGACATTTCCGTTTTATAATTCAGCTCTTCTCATTCATTGTTGGCCACTTAAGCCCAAGTTTCTTAACCTCAGGGGTCCAGGTTGCTATCTCTTGGTGGGACCATCCATCAAACCCAACATCATCCTGAGTTCATAAATAGTCTACAAATGAGTGGATATTTGAACAGACAAATGAGTAAAAAGCACATGTTCAACAGTGACTTGTTGAATTTATAGCAGAAAATGTAATGATTATAATAATTACCGTTATTGAGTGTCTGTTATGATCTGGTGGGAATTATTATCTCAGATTTATAGCTGAGAAAATCGAGGTTCTTATGTGGTAAGTGGCTCGCCCAAGGTCAGACAGGAAGTGGCAGAACCAGATCCAATTAGCCCTAAAGTCTAGTTCTTTCCACCACGTGCTACAACTTAGAAGTCAGAACCAGGATGCTTCAGTCATGGGAACTGTCTGCTCTGGCTGGTACCTGCTCATCCTGTCTGCCTCACCTGTCAGTGAGGAGGTGATGAGAGACCCTTTCCTGCTTTTGCTCACTTTTTCCTGCCTCCCCTTTACCCACAGTTCCTTGGACATGCTTGGCCCACGCAACATACAGGTCACATGAACTTAAACAGTGGGCAAAATTCTCTTAGTGGGTCTGCAGTAGGAAGTAGAATTCAATAAGACTCAGCTTGGCAAACAGAAGGAGCATGCCAAGGAGACCGGGGTGCTGAGGACTAAACTTGGGAACCAGCGCCTGGGCTGCAGGAGAGGGGAGGAGATGAGCAAGAACTTCAGGGGCTTTTGCCTGGTGCCCCAGACTGCTCTGCAGATAAAGCCAACAGAAAGATGCTCTTTGCGGTCTCTTTGGACCAAACAGACTCTGTGATCATAGGGGAATGTGAGGGTGCATGCCAGATTCCCACCAAGCACTGAGAAGGAGGAGATCTCTCGGGCAGTTTTTATGGGATGAAAATGTGGTGGTGCTTTTAAGAGGTTTCAAGAGCCGGAGGCAAAAGATGCTCTGATAACTTTGGAATGAGATGCTCAAAAGCTCTCACCTCCATTATCTCACTGAAGTCTCTCTTATCCTTTAGGGTTGAAAGGGAGGCAGTCCTAGTCATTCCCAGTTCAGAGAGGGGAACTTGGAAGCCCAAGATGGGAAAGCCCAGAAGTTCACTGTGTTTATTCTATGTTTGGCTTGGCATGGGATGGCCCTGAATATTAAAAGCTTCTAGAAGAGAGGACAAACTAGAGTCTTTCCTTTTCATTATAGTCTAGTTCAATCTAGCATCCTGGTATTTGTTGTTATTTAGTCACTCAGTCATGTCCGACACTTTCGAGACCCCATGGACTATGGCCCGCCAGGCTCATCGAGACCCCAGGACTATGGTCCGTGGGATTTCCCAGGCAAGAATACTGGAGTGGGTTGCCATTTCCTCCTCCAGGGGATCTTCCCAATCTAGGGATTGAACCTGCATCTCCTGCATTGGCAGGCGGAATCTTTACTGCTCAGCTGCCTGGGAAATCACATTATAGTACAGTTCAATCTATTTTAAAATGCTGTCTGGGAACTTCTCTGGCAGGCCAGTGGTTCAGACTCCCTGCTTCCTCTGCAGGGGGCGTGGGTTCAATCCCTGGTCAGGAAACGTAAGATCCTGCATGTCTAGTCGGACAGGCAAAAAGTAGGGGGAAAGAGCAATGTTGTCTGATGCTGGGAAAGAGGGTTATAATGAGGGTGGTGACAATGATGGCGATGCCGGCAATGGCCGTCACCGGAACTCACTCAGAAATCAGAGCACCAGGAACGCCGGGGCAGTGGCCTGCTCCCAGGTCCCTGTGGACTGAGACCCAGAGAACCGGCAGAGTCCTCCCACACTGGTGACAAGCAACTCTTGACAGGAGCTACAAAAAACATAGGTGGAGAGGGGCAAGGAGACTGTGATTCCCCAGCTCTATTGTGCGTCTATGGTTCTGCAACGTCAGGTGGTCTGTTTTTTTTTTTTAGATTTTTGTTTGAAGATTCATGGCCTGAAGCTCTGCAGTCACTTTGTGACCATGAGGGGGAAATCCTAAGGGCAAAAATCAACATGCTTCGGATGGCAGAGAGGGCTTCCTTGGTAGCTCAGACTATAAAGAATTCGCCTGCCAATGCAGGAGACCCTGGTTTGACCCCTGGGTCAGAAAGATCCCCTGGAGAAAGAAATGACACCCCACTCCAATATTCTTGCCTGAAGAATCCCATGGACAGAGGAGCCTGGCAGGCTACAGTCCATGGGGTTGCAAAGAGCTGGACATGACTGAGTTTGCACACACACATACACACCCCCACACACACAAGATGGCAGAGCAGAAAGATGGAAAGAAGCTGGCTCTCTGGTGATACTGGGCCGTCAGACTGTCCAACTGCAGAAAGAGGCTCAGGATTCCTCACCGTGTGATGATAAATGTCCTCTTTACTTAAGCCCCTTGAGTCGAGGTCTCCATCCCTGCTGTACTAAGTATTTCAACCAGTACACCACCTGTGCAGAGAAAGAGCTCCGTGACAAAGGGGACAATAAAGCCAAGGAGTGTGCAAGGAGGAAAACACAAACGGGAGGCCGAGGGTGAAGGAGTTAGAGAGGGAAAGTGAGCAGTGAGACACGAAGAGCATCACTGGGGTGGGAGAGAATTAGAGCCTGTGTCCCGCAAGTCCACGGAACAGAAGGGTCCAGAAGAAGTACACAGGAGTGGACTGAAATCAATGACAGTAGAAGAAGGCAGAAGTCTATGGGAAGAGGAGGGTGGGATGGGGGTGGGGGTAATCACTCTTTGTCAGTTGACTATCTGTACAATGGACAGCTGCCCCACAGAAGCCAGGATGACCTGGGTGTCCAGGACTCAGGAAGCTCTGATCCTCAGGATGAGAAAGAAGTGTCATAGTGCAGATATGAACTCCCCACACCCAGGGCCTCCAGGGCAGAGGCTCTGCAGAATGCTGCCCATTGTCAGACCAGGAGCCCAGACACCTGGTCCCGACCTATCTCCCGCAGACAGAAAAGGCAACACAGAGCTGTAACTCTGGGAAGTCACTTTGTTGCTTTCTTGTTTCCAGTGCTGGGCAGCTCCCCAGGTCCCTCCTCCCTCCCACTTTATTCCTTCCTCCTTCGTGCTTCCTGCCTTTGATCACAGGGTTCCCTCTACCCTGGTGTCCTTCCTCACCATCCCATCTCTACTTGTTAAAGTTTCTCTTCCTGTCCTTCAAGGCTGCCACCTCCTCCAGGAAGTTCTCCCCAGTTCTCCCATGTCAAAGTTATCCTGGGCTCTTAGGTACCCCCATTTCACCTGGCTTGAACGTTTGTTCTTCTAAGCTCGAGGGGGACATGTCTGGGGGCATCTGTGGTCTCCTGGGAGATGAGCACAGACCCAGAAGGTAATTCCCCTGCACAAGTAAACGCAGGACCTACACACAGTCTGCCCCAAGTGTGAGCAGAATGTGGGTGACCCATCCCCTCTGCTCACCTTCAAAGTCGCCCCTCCCTCTTGCCTTCTCAGATGACCTCTAGAGCAGATGACCTTGGCAAAGCAGGATGTATACCATTCGCCTTCCCACCTCTGGAGGGTAGGTGACCTCACCGGTCCCCAGATAAAAGTCCACTTCCTTTGGGGCCACATCTCTCCTCGGCTGCCCTCTCCTGGGCTCCAGGCCCAACGCCTAGGCTCTCTGTTTCTCCTTATCACCCTCCGCCTTTATCTGGCATTGTTTCTTTCTCTGTCTGCCCACCTCTGTCAGACGCTGTCCTTGTCCTTCCCCAGCCCTCCTCCTCACTCCCTCAGCCTCCTGGACTGGAAGGATCTTCCTAGGAAAGTAAGTTGGCTTCCAGCGCATGAGGGGAGCTGGGATGAAGACCTAAGGGACAGGGGGCTTCAAGGTCTGAAACCAACCAGCAGGAACTTACACCGTGTTTACCAGACCTGACTGGACCTTGGAGCAAAGTCACTGGGCAGAGTCCCAGAAGCTGGGGCCAGAGATGCACACTGTGGCCTCACTAGCATCTTAGATGGTGACCCAAACAGTTTTGATTGCACACCCCATCAGTTTTTAGAATTGAGCAGTGGTTAAACTAACACAACGTTGTGAAGTGACTCTACTCCAATAAAAATTAATTTAGAAAATTGAGCAGCGACCTCAATCTATCTTAGTTCATTTGCTCAGACATGTCCGACTCTTTGGACCCCATAGACCACAACACGCCAGGCTTCCCTGTGCATCACCAGCTCCCAGAGCTTGCTCAAACTCATGTCCATCAAGTTGGTGATGCCATCCAGCCATCTCATCCTCTGTCATCCCCTTCACTTCCTACCTTCAACCTTTCCCAGCATCAGGGTCTTTTCCAGTGAGTCAGTTCTTTGCATCAGGTGGCCAAAGTATTGAAGTTTTCACTTCAGCATCAGTACCTCCAATGAATATTCAGGACTGATTTCCTTTAGGATTGACTGGTTGGATCTCCTTGAAGTCCAAGGGACTCTCAAGAGTCTTCTCCAACACCACAGTTCAAAAGCATCAGTTCTTCGGTGCTCAGCCTTCTTTATGGTCCAACTCTCACAGGCACACACGACTACTGGAAAAACCATAACTTTGACTAGACAGTCCTTTGTTGCCAAAGTAATGTCTCTGCTTTTTATATACTGTCTAGGTTGGTCATAGCTTTTCTTCCCAGGAGCAAGCATCTTTTAATTCCCTGGCTGCAGTCACCATCTGCAGTGATTTTGGAGCCCAAGAAAATAAAGTCTGTCACTGTTTCTGCTGTTTCCCCATCTATTTGCCATGAAGTGATGGGACTATATGCCATGATCTTAGTTTTTCAACAAATCAGTTGAGTTTTAAGCCAACTTTTTCACTCTCCTCTTTCACTCTCATCAAGAGGCTCTTTAGTCCCTCTTCACTTTCTGCCATAAGGGTGGTGTCATCCGCATATCTGAGGTTATTGATATTTCTCCCAGCAATCTTGATTCCAGCTTGTGCTTCATCCAGCCCAGCATTTCGCATGATGTACTTTGCATGTAAGTTGAATAAGCAGGGTGACAATATACAGCCTTGACGTACTCCCTTCCCAATTTGGAACCAGTGTTTCTACCTACTTCTATATATTTCCAATACTTTGGCCACCTGATGCGAAGAGCCGACTCATTGGAAAAGACTCAGATGCTAGGAAAGATTGAAGGCAGGAGGAAAAGGAGACAACAAAGGATCAGATGGTTGGATAGCATCACTGACTCAATGGACATGAGTTTGAGCAAATTCTGGGAGATAGTGAAGGACAGGGAAACTGAAGTGCTGCAGTCCATTGAGGTTGCAAAGAATTGGACAAGACTGAGCGACTGAACAACGTTTCCCTTGTTATTAACATCTTCCATAGTAGTAGAGTTTATGAACTAGTACTGATTTCGTTATGATTATTTTAAAGCCCCTGCTTTACTGTGCTTTGTTTTTTGGGGGGTTTTTTTTGGTCACACCGTGTGTGGCATACAGCAGCTTAGTTCCCTGACCAGGGATTGAACCCACACCCCATGCAGTGGAAGTTCAGAGTCCTAACCACTGGACTACCAGGGACCACAATGATATTTTTTGAAATAAATAGAAGTTTATTATTTCTCTTCCTAACCCCCAAGCCTCCGGCATATCCCCTGTGTCTGGTGGCCCCGGTGGTGACCATTGCTTTAGGAGGTCCCTTCTTAGTCCCCTTGCTCATCAGATAGCTCAGGAATGAGGCTGAGAGGGGATATCAGGTGAAGGGAGGTCAACAGTGTGAGCGCTGGGCAGATGAGCAGAGTTGGAGGGACGGCTTTAAGGATCAGTCCAGAAAGCATCTTGGAAGCTGGGCTTAGCCAGGGAGGTCAGAGACTGCTAGAGAGAAGGGTCTGGCATTTCCAGGGTGGAGAACAGCCCCGGTGCAGACCCCAGGGGAAGCAGGAGCGGAGGCAGAGGGGGTGACAGTGGGGTAGAATCTGGTTTGCATGAGGAGTGTGGCCTGGCAAGTGACACAGAGCTGGTCTGAGTCAGGGCAGTGGGTGGTGGACTCCAGGCCTGGGTCTTGGGTACTTTCCTTCTCCAAGAGCCCGTCTGCATTATTTTTGAGCCCAAGGTCCTGTCTCTTCTGCTGAACTCTGCATCCTGTGTGCACTGTGCTTAGTCACTTCAGTTGTGTCTGACTTTTTGTGACCCCCTGGGGGGCTGTAGCCCCCACCCCCCACCCCCAGGCTCCTCAGTTCATGGGATTTCCCAGGCAAGAATAGTGGAGTGGGTTGCCATTTCCTCCTCTGGGGGTCTTCCCAACCCAGGGATCAAACCAGCGTCTCTTGCATTGGCAGGCAGATTCTTTACCACTGCACCATGTGGGAGGCCCCTGTGTGTCCTGGTTCCCTGTGAAAACAGTGGGGTTTTCCTTGACCCTTGGGAGTCCATGTATTGGCTTGGCCAAAATGTTTGTTCTGGTTTTCTATAACAGCTCACAGAAGAACTTGAACAAATGTTTTGGCCAACCCAATATCTGGAGGACAGCCACGATCTTGGAGAAGAAAATTGTAGCAAGACCCCCATCCCTCTCTTCAGGGCAGACCATGAGATAAGAGCTGTCTGGGGAAATCAAGGCCTTTTCTGGCACGTATACGCAGAATGCACCCACGACATCCAGTACTCACCCACTCACTGCTGGCTGCTGTTCACATTCTGATTCCCAGGTTTTCCGTGACTTTAGATTGGAGGAGGTCCGGAAGCAGAGCACCTGGGGTCCCCTGCATCTGGACAGACATGAGCCCATGGACCTGTGCCCAGTCGCCCAGCACCCTGGCCATTATATAGGTCTGGGGTGTAGAAACAGGTACAAACCAAGATCACAGATAGGTAGGAACATAAGGATGACCGATGTGGTGCCGAAACGACTTCATCATCTGTGCGCATCCCTGGAGGCGGGACTGGGTCCCTTCCCTCTGCATTTCCGTGTCCAGCTCAGGGTCTGCTGTGCAGTCCGTGTGTCAGACAATTTGTGCATCCAGACGCGCTTACTTCATTCACCGTAGAACCAGGAAAGGCCTGGGGACCCTAAGCCTTGGGTCATGCTATCCCTTTCATGGCACCAAGTTACCAAATTGCTTCTGGACCTTGCTGTGGCTGCATTTTGGTTCGGCCAGCCACCTTGCTCCTCCACCCCAAGTACACCCACACCTGTTCCTCTGCTGGTTCACCCGGGCTAAAGATTACATGTGGCTTACAGAGACAGCTGTGACCACAGGGCCATTGAACAGCCGGGCTGGTTAGCTTCAACGAGGCTCAGCCCTGGCTCTAGGCAGCCTTCTTGGAGAAGGGAAGGTGCACGTGGGGACAGAGAGTGACGCTCAAACCCTTAATACTCAGTGGGGCCGCAGTGCCTGGAGGATAAAAATCCAAAGTCGTTAGGGTCAAGTTAGTCCTCCATCCATTTTTCTGGAGCCTTCTGTCTCTCCGTTACCACCTTCTACACTCTCACTCTAATCCTGACTTTACTCACCCAGCTCCCCAGATATCCATGGCTCAGTCACATTTAATATTTGCCATTCCTTATACGGGGCTTCCCTGGTTGGCTCAGATAGTAAAGAATCTGGCTGCAATGCAGGAGATGCAGGTTCGATCCCTGAGTCGGGAAGATCCCCTGGAGAAAGAAGTGGACACCCACTCCAGTATTCTTGCCTGGAGAATTCTAAATGGACAGAAGGGCCTGGCAGGCTACAGGCCACGGGGTTGCAAAGAGTCGGACATGACTGAGTAACTGACACTTTCATTCCTTATACGTATCCTTTGTCCACTGGCACAAACAGAGGATATGTCCAATGAATGTTTAAAACTGCTTCTTGCGTGGAAGGGTCTCCCCGCAGCAGGCTAGGAGGATTCTGGTTTTGGGAGCTGTTCTGTCACACAGGGCTTGGGGCACCACCTCCCCACTGTCTACCTCATCCCTCCTCAGAATTTCTCCAGAGAAGCACCCAGTGGCCCCCAGGAAGTCACGAAGCCCAGAGGCTCAGCACAACTGGTGCCCAGCAGCAACCTCTTCCAGTATCTATCCTTCATGCCACCCCTCCCTCATTTCCTCTGTGCCTCCCCCAACCACACACGCCGCTGGGATCCTCAGATGGAAGGCCCTTGGCAGCTCCAAGAGTTTCCCAGGCTGCTGCTCCTCCTCTGGACTCCTGAGTGCTGGTGACCTTCACCCCAGTGCAGCCATGACTCTTGGGCTTGGAACCAGAATCATCCAATTCATCTTCCTCTTATCCTTCAAAGGTGGGCAGGGTGCGTGGGCTTCTGGGAAGCCCCCAGACTACCCAGCATCCCAAGCGACACTCAGCCAAGAGCAAGGAAGTAGCGTGGGATTAAGTGCTCCCTGCTTTCCTGAGAAAGGCCAAGCTTATGCCTGTGGACCACACAGCTTTCCACCCATCACCTCTCATCCAAGTTCTGCAGCATTCCCACCATCCTAAGGAAGAATGGGCTCCAGTGACATAAAATCATGAAGGAGCTCAAGCTTCCCCCGTGGCTCAGTGGGAAAGAATCCACTTGCCAAGCAGGAAATGCGGGTTCGATCCCTGAATTGGGAAGACTCCCTGGAGAAGGAAGTGGCAACCCACTCCAGTATTCTTGCCTGGGAACTCCCATGAACACATGAGCCTGGAGGGTGAGGGGGTCACAGAGTTGGACACGACTGAGGACAGCACACACGTGAGGGATCTCAGACCCGTTCTGTCCGGTTTGGGAGCACTAGGCGGTTCTTCTTATCCTGCAGCTGACTTTCCCGAATCTACTGAATATTAAAATCCACACACCGCCTGGACAGGGCTGGAGGGAAACTGGCTCCTCATGGAGAGCTGGCCACAAGCAAGTCTGAGCGGTTGTTCTCCAAGAAATCTTTTAAAAATCACAGGAATCGCCGGAGAGTCTGAGTGCTGTGTGTGGGCAGTATCTTCTCCGCTTTGAAAACCAACCCAGAGTCATAAATTAGCAACACTGGGAGGGGTCTTGAGACCACTGCCTGAATGCCCGCTCCGTGTGAGGAAGCCGGAACCCACAGGGAGGCAGGGCCCGCCTAGTGGGACAGCCCGTCTCCTCCTCTTTCTCTTTAAAACTTTGACTCATACGCCCTTTTACCCAGAAACCAACCCACTCGCCCAGCTCCCCTCACCCAACAGCAGCTCGCTCCACACTCTGATTTCTGCTCAGCTGCTATTTTTATGCACCTGCTGGGTGTGTCCTTTGTGTATGTGTCATTATGTACATTTTAATGACTTATTTCCCCTATTAACCTATAAGCTAGAAAACTACTGATTCATTTGGGTTTCTTCTTGTAAATTACATGCTAACACTTCATTACCTAGTGACACCCGACTAACGGCCCCCGGCACCCATCTTGAGGGTCTCTGGCTCCCACCAGCTCCTGACTCTGCTACTTTCCAGCCATAGGACTCAGTCCCTCTAGAGGTGACATCAAAGGAAGGCTTTAGTCCCCACAATTGTCATGGGTGTTTGCTCAGTCACTAAGTCATGTCTGATTATTTGCGACCCCATGGACTGTAGCCCTCCAGGCTCCTCTGTCCATGGGATTTCCCAGGCAAGAATTCTGGAGTGGGTTGACATTTCCTCCTCCAGAGGATCTTCCTGACCCAGGGATCGAACCCGTGTCTCCTGTATCTCCTGCATTGAAGGCAGATTCTTTACCCTCTGAGCCACCAGTGAAGCCCTAAAAACCATGGTATGTGCCATTTAAATTATGAGAGGCCAGTTGATGTCAGGGGCCAGGATCTAAATGCTGCTCCCCAGTGTCTAGGAGGATAAAGCTGTGTCCGGACGGTTGGCCATGGAAGCCCAGAGTCCTGAGTGGCGGTGGTCACACCTCGGGCAGACATTTCTGTGGCCCCCATGTCACTGGCCTGCCCTGTGACGCGTGTCACTGGGACACAGGGAGGTTCCTGCTTGGCTGAGGGGTCAGGCAGGGGGTGGAGAGGGGAGAGAGAGGGAGCATGCTTGTGTCCACTGCAAACTGGAAAGTCCTCTCCGTTGGGTGATCCCCAGACAGTAGAGCCATGGGGGAATGTGCGCTGGGGAGGTGGGAGTGGGAGTGTGGGGGGATGTGTCTGGAGCAGAGGGTCTTTAGACACAAGTCTTTCCGTGTCCACGGTCTTTCTCGGGATTCTAGCCAAGCGAGAAGCATCTTCCCCTGGAGGAAGAAGTCACCTGGACAGCCAGGCTGGACTCCGCCCTTTTGGTCTCTGCAGGCAGCGCACACCTGGGGAGTCCCCAGATTGCTCCCACATCCCTTACCCAGGCTCCTGGAGCCCCGCCCTTCCCCCACCCGGGGTCCCCGCACCCACGTGGGCTGTGCTGAGAGCAGGCGGCAGTGCCCGGGCCTGGCAGAACTGGCAGGGGAAGGGCTCCAACCCGCCCCCACGCTCCCACCCAGCTCTCCACCCTCCAGCTGTCGCTCCCCCTCCAAGCCCACCATTTGGCAGAGCGCAGCCCCCCTCCCGCCCCCAGCCAGTCTGGTCCAGCAGGCACGGCTTAAGTTGCCACAGAAACTCTGACTTTCCTGGGGTTTGGAGCCGGCCGCGGCAAGGAGGGAGGTGGGCGGTGTCTGTGGCCACGGTTCCAAAGGCTGCTGGCTTCAGGATCCCCTATCCTCCCACGGCTTCTGGCGGGCACGGTCACTGCCGGACCAAGGCCTGGCAGATCCTGGCCTGAGGGGCGGGTGGCCTATTGTTGGTTCCTATTCCTCGCCCCCTGAAATCCCGAATAGCAAACCTCACCCTTAAGGGTCCATTTCCACCTTTCAAAGAACTTTCTACTATTTTATTCCACATGGTCCCCATGGGTTCCCAGGATAATTAAGACCAATCCCATTTGGCCAAAGAAGAAGCTGAGACCAGAGAGGGTGAAATAATTTGCCCAACGTCCCATGTTGGGGTTACTGGCATGGAACCCCCGGAGTCCTCCCCAGGCCATGTCATTAACACCACACCCTCTCTGGGTGACACAGCGTAATTCCAGAAGTCATGGCAAAAATGTCTTTCACTTTTCACAGACTCCCTTTTGAAGAAAAGACCCTGGAGGTGCCCCATGTAGGGAGCTGTTGGGGCATCGGGGAGACAGTAATTCACTCCTTCTTGGGCAGCCTCACCACATCTGGGCACCAGGACCCACCGTTGCCTCTCCCACTTGCTGGAAACACGTGCTCTGTGTCCTGGGCAAATCTGTTGATCGATGTGAAAAACCCCCAGAGAAAGATGCTTTGTCTGCGTTTTTCCATAGGAGGGATGGGAAGCTTCAGAGGGTAGAGGAAATTAAGAAAACTGGGGGAGGAAGAGGGCAGAGGAGGAAAAGATGTGCACGTGTGGGCCTGGAGACAGCAGTTGCAGGGGCTCACTCTTGCGACGTGTCCACCTCTTGGAAGTTTCTCGGGTAGACTTGTTAACTTGACCCCAACTGGCTTGAGAAGAGACCCCTCCAAGGCAGCAGGCTCATTCCTGAATCCACAGAACTGAAGTTACCAGGTCCAGCACAGTCCTAGACTCTGCCAGTGGTGAATCTGCACCCTGGTCTTGCATGTTTCCAGAGAAGGGGGCGCCTTGATCAGTTCTCAGGTCTCAGGTTCTACTTCGAGTCTAGCCTAAATCCTTCCTGCTGCATTTTAGAAAGACCTTCAAATCTCAGTGGAGGAGAGAGCAGGCGGGATGCCAACAGGTAGGAAATGAAATCAGGAGGCTGATGGTTTCCCTCTTTTCTTTCCTCTCCCCTCTCCTCCTCCTAGTCCATCACGTCGCTGCCCCTCACCCGTGGGGCTGCTTATCAGATGCCCCCACTGTGATGAGCAGCGCCTATGTGGATGGTGCCCTTATGAGTTACAGATTTTTGCCGTGAGCCTTCAGGCTTCTCCTTGCAGCCCGGACAAGGGAAATCCCATAATGAAGGATTTCATGGGGCTCAGAGGCTGGGAGCGGCTTTTCTTTCCATCTGTCGTTTTACTTCATGCCTTGACCTTTCTGTTCCCACGTGGGGCGGTACCAGGAAGAAGCCTAGGCTGGGCTGTGGACTAGGGAGCAAATGAACCTAAACAAGTAGACTGGGGTCAGATAACCTTGAAAGGGTGCATTAAGGACCAGAATACATCCTTCAGGGCTGTGATGGAGGCAGGTGCGGTGAAGAGAAAGGTTTAAAGAGAGGAGAAGGGCTTCCCTGATGGTCCAGTGGTCAAGAATCTGCCTCCCACTGCAGGGGACATGGGTTCGATCCCTGGGCCGGGAAGATCCCGCATGCCACAGGGCAACGGAGCCTGTGCACCACAACTACTGAAGCCCATGTGCCCTAGAGCCCTGCTCTGCAACAAGAGAAGCCACTGCAATGAGAAGCCTGCGATGGGGAATGGCACTCGCCTGCCACAACCAGAGAAAAACCTGTGCGAAGCAGCAAGGACTCAGTATAGCCAAAAATTTCTTTGAAAAATTAAATTTAAAAGAAAGAAAAAAGAGGCTCCAGTGAGAAGGAGTCCTCTGTGGAAGTGGGACCACAGAACAGCCTAGGAACCCCTTCCTGTCTGGCTACTCTGGCCAGACACCCAGCGATGCCACTTTTATCAAAAAAGCCAAGGCTCTTTTTTTGTTGTTCAGTCCTTAAGTCGTGTCTGATTCTTTGCGATCCCATGGACTGCAGCACGCCAGGCTTCCCTGTCCTTCCTGGGAACCCCCAAATCTGGTTTAAAGGCTGGCTTGACTCCCTGCTTGCTAGGACTTTGGGTCAGTCCCTTAACTTCCCCAAGCTTCACTTTCCACATTGGAAAGCCAAGGGCGGGGACTCAGATGTCACCAGCTGCTCTGCTGATGGAACAGGCAACCACCCAGGGCTCAGCCTGGTGCTTACAGGTGGGCAGCATGTAACCAGGGATGCTGGGCATGCTTTGGGGCAGGAAAGGACCCCAACACCTCCACCTGGAAGATCTCAGAAACCAGAAAGCCCAGCCGTGGCCTCAGTGCTCACAGAATACCTGGAACCTGCCCCGCTCCACACCCAGTGGGGCCTCAGCCCCGGACAAGCAGCGGTGAGAAAGCAGCTGGGGGCTTTGATGCCAGTGAAAAGGCCACCTTCTGAACAACTTTCCCATGTCGGGTCCAGACAGGGCTGAAAAAAACTCCCAGTCTCCAAGGCTCCACCACCAAACGCCCGGCTGGCCCTCGGCTTTGCAGAGGCCAAAGCCTCCGAGATGCACAAGGATTGTAATTGTTCGCAACGCTGGTAACATTTCATCTTCCCAAGGACCTTGTTCATTTATCAGGGTTCTTAAAACCCTTTTGTTCCTAGGCGCGCGGTGAGCACAGAAAACATTCTATCTAATATCAGAGCACAGCTGTTCCCTGACAGACAGACTTGGGGAGAAAGCCCTTAAAAAAAGGGGAAGGGGAGGAGGGGTTTATCCTACCAGGGACAGAAACATGGGAGAAGCAGCCAGGGCAGCTGCCTGACCAGAATAAGCTGTGTGGGGGCCCTGGGAGAAAGTCACCCCAGCGACAGTGGGCCCCCGGGCGCTGAGCCCCGAGACAGAGGCTAGGCCCCAAGTCGGGGCTCCACCCCCTGTAGGGTTCCTGGCAGCCGCACCCAAAGCCCCAGCCAAGGCCCCTAAAAATGTTTGAAGTAGGTGTGGAGTCTTGAGTAACATCTTCTTAAGGGCCAGTGTGGCTGGAAAAAAAAAAAAAAAGGCCTAGTGGAAAACTCTGTCCATCCAAGGCCACAGACGACCAGGAATATTTTCTAAAAAGGGCTCTGATTGCTCCTGAAGGCTCAGGACAGAGTAATCGGGGCCTGGCCATGGCGAGGACTTTGTGATGTTACCCACGGCTACAGAAGGTGGGGGCAGACAGGTCCCCAGTCTAAGATTTATTTTCAGCTCTTGACGATTGAGTCGGGAGTCGTGTAAAACTTAACAGTTTTGGATAAAGGAAAAATCACGTCCACGTTGATGAAACGTCTGAAGAGTCGACATTACTTTAAACGGCACTCTATTTCATAAATCAAAGCCACATTCTAAAAGGGAAAAAGGACTTCCCTGGTGGTCCAGTGGTTAAGACTCCGCCTTGCAATGCAGAGGACACAGGTTCAATCCCTGGACTGAGAATTAAGGTCCCACATGCCGCGGGGCAACTGGGCCTGCAGGTTGCAACTACTAAGCCTGCGTGCCACAACGAAAGATCTTCAAGATGCAGCAAAGATTTTGACACAGCCAAATCAATCAATCAATTTTTTTTTAAATAAAAGGGAAAAATGATAAAGTTCATTGAAGTGCCTTTTCAACACTGAAAATTACAGTTGCCTTGTAATCAATTGAAAATAAAGTCAGTGTTAGTCTCTCAGTTGTGTCTGACTCTTTGTGACCCCATGAACTGTCCACACAATTCTCTAGGCAAGAATGCTGGAGTGGGTAGTGATTCTTTTCTTCAGGAGATCTTCCCGATTTAGGGATCAAATCTGGGTCTCCTGCAGTTGCAGGCAGATTCTTTACCATCTGAGCCATCAAGGAAGCCCATATTAGTTAAGGACAGAAGTAGGTTTAAATGGTGGTGCTGTGTGACCTTGAGGAAATGTCTCAAACTGTCTGTGCTCCAGCGGAATAAGAATGAAGGCCCCTACGTCACAGGGTTGCTGTGAAGGTTCCAGGAGCTTCTCCATAAAATATGTTTCAAAGAGAGTGAGAATCTCTTGAGCCTCCCCTTTTAAAAGTAGAGGCTCAAATTTTAATGAAATGGAGGTGATTACAAGGCTTTGTTGTCATCAAGAAACAGGTAGTCTCAGCTTGACCACTAATTGGATCCTGAAGCATCTCCAGGCCTTGGTTACCTCCGCAGGAGGCAAATGACACCCGTCTATTTCATCTGACAGGAAGGTCAGGGTCAGAGAAACTTAGGAAATGTAAAGGCGTAGGTAACTGTGATCTATCATTATGACAAAGTATCTTTATTAAGGGCTTCCCAGGTGGCGCTAGTGGTAAAGAACCCGCCTGCCAATGCAGGAGATATAAGAGATGTTGGTTTGATCCCTAGGATGGGGAGATCCCCTGGAGGAGGGCATAGCAACCCACTCCAGTATTCTTGCCTGGAGAATCCCACGAACAGAGGAACCTGGCAGGCTACAGTCTACAGGGTTGCAGAGAGTCAGACATGACTAAAGCAACTTAGGACATAGTGCACGTCTTTATTATGTAATTTATTTCCTCTCGTTCAACAACCTCATGCAAGAACTTTGAATGAGTACTGGGACCCAAATTTCCACTGCACCCTTATTCTAACAGATCAATCGCTCAAGAGCGACAGGCAAGCAGTGGGGGAAAATTGGATATTGAGTCATTGTTCATTTTCTTAGTTATAATCATCGTATTGCAAATATGTAGGTACGAACACATGGGAGAGTTCTTCCATGGGTGCACGCGGAGTGTTTACAGATGATATCGCATGATGTTTGGATTTGCTTTAAAAATCTTTGTTGCAGGAGTGGAATCTGGAGCTGGGTATAGATAAAAGAAGGTTGGCCATATGTTAATAATTGTAGGAGCTGGGTGAGGGCACATGGGAGTTATTTATATTGTATTCTCTACCTTTATGTCTGAAAACTTTCCATAAAAACAATACCAAAAAAAAAAAAAAAAATCCAGAAGGGTATCAATGATTAAGCATCCATGAGGGCAGCTGAGGACCATGTAGAGAGTCCTAACCAGGACAGTCAGGTAGCTGGGATGCAAAGAAGGTGCCCAGTTTTGGGAGGAGGCTGGAAACTGGACGGCCTGCAGCGGACGAAGCTTTGTGCTGCCACCATCCCTTCATATCTCCAGGTTGCTGTGGCATTTCTCCGGTAAACGGGGGCGATGAGACTGAAATGCTCCTTTCAGCTTGAACATGATATGATCTTCGAGGATTTCAAAATCAGTTACACTTCACCAGGTTCTCTGAATGGAACACACAAATCTCACTTTCTTTTTTTTTTTATTTTATTTTATTTTATTTTTTTCAAATCTCACTTTCAAGTGAACGAAATCATTTACAATGTATCCAAAATGCTCTCAATTTAAAGAATCACCTCGGGAAATTGTCTGGGTCAGTATAACAAATATTTTGGTGAAGGTGTCCCTTCTGCTTCAATTTCTTCCTGGCTTTTCCATCTGTTTGTTAAGTTCCATTGACCAACACCTACAGAGTCTGGAGAAGTTCTTCCAAACTCCATTTCTAAGAGCTTAAGGATAATCTGGAAAAAAAAAAAAATCCTTTGGGTTTCAAATCTCATTACAAAAAAAAAAAACCACTCAAAGCCAGGCGTCTGCTTTCCTAGCTTAACCACCACGGAGGAACAAATATTACCTTCTTGGTGAGCTTGGCGAGAGGTTTCTTCTGGTTTCAGGTCACCACCGAGCATCAGGTCTGACTGTCCCGGACTGGAGATTGTAGGCAGAGCGGGTAGAGATCAAGTCCAGTCTGCCGGGCATTTTCTGAAAGGTGAATGTTCAACATCAATCCTCATAGGAGCCAGCTTCATCATATATCCTCCTACAAGCGGAGGACAGGAGAGCAGCTAACACAATGTTCTGGTTTGGCTGAGTCTATCAACCAACTGATGTGGGCTGTCTTCCCATTTTTCTCTGCCACGATGGACTGCATTCATTCACTGTACGTGTGACCCCAAATATATGGGCTTTATCCCCACGCCAACCAACTCTCCTGACGCCAACTGGGGGTCCGACAAGTCAATTTGGTTCTGATAGTGACCACAGGGTCTTAGCATAGACCCTGAGGTGACGAGCTCAGCCAACAAGACTTGCCCAGCTCAGATGGGGTGCCACCTGGACTCCTGACCAACAGGCCATAAATTCAGGGGTTCCCACAGCCTCCTCTTGGGGTTTGATCATTCCTAGAGCAGCTCACAGAGCTCTGGAACAATTTACACACTATTACTGGTTTATTAATGAACAATTCCGGGCTTCCCAGGTGGCGCTAGTGGTAAAGAACCCAACTGCCAGTGCAGGAGATTTAACAGACTTGGGTTTGATCCCTGAGTGGGGAAGATCTCCTGGAGGAGGGCATGGCAACCCACTCCAGAATTCCTGCCTGGAGAACCCCAAGGACAGAGGAGCTGTGGTGTTGCAAAGAGTCGGACACCCCCGGAGCGACTTAGCACGCACATAAAGGATATTATAAAGGATCCAAACAGACAACCAGATGAAGACGAACAGAGGGTGTGGTCTGGAAGCGTCCCAAGCATGGAACCTTCTGTCCCCATGGAGCTGGGTTGCATTGCCTTCCCAGGCGTGGTTGGTTAAGTCATCAGCCATGGGTGATGAACTCAATCTCCAGCCTCCTCCCCATCAGGAGGAGGAGGGATGGGACCCAAAGTTCCGACCCTCTAACCTTGGTCTCTTTCGTGACTAGCCCCATCCTGAAACTCTCTAGGGACCGTCCCCCCACCTCCGAGAGTGGCCTCATGAGAACAAAAGACACTCCTATCGCTCGGGAAACTCCAAGGAAGTAAGGAAGTGGGAACTGGGGACAAAGACCAAATATATATATATATATTTATTGTGTCACAGTTAACCTGAAGACTTGGAATGAAACGCCTGGAAATCTCACTTCTCCCAAGGAGTACCTGGTTTTTGTCCAGCAAGGACTCACTACTATTTTGTCCTTTCAAAAGCACCTGAACTCAGGAATTTCTTGGTGGTTCAGTGGTTAGGACTCCAGGCTATACTGCTAAGAGCACAAATCACACAGCATGGCCAAAAAAAAGCACCCGAACTCACAGATCACTGGAAAAGCAGACTAGAAGAGCCTTTGAACAATCAGTAAGCCAATATTTCTTGAGCAACTACTCTGTAGGGACATTTGCTAAGGGCTACAGGAGGTACAAAGGAACAAGAACGTCCTTGACAATGTCTTATTGAGAACAAGACGGAGACAAATCCCAGACTCTGACACCTGCCCGGGGTTTCAACACCGTGGTCCATCCAGTACCACTTAGGTCCTTAGCTGCCGAGGACCGGGGCCTCCAGTCCCTACTGTGTGATGCAGCAATAATAGTAACACAGACTTATAGGGTTGTTGGGAGGATTAAATCAGCTAATCCCTGGAAACAGTGCCTGGTACATGCCAAGTGTTCTGTAAGTGTCTTGTGAACACCTGAGAGGTGCATTAGAGCAAGAAGCTGCTATGGCCAGGACACATCGCACCAGCAAGACCTCCAGTGCCCAAGGCCAGATGGACGCTAGGGAGGGCATGTTTGCCATAAGAATGGGGTTACTGGGGAGACAGGTCCCTAGACTGACTGGGCTGGCTTCCAGAGTGTCTGAGGCTTTTATCACCCAGTCTGAACCCCAGCCCTCTGGGGACTCCTGCCCTCAAGGAGTGTGGACTGGCCTGGACCTCAGAGAACCCAGGCTTTGTATCTTCAGAACAGAACTGTGAATTCTATGTGTGCGGGCGCTGGTCAGTCAGGAAGGGCTTCTTGGAGGAGGTGGCGGTGGAACCAAGGCTTTAAAGAATGGTGGGATTTCATAAGGTTAGGGGCAGAGAGAGTGAAGAGGCCAGCTTTGCGGTGGCCCATCTCCTCTGTCTAGAGACCCCTTCGCTGGGCGAGGTCCTATGGCCACCCTTTGTCACGGTCAGGCATTGTACCCTGTTGGGGATGGTTCTCTTTCTCCCTGAAATCCCACTGCTGCTGCCCAAACAGAAACCTACTTTTTCTTGCCTGGCTCTCAGGAGAGCTGCTTCCTACATCCCCTCGCCCACAGAACAGCCCTTCTCAGATCTGAAGGCTGAGGTCATGCCAGCCCACCCCCGCCGGCCTTCTCGTCTCCCAAGGACCATGTTCGTCTGGTCCCCTCGAAGCCACACTTGGCGCTCAGCCCAGCTCGGGGGTGCCAACCCGCCAGTGGGCTCTGAGGCCTTCTCTGGCCCAACCCCAGGCTTGTGGCTGCTGTCTCATCACCCTCCCCTCCGCCCTCACCATCTCTGGAGCTGCAGAAATGCAGCTGTCCCTGGCACCCCGTCCCAGCTCAGCTCAGAGACTCTATTCTCAGAACCCTGGCATCCTACCCCGGACCCTCCCTCGCAGGAGATTTCCAGGGAGAAACAAAACCCAAACAGAGGAACGTTTTCCTATTGCATCACAAGACGTCAGCAGTGAAACACACACCCCGCCACTCACCAGCAGGGTGAGCCTGGGTGAGTGACATGCGTGTTCCGAGCCTCGGTTTCCCCATCTGTTAAAAGGGGATAACAGTGCCCCTACACGGTGTTGTTGTGAGAGCTGGAGGAGTTACTATAAAAGAAGTATTGAACGGTGCCTTGTGCAGAGTGAGGGCCCTGTTAGTGTAGGGTCTGGTTGGGATGGTGGTTAAGAGGGTGGGAGACTGCATCAGGCGTCCCGGAGACATCATTTAACCTCTCTAAGCCCCAGTTTCTTCATCTTCTTACAGTAAGAATAATCATAGCACCTACTTCCCTAAAGTGTTGGACGACCATAGGAGATGCTGGCTGCTAATTGGTCCGTGTTAGTGAGGTAGCACCGTAATTGACATGTAGTAAGTCACATTAAAGCTTATAGCATTAAAAAACAAAAAAAAGAACCTTTTTCCTTTCGTGTTTCTCATATGGACCATTTCTAAAGTTTTTGTTGAATGTGTCACAATATTGCTTCTGACTTATGTTTTGGTTTTTTGGCCCCGAGGCATGTGGGATCTTAGCCTCCTGACCAGGGATCAAACTCGCACCCCTGCACTGGATGGTGAAGTCTTAACCACTGGACTGCCAGGGAAGTCCCAAGAAGAAGAATCTTAAAGGAAGAAAAAAAGAAAGGCTGATCAAGTCTGGATAGAAGAGTGATGATCAAACTCAAGAGAGATATAAAATGTCTGCAACTCACCCCTCACCCCAGAAGTGGCCCCCGTCCAGGGCACCCCTTGCCAGGCTGAACCAGAGGTCCCGAAATAGACCAGGATTCAATGAACAGCATATTTAAGCATGCCTGCTTGCCCCCCAGGAAACCAGGGGAGGAAAAAGAATCCCTTGAAGGATTTTTCTCCACCCGACAAGCAGACAGACCTATTCCATTGGAGAGGGCGGATGCCATGGGTGCCACAGATTGGGTGGACTTGAATGCCAGGGTCAGGAGCTTGGGCTTTTGAAAGACCGGTTCAAGTCCACAATTCTGCCAGTTACTGGTTATGGAATTTGGGTAAATTTCTTACTCCTTCCTAGCCTCAGTTTCCTCCTTCCTAAAGTGGGGATTGTGCAAAGTACAATCCCTGGTGGCTCAGAAGGTAAAGAATCTGCCTGCAGTGCAGGAGACCAGGGTTCGATCCCTGGATAGGGAAGATCCCGCGGAGAAGGGAATGGCAACCCACTCCAGTAATTTTGCCTGGAGAATTTGATGGACAGAAGAACCTGGGAGGGAACAGTCCATGGTGTTGCAAAGAGTTGGACACAACACACACACACACACACACACACACACACACACCCCTTCACCATTGAGCACATGCTCAGTCATTCAGTTGTATCTCTTTGTGACCACATGGACTGTAGCCTGCCAGGCTCCTCTGTCCATGGAATTTTCCAGGCAAGAATACTGGAGTGGGTTGTCATTTCCTCCCCCAGGGGACCTTTCCAACCCAGGGATCGAACCTGTCTCTTGTGTCTCCTGCATTGCAGGCAGACTCTTTACCAACCACGGAGTAAGGAGAAGTAAATGAATTATTTGTTAAATGCCCAACACACTGTCTGGTAGATGTAAGTGCTGAATGAATCTGGGTCATTATTATCCATTCTGGATTTCTCAAACTCCTGAAAAGGGAAGGGCATTCTAGGCAGGAAGTATTTTTAGGGAATATCTGCTGTCTTCTTAACTGTTCTGGTTGGGGATCAGGAGAAGCAGGATGGGGCCATGACCTGAGCCCCGGAATGCTTCTGCCTCATGCCAGCACCACTGATGTGTGTGTCCATCCTGTGTCGAGGTCATGGTCCCCCTCTGGCTGCAATTGTCAATCCTGTCACCATCAACACCGCTCCTTCTGCAGAGATGTGAACACGCTGGCATTGTTTCCTCTGGCCAATGGCTTCTCTCTGCCCTGTGATTGGTACCCCCGAGATTCCACTGCGGTCCAGGCATGCCAGCTATGTCAGCGTGACTCCGGCTGTGTGCGTCTGACATCCACATGGCCCCGTAGAAGGCAGGCTGCAGCGAAAGGTTATTTGGAATGCTGCTGAATGTTTGATGGCTCTCGGGTTATCTTTTTGGGGTTAGGCCATTAAAGTCGCATCTCATGTTTTACGGAACAAAAGAGATAAACTACCTGTTGAAATTCATGGAGCACGGAGGGAATTTTTAAGGATACAGACCCAGCAGCAGCTGAAAGTCGGTGGGTTTTTTTTCCCCTAAAACTTTGCAGTTTGTCTTCCACATGGCGATTTCACTTGAATTCAAAGCAGAGACACAGAGGGAAGCAGAGAGGCGTCACAGTAACAGACTCAGGAAACCTTGGCGCTCGGGGTCACTTAAAAAGAACGTTGACCCATCTGTCTGGCTCCCATCACCCCATCAGAGAGCTGTCTGCTCTGTCCTTACTCTTTCTGCCCCACCTGCAGCATGCATCGTAAAGAAAAATCATTTTCCAGACAAATCAAAATGCCTCCTGGGTGTCTCTTAGTCACCCCCCCACCCCCGGCAACAGCCTTCTATCCCCGTGCTGTTCAGAGGTGGCCTGTGCTCAATGCTCTGGCCACAACAGCCAGTTCTTGGCCCTCTGAGAAACGGGACGCTTCGTCACTTTAGATCTGGGGCTGTGTCTCCTTTGCTCAAAGCATACTCCCCCTCCATCTTCACCCTCATCATCCAACCAAAACAGAGGCCAACCAAATGACAGGCACATTGCCAGGCCACGATAGGAAGATGGGCAGTCCAAGCATCAGAGCCTTCCCATCCTCTGCAACTGCACTCAAATGCCACCTCCTCCACGCAGCCTTCCCGGCTATCCACTCAAGAGAGCCCCTCAGTCTCCTTCCTGTGCTCCTGTAACACTGAGGGGATTCCTATCTCTCTTGCTCTTATATTAAGGGGAAAGCCATGTGTGAATACATTTGCTCTCTATAGACTGTGAGGTTGCTGAAGATAGGGACCTCAAGGTGTTCATTTTCTATCTTGGACTACTTCTGAGGTTGCAGCATTAAGGTCTCAAGACTTTTCTCCTCCCATGGACACTTAAATGCACAAAGAAACAAAGTACAATGATGGCACATCATTTATAAAAGCAAAAAAAAAAAAAAGTGATGGGAGAGGCTGCCCGCAGGTCCATTAATTATAGGAAGTGGTTAAATTATGATACATTCTGTGAATGCAAGAGACCCGGGTTTGATCCCTGGGTTGAGAAGATCTTCCTGCAGAAGAGAATGGCAACCCATTCCAGTACTCTTGCCTGGAAAATCCCTTGGACAGAGAAGCCTGGAGGGCTACAGTCCATGGTGTTGCAAACATTTGGGCGTGACTGAGCGACTATTAAAAAACCTTCTGCACTTACAATGAATGAAGCAGATCTATATCAACTGTTCACTGAAAAAAATAAAGCTGCGGGACAGTATGTTTGGCATGATCCTAGTTAGGGTTTTCACAATTCCAATGCTCGGAAAAAGAAAAATGAGAAGTAAAGATCTCTCTGCTCTGATTGGGAAGGTGTTGGATGATCTTAAAATGTTGGGAAAATGAGATAGCATTTAAAAATGAATTATACATACCTAAATATTTATTTGAAGTGGATGTACCTTTATTTACTAATCTTTTTTAAGTTTTTAGTGGCTTTGCTTGTTGTTGCTTCATTTTGTTTTTTACTTTTTGGGTATGCCACACGGCACATGGGATCTTCCTCAACCAGGGAGCAAGCCCACGTCCCTGCATTGGAAGCATGGAGTTTTAACCACTGGACCACCAGGGAAGTGCCTATTTACTAATCTCTTGATGTCAATCCAATGCCGAATTTTTAGCAGGGGTCCAATGATGGAGCTCTCCATCATCTCTCCTGGTAAGCCACACCCATAAAGCACCGACTGTGACTGCTAGTTTCATTTTCTGTAATGTAGAGGGAGAACTTAGAGACAAGGATGCAGTCATTTGGGTGCAGGTCCCTAAATTACGGTATGCAGAAGCTGTGTGTCCAACAAGTTGAATAAACTCTGTAAGCCTCTGTTTCTCATCTGTAACAATAGGACATGGTAATAGTAACCATTGGTAACCGAGAAAAAACAAAAAAAGATGATTCTCTGTTCAATGTCTCTTGTTCTCAATACGATTTAGCTGATCTATGAGGCATTTTACTTTCCTATTATCTTAGTACAGTAAGACGATGAAGAACCAGCAGGGGACCAGCCTACCTGGGTCTCTGGCCGTCTGTCTTCTCTCTCTGCCTTGAAGATACTCAAAGTCTAGAGATACCCAGAGGCGGTGAGGATTGTGGCATGAAGCACAGATGATGTGTAACAGAACCGTGCTAGGGGGTGCGGCAACAGAGAGCTGACCAAGTCAGTCTCTGCTCCAGGGGACATCTCAATATTAACAAAACGTTGGATATACATGGGAAGGTAATAATAATGAGGATGAGACTGTTAGCATAACTGACTCGGTGGACATGAGTGTCCGGGAGACAGTGGAGGACAGAGGAGCCTGGTGTGGTGCAGTCCGTGGGACCACAAAGAGTCGGACATGACTTAGCGACTCAACAACAACAAATAAGAATGGATTAGGATATTTTCAGTTGCAAATGATAAAATAAACCTCACAAAGTAGCTGAAATACCGAATTTTGTAATTGACTCAAGCAATGGAAAATTCCAAGGTTGGAAGGACTTCAGGAGATGCTTGATCAGATTTCTAGCTCTATCTCTCTTTGGTTTTTCTCAGTTCTGCCCTGCTCCCTGTGTCAGTTTTGTTCTCAGGCTAGCTTCCTGCTAGTTAAAAAAAAAAAAAAAAATGACTCTAGCAATTCTAGACCTCACATCTGAGACCATGTTGTCAAACTGCAGTCCCATAGGTTGCGCTGGCCTAGTGAGGTTCACATACCCAAGGCCAACTCAATCTCTCTGGCAAGAAGGACGGGATTATGTCAATCGGCTTGGGCCAATCAGGGATTACCCCTAGATCGGGTGATGGAATCGATTCAGATTTATCTTTACAACAACCCTAGGAGGTAAGTACTAGTAGCCTCTCTAGTTTATAGTGGCAGAAACCCAGCCCAGAGAGGCTAAGTAATTTTCTCAAGGTTGCACAGCTAAGAAGCAGTAGTGCCAGGATTCCTACTTTGGCTTTCTGACTCCAGGCCCCACATTCATAACCACTAAGCCCTAGAGTCTCCCAAGACACAAGCCCCACGGTGGTGCCTGATGGGCACTGTGGACAACACTGGTTGGGTAAACTGAGACGAATGACTGCTGGCTAGGCTCAGTTGGTGGAGAAGGCAGGGCTTGAGCTAGGTCTGCAGCAAGGGCGGGAAAATCAGAACCAGTGAACTTTCAGAGATAAGAATCATGTTATACCAGGAGTAACAGAGGCAGTGCGGTCAGACAGCTGCTGCCTGCCATCTATATACAAGCTGAATGAACTTTTAAAAATTATTTGACTCCTCTGAAGATCCCCTGGAGAAAGGAATGGCAACCCGCTCCAGTATTCTTGCCTGGAGAATCCCACGGGCAGAGGAGCCTGGTGGGCTACAGTCCATGAGGTTGTAAAGAGTCGGAGGCGACTGAGTGACTAACACTTTGCTCTTGACTCTCTGAGCCTACAGGTGAATCAAAGACCCATGCGGAGAAGCTCAAGAGAGAAGAAGGACGTCCTTGGTGATCCAGTGGTTAAGAATCTGCCTGCCAATGCAAGGGACACGGTTTGATCCCTGGTTTGGGAAGATTCCACACGCTGCGAGGCAGCTAAGGCCATGAGCCACAGCTACTGAAGCCCACGTGCCCTAGAGACTGCTCCGCAACAAGAGAAACCACAGCAGAAGACCACGCACACAGCCAGAGTAGCCCCTGCTCAGCACAACTAGAGAAAGCCCACACACAGCAACGAAGACCCAGTACAGCCAAAAATAAATACATAAATAAATTAAAAAAAAAAAAGAAGAAGAAGAAGAAAACAAAGAATACAGTCCCGGAAACCCAGAAAGGAACCAGTAAGAGTCCAGCCAAATCGTAAAATGGAAAGTCTCTTGGGAGGGCAAAGTACGATGTCACAACTCATGGGCTTGCTGTAGAGACAAGTCTAAAGCAATTATTCTATAGCAACTCCACCGCTGCCAGCTAGGAAATAGGAAAGAGAAAGTGTTAGCTGCTCAGTTTTGTCCAACTCTTTCAGATCCCATGGACTATAGCCCACCAGGCTCCTCTCTCCATGGCATCGCCCAGGCAAGAATACTGGAGTGGGTAGCCATTTCCTTCTCCAGGGGATCTTCCCAATCCAGGCTTTGAACCAAGGTCTCCTGCATTGCAGGCAGATTCTTTACAGTCTGAGCCATCAGGAAAGCAGGGGATAGGAAGGAAGGGGATAAAGATGAACCCTCAGGAGCTATAAGAATATTCTAATAGATAGCTCCTTACAGTCACACAATTCTGGACCTTGATGGGACAACAGACAACATTTGGTACAATCTGATTATCTTATAGCTGAGGAAGAAACACATCAGAACACATGGTGAGGCTTGCAGGCAAACTGCTTAACGCAGTGCCTGGTAAACAGTAGGTGCTCAATAGATCTTAACAGTATTTCTCATCATTTTTTGAAGTGACTTATCCGCGGTATCAGAAATCGGTCAGTGACCCAAAAAGATGAGAATCCACATCTCTTAATGCCCAATGCAGTGCCTTCCATTACGCTTAGCTTTTTTCTTCTATGGCAAATTCAAGACGAAGGATGCCAGGTATCGCTAAAAGAGCGGGGTTAGTTTCTTTCACCCAAAGCCAGCAACCCTCCTGAGTACCCAAAGTGGGGGGAAGCTATCACAGAAAGAAAATGTAGGGACAAGCACCAGACAAGGAGTTTGGAAACCAAGATTATGGATGTTGATCTGCCCTTAATCAGCTCAGTGATCTAGCCAGTTGAACCCCAGTTCACTCATCCATCAAATTAGAGATTTAGGGAAAACGTAAACTAAGTTTCCTTTCAACTCTGAAATTTTAGGGAAGTAGGTTCTGCTGTTCACATTGCAATGGATTGCTTTGTAAAAGAACATTAATTGAGTTCTAGGGGAAAATGGTATAAGGCAAAGGTCACACAAAAATTGAAAGGGAGAAAAGACACGAGAGTTGGCTTTAGATATCTGGAGAACTCTCTAGTCACACAGGGGTTAGACGTACACTGTGAGGCTCCAGAGGCAGAAATAAGCACCCAGAGGAAAAGCAACAGGGACAGACTCCTGCTAGATACAAAATGAGATTACGTTCATATATTTGCGGGCTCATTTATTAGGGCCACGTAATGTGTGTAATTATTAAATCTTCCCAATGAATTAACTGTTTTATCAACTGTTCTTGTTGTCTCTAGCAGCAGCTTTTGTCTTAAAGTCTATTTTGTCTGGTGTTGGCATAGCCACGTTAGCTCTCTTTTGGTTAGTGTTTGCATGATACATATTTTTTCATCTTTTTGCTTTAAGTTTATGTCTTTTAATCTAAAGTGTGTCTCTTGCAGATGGCATAGAGTTGGATCATGTTTTCTTTTATTCTGCCAACCACTTCCTTTGACTGAACTGTTTAGCTCATTTATACTTAATGTAATTACTAAGGTAGAATGGACATCTGTCATTTTGTTATTTGCTTTCTGTAGGTATTATGTCTTTTTTGTTCTTCTGTTTTCCATTGATAGACTCTTTTGTCTTGAGTAGTACTATTAAGTGTGACACTTAAATTCTCCTGTTTCATTTCCTTTAAAAAAAGTTTGGTTTTTTTTTCTTGGTAGATGTCCTGGGGACTACAATTAAAACAATGCGTTAATACCAACTTAATTTCAATAGTTTGCAAAAAATTTACTCCGTTACAACACTGTTCCCTCTCACTCTTTTGTGCTATTATTGTCATGCACATTACATCTTTAAGCATTATAAGCCTATCAACAAATGCCTTGAACCAATGTCTCTTAGCTTTACCAAGAGACCCAGTGTGTGTTGAGGGGAGAGTCTGGCTTCAGCAAGTGGTAGACAGTTTTTAGCTCTTAACTGTCACTTTCTGTTTACACAGAGGCCCAAGGTCGGCTGGTGGTGAGTAATTAGGGCTTGCTCAAGTCTCGCAATGTATGTGAAAAGCCCTGCACAAGCGGTGCGACTTTCTAGATTCCCAAGAATATGTCAGAACTGTTCAAAGCCCATATGGACAGCACATTTTCCAGCGTTTCCTTTTACTTTTCTCAGTCAGCCTCTTGTTAGCTCCAATGGGTATCACCACCTCAGGTAGTTGAAATGTTAAACAATTACCGCTGATTGTTTTGGGCAAACACCCTGGGGATAAGCTTGTTCAGAGAGCAAGCTCTGAGTCAGGTCAGATGATGACAAGCCCTGAGAAAGAAGCTGTTCCAGAAAACTGATAGATAAGTCAAATAGTGACATTTCTCTACCCTTAAAAGAGCAGATAAGTTTGCAAGGGCGACAGGACAAAAGGAAAACCTACTTAGATAGGCAAAAGTAACAGGCAGTGGTGGTCTGGTAAAAAAGCAAGGCACCTAGCCCAAAAGTTAAAAGTAGGGAAAATCATTATAACAGAAATGAACAGTAAGAAGTATCTAAAACCATTCAGAAAACAGAACCTATCTGTGAGTCACAATAAAATACTCAGAGAAGAAACAAGCAGAATGGGTAAATTGTAATGATATAGTTTAAATGAAAAGAAGCCATTAAATGAAAAGTTAATCCAAAGACTTAACTTCTTTAATTTCAGAAGTGAAGTGTGCTATTTTAGTCCTAGACTACCGCCAACGGGCTGTGAGATTATAGATATTAAGTGAGATGCTGTCCCATAGTTTTCTAAGGAAGAATTGGACTGTGTTTCCTAAATTTTAATAATTTGCATACAACTTTCCAAATTTTTAAAAACCGTATCTATGTTATCACTGCTTCAACTTAATTAATTTTTTAAAAAATGGATCCTTTTTTAAAACTTAAATACCAACTATAGTATTTGTGTAACTATGAGTTCGATACATTGCATGTTTTTTCTGCTATTCATTAAAATAAACATCAAAGCATTAAAACACAAAATGCTCCTCCATGTACCAACTACCTCACTTTGGTAAACAGTGAATTTTATATGTAAGCATCTCTCCACTTCTATGATTGTGTAAATGTGTTCTCCTTTGTCCCTTGCACAAGTTGGGAGATTATGAAGGTTGGAGGATTATCTCTGAGTTCATGTCTCTCTGAGGATGAAGTAACAGGATGTTTAGAATTGACTTGTTTGAGATTAAACCATGCTGGCAGAAGCCACTGAGTAACTGACCCATAGTGGTGTAAACAGTGGGTAGAGACACCCCACTATATTATGGGGACTAGACCTCACCTCTCATAACCCCAAGTCTAGTGCTTTCTCCAGGACACCATGCACCATGTTTAAAAAAATTACAGGGGACTTCCCTGGCTGTCCAGTGGTTGAGACTCTGCGATTCCACTGCAGGGGGCGTGAGTTTGATCCCTGGTTGGGGAACTAGGATCCTGCATGCTCTGTGGCAGTTAACCAAATTAACTAGTGAATTAAAAAATAAATCTTAAAATGATATAGAACCGTCCAGAAACTCTCCCAAATGTAGCTGCTTATTGCTGTTGCTGCTCAGTTGCTAAGTCATGTCCGACTCTTTGCGACCCTGTGGGCTGCAGCATCCAGGCTTCCCTGTCCTTCACTGTCTCCTGGAGTTTGTTCACACTCACGTCCACTGAGTCAGTGATACTTTCTAGACAGCTCAACCTCTGCTGCCCTCTTCTCCTTCTGCCTTCAATCTTAGCCAGCTTCAGGACTAGTTTCTCCTTCTCAGCAGCTAGGCTTTTTTTTGAAAGACTTTTGTTGCTGTTGTTGTGGACCATGTCAATTAAGACCAGGTCTTAATTGAGTTTTTACAGTATTGTTTCTGTTTTGTTTTTTTTTTTGACTCAAGGCTCGTGGAATCTTAGCTCCCCAACCAGGGATTGAACCTGTACCCCTGCACTGAAAGACAAAGTCTTAATCACTGGACTGCCAGGGGAAGTTCCCCAGGAGCCACACTTTTAAGAAGGAAATAGTCTACAAACACATAATTTTATATGGTAAATAATTTACATTAAGTGGATTTTGCTCAACGAATGACATTTCTCACATGTTCAAAGCAATGAAAAGTGGGACAGAGCAGAAAGCTCCCCTTGCTTACTCTTAGCTGTTAGGACGCAAGGAGGAACGTCCAGTCTAAAGACTGCAATGCTGGAAATCCAAGGAGTCACTTGATGCCCTGGGAGTTCCATGGAGTTCGGAATAAGCCTTGCTGAAAAGAGGCCCACAAGGCTCTGAGCCGTCACTTAGTCAGGCTACTTAAAGAAGGGTCTGTGAGTGAGGATCCAGTTGAAACACTATGTCCACAATATGCTGTGATGGGGCTATGTTTGGGATGCGGAGGTAAGCACTAGGTGAATTTAAGTTTTGTGCTGGAATTTTCATAAGCACCAGAACGCTCCTATATTCCATATATTTTTACATTCCGTGAAGTTTAAAGGCTACCATCTTCTGTTGACTTGGGACAATGAAAGTAGTCTTTTCATCAGCTGACAACACGTAGCAAATGCTCACCTATGTAACGTACTGAATTTAAAAGCTTTCAAGGGACTTCCCTGGAAGTCCAGTGGCTAAGACTGCACCCCCAGTGCTAAGGGTCCTGGGTTCAATCCCTGGTCAGGGAACTAGATCCCACATGCTGAAACTAAGAGTTCTCATGCTGAAACTAAGAGTTCTTGTGCTGCAACAAAGACCCAGCACAGCCAAATAAATAGAAACAAATATTTCTTTAAGAAATAGAAAGGAAATAAAAGATTTCAATCTATGAGGACTTAATATCTCCCAGATACCTAGGGAGTGAGAATACATCCACACAAATTCACAATTTAAGATTTTTTTATGTTAAACATAAAATACATAAAAGACGCTATTAGATATAATTCCTATTTTGATGACAATGATGATAAAGCCACAGGAACTTGAGAAATTTAGGGCTGAAAGGGAACTTCATGATCCTTTACTCCAGCTAGCTAATTTTGTAGATGAGAAAGGAACATCAGAAATGGAAGCACTTAAGCTATCCCCACGTCACACTGCTGGAACCAGAAGATGAGAATTCTGACTTCTAGGCTGGTGCCATCTCACCAACATGGTGCCAAGGACAAGATGTTTCCTTTATGTATTTTAGGAGACATCTGAGCTCACAATAAGACATCTACACTCTGCTCTCTCAACATCTGGATGAATCAGGATGAGTATTAATAAATGATCCACTTTTGACCTCAACTTCCCTAACCAAAGGAGTGAAACGCTAATCAATACTCTGTCTGACGCAGGGAAGGCTCATTCAGACGAGAAACAGATGGTCTGGGAAAAACAGCTACTCCAAGAAAGGACTGCTTGTAGACTGATGGACCAAGAAAGGAGTCTGGGTACTTTAAAAGGACTGACCAAACCCCAGACATGGAACCCATATAACCAACCAACAAGTTCCAATAAATCATTATCAAATTAAGAACACAGTTCAAGAATAACTTAAGAAAAATAATTTAAAAACACTATGCAGTCCAAGGAATAACTACTTGTGTAGACTGAATTTTAAAGAAAATATAAATCTCCATGCCCCTGCCTTAAGGTGGGTGGCATAAGGTGGGTAAGACACAGCATCTCATTCTATGCCTTCTGTTCTAGGTTTTATTACTTTCCTAAAGCGTTCATGTATGGGATGTTAATTCTTTCCCAGGTTTGATCCCTAGACAGTGGGCTTGTTAAGGACAGGGACTGTATTATCCAATACTTTTTCCTCCCTGCCAGTCTTACGAAACATTCATTTAGTGTCCAGTCTTCATACCCACCACATCCCTGACTTCTAGCACATTGTTTGACACCTGGTAAGGACTCAGTTTGTATCAAATAAATGAAACAATAAAACACAAAAGCCAAAGGCAATTTCCTAAGCACAGAAACCTCTGCATATCTGACTCCTTCATTAAAACCACTTAAATTCTACCTTACAAATCTGAAGCGTGCCCTCCGACATGCTCTGGTGTACTTCTGCACAGACCTGCGATGTTATCAGTTTAACACATATGTGATCGCTCAGCATGAATAACCTTGATGAATACTATATAGAATTTCAACTGCAGACTCCCTGACACAGAAGGCATATTCTATGACTGGCCAAAATGTCATGAGGGTCCATCGACCGTTCCCCTGTTTCTAAGCAAGACTGCATCTAATCTACAGCAGAGAGCCAGGTTTCTTAAATCTGAAAGAGCTCCACTGGGTGAAACATACAGGCAGCCGAAGTCAAGTCTTAAGTGTCTAAATGGAGGGTCAGACCTTGGTTTCTCAAGGTAAAGTATGGTTTTCATCCCAAGTGTAGCAGATTTCACTGGAGTTCGATTACCGACTTACTTAAATCATTTGCTAGATGACATAAAATTGCTGGTAATCACACTACAAAGAGTAATTATCTGAACTCTCCTTATACAAAGGCAAGTAAATTGAAGCCCTAGTCTATATTCTGTTAGGGAAATTTATAATTAGGCGTGCCATTTTATTTAAGAAAGAGAGAAACATAACAAGAATATATGTTCAGAAGTAGGGGGTAAAAAATAAAAGGCGATTCACCAGTTTATTGAAATTGTACAAAAGGGAGTTCATGGACTGCTATGTGAAACAACTAAATTTCTTGAGTTTAATAGATTTTAGGAAGACCCCACACACACAATGAATGGCCTGCCCACATGTGATGCGTGATCTAGACTCCCTCTCCCTCAAAATATTTCTTTAAAATAATATTTCATTATCCTAAAATAATTGGTGCCTGTGAGATGCCAGATGTAAGACATTTCATCTGAAACCTTGTGTAAACCCATACCATTCACTTTAGAACATCTTCCTTGACACCAGGAAAGACTTTAGGTCCTGAGTTTGCATTTGCCTAAGGGACTGCCTGGCTGCTCTTAAAAATGGAAACATATGTGGGCACGATGAAGGAAAGGATTTGTAAATTAAGCAAAGGATTTTTCCTGTTCATTTTTAATCCTGTGCCTTTCCCCCACCTCTCTTAAGCAACATGACTACTAAATTTTGGTGACTTTTTATTTTCAAAAGCACAAAATCGAGTGCTTTTGCTGTTATTTCCCAGTGAAAAACCCTAATTTTGGGATCCATTTCTTTATAACATGCTCACAATTTTTAAAGAAAAATAAAGTGCAGGCTCACACACATTCACTGGAAGAGAAAGAGACAGGTGGATTATTACTATTTATTATGATTATTATCATTATTAAATAGGGCTTGAAAGAACATACCTCTGTATGTCACAAAGAAAAAATTATTTGGTTTATAGCTGATGGAATCACAATGGAAGTGTGATTGGAGAGGGCTAACAGCAGAAATAAATCAGGACTTTTAATTTCACCTTCCACACGAACCCATGTCCTCTGAATTTGTGCTTTTCAGAGTTGTTTATATAATGCATAGGCACAGACTTTGTTTCAAGTTCATATGAGAGCAAATGCCCTTACTTAAGTAGGAGTGTAAATCCATCCTAGCTGGGATTGTCCAGCATACTTCTGCAAACTGCTTGCTTTCAAGTCAATCCCAAAATAGAAAGAACATCTCTCTCCAGAGGTGCACATTTTGAAGATTATAAAACTTAAAACATGCTCTATTCCACATTTCAAATTAAAAATGCCAACAAAAGACCACCAAGAAAATAATTTTTGAAAAATATTCCATCTGCCTCCTGAATTTTGCCACCAGGGAAAAAAAAAACCCCAAACAAGAACAACAATAAAACCTAAAACCTCAACAAGAAAACTATGTCTTCGGTTTATATTAATTAGGTTTTTTTAAGTTTGCAGAATGTGAATTCAGGGTGTTGTACAGCTATGCTATAAAGTAGACTAACAAATGCTGACAATCCTGTGTTTAAAAATTGAAAAATAAAATATGAAATAAGGACTATTTGTTAGAAATATTTTATATTGCTTCAATTTGGTTGTAGCTAATACACAGCCAAATAAAGCCACAAAATCGAAAGAATATTCAATCATACTAGAAAAGTGAACATTTTCAAGGCAAATGAACGTTTGAACTTGGGCAAAACTGAAGTGTTTATAAAACAAAATAAAATGACCATTGCTCCAAGAAAATTTCTGGTAGGGGTAGTCTTGATATTTCACTAAGGATGTAAATGTACAAAATGCTTACTCTGATCTCCCAGAACTTAAATGTCTAAAGTGAAGCAGGAGTAAAAGTTAAAAGACATTTGTCTTTTTTGGTTTCTTAAACACTTCTTTGACTCCTTCCCTTTTTTTTTCTTCAATAATTTATTCTATTTTTCTACCTTTGTACATACAAACCAAGTGCCCATCAAATCAGGCACCAAAAATCAGGAACTCAAACACAGTTCACTCAGACTGACCTTCAACAGCAAGTATTGACATTTTTTTTTATTAATTTTAACTCTTTTTCTCCCCCCAGAAGAAACAAAACAAAGTCTCTTGGGTCACATCAGCAACCATTAAACGAAAAAGAAAGAAATAATGAGTTAAAAATAGAGGGAATGTGTTCAAACGAAGGAAGAAGGTTCATAACCAAAGTCTGACATCTTCAAAAAGAAACAGTTCCACACTTCATATCTGATTCAAACAGAAAGCTTCTCCTTTACATTTGAAACAAATAATTCCACCTTCAATCCACATTTTCTAAGAAACCCCTAGCTTTCTACATCTGATTCCTGCAACAGTCTCTATACCTCACTGAGGTTAAAAGCTAGTTCATATTTGACTATTTTTTTCCCAAACATCATTCCCACAAAACTCCTTGTAAATTTCAGCAGAAACTCAGCATTGTCACCGTGGGTTTCAGGAATGGCACAGTTCAGATATCAAACCCCACCCCCCCCCCAAACGGAAAGATTTTAAAAGACTTTGCCCAAATGTAGGGGAAAGGATGATACTTGGGCTCACTCTGCAACTGCTGTGTTTAGCTCTGGGAGTCTAGGAGGTTCTCCCGGAGCTCGGACACCATGGGGGTACCCAGCGGGTGGGAGGGGAGTCGCCCTAAACGTTTGACGACCGATTTGTGAACTCTTGAAAAGTATATAGTTGTAGATGGATTTGCTCCTAACCCAGTAAAGTTCGTCCCAAGCTGCTTCTATGCAGACGTCACATGTCATTTTCAGCGCATCAGCCAGTCGGTATTGAAGGAGTGGATGGGGCGGGTGAGGGGGGTGGGGGTAGCAGGGAGGAAAAGTCACGCGTGAAAATCTTCTGGTGTCAAAATATGTGCCGAACTCCCTGCCGGGGAACAGAAAGCACACCCACGTCTCCATCACTGGAGAGGCGGAGGAGAGCCGGGTGGCGGCGCGTCGCGACCAGCAATCGCGATATTCAATCTGATGTCGCCAACGAGCGCAACTGGACCGCAACCCAAAGAAATCAGCTTTTCGCGGAGCTAGCAGCAGCTCGCGGCTTCCAAAGGCTGAAAATCAGCTCCCCGAGGTGGAAGATACGGGGGCGCGGGGGGAGGGTGGGGAAGGCCTGGGAGCCGGTGGCCGCTCGGCTCCGGGCGGGCGCGCACGGCGGGTCCCAGCGAGCGCGACGGCCGGGGGCGCGCGGTAGGAGCGTCCCTCGCGAGGTGCCGGCCACGCCGCCGCCGCCGCCGCCCGCCCCCTCCCCCGCCGCTTCCTCTCTCTCTCCCAGCCCCTTCCCCCACGTGTGGGTGACGTCAAAATTCCGCGAAAAAGCCGCGTGGTGGCTCCTCCAGCGGAGGCGCGATTCCACCGCCCAGCGGGCCCCTCCCGGGCGCCGGGGGCGGGGGAGGGCGAAGCAGTGAGCCGGCCGGTTCCCTTTCCTCCCGGAGGCCGGGCCCGCCGACGCCGCGGGCCAGACGCCCCCCGCCCCAAATCTTAGTGGAAAAGTCACTTTTTTTTTTTTTTTTTAAATAAAGCGAATACATTTCCAGGGCTATTTTCGGCCGCGTGAGGCGTGTCCAGCAGCTGAATCAGACAGGAAGAGGGGGAAAGTTCGGGTCTCTTTACTTTTTATTTTTTTTCCAAGGGAGAGGAGGAAGATGTGAGGTGGGCGAATGGACGGCAAGCGTTCCAGACCCCTGTCTGTCACATCTGCCGCCCCAGGCATGCAGCCCGGGTTCGAGCTCGGACCCCGGCAGGGCGGCTGGAGAGCGCAGGCCCCCGCCCGACTCTGTCCCCGCAGGGTCCAGGCGCCCCGGGGCCGCCACGGGCAGGGGGCAGCCGTGCGAAGTCCCGGAAGCGCCCTCACACCTGGTGTCCCTGGGCCTGGCCGGGGCGGGGCGAGGGGGGGAGGGCGGCTCCCGACGGCTCATCCCTACCCACTCACCCTCTGCCCCCGTGCGCTCCAGTTCCTGACCTGTCGGTCTTCTTCGTGCACATTTTTCTAACTTACTGCTACCCCCCCCCCCCCCACTCTCCCACTCCAGCTGCTCCTTCTGCACCCCGTCCGGTTCCTCCCTGGTACCCCGGGCGCCCGGAGCCGGGACTCGGACCCTCGGCCATCTACTTTCAAGCGACCGTCGGGTTTTCGGCTTTTACTGCCTGTCCGTCCCTAAATGGGAAAACCCCGACACAGCTCCGCTCTAGGAGGGGCTGTAAGGGGTGGGGGGAGGGCCTGAGCCCGAGCTCCCCTCCCCTCCCCCCACGCCGCCTGAGCGCCCCTCTGAGGACGCAGCTTCCCGTCGACGGCGGGATCACCTGGCTGGGCGGCGTCCGCCAGGTGAGCTGGGGCGTAAGTGTGCTCAGCGTTGCCGGTTCCTGCAGAAATGTGCCTATAAACACCCTACACCTACAGGGTTTTGTACCCTTTCCAACCGAAACTCCACAACGCGAGGGGTGGTGAGTCGGCCAGGGAGGGAATAAAAGTCCAATAAAACTGACGTTCGCTAAAGGTTATCACTGATCCTTCGAAGGGTAGGAATTTTTTTCCCCCTCGAGGGATGGAAAAGGAATAAGGAAGAGCCAACATTCTCTTCCCCCCCGCCCCCAACAGTGACCAGTTTTGACTTAAAAGCCAGAGCACAAGTTTGGTTTTGGTTTTTTTTTTTTTTTTTCTTTCCCCTCTAAGCCTACGTCTACAGTGAAAGAAAGTGCGCAGGTTTGCCCAGAAGGCAACGTGCCTTTTCCCGCGTGCGAGACGGTGTGCTTTTTAACAAGCAAAATTAAGCTTTTAACACATGGTCGGAGTGGCGACCAAAAGGGAAAACTCAGTTTCCAGTCCAAGCCTCCCGGAGACATTCCTGCCAACCTCCGCACCCTCGCACGCCCCACCCCGAGCCTCGGCGCCCGAACCACTGGGGGATGGATTCGCCGCGAGGTTGCAGTTCGGATAGAGTCCGTGATCGGAAGGGGAAGTCAACGGGGAACTGGAAGGGGCGAGCCTGCCGCGCGGGGAGCGCCCGCACTGGCGGCTCTGGGTGGACAGAGAGGGCGGCGGGGAGAGGGGCACCCGCCTGCGCCCCTCCCCTTCACAACCGCCTCCCCCCCGCCCCCGGCCCCGCTCCCCGCCGGAATTTCTCTGTAAAGCCAGACGGGTTTGGGGTTGGGGGGAGGGAAGGGGCGAGGGGGCCCCTCGGCTCGCTCCAGAGACTTGAGGCCCTGCCACCCAGGCTTTCTCCCCAGGGTGGGCGAGGCCCGGAGGACGACCACCCGCCTCTTCCCCGCCCCCCCCCGCCCCCCGCTGCCCCTCTTCAGGGGACCCCGAGCTCAGGATGCTTTCTCTGCAGGGAGGTGGAGAAAAGACCGTGCTGGGTTAGTTATCAAGTGATGTCAAGAGGCTGGGGGCCCTGGCCGGCTTCTGTCCTTGCCTGTCGGGGTAGATTTATACTTTTAAAAATACCTCTCGCGCCCCCACTGCCCCCCAGCCCCCTCCACTCCCGACTCCTGCAGGCTTGCTTTGATCCGCTCAAAGGTGGCTGAGCTGAAGTTTGAGTAGGTCTTTTATGGGGTCTTAAAATGTAAGTTAACGTATTTATCCGGAGTGACTCAAGGCCTGAGTCGGGAAGTCCACGTTGACTGAAATCAATAGGTGATTGTGAGGGACCCGCTCTTTTCCGAGGAACATGCTCCTGGGCCCCGGGTGTCACCCGCCGCGCGGGGCTGTTTCATTTTGAGTTTGCAACTTGGGTTTTTCAGCGAGCTTTTTTTTCTTCCCGAAAGCTAATGGCTTCCACCGCAATTAGACATTCTCCTCGCCCGCCCCCTTCCCTCCCCTTTCTTTACGTACAGTCGATTGGATCCTAATTCCTGCGGCTATTGATAAGGTCGCGGGCGCCCCGGCCTCTCCCCAGCCCCCGCCCGCCCCATCCCCGCTCTCCCTCCGCCCTCCCTTCCTTGGCTTCCTTTTGATGTAGCGGGGAACGCGTCCTACTAAAAAAAAAAAAAAAAAAAGTAATCTGCCCGGTAACAATCAGCGCGCAGTAGCAGGAGACCCAGAGCTATTGGCTATGCAAATAGAGGGAGGGGAGACGGCGCCCCAAACTCTTACTCACCCTTTTAAAGCGATAGCCCCCTCCACCCAGCCAGCCACCCACCCACCCCTTCCGCCCCACCCTCGTGGAAAGGGGCTGGCCCCGGGGCCGGAGTTAATCGCTCGCACCTCTGGTTTTCTGCGCGCTCCCTGCGCTCCCTTCCACCTCCCCCTCCTTTCGGGGAACCGCTCGCCTGGTTCACCCATCCCGCAATCCCCCCAGCTCACGCTCGCCCTCCGTGCCCCGGTTCTGAGACCCTCCTTGCTCCGCGAGGGAGGTGCTGGGCTGACCTCGGGGTGTAGCGAGAGCCCCGACCCACGCGGCGCTCGCCGCACGTGCCAGCTCGGCCAGCACCCAGGACGCAGGGCCCGTTCCTTTGCCCCTTGGAATGAAATATCACTGAGGGCAGGGTGGTGGGGGGCGGGTGGTGGCGGGAGGAAGGAGGTGAGGAAACGCCCCCGGATCCCCTCCCAAAGCGGCTTTGACCAGAGGATGCGTCGGAGCACGTGTCGGAGCCGACCGCGTCTCCACCGCAGTCCAGCTCTCGGGGAGAAAGCCCTGGCTGCGATGTAGGCGTGAACCCGGAGGGTCCGCGAGGGTGCCTGCGAGGGACCCGGGGTGGGAGATCTTGGGCCTCGGAGGAAACGAAGGGGTGGTGTCGTTTGCGCTGGGGGAGAGACAGGGAGCCCAACCTGCCCCCTCTCTCGCCCCCCTCCCCGCCCCCCCCCCCGGGCTATTTCCTAGAAAGCTGTATCAGTGTGGCCACGCTCGGCGCAGACACCTCGGGCGGCTTGTCAGCAGATGCAGGGCGAGGAAGCGGGTTTTTCCTGCGTGGCCGCTGGCCGCGGCGGAACCGCTGGTAGCCCTGCCCCCGGCCTGCGGCGGCTCGGGGCGCCTCCCCGCGTCTCCCAGTGGCGCCTGCGGCGCCCCAAGAACGGGAGGGTTTCTGCTCCTAGGTCACATTCTCCCACGTCGAAGAAGCGCCCCCTCCCTCCGAACACCCACCCCTCCGCCTTCTTCCTCTCCCCACACATCTCGGGGGGGCGGGGGGGGGAGGGCGGTGGCACGGGGCGGAGATTGGGGGGGTAATGTATTCGGTCCCTAGAATCGGGTTTCGGAAACCGGCTGAAAATGATCAAGAACGTACATTTCAGGGCCATACATACCATTTCCCTCTGGGTATGCAAAGTTAACTGTTTTCCAAAATCGCCCTCCTTCGGGCTCATGTAAGGGATCTTATTTCTCAATCGTCTGAGCCCACCTCATCTTCAGCTCACCCACCCGTCATTCCTGGATCTTAAATTCGTGGGCTGGAGTGTGGCGATCATGTTTGAGGAAGCCAGAGTCGGAGGGTCGTATTTTTGGCGGGATGCACCTACAGAATGTGCTGCAATTACAGGGAATAAGTAGGGATCGGTGGGTTTTTTTGTTTTTTGGTGGGTTCCCCTCTCCTGGGCCCCTGGCTTGGTGGAGGGAGAAGGCCTTGGAGAGCTAAGGGAGAGGGTGGGGGGCGGCGCGGGGGACCGCGTTTGAAGTTTGGTCGGGCCAGCTGCTGTTCTCCTTAATAACAAGAGGGGAAAGGAGGGAGAGTCTGAAGGAGGAGGGGAGGACCGGGAGGGGAGGGAAGGGGAGGAGGAACCGGAGAGGGGGGTGAGGCGAGAGGGAGGAGAAGTAACTGCCCAGCCAGTTTGCGTCACTGCCTCGGCGAGCAGAGAGCCGAGCGAGCTGGGGAGAGCAGACAAGTTTGAAGGGGAGGGCAGAGAGAGTCAGCCGCCCCCGGGGCGCTCCTCTCCCACCGCCCATCCTATCCCTTTTCACTCTTCTTCCCCGGCTTCTCTCTCTCTGCCCTTAACTCTCTCTCCCCCCACCCCAAAAAAACCCCCTTATTTAGCCAAAGGAAGGAGGTTCGGGGAATCCTCTCCCCTCCCCCTCCCAAAAAACCCCCCAACTTTTCCAGTCCGGAGATCGCAGGGGCGCGAGCGAGTAGCCCGCTGGCCATGGAGCTGCTGTGCGGTGAGGTGGAGCCGGTCCGCAGGGCTGTGCCGGACGCCAACCTGCTCCACGACGACCGCGTGTTGCAGAACTTGCTGACCATCGAGGAGCGCTACCTGCCCCAGTGCTCCTACTTCAAGTGCGTGCAGAAGGACATTCAGCCCTACATGCGCAGGATGGTGGCCACCTGGATGTTGGAGGTAGGGCTGCAGGCAGGCGCTCCCTCGGCCCCCGCGCCGGGTCCCCGAACCTGGGCGAGGGCAGCCTTGGGAGCCCGCCTCCCCACTCCTGCGCCAGAGCTTACCCCCGCGCCCTCGGCGAGACGCGTGGCTTCCTCTCGGTTCCTTGCGGGGGGTGCAAGATTCCCGGGGGGAGGGGGAGAGCAGCGAGGTTGTCCCAGGGCGGGGGGGTTGGGGAGCATCCCGAGCGCGTGTGCCTGCATGTGGCTGCCACCTCTTCCCACCGGCACCCACCCCCGCCGCGACCTTTTGCTAAGCCGAGGCTGCTTTCGGTGCCTTGAAGAAGAGAATAGGAGGGTGAACCCCGAAGTTAAAAAATCAGCTGCGCCCCCGCCCCCAGGCCAGGGCAAATGGGTCCCAGCCTCGGTTCCCCGCATGTGGTCGGGACTCCGCGTTGGCACTTAAGGGGGGAGGGGGAGGGCGGAGGGAGCAGAGAAACGGGGAATTCAGGAGCCCCGGAAGTCACACTGAAGAAACGTGTGTTTTCGGGGAACCCAGAAGAAGCACTTCTTTCCCCTTGCTCCGAACCCTTGCCGTGTGCCCACGTCTGCACGGCTCCGGACCTGCCGTGGTTTCGCCATGTTGCTTTGTAAACTCGGGGGTGGAGAGGCTGGACGCGTCGCCTGCTCCCCCTCGCACCCCACGACCCCGGTCCCCCCACTCCTGATGGTGCCCTCGCCCCCCCATCACCCACCCCGCCCCCTCGTGAAGGTTACTTACGGTTCGGCCTTCAGTTTCCTGGGTGCGGAGATCTGGGTGGGGTGGGAGGGGGAGGAGGTGTGTGCAGGGGGGATAGCGGGCCCCCCCCGAAGGAAAGGCCGGAGCCCCCCGCGCCTCTCTCCGGCGGCTCCCGTCCTCGAGCGTCCCCCAGCTCTTCGCCACTGTCCCCGGCCTCTGCCCTTGTGGGCCGCGGCCGGACACTCCCGCCGCCGCGCTTTCCCCTGCAAGTTTCCCCTCGGGATCCGAAGCCCCAGGGGTCGCGCTCCAGACCTTCCCGGCGCCCCAAGCCTCCGCTGCGGGAAGCCTGGGTCCTCTGCGGGGTTTTCACGGCGAAAGGGCTTTTCTGGGATATTTCCTCGATTTTTAATTATTTTTTGAACCCGTCTCCCCTGCTCCGACTCTGGCCGCCCAGGCTGCGCGGCGCTCGCTCCCTCCGCCCTCCCCCCGCTTCCCCACCTCTCCCCACCCACCCCCCCAAATGCGGCGCCTGGGCCGCGAGGACCCCTCCCGACAATTTTTTCAATTGTCGGGAATGATAGAGCAGGGTCTGGGGATCCGAATGAGACCAAGAACGAGACCCCCGGAGCCTCCAGAATATTTTTATTGATTTTTTGAAAAGATGACGAAATCCAAAAAAGAGAGTGAGTGAGTGCGAGCGCCCGGAGTAGTGAGCGGCCCATGGGGGCCGCGGGGCCGGCGCTGTTGCGCTCTCGGCTTCGGGGTCCTTAACCCCCCACTCCTTTGAGATTTTAAGCTCCCGGGGAGGACCCCCGCGCGGATGGCCAGGTAGATTGCCCCCAATTTCCTTGTCTTCATTCTTATCGCTTATTCTACTCCCCTCCCCTCCCCCCAAATTCAATATTTTTGTCATTTCCCTAGATTGTGCGATTTCCCTTTCTTCCTCCTTTCCTGATATTATGGTCTCCCCCCACCCCGACCCCTTCCCACTCGTGTCGTAGGTCTGTGAGGAGCAGAAGTGCGAAGAGGAGGTCTTTCCTCTCGCCATCAATTACCTGGACCGCTTCTTGGCCGGAGTCCCAACTCCGAAGACCCATCTGCAGCTGCTGGGGGCCGTGTGCATGTTCCTGGCGTCCAAGCTCAAAGAGACCATCCCGCTGACCGCTGAGAAGTTGTGCATTTACACCGACAACTCCATCAAGCCTCAGGAGCTGCTGGTAATGACTGCCTCCTTCCTGCCTGCCTGCCTTTCTGCTCTGCCCTGGCCTAATCCGCCTTGACCCACCGCTCCCAGAACAAACCCTTAGGACCCCAAATTACCCATCTGTGAAATGTCCACCCTTCGAGGAGCTCTGCCCTTTATATTGAGACTCCTTGTGTTCCTACTGTGTGCTGGACTGTACATACAAAGTACTCAGGCTCCGCCCATGCATAAGATCCTTCACAGAGGTTTGCAGAACATGTATGTGTGTGTGTGTGTGTGTGTGTGTGTGTGTGTGTGTGTAGCAGAGGTATAGAACACAATGATAATATTTTAATTAAATTCCCAATTTTCAATCACTGACTTCTGAGACAGTCATCAACCTCTCACATGATCCAGACATGTTGTGACGTGTCTCCTAAAAACTAGGAGTTCAAAGGTACGGTCTAGGGAATCTCTCAGACTCTCCAGCATAGCTGCATATAGTAGCTGTTCACTAAACACCAACTCACTGGCTTTTGAGCAGAGTCAAGGTTGGCCCTTTGTGGGCGGATTCTGAGGCGTGGATTCCCATCTCCGGTGGGGCTGGAACCTCTGTACAGACATGGGGGTTCTGTCTGGGCTCTGGTTTTCTGCCAGCAAACCTTTCTCCCAGCCAGTACCCCTTGAGTCTGCAGCGTCACGCTGAAGACGGCCATGTAGCCGCAGTGTGGCGTTGGTTGAGCGGCCCCAGAGGCCCACCTTCAGTGATATGCACACCCATCTCCCAACTCCTTGGAAGAGGGCCCCCCTCCCCTGTTCCTCCCCTCCAACCTCCCTCCCTGCTGACCAGGCCTGCACCGAAGTCCCCAGGGCCGGGACAGGCTGCCTGAACTGAGTTCTTTGTGAGAAGCCTTCCTCCCTGAGACTGTGCTGCCACCTAGCGGCAGACATGTGCAAGGACGGGGAGGAATCTCCGAGAATGCAGAGGGGCATGAATGACCTCACCTTTGAACAGCTGCCAGATTTCAGCTGCTTCTGGTTTGGTCGGAGAGGCCCAGAAAGGTGCTTTCTTCTGGGAGATCTGCTTCCTTTAATAATGGTACAAGTCGAGTGGTTTATACTCACATTCTCCCGTGAGAAGGAGAGCTGGAATTTCAAGCCGTCTTGGAAAGACCCTGATTGTTGAGGAGGCTATCTGTGTGTTTACCCTCAACCTCCGGAAAAAAGCAAAGGCCAACATTAAAGCCAGCAAAGACAAACAAACGGGTAGAATTAAGATCCCGTTATTATTTTTTTTCCCCAAGGGAGACCAGGAAAAATTATCTTCCTTTTGCTTCACTGTTTCATCATGATGGGGGGAGCTCAGATCTTTTTAGAGCACCCCAATTTTTTGGAGGGTCTGCCAAGCTAATTTATATTTCTGCAGACACATCTGCCTTTTCCTAGTCTCCTTATCCCAGAAGTTGAGATCTAGAGGGGTCCTCCTATTTTACCAACGAGGAAGCTAAGACCAGGGAAGGGGAGGGCATTGGCCGAGACCACACAGCTGGTGGGTGCCAAGTGGGTAGAATGGGGCTCCGGTGGCTGGGGGGAAGAGAGTCCGTTTCCTCCGGTGATTGTGGGAGCCAGCTGCACTGGCGGGCTGCTCTTAACCGCTCATTCTTATGATGATCGATCGATAGGCCTGTTTTCCCTCAGCACATATTTTTAAGGCCTTCTTTTTGGCTTGTTTCCCTTGAACGCAATTCCCCCTGAAGTATCTCAATGAGGGAAAGAAACAAGGTTTTTTTCAGTAGGTGGGATGCTGGGTGAGAGGCCCGCAGACATGGGGTTGCCTTGTGCCAGCATGTGGGCTGTTCTTCTCTATGACCTTGAACAAACACTTTCATCCTCCCCTGAATCCCCTCCAGCCGCAAAACGGGTGGCCAGTGACCCTCCGGTCCTTCAGTCATGGTAACAAAAACTTGCGAAAACCTGTATGTAGAAGGGTGCGCTGTGTCTGGGTGTCATTTCCTGAGGTCTTCTGCATTGTGTGTGCAGTGGGAAGTCTTAGCAGCAGAGAGGAAAATGGCACTTTTTGGCACCAACGGCAGGCAAGGTAATTGGTTGCCAAGGATTTGGGCCAAGAAACCTAAATCTGAGCTTCATTCTGTGTACATCTTTTTTCCAGGAGGATGAAAAAAGACTTATTAATCCAGTCACTGATATATACGATAAATTCCTACCAAAGGGCCACCACGACCTTGGTGGTATTTTACTGTGGATTCAGCCTTCTGGGTGGGCGGGCGACAGCATCCTCTGGAAGTCAGGGTTGGGTGGGGAAGGGGGGGTTGTGCAGCTGGAGAGGCTGAAGAAATAGCAGAAAGGACCATGGAGCCAGCGGCCACCTGGGCGCTCATTGGTTTCCGGGGAGCTTGACATTTGAAGCCTTCAGAGCCATCACCCACTTCAAAGCTTTAGGGCCACTCTGATAAATGGACCCGCCTTCCAGTCTAGCCTCGTCCTAATGAACATCCTCGAACAACTGGTCTAGATCCCAAGCCTCCCATCCGGGACACTGGGTCAGCCTGTGTGGGTTTTATACTCTTCTCCGCCTCCCTCCATCCCCAGGAGTGGGAGCTGGTGGTGCTGGGCAAGTTGAAATGGAACCTGGCGGCTGTCACCCCCCATGACTTCATCGAACACATCCTTCGAAAGCTGCCCCAGCCCAGCGAGAAGCTGTCGCTGATTCGCAAGCACGCTCAGACCTTCATCGCTCTGTGCGCCACTGGTAGGAACTGCCGGAGCCCCAGGGAGGCGGGGTGGCTGGGTGCTGAGGAGGGCTTTGGGGGGGCTGCAAGGGGAGATAGACCACAGCCCTAACTTCTGAGCATTTACAGGAGGGGTCCCAAGTAGTCTCTACAGAGTGCAAGGTTTCTTTCCTGGGTGGTTTTTTCCCTCTTTTATCTCAGCTGGTATATTTTCTCTCTCTGCCAAACTCATAAATGGTTTACGAGGACAGGTGTGGTAAGGGGAAGAAAAAAAAATAGTGCCTGTTAAAATATTCTTTATGGTGTCTAAAGTGCTCTTTTGAAGATTATTATATGCTCTCTGGTCGTGTTTAAATCTTTCATCTTTGGAGGGGAAAGGATGGCTTGGAGATAAGCCCAAGAGGAAATTTGGGGGGTGGAGGCAAATACAGGTTAAGGAACCCTGTCAAGATAAATACCGCCTGCCCTGTTACGTGGGAAGGGAAGAGGCCCCAGGATTTCTCTGGCAGGGCATTGACTGCCTCCGGCTGCTCCCTCTGGCAGGGTGGGGTTGGACCTGTGGACTTTGCAGCCGGGAGTCACTTCCGAAGCCTGGGCTCTGCTACCCTCCCTCCACGTGTTGAGGTTTTGATTGCAACCTGTAACATTGCAATGGCCTTTTCATGTTAAAAAGCGCTACACCTACCCTGTTGATCCCACAATTGATATGTAATCTTGTTGGCCCCTGTGCCATTAACTAATACACTAAAGGTAGTGGTTTGATACAGTCTCATCACATTGAACCTTGGCCAGTTTCTACATTCCCCCCCTCTCCCTGCCCCCCAACGGTAGTGGCTGTGGGAGAAACTCCAGACCCGCAATCATCTAGGGTGGAGCGTCAGGAGTTCATATTTTCACAAGCAGAAGTGTCAGGGAAAGAACTTGTTTGGGCAGATCTTTTTCCGCCCCCTGCTCCCCCCCCCCCCCCCACGCCGGGAGGTGGGGGAGAGGGCGGAGTTCAAGGTTGCCCTGAGTCTGCACTTGCATTGCAAAGGTGGGCCTGGGGGTTGACTTCTCTCAGTATCTTGTTACATATTATATTGGAGCCCAAGGAGATGAACACATTGTTTGCAATAGCAGTCCATGCCCTGTTCGCAGTCAAAAGGTCCGGCTTTGCTACATATCACTGGGTGACCTCCGAGTGTGCTTAAGTTTTGTCTGAACCTTAGCTTCTTCATCTGCAAAACACACGTGACATTCCTACAACCCTTTCAGGGTGGTTAGGAAAACGGACATCAGAAGAGATGATGGGTGAGGAGGCCCTTTGTCAACCAGGCAAGGTGTAGGCGAAGGGCCCTAGTACTAACTGTGAACGTGACTCTGATGCTGACTCTTCCAGCTAAGGCGGATACAGTGACTTTCACGCTGACCCTGCTGCGCCGTCTGAGTCCAGCAGGACGCCACGCTCTGCCTTCGCTGGCTCAGATGCAGGGTCCAGCCCACCCCACCCCCCCACCATGGATCCCAGGGCAAGCTTCCCCTCCCCGGGCTTCCCAGGTGCAGTCTGTGCCCTTCCTGCGGCCCCGGGGGCCACTCTTAGCTGTTGATCCCTGCTGCCTTGCAGGCTGTGGCCATTCTTAGCTGCTTCCCTTTCTGCTGTCTGGCCTGGGCCCTCGAGGTCAGCCCCTCATTGACTTGTCACTTTGTCTCCCAGGCCCCGCCTGTCCCCCCCTTCTCCGTGGTCATTATTCACTGGGGGAGGGGGTCAGCCAGTCCTTTTCTCTCTCGGACAGCTGACCCCTGAACCTGCGCTCCCGCATTGCCCAGCTGTTGATGGCCGGAGCTGTGATTTGACCTTGTCTCTTAACTGATGTACCTTTGGGGGTCCGTCTGCCCGCTCCTCGATGATCTCCAACTTGGATAGGAGGGTGGGTGGAGTCACCCAGGCCTAGAGCAGGTCCCCACATTCTCTAAAGGCCCATTCTCTAAAATTGGGGATCCCATCCCCCACTCCGGGCCTTCTTGGCCAGATCCTTGGGGCAGCTGCCAAGTTTGGGGCCAGAGTAGGGAGCCTGGGATTCAGGGACTGAGGACAGAGGTCTGAGGGGAGGCGGAGGAAGTTGGGAAGACTGCCTTGCTAGTGTGGGGCAGGGGGTGGGGAAGGATAGGAGAAAAGAGACTTCTAGCCAGGTACTCAGTAAGCCCCAGGTGTGGTCTGCTCAGAGCACAGGTCTCCTGTGTCTCCTAAAGGAAGGAGCCTATCTCCGGAGGCTTTTCTTTCCCCCATCTGCCCTTGAATGTGTCTGCAAGGCTATGTCACATGGCATCCTGCTGGCTGGGGCTTTAAGGCCATCGACCTGACTGATCGAGAGCCCGGGGGCTGCTTTTCTTAGCTGCTTTTCATCTCAGTTAGATGAGATGCCACACCCTGGGTGTGTGTCTGGGACAGGTAGCAGGTGGGAAGTCCCAGGAGCTGGGGTCCTGTTTCCCCACTCCCACCCCACATGGATCCCGCCGGTTCTGTCTCTGAGCTCTGGCAGCCAGGGGTGCGGTAGCGACCCTGGGGCGCGGTGGCCAGTCGAGGGGGGAAGCTGCTTGTGAAAGAGCTGGCCTTGGTCCCGCTGTCTGCAGAGAGTGCCTGTGTGTGAAAGGGGAAGAGGCTGGAGGCCGGACGAGTAGGGGGTGTCGGTCTTCTTCCTGGGGCTCGAGGCATAACCTGGTGAGACGGAGAGGTGCCCCCTTACCTCCCCTGGTCAACCCTGAATAGCCAGGGGGTGGAGACTCCCTCCGGCTGGTCCTGGTCGGCGGAGGCCACGGGACGAGGGGGAGCCATCATGGCTCCTGTGGAGCTTTAGCTGCCAGGCAGCAGGCAGGTCCTGATGGCAGAGCAGCCCCCCAGGTCTGCCAAGGGGGACGGAGACCACTGGGATGACTCAGGATCGCACGCTGGCATGGGGAGATTCTTGACACATGATATCATGCTCAACAGATGATTCCAGTTAGTCTAGAAGAGCCAATGGCATTGAGGTTGAACTTGGCGTGGGGGGGTGGGGAGAGGAGGTGTTTAGCCTCCCTACCCATGGCGCCCAGCCTCTCCTCTTTTTGCCTAGGTGCCCCCCACCCCAAGGTCCTGCCCTCAGCTATCCTGCACATGAGTATCCCCCCCGCCCCAGACTTCCGGGCCTGGGCCCCAGTGATGGTATCATGCCCGGTGCTCCCAGCCGTCTTCTTGGCTTTGCCTCCAGGTGTTCTTGTGAAGTTCATCCCCAGGTTGCAGCCAGAGAGTGATGGCCCAGGTGGCTCCAGTGGTAAAGAACCTGCCTGCTAGTGTAGGCAGAGGCAAGAGATGTGGTGTTCGATCCCTTAGTGGGGAAGATCCCCCGGAGAAGGAAATGGAAGCAGCCCACTCCAGTATTCTTTTTGTCATGCATTTTGAATTGAGTTGCTTTACAGTGTTGCATTGGTTTCTACCCATGGACAGAGGAGCCTGGCGGGCTACGGTCTGTGGGGTTGCAAAGAATCGGACACAACCACGCACACACACACACACACACACACAGAGTGAACACACACACAACCACGTGCATGCACACACACACACACACACACACACACACACAGAGTGAACACACACACGCGCGCGCACACACACACACAGTGATGGCCTAGACAGGATCTACCACTTGGCGCCTGAGCCAGGAAAGGAGGTTTGCCTGGGTGGTTGGAAAGTGGAAGGAAGAATGGAAACCCGCTCTCTGTCCTCTAGGAGCCAGGGTCGCAGGGGCCAGGGGGAGTGGCCCGTTGACCCGGAGTCTCCCTTCTTCCCTGGTGGGGACAGGCAGCCTGGCAAGGCCGTCTCACCTCCCATCTTGCTGTGAGGAGCAGGCTGAGGGCCCTCCTCCCGCCACCTGCTCCCAGCCAGGCCGCTGGAGTTAAACTGGCATCGAGGCCCCCACAAGGACGGGGTGGGCTGAACCGGCGCTGGGGGCCGCCGATGACGTCATTCGGTGGCCACTGAGCACCCTCCTCCTGGCCTTTTAAACCCCCACCGGACTGACGCCAGGTTGCGGGAGAGATGGAGGAGGGCGTCTCTGGTTGACACCTCAGAGAGAGGCTCTCTCGCCCCCCAGTGGTGAACAGAAGCACGGCAGTCACGCTTACCCGGTCAAGGCCTCCGTCGTAGTCAAAACAACCCGGATAACGCGACCCGCCAGGGCCCTGTAATCTGTGGCTGCAAACCTGCTTAGCTCAGAACGCTTCCTGAGTTGATGAACGTGGAGCACTTCTCTTGCCCTTGCCTGGGTTAAGGGGCCTCCCGGAGGTCCTTGAAAGACGTGGGGAGAATCTCTGCAGGGTCCCAGGGCAAGAGCAGGGTTGGGTGGGGGTGCGGCGGGGGCGGCTGAGGATGGAACGGGTTCCCGTCTCTTGGACGTCAAAGCCTAGGCTCCCTCCTCTGCTTCTGATGGGAGAGACGACCCTGAGTTCTTAGGGGGGCTGGAGATTGGGGGGGAAGGCTCTCTTCACCTTCCGAGGAGTCCTCCGGCGCACTGGGTGCCAAGTCCAGGCGCCTGCAAACCCAGCAGCAGACGCTAGACAAAGCCGCTTAACCTCTGGAGATTTCAGCGATTCACCGGTAAAAGCCAGTGTCGTGAAACAGGTGAATTTTACCTTGTTTTTGCTAATACTCGGCCAAGTCAGCAAACTGCAGGAACGCCGTCAGGGCTGGTCGGTGGAGATGCGCCCTTTGCCTTCCCCACCTCACCCGGAGGGTGGGGGTTAGGTCGCGGCTGCAGGTGTGTGGGCCTGCTCCTTGGCTCTGGCTACCCCTGCTGTTGCAGGAATGAATACGGTCCATCCAGCTTCCCTTTGATTGCCTGTATACTTATGTCGTCTTTCTGTCTCCCCTACCCCCACGTCCCCATGGGACCTCAGCTTCTCCTGTCCCTGACGGAGCAGCAGGAGGTGGTGGGGACTTCATGAGGCCGTGTTCCTGTCACACACACACACACACACACACACACTCACACACACACACACACACACACACACACACACAATCGGGAAGGAGCCTCCAGGCCCAGAGCAGATCCCTCATTCTCTCTGGGCTCCCCATGCACCTTCCCCTGAATCACTGCAGATGCTGAACAGAATCTCTTGACAGTCAGAACTGCCCACTCCAGCGCCTTCCCTGGCGGTCCAGTGGCTAAGATTAAGTGTTTCCACAATGCAAGGGGTTACAGGTTCGAGCCCTGGTAGGGGAACTAAGATCCCACAAACCATGAGGTGTGGCCAAAAGTGTACTGCCCGCCCCCATCCCGCAGCAAGTCCCAGTGTTAGGAATAGTGGGGGGTGATGGTGGTGGCGGTTGATGTGAACTGTTTACTGTGAGCAGGGCAACTGCTCTCTTGGTTGAATCCTCAGAACTACCCTGGGAGGTGGGTATAATTGTTACCCTCATTTGCAGGTGAGAAAACAGAGGCTCAGAGAGGGTCGGGTGACTGGCCCGGGAGACCTTCAAGCAGCTGGTGGGCAGTGGGCTACCAGCCTCCATGGCCTCCATCTTCCAGTGCTTCGAGCTGCGTGGCCCAAACCCTTCCCACCAACTAGGGGAGGCCTGCGTGGCTCCACGTGGATGCTCCTATCCATGTGGGGGCATCTCCCTTCTTAGAGATGTATCTTTAGAATGAACCACCCTGTGCTGTATTTTTATGTCCTATATTTGGGGGGCAGGGGACCATCCATGGTGCCTGGAGCGCAGGGAAACATGATCCAAATGGGTCCCTGCTCAGCTAACTACCTCTCACTCTGCTGAGGGTCAGGTTGCTCAGGAAGTGACACACACCTTATGTTTCCAGGTAGAGAGCTGAGGGTGGAGGGAGGCGCTCACCCCTGATCGTGCCTTCAGCACCAGAATACAACGTGTCAGCATTTCTGAGCAAGCGACTTAGAGATTCAGGGGAGATTGTTAGGTGATATTTAATTTTTGCTAAAATAAGTTTTCCCCACCCAGTGGTGGAGAAGTTTACATGTATCTTTGTATCTTCTAGTTCCCCTATATTCATGTACGTTTATGCCTATTTATATATTTATGGGTGGTTGCAATCTTGATCATAGCACACAGTCATAGAGTTTTTTTTTTTTTGCCCCCCTCCTCACCCAGGTAGGTATTGTGACTATTTCTTCATCCAGTTCCATAGCTGAAAGTTTAAGGTTTCCAGAAATGGCTGAATGGGCTGGGTGGAACTTTCCACAGTTGAATGTGGAGGTTAGCAAACAGTAGCTAGGACAAAGACGAGACCAGGTGTTTTATTGGGTATTTTCCTCTCTGCCATTTCCCCTATCAGCAGAGAGGGGAGTGTCTCTGGGTGTAGTCTTGGGGGAGCCCCCGAGGCCATGCAGAACTGCCCCATGGAGAGACTTGTCTTGTGACTTCACTGCCTGGTGGAAGCCAGGGTGTCTGCTCTGTGGTGACCTAGACGGGTGGGATGCGAGTGGGTGGGAGGGAGTCTCTCCATATATACATGGAGAGGGGATCCATGTATGTATACAGCTGATTTGCTACATTGTACAGCAGAAACTTAACACTGTAAAGCAGTTACATTCTAATTTTTTTTTAAAATAAAAGTCAGTTAGACCTGGAGGGGCCCCTGGGAGATGAGCCAGCCTACTGCCTTTCAACTTTTTGACCTAAACCATAAGGGAAGAAATACATTTTATAACACCACTTGGGACGCCTCATCAGTGTACCTCAAATCGATACAAGAGTTTCTGCAGACAGTGTTGACTCTCCACCACACGCCCTCCTTCTTGATACTTTTATTTTGTTCGGCAACAACAGAACATGCAGGTCGCGACCCACAAGTGAACTTGGTGACGGGTACTGAGTTGCAAGGGAAGTTAGAAAAACTAACTTCAGGTCGGGAGGGAGGGCATGACTGGTCCAGGACCCCCAGGGGGCTGAACCTGGCTTTGCAGCGCTCATGTCGCCTCCACTGGATTAACCCAGAGGAGAGTGGCCAGCTGCCCAGAGTCCTGTGGCTCAGCGGAGCCTGCCTGGCTTCCCTTGCTTCATAGGTGCAGCCGTCGGGGGTCGGGATGGTGGGGCGGGGCAGGAGGGACCATGTCTCTCAGCATTTTCCCCCCAAGCAAGGGAGGTACAGTCCTCTGGGCACCCCCTGGACCTTCCACCCTCACCCGCTGGCTTCTAGAAGTTGGTCAATTTGCTAGAAGTAGGGTTGGGTGTGCAGGTAGTAGGATGCAGAGATAGGCAGTGTGTGGACTGTACTTCTAGGCTGAGGCTTGGGCACTGGGGGAGGGGGAGGGGGCCAGGAGGCGGGGTCTCCTCCTGCCCCACCTTTCCCTGCCAGCTGCTCCCACCCCAAGCCCCTGTGGGCCCAGGGCCACAGGCTGGCTGCTGCCTCTGCATTGTGAATGTCTGGTGGGGTGGGGGGAGCTAACAAGGTTTTTGGGCAGAGAAACACTGCCGTGACCCCATGTGAAGAGACCTACAGCAGAGAAGAGGGAGGGAGGCTGGCTTTGTCACCATCCAGGGGACAGAGGAGGCCCCGCACAAGTCACCGCGCAGCAGGCTTTAGGTGGAATGTTGTAATATACATCCCTCAAGAGGTGGAGACGGTGCCCGGACTAAGACAAGAAGGCCAAGGAGAAAGACAGCCAGCCAGGCCTGCCGCTTTCATAGAGTTCGGCCAGGAGGGGTGGGGAGCATGTGCCTCGTTGAGCCACCCAGCACGGTTTCTAAGGACGCCCCTCACTCAATGTAGACCTTGGAGTCAGCGATAAAAGTGCCTCCATGGAAAATGTTGATATGCTAGCAAGAGGGAGAAGCCATAGGTTAAACTGTTTCTATGGGCTCAACCCAATGCTCAGGTTGGGGTTTTTTGTTTTTGGTGTTTTTTTTTAAAATATTTATTTAGCTGCACTTGGTATTCATTGTGGCATGTGAACTCTTAGTTGCGGTTAAGGTGCAGTCTAGTTCCCCGACCAGGGATCGAACCCATGTCCCCAGCATTGGGAGTGCAGAGTCTTAGCCACTGGACCACCAGGAAAGTCCCCTGTGCTGGGATTTGAATTGGGACGCATGTCCTCCCTCCGCAGCAGCCCCCACCCCAACCTTCCACATCTTGGATGATGAATCACATGGGTTCTAACGCCTCCATGGGACCAGGTGGCACGTCTTCCGAGCAGAGAAGCACCTGTCTCCACCCCATCCTGACCTTCCTGCCTCTCGTCCCCACAGACTTCAAGTTCGCCATGTACCCGCCATCGATGATTGCAACTGGAAGCGTGGGGGCCGCGATCTGTGGGCTTCAGCAGGACGAGGACGTGAGCTCGCTCACCGGAGACGCCCTGGTGGATCTCCTGGCAAAGATCACCAACACCGACGTGGTAGGTGGCCTCTGTCCCTCCTCCTGGCCGAGACCAGGCGTCTCGTCCGTCCGCTTGGGGAAAGAGACAGTTGGTGGGATTGGTGATGTGTCAAAGGTTCTTTGTGGCAGCTGGCTTCTCTTTGCCAAGACCACGGCCTCCGACGTCGTACAGAATTCAGCAGGTAAGGCCGCCTCTTCAGGTTTCAGCAGCCTGTGTGCCCTCATGATAGAGGGGAGAACTTAGCAGGCAGATCCGAGGCGGGAGGGAGGCCGCCGACTGCTTTCCTGTATGGCCCGGGCTTCCCCGCGGGTCTGATTTGTTGCTTGTTTCCATTTATGTACAATCCCCAGCCTGCCTCTCCTCCAGCGTGGAGCCTTCTCGCCTGCTCACACACGCTGAGGCTGGCAGGCAGGGCTGGAGCGGGGGGCCCCCCTGCACCACAGGGCGTGGGAGAGGAGGGCCCCCCCACTCCCGTGAGGAGGTGTCCGCCTCCACTGACCTCTCAAGCCCTCGCGCCTGCCTCTCATTTCCCTTTAGTTCATTGTGATGATGGATTAAAAAGCACTTTAAAAAGAGTTAAGTGCCATGCAAACGCAAGGAACTATTATTAGCTATAGATTTTTCCATTCTGGGTGCCCCATGGACAGTTCAGAGGCTGTAACTCTGGATGCCAGAATTTGAAGCTCTTTAGAAGAAAGAGCGGTTTGGGGGAGAAGCCAGGGTCCAGAGAGGCTCTGATTCAGCTGGTTGGAAATGACAGTCCTTAGAAGGTCCAGGCCAGGGTGAATCTACGAGGTCAGAGAGGTGGAGAGGCCAGGGGTCACCGGCCAGGGACTGGAACCCAGAGGCTCGACGCCCGGGCCTGGGAACCCTGCATTCCTGCCTGGCTGCAGCTCCTGGGATCTTTTTGTTTGAAAAAGGCCTTTGGCTTAAAGCAACCCGGGAGAGGGGTGTCAGCTCCGAGGCCCTCTCGAGTTACCATGGAGAAGCTCAAGAATGCAAGGGACTTCGTGATGACCCCCTCTGGATGGTCAGGGGGATTCTGAGTGCCCTGCTGGGGTAATATATTGAGTTACAAGGGAGAATGTGGTTTACCAGTCTGAGACCGGTGCCTCCTCTGGCAATGCTGGGCAGAAGGGGTAAATGTAAGCTCGGCAAAGGCTGAAGTTCTCTTGCTTTCCCCCCCACCCCCTCTGCAGATTTTGCCCCAATCTTTATTACCATCTCACAGAAATGGCACAGAGAGGGGTTCTCCTGGAGTTGCTTTTCAGATGCTGCCTCCAAACAGGTTTTTTTTTTTTTAATTTTGTTTATTTTTTAATTGAAGGATAGTTGTTTTACAGAATTGTGGTTTCTGCCAAAGTGGGTAAAAGAATCCACCTGCAATGCAGGAGATGCGGGTTCGGTCCCTGGGTCAGGAAAATCCCCTGGAGGAGAAAATGGCAAACAAGCTTTTGAAGCATGGTTTCCCAGGTGTAGATCGAAAAGACCCTCCCAGGCAGAATGCGTTTCAAATCCTCTAGAGGAAAATCTTGTACAGAATTTATTAGGGTTTATAGAAATGATATGCTTCCTTCCTTTTCTGAACGTCTCCTCTTAACGCTGCCTTGCTGAAAGGATTCCTAACCAGCATCAGACCAGCCCCTCCTCGACCCCCAGAGACAAAACATGTCAGTGACAACAGTTTTGACCCCCGCTTCAGGCATTGTAACCTCCTTCGGATATTTACGGACACGTCCTCACGGTCTGATGGCCCCACGGGGTCTCCAACCTTCTCCACATCTCTCTGTCACCCCTTCGTGGCTTCAGATGGACAGAGGTTGTTCCCAGGGTATCACCGGAGCTCGTGGGCTGTGCCTGGCTTTTCACGCCCGCGAACCAGTCTCTCACCTCATGATGGAGACATTGCTGGCCTCTTTCAGACACTATTTTGCTGGGCCATTCAGACTAGGTCAATTGAGTACAGCCCTAGCTTAAAGGGTCCTTCTAAAAATTGCAGCTATTGATGGAGATGGTGCACACACATGCTTCAATCTCACCGGTGGGTCTGGGGGTGTAACATTTTGATGTGAAATCCTGAGCACGCGTGGACCAAGTTTTCAGAGAACAGATGGAGACCTCAGGCATTTCCAGCTTCCCCTCGGATCCACAGGTCTGGCTCCCGCAGTCCCAGGGCGTGTCTGTCCTCTGTGCCTCAGCTGTTGTGTGTGTATGTCCTTGGGCACCGAGTCCTCTCTCCCATCAGTCTGGACTCTCTGGAGGGCTCTTGTTTAAAACAATATTTAATGGAGAATTATTTGACTTAATTTCAGTATTAAGTGTTAAATGTTAGTTGCTCAGTCGCGTTCCACTCTTGGCGACCCCATGGACTGTAGCCCACCAGGCTCCTCTGTCCACGGAATTCTCCAGGCAAGAATACTAGGGTGGGTTGCCATTTCCCTCTCTAGGGAATTTCAATGTGCAGTCGTTAAAAGAAATAGAAACAGCAGGGTGAAGTAACAGCAAATGCATCCTCTAATTGGGCTGATACCCACATCCAGACTCTTTGAACAGCACTGGGAAGTCCCGAACGACTGCAGTCTGGAGCCCAAGTTGGGAAAAGGTCCCAGGTGGTGCCTGCACCCTACGGTTGAGACTTCAGATTGCAGCTTTCAGGGCTCCCACTCACGATCCCAGGTTGCACACTGAGATCATCAGCTCTGGGTTTTAACTTTTTTTTTTTTTACAATGCTGTTTGTTTCGTCTTGTGAGTCATAGTCTGGAGAGCCCTGGGGGCAGGCTGTCACCTTGTGAGCAAGGCAACACGAATGAGCAAGGCACAGACCCGAGGCAAGCGTGGGAGAAGCCCGGGGGTGGGTGACACGTGGAAAATAAAAGATGAGCTTCCTGTCTTCAGGGAACTCAGCGAGTGTGTGGAGAATCAACAGTAAAACACCTAAACTCCCAGCAGATGAAGAGCAAATGAATGGACACTAAGCCAGTGTGAGGAACTAGAGGCATAGTAGGAAATCAGCCCGCGGGCAGGACTCTCCGGGCCTAATGTGAAACTCAGGGAAAAGCATCAAGTTTCATCACTTGATGATAGAAAATGTCCTTGGGACGGAGAAAGAAAATATGGTCTGTACATGCCATGGTCTATTGTTCACCCTTAAAAAGAAATGAATTTCCGACGTATGCTACAATGTGGGTGTGCCTTGGACATGTTAAGCGAAACAAGCCAGATACCAAAAGACCAAATATGATTCCACTTACCTAGAGTAGTTGAATCCATAAGGACAGAAAGTGGGATAGAGGTTCCCAGGGACCAGAGGATGGGGGAAGGGGGAGAGTGGTTGTTGATGTAAAGATCTGGAGAGGGTGATGGTCACACAACACAGCGAAGGAACTTAAAGCTAACACACTGCATTTAAAAGAGTTGAAGATGGTCAGTGTTAGGTGGTGTATATGGGGTTAGCCAAAAAAGGTCATTCAGGTTTTCTGTAAGAGCGTATAGACAAACCTGAGTGAAATTTTTGGCCAACCCAATGTTTTGCCTTCACAAAAAGTTGTGGCTGTAGATGTAGACCCTCGGACCACACTGAAGGGCCCAGGGTTTTGCATTGAGTCCTCCGGCGGGGAAGCCAGGCGCTCCGACCACCATGTGCCCCACGGGCCTTGATGCTCAGACAGCTAGGAAATCGGGGTGCGTTGGCCTCTGACTCCAGAGTCCCCGCAGCTGTGTGTCAGCCTTGTGCACCCGGAGATCCTGGACCAGCTGATGGTGTCCTCTCTCCGTGGATTGTCACAGGTCCGGCTGCGGAAAGAGGGTCCCCAGGACAGCCAGACCCACCTCTCTGGCTCCTTGGCCAGCAGCAGTGAGCTTTGATAGGAGGGACGCACGCGGCCGTAGAAAGCCGTGTTCTGTTGCTCGCTCTGGTTGCCAAAATAAACCGGAACGCTTCATGCCAAAGAGAAAGCTGAGTGAGAAGGCTGACAGTTTTACAGGGAATAAAAGTCTCAGAGGGTGGTGTATTTTAAGTAGTCTTTCCTTCCACTCATGAGGGTTGCTAAAAACAGACACCAGCCAGAGAGGCCGTGCTGGCTTTGGGGGACCGTCCACCGGGGCTTCCGTTGCCAGGGGTCCGCTTGCGAAGGGAGAACCGACTGGGCCACTTCCCTGGCAGAATCGGGGTTCCTCTTCCGTCCCCTCGGCATCCTGCTCCGCTTGGCGCCTGCCTTTATCTCCTTGTTCACTTGTCTATAGACTCTTGAACGAGACCCAACTTTGACTCAGTCCTTTCTCTCCGTATCCCCTGGCAGAGTCATCGGGGAATGATGCTGGGGTGGGGGGAGGAAGGAAGGGAAAGGGGACAAAGAGCTGGCAGGTGGATGTCAAGTGTGTTTCCCCTGCTCTGGTCTCCCCAGGTCTCTTGGAAAGTGAAAGAGGACTTAGCATGTCAGGGTCCCTCGAGTTTTACCTGGCTTTCTCTTAGAGCGAGTCACTTCACTGTCACATGACACCAGTTTCCTAAATCCCTAATGAGCGAGTAGAATGGGGCTCACAGGCCTTGAAAATGTAAAGTTATCGGAAGATAGTTAACAGAACAGGTATAGACTCAAGTCATCCTGTCATTGTACATACCCCTGTTCTACCTAGATGATACCAAAAGTCCGTTGCATTCTTTTTTTAAGATTTTCTTTTTTAATGTGGACCAGTTTTAAAGTCTTTATTGAGTTTGTCACAACATTGCTTCTGTTTTATGTTTCGCTTTTTTGGCTGTGAGGCATGTGGGATCTTAGTTCCTGGACTAGGGATCGAACCCGGGTCCCCTGAATTGGAAGGCAAAGTGTCAATCAATTGAGACTCAAAGTCTCAATCTCAAAGTCCTGGTTCCACTGGACCACCAGGGAAGCCCCTCTGTCTCAGTCTTAAGTAGCTCCCAGAGAAGTTCCAGGACATCCGTCCCCTAGGGTTATCCTGGCATATTAGAATCCTGTTGTCAGTGAACTATTACAAAACAACATGCAGTGCCAGGGGAGATGCGATTAAGACTGGGCTTCCCAGGAGCCTCCGTGCTAAAGAATCCCACTGCTAGTGCAGTCGACGCAGGAGACGTGGGTTTGATCCCTGGGTCAGGAAGATTCTCCTGGAGGAGGAAATGGCTGCCCACTCCAGTATTCTTGCCTGGAAAATTCCATGGACAGAGGGGCTTGGCGGGCTACAGTCCGTGGGGTCGCACAGAGTTGGACGCAACTGACATCATCTTGGTCCCTGGAGCCTTCGCGAGCACACCTTCTCCCGGAGACTTCTGTGTTCCCGAGACTTGCCTTTCGTGGACGGGCCTGGGTCTGTGTGGTCAGGGGCCTCCCGAAGAGTGGCTGGAGGAAGGGAAGCGGGGGGCGGGGCGGCAGAGGAAGCAGAGTTGGAGCTGACGCTTCCCCGAGCGCGCCTGCCTGATTTTCACTGCGGGCCTCATTTGGTATTCAAGGAAATAAGCCCAACAGGCTGCGAAGAAAGGAAGAATGAGATAGTTTCCTAAGTTGTCTGTGCCTGAGTTGGCCGCGGGTCTGGGGCTCATTCAGCCCTTTGTCCCCCTGTTGAGTGCAGTGCGTGTGTGGTGACAATGCTCTGATGCAGCGACACTGGGGGCCGATGGTAACAGTTCCGCAGCCCATTCACCGAGGCCGAGGAGGGTGCAGGGCGCGGGGCTGGAGCCAGCAAGCGGAGGAAGTCGGGGCCCGGGGGACGGAGGCCGGCATCACAAACGCGGCTGTCAGGGCTCCGGGGGCCGGGGCAGGCGGGGGGAGGGGGCCCAGCCTCGTGGGGCTGGAGGCCTGCCCGACCCCCAGCGCTGGGGAGTGCCACCTGTCCAGGCTGACAGACGAGCATTATGGCCCTCCTTCTAATCAGCTTAATTTGGGGCATCTCGACACAATGGCTGGTGCTTTTGGAGGCTGCTGAGGAGCAGAGGGCCCCGGGGCGTCTTTTCATCTGAGGCGCTGTCGTGGGGGTTTTCCAGGCCGCTCTTGGGCTGTATCTGCCTTTCCTGGAGATTCTCTGGTCTGTCTTTCCTTGGAACCTGGAAGGAGCAGAGAGGTGCAGTGGGAAGAGAGTTCTGGAATAGGAAGCTTGCCCTCTGAAGGCCGGGTTTAACTTCTGACTACATGTGACTGGGGGACGAGCCAGCTCCAGTTCGGTTCTCTAAGCTGGGAAGTGAGGGCTGCTAGCTGTTACAGTCCCCCTGGAGCCCCTAGTCCTCAGATTCTGTAAGGATCTATGTGTATCACCCCCAAGAACCCGGCCCAGGAAAACACTGCCATCACTCTTCTCAGCTTTGCCTCTTGTTCCCTTCAGGCTCCGCAGCTTGTCCCCCGTCTATTTGTCTGTTTCCATCCACAGGCTTGGCCTCCTCCCTCTGGGTCACACCCTCCACCCTGGTCCCTGCTGGGGAGATTGAGAGCCCCTTGGGCAGGACTGGGGCTGGGGGGACTGGGTGGGGGTGCAGGTCTGCTGCAGGTAGGGGCACCAGCCCACGCTCCCTCCAGCTTCACTTGCCAGCAGCTCACAGGAAATTCACACAGTCTTAGGAAATCCACCAAGGGGAAGGGCTCCTGCGATGCTGAAGGAAGGTGTTAAAATGCAGGGAGTGGGGAATTCCCTGGAGGTCCAGTGGTTAAGACTCTGCACTTCCACTGCGGAGAGCACAGGTTCTATCCCTGGTCTGGTAACTTAAGATCCCACATGCTGCATGGCCAAAAAAAAAACTATAGGAGAGAAATGCAGGGCATGAACTCCGTTCTCCAGGAAGAGGGAGGCTGATTTCTTACCTTCATGCCACTGTCAGAGAACATCAGCATCCTTTATGCAAAATGAGCTCTTGCCCTCTGGTAGGTTTTCATCTAGCCAAGAGCGACAGGTCCCACAGTTGAAACTGGGATGCTGTCAGCAGTGGAACCAGAGGAGGGTCAGAGTGCTTCCTAGGAATGGGGGACACAATTGACCCCTGAGAGCCTTCGCTTCCTGCTCCATCCTCATTGCTGGGACAACTGCTATGGTCCTTCCTTTTCTCTTGAAGTAAGACATATCAAAGAGGAAGAGCTGGCCACTGTCAAAAATGGTTACATTGACTGGAGGAAGGAGAGTCTGTGTTTTGTGTGAAATCTTTCTTCATTTTATTCAGGAAAACGGTTTGGGGCTGCAAGTTACATAAATATGACGTTCGATGCCTGTGTTATCTCGAAGTCCCGTAGAAGTGACTGCGTGGTGTACCAGCCCCGCCCCGAAGGACTTTTCTCAGAACTGTTCCTTTAGGGTCTCAGGCTGCTGGGAGGGAAACCTGAATACCAGGAAGAACAGGCACCTGGGTGACCCCCAGGGAGACTGTCCTTGGCCCCCTATCAAGCTGCTTAGCTCTCTGGAGCCCCATCCCCATATTCAGAGGACCGCCTGTCTCAGCTGCTGGTGTGGCTAATGCAGAAATGATCGTGGCGTCCTGGGTTCATCATGTTGCTGGGTGGCAGTTGTGTTGATGCAGAAACAGAATCACGGAGGAAGGAAAGTCAGTGGTTGGCGGGGGAGCTTCTTAGGGGACCAGCCAGAGCAGTTTTGACTGTTGTCAGTCTTTGCCTTGTTAACCTGATTCGAAGAGTGAACTCACTGGAAAAGACCCTGATGCTGGGAAAGACTGAGGGCAGGAGGAGGAGAGGGCGACAGAGGATGAGCTGGTTGGATGGCATCACTGACTCAATGGATGTGACTTTGAGCAGACTCCAGGAGATAGTGAAGGATGGGGAAGCCTGGCATGCTGCAGTCCGTGGGGTTGCAAAGAGTCAGCCTCCCTGCTGGATGCTCCATCCCCAGTGCCTGTCCCATTGCCCCCGTCACCTGTCGTGAGCAAATGCTCACTCGTACCTCATTTCAGAGAAACCTCAGAAATTCTTTCAGATTCCAAGATTTCCTCTTTGTAACGAATGATTAGAGCTTCATCTAGACATCTCCATTGATCCTCCCTCTGTGAGCGTCTCCTGAGCCTTACTTTACAAACGGGGAAACCAAGGACAGAGAAGGAGAGTAACTCAGTGGTGCCCACAAGTCTGGCCGTGGCAACAGCAGCTGCCACCTCCCTCTGTCCCTCTTCACTCATTCTGAGTGGTATTTCATATCTGCTCTCAGCGCTGGGTCTGCTGTCGCTCCAGATGTTAGTTTTCCTAAAAAGCTGTGGTTTAACAGTGTACGGTGGCTGAGAGATACAAAAGGAAAATATGGGGGCATGGAAACTTTCCTAGGAGCTCCAACTTTATTTTAGATCTTTGGAAAATAGAGATAATGCCTGTGTGCTTGGCAGACTGCAACCTCTGGGCAGTGAAAATTGCATGGTGGAGCAAACACAGGGGGAACATACATGAAACTGTGGAAAGACCCAGGCAGAGTGGAGTTCACATATTTTCCATACATTTACAAGAGTGCCAGGAAACCAAGCTTGATGAATAGAGAGGTCGGGAGATGCTGAGTTGGCCGAAAAGTCCATTCAGATTTTTCCATAACATTTTACGGGAAAAGCCGAATGAACCTTTTGGCCTACCCAGTATCTGCTACGAACAGTTACTTCAGCTCACACCCCGGTTGCTAGTGCCAACCACCGTCCCACCCTGATGACACCCATTAATTACTGCTGTATCAATGTCACCCAGTTTAGAGGAGCTCCTGCCTGGGGCTGACAAACCCTGAATCTTCCCTTCCAAATATAGACTAATCTCAAAGCAGTGCTGCAGCTTTTTCTTTTTGCTTTCTCCCGAATTAGACGGCTCAAGTGTCCAGAACTTTGTAAACACTGTGTGTTGTATTTTTTGAGAGTTAAGGGAATGGTAAATAAGCGGACAGACAAATTGGCTTGTTTATGAGCATTGCTGCAGTGGCTATGAGGCTCAGAATAGTTTAGTCCTTTCTCTTATATCTGTCCCTTGGGTGGTCTAGCATTGTCACACTGTCTGGAGGACTCGCCTTCCCCTCTGCCCCCTCACCACGCAGTGTCCCCAAGCAGGAAGCATCTCGCTAGTCCTTGAGTTACCAGGTGCTGCATGGCTGTAAATGGCCCCTCGCCTTGACCAGCGCTGCCTGGGCTTCTGCTAAAACGCAGATTCTGAGATGCGGCTGGTTCGGAGAGAGCTGAGAATTGCATTTCTAACTAGCTCCCAGGTGGTGCGGATGCTGCCGGCCTATGGAGCCCACTTGGAGTGGTTCCCCGGCCACCAGGAGGATGCACCTCTTGTACATGTTGACTTTCTTTCTACTGAAAGTGGAGAAGGGCATGGCAGCCCACTCCAGTATTCTTGCCTGGGAAATCGCATGGACAGAGGGGCCTGGCAGGCTGGAGTCCAGGGGGTCGCAAGAGTCAGAAACGACTTAGTGACTAAACTACCACCACCTACTGGAGTGTGGAGTTGGGTGGGCTTGAATCATGTGTGTTCTCTTTGTTGATTGCTCTGTGTCCTGTTACCCTTGCCAACGGCTCTGGTCTCGATGCTTCTCCCTTCTAGGATTGCCTCAAAGCCTGCCAGGAGCAGATTGAGGTGGTGCTGCTGAATAGCCTGCAGCAGTACCGTCAGGACCAGGGCGACGGATCCAAGTCGGAGGATGAGCTGGACCAAGCCAGCACCCCTACAGATGTTCGGGATATCGACCTGTGAGGATGTGGGGCGGGCCAAATGGGAGGGGCGCGTCCAATCTGCTCTCTCCTTCTCTCTGGTTGTATTTGGCTCTCTTACATTTTAGGATGAAACTTTAAAAAAAAAAAAAAATTCTGCCCCCACCTAGATTCTATTGAAAGATCTTTTAGAAGTGAGAGATAAAGGTCCTATAAAAACGAAATCATTACAAGCATTTGGTGCCTATTTGAAGTACAACAGAAGGGAATCCCTTTTATATGCCAACAGTTACTGTTTGATGTTAAAAGTCATAGTAACATGCTTACAGGAAAACCTGCAGAGTAGCTAGAGAAAAATATACGCCTGCACTATGGGAACAAGTTAGAGACTTTTTTTTTTTTCCATGTTATGAACTAGCACGTATGTACCCCTGTTAGGATAATTTGGAAGAACTGCGGATGCCATGTATGGCAGGATTGGATTGAGAAGCAATGAACTTGAGAAGGAATTAGAAATAAAGGAGGGACAGGATGGGGAGGGAGTGACGAATAATCTCAGCGCAATCGAACCATTTTGGATGGAGAAGCGCCCGACTCCCAACCAACTGTTTATTGCTAGGTCAGGACCGATGCTGGGTCTCTAGTGACAAGTCTTGCTGTCTGCAGTAGCTGCTACCTAAAAGAGATGTTCTGTTTTGCCCGTTGGACACAGGTGATTGGATCCTGGGTTTCTCATGTTTTTCGATACCTTGCTTCTTCTTCCAAACTTGGTTCGTTGCAGATACCACCCCATTTTTATCTTAAAGGGGCAATCTAGCTATGGGCCATCCCACAAACTCCGTGAAATGGAGGCAGATGGAGCCCCAGGGTGCGATCTGGAACTTTTTTTTTTCTCCTGAGGTGTTCAAGAGAGTAATGTGACCTTGGCATCCCTCATTAGGAAAAAAAAAAAAACAAAAAACTAATATTTTTTGGTGCTGATTGGCATGTCCGGTCCACAGGTGAGCGTTGGTATAAACCATTCCATTCGAAAAGCACTTTGAAAAATTGTTCCCGAGGGGGTAGATGGATTGGTTTATGCAAATCATACAGACTAGAGGCCTCCTTTCTCCTCCTGTGTCCCCTCCCCTCTTGCCCCCCCACTCCGGTCAGGTTGCTGTCCTGTATCCAACACTCTCTGGGTTCCCCTCCAGGGACTCAAGACACATCCCCTTCCGCTGAAATCCCTATGACAACATTCCTAAAAGCAGAGATCTGTAACCATTTTGATGGCACACAAGGATCTTAATTCCCACCTCTATACTTCCCCCTTGGACATGGAAAGAAGCATGATTGCTGGTGCAAAGACAGACAGCGGGTCATCCGTGTGGCATTTTGTTCCCGTTTCCGTTTTGTTTCTTTTGTCGTTGATTTCATTGCAAAGTTGCATTCAGCGTACTTGAACTTTTTTTTTTTCCTCTCCACGTCTTAGAGGCATTCAGTTAGCAGAGAGGTTGATGCACCAACTTTTTTTTTTTTTTTGCACAATTATAATTGACAGGTAATGAAGCTATTAAAATATTTGCCTTTTTAAGTAAAAAAAAAAATAAGATCAGAACAAGGCTACTCTGAAGAATTATTTTATACGCAGATTTTGCCTTGTTTCATAGTATGGAGGGTTTAAGATGGAGAAAAATCTAAGGGTCTCTTATTTTTCATTTTATTATGTTCAGTTTTTTATTATTATTTTTTTTTTTTTTTGCGCTGCTAAGAAGCTAAGATCATTCATCGTTATCCACATTAACAGTACCTAGCTGTAATGTTTCACCGAGTGTGCTGCTATTATATAAACATTTTTATAATATATTATTTTACTGCTTAAACTTCCAAGTCCTGAAGTAGTTGGTTGAGATAGGAGTTCTTTGTACTGGAAAAGCCCTCTTCCATACATAGTGTGTTTTCTTCTGGTTGTGTATTCATGGGTTTTTTTTTTTTTTTTCCCTCTCTGATCACATCCTTCAAAGACAGAGTATTCTTTACCTCAGGTTTACTGGACAAAATCAATAGCTACGAAAGAAAATGGTTCACATTTTTGTTTTCATTAATACCTCACAACCGTACAGTTTCTGCTTGGGAGCCCATCAGTTAGGGAAGGCGGAGGGGGGAGGGGGCCGCAGCCTCTCCCCGATGGAAGGTAAGGGTCTCACGCCCAGAGACCTCCTCAGCGGTGAAGGTCATCAGGCTTCCATTCTGACTCCGGTATCCTCATCATGATGGAAAAAATGCAATTGGACCAAGGGATTTCCCCTCCCCCGCAAGGCCAACACACAGCGCTGAGTGATGCTGTGTGCTGGGCACGCAGCATCTGCACTTGGGTACCAGACAGTTCCAGCAGGCTGTTTGTTCAGAGAGCCTCATCGGGCGGGCCTTTCTAAAGCACACCTGCTTCTAGTTCTCCTTTCACCTGGGAGGTTTCCCTTCTTTCGGCATGTTTCTCTCGCAAGTTTCTCTCTCCTGGATGCTGGCAGCCACCACCCCCCCCCTCCCCGGCCCCTGCCCCCTTCAGGATGATCTCAGAGGGTTTCCTAGGTCTGAACCTGTGGCAGGCAGGGTTGCCATGGGAACTGCTCCCACCTGTCTGGCCTGTGACAGGCAAAATGCTGGGGCAAGGGCGTGGTCCTCGCTGAGTGGCACTGCATGGTTTTCAGGTTTTAAATCGTGTGCTGAATTGGCATGATCGGGAAAGCGGGTCGGGGTGAGTATCGGATCGGTGGTTGAAGGCACGTGGGCAGGCTGCTTCTGTCCAGAGATGGAATCCCAGGTGAGTCAGGCTCCGTTGACGTGGGTTAGAAGGGTTTCAGGACTCGGTGAGTTACGTGATCCTGAGATGCTCAGGATTCCTGGTGGGCCAGTGGGCGGTGAATTCTGAGGTTTGGAGGAGAAAGGCTGAGCGGCCTGTGTTTTATCAAGAGGCCATCCTGCGTAGGCTGCTCTTCTGGGCAAACCGGGGTTGGAGGGTGGTCTGTGTGGTGGAGACAAGCATGGGCCCTAGAGTTCTTGAGACTCTTGGGGCCTAAAGCGAAAGGGAGGTACAGATCCCTCTAACAGTGACCAGCTGCTCAGCCCAAACGGGAGCAGCGAGTGCGAGGAATAAGAAACGAGACAGGCCAACAGATCCCCCTGCGGTCTCTCACTCTCCACTTTCCCTGGAGCCCTATGGGTTCCTGGGACCTTCTAGCTTTTTCTCCTTTTCCGCCTTGTGCCTAGCGTGATGGGAGGCGTAGGGTTGCAGGTGGGAAGGGTGCTAGGTAGCTTCTGCTTTCCTGCCTGCTCCTTCCTTACACAAAAGACGGGCCCCGGGCATTGTTGAACTGTCCTGTGCCCTTTCCTCGGATCTTGGATCTTGGTTTCCTCGGTAGGAGTTTCTGTCCCAGAGGAGTTCAGGTGCATTTCTTTTTTTTTTTTTTCCTCTTTCCTCCTGTGAAGGAGGTTCCAACCTATTCTGGTTTTTTTCCTAGCTTGCTGTTGTCGTATCTCTCCTTCACTTTGTTCTCTCTATGTTTTTTTTTTTTTTTCTTCTTTTTTTTGGTTGTTTGTTTTTTCTCCATCAGTGGGGACTGATTGTTCCCCTCGCTGGCCAAATTTTGTTCCTTCCCCTATTTTGGCCAAATCCTAGGGGGTGAAAATCCTCGTATGCCAAAAATATATGCTGAACATAAGTCAGTTCCATGTGGGTTGTTCATCGCAGCCGAGAAGCCTGCAGGTGGGGGCAGGGGATGGGTGCTTCAGCAGACTGCACCCCCCCACTTCCAGGCTGAGAGAAGGGGCTTCTGTCCACGGAGACTGTCCTCTGGAACTGTCCCCACCCCACTGAGCAGCCAGTGTCCCCCAGCCAGGTCCCCCTTGGACGGTGGGCTGTTCAGAGGCCCCATCCTGCCTCCTGTCCTCACTGGAGTCGGGCACGTGTGACTCGGGAGGGGCGGCCCTTGGCTGCCGGCATCGGGGTCTTCCCTTCCGAGGAGGCTGCCACCCACCCCTGAGGGTCCCAGGAGCCCTGGGACTGCCCGATGAGGGTGGCGGCAGGACTGGATGACTTTTTCTCAAAGAGGGCAGCAGACTGTTCTCCCCATGGGCCACAGGGGGGACAGGGCTGGGAGAAGAAACAGACGTGCACCTTATATCATGTAAATATACTGATTTTTCTAGTTCAAGAAGAGAGAATTATTGGTAGAGTGGGAATGGGAGATAAGAATGGGCAGGAAATCTTGAGTAAGCCAGCTGGCTTCTAA